>NC_086321.1:259798459-260501584 GCF_036172605.1 Pelobates fuscus
GGCTATTTTAAGCAGACAAATCCATTCTTGTTTGTTTCAAAAAACAATGACAATCACAGACACAGATCTATAGTGGTAAGATCTTCTCTGTGATCTGAAATAGATAAATACACCCATAGTGCTTTCAATTAAAACGTACAAATTTATTGTAATGTAGTTATAATAAATTTGTATGCCCGATCTGCGTTCCACTGAGTCTCGGTTTGGGTGTGTGTACTGCTCCTGCCGTAAAGCCTAACACGCTTCGCGACTCGGCTAGATCACTTTTTCACCGACATCTAAACCTTCTAACCGGCCGTAGGAAGAGTTATTCCACTATTTCCCGATCTTGAGCTTGGGAACAATCTTTATAGCTATGATGAATTGCACCTAAACTTGAAGAAGGTTTGCTGTGCTGGGGGTCAGGTTGGCTAGAAGGTTGGAGGACATTTTAAACTAGTGATTAAATGTATGCTTACTAACAGGGGCGGACTGAGAACCCTCAGGGCCCCCGGGCAAAATAAATCAAGGGCCCCCTTACAGGCCCCACCCATACTCCGCAGCAAGCGCCACTCTTGTCCCGCCTCCATGCACCGCCTCCAGCCACACCCTACACAATCTTTAGACACAAGGAACAAAAGTGCAATAATCCCTTCGAGGCCCCAGTAGAGACTACAATTGAGGGCTAATGGGCCATGGGGGGGGGGTCATTCTAGCAGAGACTATCTCATTGTCCTTTAGAGAGTGTGTTAGAAAGAATTTCCTCCAGGTCCCATTAGAGACTACAATGGAGTCTAATGGGGCCTGGAGGGGGGTCTCTCCAACACTCTGGTTCCTATTCACAATATAGCAACACAACATAGCTCGCTGATACCTAGGTCAAGTTGGCTCCTCTTACCTTAATTACTGTTGCTGGCTGGCAGTCTGTGGGCTTGCTGGAAGGCAGTGGGCTTACTGGCTGCGGCTGGCAGGCTGTGGGCTTGCTGGCAGGCTGTGGGCTTGCTGGCTACGGCCGGCAGGCTGTGGGCTTGCTGGCTGCGGCTGGCAGGCTGTGGCTTGCTGGCTGGTAGGCTGTGGCTTGCTGGCTGGCAGGCTGTAGCTTGCTGGCTGGCAGGCTGTAGCTTGCTGGCTGCGGCTGGCAGGCTGTGGGCTTGCTGGCTGTAAGCCTGTGGCTTGCTGTAGGTCTGTGGGCTGGCTACTGGCCTGTGGGCTAACTGGTGGCCTGTGGGCTGGCTGGCTGGCTACTGGCCAGCCTGTGCCTGTGGGCTGGCTGGTCGGCCTGTGGGCTGGCTGGCTGGCGTGTGGGCTGGCTGGCTTGCTGGCTATTGGGGCACTTGTAGATTATTTAAAGAAATAATCCATGCACAATAAACACTACTGCTCTGTGTAGTGGTTATGGTGCCAGGAGGGCTGGGCCCCCCTCCCAGAGTAAGTAGTCAAACCGTTTAAGAACAGTTTGACAACTTACCTGGGGTCTGCTGGGATATGAGGCTGTAGTAGGGTATGCAATGTGTGGTGCAATGTGTGAGGGGTGCAGTGTGTGTGAAAGGTTCAGTGTGTGTGAGGGGGTGTAGGGTGCGAATGTGTAGGGTGTGTGGGGCAATGTATGTGTGTGGCAATGTTAGTATGGGGGTCTGTGTGTGTATGGGTGGGCAGTGCATGTGTGTGTGAGGCAATGTGTGTAAATGTGTATGGTGTGTGTGGGGGCAGTGTGTGTGTATGGGGGCAGTGTGTGAATGTGTATGGTGTGTGGGGGCAGTGTGTGAATGTGTATGGTGTGTGTGTGGGGGCAGTGTGTTTATGGGGCTAGAGTTCACTCTCACCACTGCGACCATCAGGAATCCCTGGTGGTCACAGTATTGAGAGTGAACTCTAGCCCGTAGCTCCAGGGCTAGAATTTACTCTCGCAAGAGCCGTAACGTTGCCGTGGTAACCACGGCAACGATCTGTGCTCGCGCAACAAGGACCCAGAGGAGCTGCAGGCTGAGCTCCCGCGTCCTCTCTTCCTCCCTCCCCTGCCGGCTGCCCGCACGGTGCCTGCGGACAGGGGAGAGGAAGGGAGGGGAGGGGGGGCAATTGCCCTCGTCTTACTCCCCCCTCCCCCTTCTTACCCCCCTTCTTACCTCCCCCTCCCTCTCTTTTTACCCCCATCTCCCCCTCTTCTTACCCCCTCCCCCCTCTTCTTACCCCCCTTCCCCTCTTCTTACCCCCTCTTCTTATTCCCCTCCCCCTCCTCTTTTCTTACCCCACCTCCCCCTCTTCTTACCCCTTCTTACTCCCCCCTCCCTCTCTTCTTACTCCCCCCTTCTTACTCCTCCCTCCCTCTCTTCTTACCCCCTTCTTACTCCCCCCTCTTTTTACTCCTCACTCCCTCTCTTCTTACACCCCTTCTTACTCCCCCCTCTTCTTACTCCTCCCTCCCCCTCTTCTTACTCCCCCCTCTTTTTACTCCTCCCTCCCTCTCTTCTTACCCCCCTTCTTACCCCCCCTCTTCTTACTCCTCCCTCCCCCTCTTCTTACTCCCACCTCCCCCTCTTCTTACTCCCACCTCTTCCTACTCCTCCCTCTTCTTACTCCCCCATCCCCCTCTTCTTACTCCCCCCTCCCCCTCTTCTTACTCCCCCCTCTTCTTACCCCCTTCTTACTCCCCCCTCCCTCTCTTCTTACTCCCCCCTCTCTTCTTACTCCTCTCTCTTCTTACCCCCCTCCCTCTCTTCTTACCCCCCTTCTTCTTAGCCCCTTCTTACTCCCCCCTCCCCCTCTTCTTACTTCCCCTCCCTCTCTTCTTACTCCCCCTCCCTCTCTTCTTACTCCCACCTCTTCTTACTCCCCCTTCCCCTCTTCTTACCCCCTTCTTACTGCCCCCTCTCTTCTTACTCCCCCCTCCCTCTCTTCTTACCCCCCTTCTTACTCCCCCCTCCCTCTCTTCTTACTCCCCCCTCCCCCCTCTTCTTACTCCCCCCTCCCCCCCTTGTTACTCCCCCCTGCCCCTTCCCCCTCTTCTTACTCCCCCTCCCCCTCTTCTTACCCTCTTTTTACTCCCCCCCTCTCTTCTTACCCCCCTCTATTCTAACCCCCCCTCTCTTCTTACTCCCCCCTCCACTGTAGCGTGGCCGAGCTGCTCTGCTGTCCGCGGTGCCCGGACCGAGTGATAGGAAGGTGCACACTGAGTGTGCACTTCCTGTGAGTCCGGCCAGGTACAGGAAACAGAAACTCCGTGCGGAACAGGAGTTTCTGTTTCCTGTACCTGGCCGGACTCACAGGAAGTGCACACTCAGTGTGCACCTTCCTATCACTCCGGCCGGGCACCGCGGACAGCAGAGCAGCTCGGCCACGCTACAGGGGAGGTGAGAAGCAACTGCAGCTGCCTGAGCGCTCTTAACAGAGCGCTCAGGCGGCTGCAGCATTTAAAGGGCCGGCCCTCCCGGCCGGGCCCTCGGACCATGCCCGAAGTGCCCTACCAGTCAGTCTGCCCCTGCTTACTAATGCAAGAAGTCTAAATAACAAAATGGGGGAACTAGAGGCAATATCATACACTAAGCGATATAACATAATATGCATAACATGGTGGAATGAGACACATGCTTGGGCATTTAACTTAAATGGTTACACATTATTTAGGAAGGATAGAAAAAACAGGAATAGTGAAGGGGTATATTTGTAAATCAACCATGAGTTAAAGCCAAATACTAAGTAGGTGAAATGTGACAAGGAAAATGTGGAATCTTTATGGGTAGATACCTGCTTGAGGCAAAAGAAGGGAAATCAATTATTGGTTAGGGTAGGTTAGGGTACTAGTCTGCCCAATTTTCTAAATACTTTCATTAGTCCCTGGTCTTATCTTATAGTTAGGATAGCCTTATGCCTATCCCACGCATGCTTAAACTCCTTTACTGTGTTAACCTCTACCACTTCAGCTGGAAGGCTATTCCATGCATCCACCATCAGTTCATTTCCTTAAACTGAACCTGTCCAAAACAGACCTTCTGGTCTTCCCTCCCTCAAGTGTTGCTACTCCCTTGTTTGTGTCCCTCCAAGTCAATGGTGCTACCATCTGCTCTACCTCTAAGGCTCACTGCCTAGGAAGTTCTCTTTGACTCCAACTTCTCCTTCACCCCTCATATCAAATCAATCGCAATCCTGCGGCTTCCATCTCAAAAACATTGCTCGCATCTGACCCTACTTAAAACCTGATACGGCAAAGATGCTTGTCCATGCCGCTGTCCTCTCTCACCTTGACTACTGTAATCTGCTTCTCAGTGGTCTTACATGTTCCCAACTTGCCCTGTTACAGTCTATAATGAATGTGGTGGTGAGGCTCATCTTCTTGTCCATCCGCACCTCCCACACCTCCCCCTTTGTCAGTCCCTACATTGGCTTCTCGTAAGATATAGGACTCAATTTAAGATCCTGATACTTGCTTATAAATCTCTACACAATGCCGCTCCGACCTACCTATCCTCACTAATACACAAATATGTCCCATCTAGGCCCCTACGCTCTGCCGCAGACCTACGTCTAACCTCGGTTCGTACTCCTACCTCTGATGTCCACCTTAAAGACTTCTCTAGGACTGCACCATTCTTATGGAACACCCTTCCCCTCTCTGTTAGACTTTCACCCAATCTCCACTCCAAAAAAAAATGTGAAAACTTACTTCTTTAAGAAAACATATCAATTAAACTGTGAACAGCTTTCCCTCCCCGCACCCTGATTCCTCTCCTGAAACTGTCATCAAAACAAAACACTAAGCCCTCAATGAATACTATCCTAGCAACCTACTTTTCTACTCTACCCTTACCTTTTGTGTCACTATACCCACTCCCTCTAGCATTTAAGCTCATTGAGCAGGGTCCTCAATCCCTCTGTTCCTGTGCATCCTACTTGTTTGGTTACAAATACGTGTCTGTTAGTCTACCCACTGTACAGCGCTATGGAACTTGTTGGCACTTTATAAAAATTAATAATAATATATATCAAAGATACCCATTCTAACCAGTGTGGCTTAGTGGGAAGGTAAACCAAGAAACTGCAAGTCAAAAGCATTTAAATCAGACAAATCATATTTAAAGACACAAGGAAGCCAATAATGCATGCAAAGAGGTAATTACATGGGCTAAACTAGAAAATGACACACTGATAGCAAGGTGCTGCAGCAACTAAAGAAGGTTAATGTAAACAAAGCCCCAGGGTCTGACGATATTCACCCACGAGTATATAAGTAGCTGAGTGTGGAAATAAGTGAACCTCTGCTTTTAATTTTTCAAGATGATTTTTTTTCCGGAATTGTACTGGAGGACAGGAGGCAGGCAGATTTGGTTCCTATATTCAAACAGGATTTAAAATCTTTGACTGGAAATTATAGACCTGTGAGTTTAACTTCTGTGGCTTGGAAAGTATTTGAAGAGTTATAAAGGGATAATATTCAGGAATTACCTGGGAAGAATGTTGTTATTAGCAAAAATCTGTACGGTTTTATGAAGCACAGGTCATGTCAAACTAACTTAATAGAAGTCTACAAAGAAGTAAGTAGACATATAGCTAATGGTGTTGCAATGGATGCTACTTGGATTTTATCATCAACAAACATATCTTGGAAATTTGTTGAAAGTCATGTTTCAGTGTTTGCAGAGGACACAAAACTGTAAAGTAATACAACATGATCAGGATATTACTTTGCTGCAAAGGGTTTTAGGCAGGGCCAGATTAAGAGCCCAGTGGGCCTGGTGCTGACAATTATGATGGGCCTAATTACAAAATCTTATTGACCAAAAACACTAAAACAGTCCTACCTCCTAAGCATCATGTATCTGATGGAGATGGTGCTGGAGGGAAACTCATAGGATGCAGTTATGAGAAAACACATACCCTATGCTAATCTCACGCTTTCATCTTTCAAGTAATCCCATACCCCCTAACAGCAGTGTCCAGTAAAGCAGGAAGTCTATGGATGTGGTAAAAGGGTGGGCCACTGACACAAATCACATAACCAGAACTTCCCAAAGGGGCAAACATACACAAAAAGGGGGCATGCCTGTGTCCCTATGTCTCTCAGTCCCATAGTGTCTGTGTCCCCATGTCTCCCAGTGTTCCCATGTCACTAGGACACTAGGGGTCATTGAGAGACATTGGGAGACTGGGAGACATGGGAGACATGGGGACACTGGGTGACTTTGAGACATGAGGGGGCACTGGTAGATATGGAGCACTGAGACACTGTGATGCATAGGGGACACTGTGATATATAGAGGACAGTGGAGACTTGGTTTTGACCGGGGTACATGTTGAAACATTGTGGTGTCCAATAAACCTGCTTAAATCTATCACAGTGAGTGCCTGAGATTTTTTCTTTTATACTTGGTGGACACTGAGACACTAGGAGACATTGGGACAAAGAGACACTGGGAGACTAGGGGCCTTTGGAAGACTAGGAAACACTCAGACACTATGGACACTGGCATACTACGGACACTGAGAGACACCAGGGACACTGAGAGAGATGGGGATACTGAGATACTAGGGACACTGGCTGGGAGACATGGGGACACTGAGACACTAAGGACACTGAAACACAACGGATACTGAGAGACACCAGGGACACTGGGAGACATGGGGCACGGAGACACTCTGATAAATAAGGGACACTGTGATACATAGGGGACACTGGAGACTTGATAAAGACCTAGGTACATGTTGAAACATTGTGGTGTCAAATAAACCTGCTTAAATCTATCACAGTGAGTGCCTGAGATTTTTTCTTTTATACTTGGTGGACACTGAGGCACTAGGAGACATTGGGACAAAGAGACACTGGGAGACTAGGGGCCTTTGGGAGACTAGGAAACACTCAGACACTATGGACACTGAGAGACACCAGGGACACTGGGAGAGATGGGGATACTGAGATACTAGGGACACTGGCTGGGAGACATGGGGACACTGGGAGGGCCCCATGTCTCCCAGGTCTCAAAGTTGCCCAGTGTCCCCATATCTCCCTGTGTCCCCCAGTGTCTCCATGTATCTCACCGTCCCCTAGTGTCTCAGTGTCCCCATGTTGCCCACTGTCCCAATGTCTCAGCGTCCCCAAGTCTCTCACCGTCCTCATGTCTCGCAGGATGGAGCTGCTGTCTGGACTCTGTGCAGAGCTGCTGCCCCGTGGATCAGTGAGTAGTGAGAGGCAGGGAGGTAGATGCTGTAACTCCTTATCCCTGCCTCTCTCCACACAAACAGCGACCCCTACTGGCAGGCTCTGGTATTGCAGAATAATCTCTGTTTATACTCAGACAGACATTTGTATTGCCGATATTAATGCAATACCGGCACCAGCTAGGCAGCCTCAAATACCTGAGAAATACTTCTAAGAAATACCTGGCAACGATAAGAAATACATGAGAAATACATGGCAACCCAAAGAGTAGTGTGTAAAAAAAAAAAATCAATGGGCCTATTCCATGGGCCTGGGCCTGGGCCTGGAGCTGCAGCTCCATCAGCCCCTATGTTAATCTGGCCCTGGTTTTAGGGATTGAGGGACTGGGAACGTAAACGGCAGATGAAATTTTATGTAAATATATGCAAAATTATTATATATTATATAATTGAATATGCTTTTTATAAGCATCCAAATTTTATTTAAATTCCGCCCACAATCATATTAAAAAAAACAACAACTCCTCAATCTCCATGACCACTTCAGTGATTTGAAGTGGTCATCATAGTAGTAGTATATATGTGCAGTGTTTCAGCTTCAAACACTGCACATACTGAGTTATTGGCACTTGTATGGTGGGGACTAGTTGCACCTCTGACACATGTGACATTGGCAGCCCAGCACTCTGTTCCGGGCTGCCTAATGTCAATTCTGTGCATATTTTACATCTGTCGTCAGTGCACACTACACACTGCTGACAAATGTAAACATCTTCCCCTTGCAGGTACTCTATCTAGCCCCTCTCTTTCTTGCTGTGGGCACTGCACCCCACCTCCCACCATTCAAAAAAATGGGAGATATCGTACCTCCTCTTCCCCACTCACCATCTCTACCCTTGCTAGCCTAGAGCACATGCATGTGATTTTGGCCTTCAAATTAGTCTAATAGAAGGCAGGGCCTAATTTACCCCCCTTGCAGCCCAAAGTATTTTGGGGGACTAGAGAAGGAAATTGGGGCTGTAGTGTATGTGTAAGGTGTGGGAATAAGGAAGTGGATTATATGTGCAGGAGATAAGGGATGTAGTGTGTGTGTTTGGGGATGATAGCAGCTATTTGTGTGTTGAGGGAAAGAAAGGGGCTCTAGTGTGGGGGATATGGGCTGTGTTATGATATAGGGGCTATAGTGTGGGGATAGAGGCTATAGTAGGGGGATATGAGCTGTGTTGGGTGGTATAGGGGCTTTAGTGTGGGGATAGAGGCTATAGTAGGGGCCAATAGTGGGGTGATAGGGGGCCATATAAGGAATAGAAGTGATTGTAGAAGGTATGGACTAAATTGTGGAGATAGTGGCTATAGTGAGGGTATAGCTATAGTGGGTGGGATAGTGACTACAGTGGGGGACAGATGTTATAGTGTGGAGATAGTGGTTATAGTGGGTGGGATAGTGGCTGTAGTAGGGGATAGGGACAATAGTAAGGTAAAGGGTAGTGACTGTTTTGTGGGGGGATACTGGCTGCATTGAGCCAGGGATGGAAGAATCTTTGATCCCCCCACCAGCTGTGCCGTCCCTCTCCTACATGGCACCCTGAGACTGTAGCCTCAGGGGCCTTATGGCAAATCCTACCATGATCACAGGCTACTCATAGAGAGTCCATCCTTACATGTGTAGTTTCCCAAGCCATGAAACGATGACATAAAGGAGGAAATTAAAGATAAATGGAAGAACATAAAAGTTAGCCATATGATAAAGGGGATATTTAAAAAGCTTTACATATTACAATAGACGTTATTTAACTAACTACTGTAAATTTAGTATTTCTGGTCTTTCCATGTATTTATATAACACAGTAGTGATGTACCGAACTGTCCGCCGGCGAACAGTTCCCGGCGAAATTAGCGTGTTCGCGTTCGCCGCGGCGGGCGGACACATGCGCAGTTCGATCCGCCCCCTATTCATCATCATTGGGCAAACTTTGACCCTGTGCCTCTCGGTCAGCAGACACATTCCAGCCAATCAGCAGCACTCCCTCCCTTCCACACCCTCCAACCTCCCTCCCAGCATCCATTTTCGATTCATTCGGAAGATGCATGCTTAGTGAGAGGAGGGAAAGTTTAGCTGCTGCTGATTAGATAGGGAAATTGATAGCTAAGCTAGGGTATTCAGTGTCCACTACAATCCTGAAGGACTCATCTGATCTCTGCTGT
This sequence comes from Pelobates fuscus, assembly GCF_036172605.1. Taxonomy (NCBI): domain Eukaryota; kingdom Metazoa; phylum Chordata; class Amphibia; order Anura; family Pelobatidae; genus Pelobates; species Pelobates fuscus. The sequence continues at coordinate 259,807,790 of NC_086321.1, forward strand.
AAGGACAGCACCCCAAAAAGCCCTTTTTAGGGCTATAACATCAGGCTGCTTTTTTTTTTTCCTGTGTAATGTAATTGCAGGTGCCTGCCTGCCAGCTTCTGTGTGAGGTTCACATTGGATACTGTGCCTATTTGCCCAGTGCCACCACTCATATCTGTTTTAACAATAGGTTAAGCTTTACATTTAAAATAAATATTTTTTTTTCACTGTAATAGAAGAGCAGTTGCCTGCCTGCCAGCTTCTGTGTGAGGTTGGATGCCTTGCCAATTTGCACAGTCAGTGCCACCACTCATATCTGTTTTAACAATTGATTTAAAATAAATATTTTTTTTTCACTGTAATAGAAGAGCAGTTGCCTGCCTGCCAGCTTCTGTGTCAGGTTGGATGCCTTGCCCATTTGCACAGTCAGTGCCACCACTCATATCTGTTTTAACAATTGGTTAAGCTTTAGATTTTAAATAAATCATTTTTTTCTCTGTAATAGAAGAGCAGTTGCCTGCCTGCCAGCTTCTGTGTGAGGTTGGATGCCTTGCCCATTTGCACAGTCAGTGCCACCACTCATATCTGTTTTAACAATTGGTTAAGCTTTAGATTTTAAATAAATCATTGTTTTCACTGTAATAGAAGAGCAGTTGCCTGCCTGCCAGCTTCTGTGTGAGGTTCACATTGGATACTGTGCCCACTAGCCCAGTGCCACCACTCATATCTGTTTTAACAATTGGTTAAGCTTTGGATTTAAAATAAATATTTTTTTTTCACTGTAATAGAAGAGCAGTTAGTTGTCTGCAAGCGTCTGTGTTTCAGGCCTACTTCAGCGTGTGCTCTGCAGACCTGTGCCAGCGTGCTTTGACAGTTGCCACTCATATCTTGTGTCTCTATAGCGTGCTTTTACAACCAAAATTTTGTTTCCACTGTAATAGAAGAGCAGTTGCCTGCCTGCCAGCTTCTGTGTGAGGTTCACATTGGATACTGTGCCAACTAGCCCAGTGCCACCACTCATATCTGTTTTAACAATTGGTTAAGCTTTAGATTTAAAATAAATATTTTTTTTTCACTGTAATAGAAGAGCAGTTAGTTGTCTGCAAGCGTCTGTGTTTCAGGCCTACTTCAGCGTGTGCTCTGCAGACCTGTGCCAGCGTGCTTTGACAGTTGCCACTCATATCTTGTCTCTCTATAGCGTGCTTTTACAACCAAAATTTTGTTTCCACTGTAATAGAAGAGCAGTTGCCTGCCTGCCAGCTTCTGTGTGAGGTTCACATTGGATACTGTGCCTACTAGCCCAGTGCCACCACTCATATCTGTTTTAAAAATTGGTTAAGCTTTAGATTTAAAATAAATATTTTTTTTTCACTGTAATAGAAGAGCAGTTAGTTGTCTGCAAGCGTCTGTGTTTCAGGCCTACTTCAGCGTGTGCTCTGCAGACCTGTGCCAGCGTGCTTTGACAGTTGCCACTCATATCTTGTGTCTCTATAGCGTGCTTTTACAACCAAAATTTTGTTTCCACTGTAATAGAAGAGCAGTTGCCTGCCTGCCAGCTTCTGTGTGAGGTTCACATTGGATACTGTGCCCACTAGCCCAGTGCCACCACTCATATCTGTTTTAACAATTGGTTAAGCTTTAGATTTAAAATAAATATTTTTTTTTCACTGTAATAGAAGAGCAGTTAGTTGTCTGCAAGCGTCTGTGTTTCAGGCCTACTTCAGCGTGTGCTCTGCAGACCTGTGCCAGCGTGCTTTGACAGTTGCCACTCATATCTGGTGTCTCTTTAGCGTGCTTTTACAAAGAAAAAAGGTTTCCAGTGTAAGCTAATAGCAGACAGTCAGTGTCCTTCAAGCGGCTCTGTCAGGCCTTCCTTCAGCGTGTGCCCTGCACAACCCTGCCAGCGTACTTTGACAGTTGCCACTCATATCTTGTGTCTCTATAGCGTGCTTTTACAACCAAAATTTTGTTTCCACTGTAATAGAAGAGCAGTTGCCTGCCTGCCAGCTTCTGTGTGAGGTTCACATTGGATACTGTGCCTACTTGCCCAGTGCCACCACTCATATCTGTTTTAACAATTGGTTAAGCTTTACATTTAAAATAAATAATTTGTTTTCACTGTAATAGAAGAGCAGTTGCCGGCCTGCCAGCTTCTGTGTCAGGTTGGATGCCTTGCCCATTTGCACAGTCAGTGCCACCACTCATATCTGTTTTAACAATTGGTTAAGCTTTAGATTTTAAATAAATAATTTTTTTCACTGTAATAGAAGAGCAGTTGCCTGCCTGCCAGCTTCTGTGTGAGGTTCACATTGGATACTGTGCCCACTAGCCCAGTGCCACCACTCATATCTGTTTTAACAATTGGTTAAGCTTTAGATTTAAAATAAATATTTTTTTTTCACTGTAATAGAAGAGCAGTTAGTTGTCTGCAAGCGTCTGTGTTTCAGGCCTACTTCAGCGTGTGCTCTGCAGACCTGTGCCAGCGTGCTTTGACAGTTGCCACTCATATCTGGTGTCTCTTTAGCGTGCTTTTACAAAGAAAAAAGGTTTCCAGTGTAAGCTAATAGCAGACAGTCAGTGTCCTTCAAGCGGCTCTGTCAGGCCTTCCTTCAGCGTGTGCCCTGCACAACCCTGCCAGCGTACTTTGACAGTTGCCACTCATATCTTGTGTCTCTATAGCGTGCTTTTACAACCAAAATTTTGTTTCCACTGTAATAGAAGAGCAGTTGCCTGCCTGCCAGCTTCTGTGTGAGGTTCACATTGGATACTGTGCCTACTTGCCCAGTGCCACCACTCATATCTGTTTTAACAATTGGTTAAGCTTTACATTTAAAATAAATAATTTGTTTTCACTGTAATAGAAGAGCAGTTGCCGGCCTGCCAGCTTCTGTGTCAGGTTGGATGCCTTGCCCATTTGCACAGTCAGTGCCACCACTCATATCTGTTTTAACAATTGGTTAAGCTTTAGATTTTAAATAAATAATTTTTTTCACTGTAATAGAAGAGCAGTTGCCTGCCTGCCAGCTTCTGTGTGAGGTTCACATTGGATACTGTGCCCACTAGCCCAGTGCCACCACTCATATCTGTTTTAACAATTGGTTAAGCTTTAGATTTAAAATAAATATTTTTTTTTCACTGTAATAGAAGAGCAGTTAGTTGTCTGCAAGCGTCTGTGTTTCAGGCCTACTTCAGCGTGTGCTCTGCAGACCTGTGCCAGCGTGCTTTGACAGTTGCCACTCATATCTTGTGTCTCTATAGCGTGCTTTCACAACCAAAATTTTGTTTCCACTGTAATAGAAGAGCAGTTGCCTGCCTGCCAGCTTCTGTGTGAGGTTCACATTGGATACTGTGCCCACTAGCCCAGTGCCACCACTCATATCTGTTTTAACAATTGGTTAAGCTTCAGATTTAAAATAAATATTTTTTTTTCACTGTAATAGAAGAGCAGTTAGTTGTCTGCAAGCGTCTGTGTTTCAGGCCTACTTCAGCGTGTGCTCTGCAGACCTGTGCCAGCGTGCTTTGACAGTTGCCACTCATACCTTGTGTCTCTATAGCGTGCTTTTACAACCAAAATTTTGTTTCCACTGTAATAGAAGAGCAGTTGCCTGCCTGCCAGCTTCTGTGTGAGGTTCACATTGGATACTGTGCCTACTTGCCCAGTGCCACCACTCATATCTGTTTTAACAATTGGTTAAGCTTTACATTTAAAATAAATAATTTGTTTTCACTGTAATATAAGAGCAGTTGCCTGCCTGCCAGCTTCTGTGTCAGGTTGGATGCCTTGCCCATTTGCACAGTCAGTGCCACCACTCATATCTGTTTTAACAATAGCTTAAGCTTTAGATTTTAAAGAAATCATTTTTTTTCACTGTAATAGAAGATCAGTTGCCGGCCTGCCAGCTTCTGTGTCAGGTTGGATGCCTTGCCCATTTGCACAGTCAGTGCCACCACTCATATCTGTTTTAACAATTGGTTAAGCTTTAGATTTTAAATAAATCATTTTTTTCACTGTAATAGAAGAGCAGTTGCCTGCCTGCCAGCTTCTGTGTGAGGTTCACATTGGATACTGTGCCCACTAGCCCAGTGCCACCACTCATATCTGTTTTAACAATTGGTTAAGCTTTAGATTTAAAATAAATATTTTTTTTCACTGTAATAGAAGAGCAGTTAGTTGTCTGCAAGCGTCTGTGTTTCAGGCCTACTTCAGCGTGTGCTCTGCAGACCTGTGCCGGCGTGCTTTGACAGTTGCCACTCATATCTTGTCTCTCTATAGCGTGCTTTTACAACCAAAATTGTGTTTCCACTGTAATAGAAGGGCAGTTGCCTGCCTGCCAGCTTCTGTGTGAGGTTCACATTGGATACTGTGCCCACTAGCCCAGTGCCACCACTCATATCTGTTTTAACAATTGGTTCAGCTTCAGATTTAAAATAAAAAAATTTTTTCACTGTAATAGAAGAGCAGTTAGTTGTCTGCAAGCGTCTGTGTTTCAGGCCTACTTCAGCGTGTGCTCTGCAGACCTGTGCCAGCGTGCTTTGACAGTTGCCACTCATATCTTGTGTCTCTATAGCGTGCTTTTACAACCAAAATTTTGTTTCCACTGTAATAGAAGAGCAGTTGCCTGCCTGCCAGCTTCTGTGTGAGGTTCACATTGGATACTGTGCCCACTAGCCCAGTGCCACCACTCATATCTGTTTTAACAATTGGTTAAGCTTTAGATTTAAAATAAATATTTTTTTTTCACTGTAATAGAAGAGCAGTTAGTTGTCTGCAAGCGTCTGTGTTTCAGGCCTACTTCAGCGTGTGCTCTGCAGACCTGTGCCAGCGTGCTTTGACAGTTGCCACTCATATCTGGTGTCTCTTTAGCGTGCTTTTACAAAGAAAAAAGGTTTCCAGTGTAAGCTAATAGCAGACAGTCAGTGTCCTTCAAGCGGCTCTGTCAGGCCTTCCTTCAGCGTGTGCCCTGCACAACCCTGCCAGCGTACTTTGACAGTTGCCACTCATATCTTGTGTCTCTATAGCGTGCTTTTACAACCAAAATTTTGTTTCCACTGTAATAAAAGAGCAGTTGCCTGCCTGCCAGCTTCTGTGTGAGGTTCACATTGGATACTGTGCCTACTTGCCCAGTGCCACCACTCATATCTCTTTTAACAATTGGTTAAGCTTTACATTTAAAATAAATAATTTGTTTTCACTGTAATAGAAGAGCAGTTGCCGGCCTGCCAGCTTCTGTGTCAGGTTGGATGCCTTGCCCATTTGCACAGTCAGTGCCACCACTCATATCTGTTTTAACAATTGGTTAAGCTTTAGATTTTAAATAAATCATTTTTTTCACTGTAATAGAAGAGCAGTTGCCTGCCTGCCAGCTTCTGTGTGAGGTTCACATTGGATACTGTGCCCACTAGCCCAGTGCCACCACTCATATCTGTTTTAACAATTGGTTAAGCTTTAGATTTAAAATAAATATTTTTTTTTCACTGTAATAGAAGATCAGTTAGTTGTCTGCAAGCGTCTGTGTTTCAGGCCTACTTCAGCGTGTGCTCTGTAGACCTGTTCCAGCGTGCTTTGACAGTTGCCAGTCATATTTGGTGTCTCTATAGCGTGCTTTTAAAACCAAAATTTGTTTTTCACTGTTATAGATTGAATAGCAGTTACTTGTCTTCAAGCGGCTCTGTCAGTCCTTCCTTCAGCGTGTGCTCTGCAGAACTGTTCCAGTGCACATTGCCAATCATATCTGGTGTCTCTATAGCGTGCTTTTAAAACCAAAATTTGTTTTTCACTGTTATAGATTGAATAGCAGTTACTTGTCTTCAAGCGGTGTCTCAGGCCTACAGTGTGTGCTCTGCAGAACTGTTACAGTTCACATTGCCAATCATATCTGGTCTCACAGTAGCTTGCACGCATAGTACCACTAATTCCCCAAAAAATGACAGGCAGAGGCAGGCCACCCCGCAGGGGCCGTCGTGGTCGTGGTGCTGTGATTCCCTTTTGCCCTAGAATAATGCCCAGTTTTCAGAAGCCACGTACCCTGAACTTGAAAAGTTCTGAGGACTTAGTTGACTGGCTAACACAGGACACCCAATCTTGTACAGCCTCCGCTCGGAACCTTGACGCACCATCCTCCTCCAGCTTAGCTTCAGGCACCTCTCAAGATAGCACTCACCCGCCTGCCGCCACCACCAAAACTAGCACCACAGCCGCTTTACTTGGTATGTCAGAGGAGTTATTCACACACCCGTTTGAAGAAATGAGTGATGCGCAACCATTATTGCTAGAGGATGTAGATAACAGGGATATGTCTCAGGCAGGCAGCATTAAACACATGGAGGTACGGTGTGATGATGATGATGTTGTACCCGCTGCTGCTTCCTTTTCTGAGTTGTCAGATACAAGCGAAGCGGTTGATGATGACGATGTGTCCATGGATGTCACGTGGGTGCCCGCTCGGCAAGAAGAAAAACAGGGCGAAAGTTCAGATGGGGAGACAGAGAGGAGGAGGAGGAGACGAGTTGGAAGCAGGGGGGAGTCGTTGCAAGGAGCTAGTGGCACAGTCAGACAGCATGCATCGGCACCCGGGGTCAGCCCGACAGCACGCCAATCAACGCATGCTGTGTCCACCACCAGAATGCCGTCATTGCAGAGCTCAGCAGTGTGCCATTTTTTTTGTGTGTCTGCCTCGGACAACAGCGATGCCATTTGCAACCTGTGCCAAAGGAAACTGAGTCGTGGGAGGTCCAACACCCACCTAGGTACAACTGCTTTGCGTAGGCACATGATCTCACATCACAAACGCCTATGGGATCAACACATGAGTACAAGCAGCACGCCTACTCTAAGCCGCCATCCTCCTCCTGGTCCAGCATCTTCAGCCACGTCAACCACTGCTGTCCTTCTTGCCCCCTCTCAACCATCCGCCACTCCGTCTCCCGCCTTGAGCAGTTCCCGCTCATCTGCCCACAGTCATGTGTTTCTGTCAAGGACATGTTTGAGCGTAAGAAGCCAATGTCACCAAGTCACCCCCTTGCCCAGCGTCTGACAGCTGGCTTGTCCGAACTATTAGCCCGCCAGCTTTTACCATACAATCTGGTTGAGTCTGAGGCGTTCAAAAAATTTGTAGCTATTGGGACACCGCAGTGGAAGGTACCCGGCCGGAATTTCTTTTCACAAAAGGCAATCCCCAACTTGTACTCGATTGTGCAAAAGGAAGTCATGGCATGTCTGGCACACAGTGTTGGGGCAAGGGTCCATCTGACCACTGATACCTGGTCTGCAAAGCATGGTCAGGGCAGGTATATCACCTACACTGCGCATTGGGTAAACCTGCTGACGGCTGACAAGCAAGGAATGCGTGGCATTGCAGAGGAGTTGGTGACACCGCCACGAATTGCAGGCAGTCCTGCTGCCACCTCCTCTACTCCTCCTACTCCATCCTCTTCCATAACCTCCTCGGCTGAGTCCTCTTGTGCCGCTGCTTCTTGCTCCACATCAACGGCACCCCCCCAGCTCCCCAGGTACTATTCCACATCCCGGATACGGCAGTGTCACGCCGTCTTGGGTTTGACTTGCTTGAAAGCAGAGAGTCACACCGGACAAGCACTCCTGTCCGCCCTGAACGCACAGGTGGAAAAGTGGCTGACTCCGCAGCAACTGGATATCGGCAAAGTGGTGTGTGACAACGGAAAAAATTTGATAGCGGCATTGAAGTTGGGCAAGTTGACACATGTGCCGTGCATGGCACATGTCTGTAATCTGATCGTACAACGCTTTGTGCATAAGTACACAGGCTTACAGGACGTCCTGAAGCAGGCCAGGAAGGTGTGTGGCCATTTCAGGCGTTCCTACATGGCCATGGCTCACTTTGCCGATATCCAGCGGCGAAACAACATGCCAGTGAGGCGCTTGATTTGCGACAGCCCTACACGTTGGAATTCAACACTCCTAATGTTCGACCGCCTGCTCCAACAAGAAAAAGCTGTTAATGAATATTTGTATGACCGGGGTGCTAGGACAGCCTCTGGGGAGCTGGGAGTTTTTTTGCCACGTTACTGGACGCTCATGCGCAATGCCTGTAGGCTCATGCGTCCTTTTGAGGAGGTGACAAACCTAGTCAGTCGCAGTTGTGTGTGTGCGTGTGTATGGCTGTCTGCCTGTGTGTGTGTGACAGGGTGAAGATTTCTTGCACATGGGTGTGACAGGGTGAAGATTTCTTGCACAGGGCGCCCAAAGGCCTAAGGCTGGCCCTGCGCATGGGTCAGTGGCTCTGCACCAGACTTCCCTCCAATTGATCAAAGTTAAAGGATTTCAAGTGGACTGATTACAATTACAGGGCCTCTAAAGAGTCCTGTATTGTTATTTGTCGTCACTACCTTCCCGCGTCGGGAGTGGGTCATTTGCGCCCCTGCTGCCTTCCTTGCATGTGGTAGCTGTTTGTCAGGGATTTGTCAATCCATATCTGCCAAGTGACCCTATGACAGGGTGAAGATTTCTTGCACATGGGTGTGACAGGGTGAAGATTTCTTGCACAGGGCGCCCAAAGGCCTAAGGCTGGCCCTGCGCATGGGTCAGTGGCTCTGCACCAGACTTCCCTCCAATTGATCAAAGTTAAAGGATTTCAAGTGGACTGATTACAATTACAGGGCCTCTAAAGAGTCCTGTATTGTTATTTGTCGTCACTACCTTCCCGCGTCGGGAGTGGGTCATTTTCGCCCCTGCTGCCTTCCTTGCATGTGGTAGCTGTTTGTCAGGGATTTGTCAATCCATATCTGCCAAGTGACCCTATGTAGGGGTAACAGTCCCTATTCTGCTCTGTGTCAGTGTGTATCATGGTCTCTGTGGACAGGGAACAGTCTCTATTCTGCTCTGTGTCAGTGTGTATCAGGGGTTTTGAGGACAGGTGTCAATCCATATCTGCCAAGTGACCCTATGTATATCTGCTGTCAGTACACAGGAAAAGTTTAAATATTTCTTGTTCTACGTTCTCTGCAACTCCACGCACCGACTCATCCAATACGTGAAGATCTAGGGTTTGTCTGACTCTCCTCAGTAGTGTATCAAACAGAGTCTGCACTGTGGTAACACGGACATCTTCAGGACATAACTCAACTATTTGCAGATAGGCAGTCTGCAGCTTCTCTTTTTCACCTGTTCTCTTCTTTCTCTTATGCGTATTCTTGTCTATATGCAGGTGGTCTCTTGCCTTTCTTTTAACCAATTCGTTCCTTCCATATGGTTTCAAAAGATCTCTGGCATCATTACTTTCAACGCAAATAACGTCATCATAGTTAGTCTCCTCATTATTCACCGGGAAGAGAGTGTTTGCACTGACTACCCACAGCATGCTCTTGCCATTGCCTACTCCACCTTCAACGACAGGGTGCAAGTCCCAAGGAGAAGGATCATTCACTTTATTATCTGTCTTTATTTCACAAGTAGTGCCTGGAACATCCTCATGGGTCACAAGATGTAAATCTGGACTAATGTCAACCCCAGGGTCTGGAAAATCATCAATTTGAAATTTATCAAATAATCCCAGTGGGCTGCCACATTCTTCCTCCTCTGATGGTATTAAAGTTTGCAGAGATTCACTATGGGGTGGTGTCAAGCATTTTGGAGAACAATTAAGCATCTCCATCCCAATACGTTTCAGATGTCCTATCAGCTCTTCCACCCTATGCGATACTATGGGCAGGCTACCCGTGACGTCATTACTCACGGCCCTATTTCACGCGGACACTCTGTGTCAGTGTGTATCATGGTGTCTGTGGACAGGGAACAGTCTCTATTCTGCTCTGTGTCAGTATGTATCATGGTCTCTGTGGACGGTGAACAGTCTCTATTCTGCTCTGTGTCAGTGTGTATCATGGTCTCTGTGGACAGGGAACAGTCTCTATTCTGCTCTGTGTCAGTGTGTATCAGGGGTTTTGAGGACAGGTGTCAATCCATATCTGCCAAGTGACCCTATGTATGGGGAACAGTCCATATTCTGCTCTGTGTCAATGTGTATCATGGTCTCTGTGGACGGTGAACAGTTTCTATTCTGCTCTGTGTCAGTGTGTATCATGGTCTCTGTGGACAGGGAACAGTCTCTATTCTGCTCTGTGTCAGTGTGTATCAGGGGTTTTGAGGACAGGTGTCAATCCATATCTGCCAAGTGACCCTATGTAGGGGGAACAGTCCCTATTCTGCTCTGTGTCAGTGTGTATCAGGGGTTTTGAGGACAGGTGTCAATCCATATCTGCCAAGTGACCCTATGTAGGAGGAACAGTCCCTATTCTGCTCTGTGTCAGTGTGTATCATGGTCTCTGTGGACGGTGAACAGTCTCTATTCTGCTCTGTGTCAGTGTGTATCATGGTCTCTGTGGACAGGGAACAGTCTCTATTCTGCTCTGTGTCAGTATGTATCAGGGGTTTTGAGGACAGGTGTCAATCCATATCTGCCAAGTGACCCTATGTAGGGGGAACAGTCCCTATTCTGCTCTGTGTCAGTGTGTATCAGGGGTTTTGAGGACAGGTGTCAATCCATATCTGCCAAGTGACCCTATGTAGGGGGAACAGTCTCTATTCTGCTCTGTGTCAGTGTGTATCAGGGCTGGGCTTTGAGGACAGGTGTCAATGTTAGGTGATTTCTGCCCTTTATGGATTAAAAGCAGACTCTGCATCAACTGTGCAATTTTCCATGGGAGTTTTGCCATGGATCCCCCTCTGGCATGCCACAGTCCAGGTGTTAGTCCCCTTGAAACAACTTTTCCATCACTATTGTGGCCAGAAAGAGTCCCTGTTGGTTTTAAAATTCGCCTGCCCATTGAAGTCAATTCTCCGTCTTTAAGGAGGGGCAAACGGGGCAGCTGCCCTGGGCCCAGTTACTCATGGGGGCCCCAAAGCAGCTGCCCTTGGGCCCCGCCGCCTGCATTAAAAAAATAAAAAAAAATATTTCGCTACCTAATGGGCCCGCGGTGCTAGTATTGCGGCTGCACCGGGGCCCACACACTAAGGGCCACCCAGTGAGCATGTTCCAGCAGTGGTCTGGTCGGCACTGTGGCCCTTTAACAGCGCGATCGGGCCCTTGAAATACCCAGACCGCTTAAAAATTTGATATCTCAGTTACATAATTGAGTGTGTCAGTATGCATGTCTTTGTGTGTGTCAGTATGTCTGTGTGTGTGTCAGTATGTATGTCTGTATGTATGTATATCTGTGTGTGTGTCAGTATGTATGTGTCAGTCAGTATATGTCTGTGTGTCAGTTTGTATGTCTGTGTGTGTGTCAGTATGTATGTCTGTATGTTGTCAATATGTATGTATCTGTGTGTGTGCCAGTGTGTATACCTGTGCATATATCTGTATGTAGCCAATGTGTGTATCTGCATGTGTGTCAGTGTTTGTATCTGCATTTGTCAGGTTATGTATCTGTAAGTCTGTATGTTGTCATTTTGTGTGTCTGTGTATCTGTATGTTGTCAGTGTATCTGCATGTGTGTCAGTGTGTGCATCTGTGTGTCTGCATGTGTGCCAGGTTGTGTGTCTGTATGTGTGTGTGTCAGTGTGTGTAAATGTGTCTGTATAGCTGCATCTGTATGATTATGTATATCTGTGTATCTGCAAGTGTTTCTGTGTGTGTATGTGTATCACAGTGTGTGTGTGTGTTTGTGACAGTGCATGTGTATTTGTGCATACATCTCAGCATTCAACACTACACGCAAATACACACCTGCATTCAAACTTCAACACTACATATAAACACACCTCTTTTTTTAAACAACAAAATTATATATAAACACATCAGTGTATTCATAAACCAACACTACACATAAATGCATACTTGCATTTAAATGCCATCTCCACATACAAACACACCCCTACATTCACACAAACATACTCCATACAAAAACATGCTTAGACTCAAACACACAAATACTGCTCAGTGCTAAATACAACCCTGCATGCATGGGAAAATGGTAGCGCCCCAGCTGTCAAAGCATTGTTGGAGTTGCATGACAGATGGGGATCTACCTTTTGCCCTCTCTTGCCCAAAATAATTCATGCACCAGAGCCCACTCTACTTTACGTCCGCCTCTGCGTTGGGGTGGGGGGCATGATTGCATGCCAGGGAGGGGACGACAGGGTTCAGGGGCCCCAAGCAAATGTTTGCCCAGGGTCCAATCCATATTAAAGACGACCCTTGTTTAGATAAAGGAATAATCAATAAAGATGAGTTCAGTTTTATTTTTAATCCCCACTGTAAAGTGGCAGTTTTCTACTTCTTGCCTAAAATTCACTTATCTCAATATGTGCACTTCTTTTTACAACCCTATGTCCTGTTGAGTAGTTTGTATATTAAAGACAATAAGCATATTTTGCAAGATCTACAAGGAATAGAATGGAAATCATAATATATTTTGGCCATGGCGGATATTACCGCTTCATACGCCAACATTCCCCATTTAAAGGGTTTAGAAACTATAAAAGATACTCTCAGCTTCTATGTTCATCTCAGCAATGCTGAAATTAACTTTTTAATTATTTTTATTAATTTTGTACTTACCAAGAATTTTTTCTGGTTTGACAACAAATTCTATCTTCAGATGTGTGGCGTCGCCATTAGTACTAAGTTTGCCCCCAGTTTCACCAACCTATATGTGTCTCATTGGGAGACACATCAATGTTAGGTTGGGCGATTATAATGGTGGTAGACTTGTCCTATGGTGGCGCTACGTAGACAAAGTTTTCTTAATTTGGGAAGGTGGACCTGATAGTATAATTAACTTTTTTGAGCTTCTTAACGAAAATAATTATAATTTAAAATTTACATCTCATTTTAAATCTATAGATGTCTTGGATCTAACTGTATATGTGGATAATAACCAACTAAAAACCAAAATGTATTTCAAAACTACAGATTGCAATACAGCCATAGACAGTACCAGTTCTCACCATCCTGTCTGGTTGCCAAACATACCAAAAGGCCAACTCATTTGCCTCAGAAGAAACTGTACAGATGATCATGTATTTTCTACCCAAGCCCAAACTATTAAAGATTGATATTTAGAGAAAGGTTACGATAAAGATAAAATAGACATGGATGAACAAATAATACAAAGTTCGGATAGATCAGTGTTTCTTGAGCAAAAATGTACGATCTAATAAAAACAATAACAAATTTGAGTTTGCATTTACTACACAATACAATGCACATGCCAAAAAAAATTAGAAAATATTCTCAAGAAGCATTGGTACATCCTAAAAAAGATGACATTCTTAAAAATATCATACTCCAGTGGCTAAGTGTTTTCTTCAATATGCTTTATCATGTTCTGTGATTGTATACTGAATGTTACGACTGGTATGGTGATTTTTTGTCCACTTTTTTGCCCCTATACAGCCACCATCTGGCTCTCTTAGGCAAAGCGTGCACTATTTGTATTAGTGCACACGTGCGCCGACAGTGCCGTTTCGGACTTAGACATTTGGTTCTGCAACGTACATCAGACGCACAGGAAGTACGTCATTATGGGACATATAGGGAATACACTATTGGATTCAAGTTGGAACGCACGCCGAACACAGCCGAAATGGATATTCATCAATGTCCACCTATTTAAGGTCGCCTGAAAAAGAAGAGTTTATATCCCTAAAGAAGTCCCATTAGTCAGACAAAACCTGTTGGATTCTTACTTGGTACTCTATTTTATGTACTTTTATTTTGATTGCCATTTCTCCACTAGGTTTTCCTGACAGCTTCATCAGATCCTGATTCCGTTAGAGTTGCACTACTAGTGGAGATATGCCTACTATTTTAAATTTTCTGTAAGTGCAATACAATAATTTTGTTTTTTATTGTACTTCACTATTGTGGTTTGCTTTTTCTTACATAATTTTCCACCAAACCATGTTTTACTGAGAAGACCTTCGTCCCAATACCCTTGGAAGGGTGAGGAGCCTGAATTTTTCGTGTGTTTGTGAGTTTATTACTTTTACTCACTAGGGTGGTTTTTAGTACAGTATTATGCTAACAATTTTTTATGATTTTTTTTAGATTCCTTCATATATCATCAGACTCCCATATCTACTTTTCCAGGTTGTTATATTTTCGTTTGGTGTTTTTCCCAAATTCTTTACTATTTCACATTCTAGATGTCACAGTTTTTTGCTTTTGTGCTACTGTTTTTTTTTTCTATCTGTACATGATTACATTTTGATGCTTTGTAAAATCTACCTAATATATTGTTTTGGGCATCAATTTAGAATGCACACTTGTGTCACTAACTGTACTGATTTTACAAAAGCTAAGAAAATAGCTTGCTATTTTGTATTAATTATAGCTGTTACAGTTTTCTTTCAATTACACTTGAAAAAAAATAATTAAAAAAAGCAGCTCATGTTAGGATGAGATCTTGATGAGTTTCTACACTTCTATTTCTGCTCAATATTTTCCAAAACAACACAATCTAAGCAAGTATAGTCTGTTGTTTTGCAGAGAGCAGTTTCTACATTATACTATGTTTAATAAATTTTTGGTTGATTGGAGTAAAGTATTAATAAGCTTAATAATAAGCTTCTTTGTGCTTAAATCCCGTAACAGCAATGAATATAGTTTGTTTTTATTCAGCAGCACAATAACACAGCCTTACCTGAAAAATATACTTGCGCTGACATAACTTTGGGCTTGTGAAGTCTTTCCCTGTCTTAGATCATCCGCAACTTGTTTTGGAAGCATACCTTAAACATATGATTAAATATAAAAGCACATTAATTACTTCTGAGCATACATAGTTTTTAATACAGTTTAAAAATTGTATAGGATTCTACGATAACAAACCCTACGAAAGAAGCAAGATGGAAATCAGATGTCTGAAGCACTCATCCTTGATATTGCATTCCATTTACCCTTGAATTACTTTTTGTTGATTTTACAGACTCCAATTTTATTTTGTTAGTATTTCATTATGATTACTAGTAGTTCATGATATGGCTTAATTTTTTCTTTATGCTGACTTGGATTGCTGTCTCAAGGCTAAATGAAGGCTATTTAATTATGAATGGTTTTCTTGAGTTTGATTTATTCTGCTTTGCTGCGCATATGCATGTTTGCTCTTTTTATTGATATGGGTTTTGATTCACTTGAATTGAGAGTGTGTGTGGTTACTGTAGTCAAACTTTTTTGAGGTCAGTCTGGGTTATTCACTGAATACCAGATTTTGTTGGGATGAACAATTTCCAGTGAAAATGATCAAATTCCGACCACACTGGTAATTCCCATATTTACTAAACCCAAATAAGTTTGGAATTCGGTCAGCTGAGTGAATCTGCAGCAAACACACCCAGTTTCATTCAGTGTCCAGATTTTAAACTGAACAGGTAAATTATTATTCATTTGCTGTCACGCAAGCAAACAATAATTGTAAGTACTATTTGCCCACTGACAGCACTAGCAGTCAGTGGGCAAATAGTTGAATAACTCTCGATAATGCAAGGCTTAATTATGTGGCAGCTGGCAAGCACTTCCTAGTCAGACACTACATTAAATAGTTAAATAAACAAACAAACACAAACAAATACGTAAATACATTTTAAAAAAGCCTATGTGGGTCAATGAGACCATCATGTTGCAATAAGGGAAATCTAGCACATCCCCTGTGGCGGAGGTGAAGGGGGAGTCTGCTAAATGTCTAAAACAAGCAACCATTGGTTCACCATGACAAAGCCCCCTCTGTGCCCCCACCCAGGGCCGGCGCCACCTGTAAGGCGACCTAGGCAGCCGCCTAGGGCGCAACTTACCAGGGGGCGCCGGATCCCTGTCCCCGCTGCGCCTCCTCATGCTGCGCCGCCTGAGCGCTTTAGCAAGCCCCAGGCGGCGCAGCACTGCTGCCTGGAGGGCGGCCGGGTTTATGACCGGCAGGAGGGAAGCGCAGAGCGCTCCCTCCTGCCGGTCTCTCCATGTAGCGTGGCCGGGCGGCGCGGAACGCGGGACAGGAACCTTTGTTTCCTGTACCCGGCCGCCGGCGGAATGACAGGAAGTGCTCACTCAGTGAGCATTTCCTGTCATTCTGCCGGCGGCCGGGTACAGGAAACAAAGGTTCCTGTCCCGCGTTCCGCGCCGCCCGGCCACGCTACATGGGCAGGAGGGGAGGGTAAGGACCACTAAGGGGGGGAGTTTAAGGACCACTAAGGGGGGGGGGGGGAGGGGGGGGGTTAGGGACCACTAAGGAGGGGGGAGGGGGGTTAGGGACCACTAAGGGGGGGGGAGGGGGGTTAAGGACCACTAAGGGAGGGGGGGGTATAAGGACCACTAAGGGAGGAGGGGGGTATAAGGACCACTAAGGGGGGGGTATAAGGACCACTAAGGGGGGGTATAAGGACCACTATGGGAGGGAGGGGAGGGTATAAGGACCACTATGGGAGGGAGGGGAGGGGATAAGGACCACTATGGGAGGGAGGGGAGGGGATAAGGACCACTATGGGAGGGAGGGGAGGGGATAAGGACCACTATGGGAGGGAGGGGGGGGATAAGGACCACTATGGGAAGGGGGGATAAGGAGCACTATGGGAGGGGGGGATAAGAACCACTATGGGAGGGAGGGGGGGATAAGGACCACTATGGGAGGGAGGGGGGGATAAGGACCACTATGGGAGGGAGGGGGGGATAAGGACCACTATGGGAGGGAGGGGGGGTAAGGACCACTATGGGAGGGGGGGTAAGGACCACTATGGGAGGGGGGGTAAGGACCACTATGGGAGGTTGGGGGGGGATAAGGACCACTAGGGGAGGGGGGATAAGGACCACTAGGGGAGGGAGGGAGGGGGATAAGGACCACTATGGGAGGTTGGGGGGGATAAGGACCACTAGGGGAGGGGGGGATAAGGACCACTAGGGGAGGGGGGATAAGGACCACTAAGGGGGGGAAGGACCACCAAAGGGGGGTAAGGAGGGAGGACTACTAAGGAGAGGGGAGGAGGGTGATTACCACTAAGGGGGTGGGGGGAGTAGGGGAAGGTCTACTAAGGGGTTTGGGAGAGGGAGGACCACTAAGGGGTTTGGGAGAGGGAGGACCACTAAGGGGGGAGTGAGAAGACCACCAAGGGTGACTGCAGAGGGACAGGGGACCAAGGGAGAGCACTAAGTGACAGAAGGGGAGAACACGGAGGGACAGAAGGGAAGGGGAAATCAATAATTGAGGGGAGAGCACTATGAATTTTTTTTAAAAAAGAAAGCTGTTCCCATCTCAGTCCCTATCCTACCCCACAAACCCTCTATTTTACACTACACACATACACAATGCATCCCCCCCCCACACACACACAGAAACATACAATGCATTCCTACTCACACACAGACACACCCGAAACACACAATTCATCCCTTACATAATTAATGCACCCCTTACAGACACACACTGCATTCAATTACATTCACAGAAACAAACCTTGCACCCCTTACACACACACACACACACCCAGAAACATACAATGCATTCCTTACACGCAAACACACACTACATCCCCTATAAACACACTACATCCCTTACACAAATTGCACACATAAAACATCCCCAACTCATGGATGGGCCATGTAGGTGGATTTATGGGTGGGCATTGTAGGCGTATGCCCCCTGGGGGCCCAGACCTTGAGCTGTGTAAGGGGCCCTAAAAATGGAGCTGCTTCCTGTTCGTTAATTGTTGTGAGCACTGTTAAAAACCGTCTCCAGAGAGCCTCTTCTACACCAGACCTGTGGAGCCAGACTGAGCCCATCATCATCCTCTTGTCCTCATCTGGTGGTAAGTAGGCAATCCAATATATTATTAGTGGCACTAATCTCTAATTTACCTCACATTAAATGGATACTATAGTCACCAGAAGCACTACAGCATAATGTAGTGGTTCTGGTGTCTATAGCCTGTGCCTGTAGGCTTTTTAATGTAAACACACTGTCTTTTCAGATAAGACACTTTGTGAAGACTGGCGTTGGCCCATATGGCAGAGCATATGGGCGGGGCATTGTGATGTCACATGGTGGGGGGGCGGCAAAAAATTTTTTGCCTAGGGCGGCAAAAATCCTTGCACCGGCCCTGCCCCCACCCTTGTGCATCAGGTTGGGGACTTTAAATAAATAATAAGGGGAGGACAGGTCACTGGTTGGGCTATTTGAAAAAGTAAAATAACTGGGGGATATCTTTATATCTCCCCCACCCCACCTGTGGTCAGCACATGGGGACTATTATATTATGCAGAGGGAAGACATAATGGCCTTAATAGTAATAACAACATTAAAGGAAGATACTTCAGCCCCAAAAAAGGCCAAAGAAAAATCCATAAATCCCAACATATGTTCAAAGAGTCTTTGTAGGATTAATTAGCAGCGTATTCACTTGATAAACATATAAATGGAGTGCATCTTAATGTCAATTCTATGCTTCTAAAGATTGTAAAAATCTCAGCAGTCCTGAACATTGTAAGACCCCTATAGAGTATTAATCTGAGGTGCTTTCCCGTTAAGAAATACAGTTGCAAGATAAAGTATGTGAACCCTTTGGAATGATATGGATTTCTGCACAAATTGGTCATAAAATGTGATCTGATCATCATCTAAGTCACAACAATAGACACATTTAAACACTTGCAACCACTTAAAGGGACACTATAGGCACCCAGGGCACCTCCGCTCATTGAAGTGGTGTGGGTGCAGTATCCCTATTGCCCTTTGTGCTGCAATGTGAACATTTAAGTTTTAGAGAAACTGCAATGTTTATATTGCATCACTAAGATAGCCTCTAGTGGCTGTCTACCAGACAGTCACTAGACGCCCTTCTTAAATGTTAACAGACTTTCGGTTCGCATGAGTACATCCAGTGTCATCCTTGCATTGACTCGCCGCGCATACACCTTAGGTCCCCCTCTTCGAACGATGTTGGAGGAGGCGGATATCAGTGCTAGGATCAAGTAAGGAGGAACAGGGAGCTATAGTGCCAGGAATACAGCTTTGTATTCCTGGCTAGTGATGTCCCGAACAGTTCGCCTGTACCTCACAGTCAGCAGACACATTCCAGCCAATCAGCAGCAGACCCTCCCTCCCAGACCCTCCCACCTCCTAGACAGCATACAATTTAAATTAATTCTGAAGCTGCATTCTTTATTTTTCTTTTTTTTAGAAGTGTGTTATATTTGAGCATGCTAGGCTGAACGTGCGTATATCATGGCTAGTTGCACTGAGGGTATGAGTATATAGCAGTACATTGTTGTGAAAGATGGCTGTCATGTTTAGGGTGTAGCTTGCACGTTATCAACTGTGTATTTATATCAGCAGCTCCACCACTAGTTATAAATCAAGTGTGAGTCGCCCCATGAGATGAGACTAGTGAATAACATAATAACATAAGGCATGTAAGGAACTACGACAATAAACTCTTTAGGAGGTGAAATAATGACATGTTTAAACGCTTGCTACTTTACGATTAGTTAATGTGCAGAGAGCAGTTCATGTGATCAAAGGCATGGTGTGGAGGATCGGCTATAGTGGGACATGCTTGGCAGGCTGCTGCTTACTGCTTGTGCTCATCCGATCACTTCTGGGCGCTAGGTGCAGACCCTGGGAGTCCCTGATACCTGGAACAACAAAGGCAAGTCTCTGGCTGAGTGCCGGGTTCGCGGCTTGAGGTGGTGGAAGCTTGTTTTGTCGGGTGGTCAGATCTGTCCCGGTGGTGCTTCACGTCCGGTGCGGGATTGTGGTGGCTTAAGGTGGAGGCGAGTGGCTCCGGTCCCGTCTTTGACACCTTTTGCGTGGATTTTAATGGGGACTGCTTCGCTTAGCTGTGGTGGAGCTTGTTGGGGCTGTGGTGGAGCTTGTTGGGGCTTCCTGCTTGTTATTTGCTTCCAAAATTGATTAAAGAGTCTGTCCTGCTTAGATTCAATATCCTGCCATGCTTTGCTGGTACCAGGAGGACACGCGGCTGCTGCCATATTGGGAGAGTCGCAGATGAGTATGTCAGCCTGGGCGGCTGTGCTCTGTGCGTCCATTAGCTCCAGACAGCCTCTCACGGGTGGACCGGGATAACCCCCACCGGTCCGAGGGGGGGTAACGGAGCTCCTGCCGGGAAGTAGCTGCTCCTGGGCATCCCAGGATCGGGAGATCGGCCGCCTCTCCCGCCCGGTGAGCACCAGGCCACACTTGCCACGTGGAGGTAAGTAAGACTCTGTCGAGTTGCTGACCACTATTAAGCATGTCGGGTCGGTCAGGTAGGAGAAACATTGCTGGGTCATCCCCTTCTGGGGTGAAATTCGATTGTTGATAGCTGCTTAAACGGAGATATTGAGGGAGCTCACACGAAGTGCGTCTTTCCTCCATGACAGCTAGGCCCCGCCCCCGGAAGCTGCATTCTTAGTGAGAGGAGGGACAGTGTAGCTGCTGCTGATTTAATAGGGAAGTCGATAGCTAGGCTAGTGTATTCAGTGTCCACTACAGTCCTGAAGGACTCATCTGATCTCTGCTGTAAGGACAGCACTCCAAAAAGCCCTTTTAAGGGCTAGAACATCAGTCTGCTTTTTTTTTTTTTTTCTGTGTAATCTAAGTGCAGTTGCCTGCCTTCCAGCGTGTGTGTCTGGCTCACAGCGTATACTGTGCCCACTTGCCCAGTGCCACCACTCATATCTGGTGTCACCAGGGGCGTACCTGGAGTATTTGGCACCCGGGGCGGATCCTTTATTTGGCACCCCCCACCACTTTGAAATGTAAAAAACAACTGCAATTTTTTTTAATGTATTTGGCACTGAACACCGAAACAGCCACACAGCCAGCCACACAGCCAGCCACCCAGACAGCCAGCCACCCAGACAGCCAGCCACCCAGACAGCCAGCCACCCAGACAGCCAGCCACCCAGACAGCCAGCCACCCAGACAGCCAGCCACCCAGACAGCCAGCCACCCAGACACCCAGACAGCCAGCCACCCACCCAGCCAGCCACCCACCCAGCCAGCCACCCACCCAGCCAGCCAGCCACCCACCCAGCCAGCCACCCAGACAGCCAGCCACCCAGCCAGCCAGCCACCCAGCCAGCCAGCCAGCCACCCAGCCAGCCACCCAGCCACCCAGACAGCCAGCCAGCCACCCAGACAGCCAGCCAGCCACCCAGACAGCCAGCCAGCCACCCAGACAGCCAGACAGCCACCCAGACAGCCAGCCAGCCACCCAGACAGCCAGCCAGCCACCCAGACAGCCAGCCAGCCACCCAGACAGCCAGCCAGCCACCCAGACAGCCAGCCAGCCACCCAGACAGCCAGCCAGCCAGCCAGCCAGCCAGCCACCCAGACAGCCAGCCAGCCAGCCACCCAGACAGCCAGCCAGCCAGCCACCCAGACAGCCAGCCAGCCACCCAGACAGCCAGCCAGCCACCCAGACAGCCAGCCAGCCACCCAGACAGCCAGCCAGCCACCCAGACAGCCAGCCAGCCACCCAGCCACCCAGCCACCCAGCCACCCAGCCACCCAGCCAGCCACCCAGCCACCCAGCCAGCCACCCAGCCAGCCACCCAGCCAGCCAGCCAGCCAGCCACCCAGCCAGCCACCCAGCCAGCCAGCCAGCCACCCAGACAGACACAGATACAAGTGTTTGCGTAGTGAATGCAGTGTGTTTGCGTAGTGGATGCAGTGTGTTTGCGTAGTGGATGCAGTGTGTTTGCGTAGTGGATGCAGTGTGTTTGCGTAGTGGATGCAGTGTGTTTGCGTAGTGGATGCAGTGTGTTTGCGTAGTGGATGCAGTGTGTGGGTATGCAGTGTATGTGTATGGTGTATGCAGTGTGTGTGTATGTGTAGTGCATGCAGTGTATAGTGTGTGTGTGTAGTGTGTGTATGCGTGTGTGTGTAGTGTATGCAGTGTATAGCGTGTGCAGTGTGTGTGTATGCGTGTGTGTGTAGTGTATGCAGTGTATAGTGTGTGCAGTGTGTGTGTGTGTAGTGTGTGTGTGTAGTGCATGCAGTGTATAGTGTGTGCAGTGTGTGTGTATGCGTGTGTGTGTGTGTGTAGTGTATGCAGTGTGTGTATGTGTGTGTGTATGCGTGTGTGTGTATGCGTGTGTGTGTGTAGTGTATGCAGTGTGTGTAGTGTATGCAGTGTGTGTAGTGTATGCAGTGTGTAGTGTATGCAGTGTGTAGTGTATGCAGTGTGTGTGTGTGTGTAGTGTATGCAGTGTGTAGTGTATGCAGTGTGTGTGTGTATAGTGTATGCAGTGTGTGTATAGTGTATGCAGTGTATAGTGTGTGCATAGTGTGTATAGTGTGTGCAGTGTGCATGTTGTGTGGAATAAATGCTGCCACTTACCTGCCCGTCCTGTCCTCCTCGACTGGTGGTCCGGTGGCAGTGAAGAGGGGCCCAGTACTTTGCATCCTCGTTTCCCATCCAGCAGCAGAGTCCTCTGTTCTCGCGATCCGCGAGAGCGTTGCCGCGGGTTGCTATGGCAACCCGCGGCAACGCTCTCGCGGATCGCGAGAACAGGACCTACTGCTGCTTGATGGTAAATCGCGTTGATACACGAACTCGCGGCACACCAGTCCCTTTTCATAAGACACAGGGGTGACGAAATGCCACCCCTGTGAAAGTGCGCCCCGGGCACCCCCTTAGTGAGTGGTACCCGGGGCGGACCGCCCCCGCCACCCCCACCCCCTTAGTACGCCACTTGGTGTCACAATAGCTTGCATTTAAAAAAAAAATATATACTTTTTTGACTGTAATATAATAGCAGTCAGTTTCCTTCACACGTGTGCGTTTCAGGGCCTGCCAGGGCACAGTGTCACACAAGTGCAACTCATATCTGGTGTAACAGTAGTGTACATTAAAAAAAAACTAAAAATTTGACTGTGAAATAATAGAAGTCAGTTTCCTTCACATGTGTGCATTTCAGGGCCTTCCAGGGCACAGTGTCACACCAGTGCAACTCATATCTGGTGTAACAGTAGTGTACATTTAAAAAAATAAAATACAGGGGGCTGTATGTTTTCACCTTTCTGGGACCCTTGGTGTTGTACGTGGCTGGGTGGAGGAAGAGACCTTCAATTACATCAGTGAGGACAAGGAACATGGGACATGGCTAGCTTGGTATCCAACCTTGTGCAAATGGGGAGTTTGCGGTTGTGCAAATTGACTGTTTGCGGTTGTTTGTGGTGCGTTAAACGGGGAGTTTGGTCTGTCACTGTGAAGCGGGCGTAACCCTTATACTACCTGATCGATACAACATCATACCTGATGTTTTAAAGCACGTTATTCCAAACAATTTAGGAATGTTAGGTGATTTATGCCCTTTATGGATTAAAACCAGACTCTGCATCCACTGTGTAATTTTCCATGGGAGTTTTGCCATGGATCCCCCTCCGGCATGCCACAGTCCAGATGTTAGTCCCCTTGAAACAACTTTTCCATCACTATTGTGGCCAGAAAGAGTCCCTGTGGGTTTTAAAATTCGGCTGCCTATTGAAGTCTATGGCGGTTCGCCCGGTTCGCCCGTTCGCGAACATTTGCAGAAGTTCGCGTTCGCCGTTTGCGAACGGAAAATTTTATGTTCGCGACATCACTATTCCTGGCACTATAGTATCCCTTTAATAAATCAGTGGCCAGAGAATAACAAACAGAAAGCTTGGATGATGCTTCTCTGGGTCAGAACAATTTAGATAAGATCTTTACTGATATAACATGTTTCACAGAACACAAAGTAAGACACAATTAGGACTCGTGTTGAAAGCCTGGAGCAATTTTAATGTTCAAGTAATGCTGACATTGCAAGTAACATACTGATATTTTTGCAACTCATGTGGAATGAACCATTATTAGGTTTGATGTCAGTCGTATAGATTGTTGATCAGATTAGCTATAGTTTTACACTTAATATCCAAAGGATCCAAACCTTGGAGGTAGCAATTATGAGATGGTTCAGATTAATATCAGTAAATGTTAGTATAGATTTTAATTCAAAAGACTCCTAAAGCATAGACAGATCGATTTCAGGCGAACAGTTCGTACTGTAACATATATAATAGTGAAGGACTTAATGTTTTGCTTTTAAAGGGAAACCCCCTTAAACAGAAAAATCAAGTATTTAGAAGATATGCACAAATATTTAAGCATGTGCTTGCAAGATCACGGAGTTTAGTGTTAGTATGTTCAACTTGTCAATCATGTCCAATCGACCGTACTTCCACTTTGATCTGTAATTCAAGGAATGCGAGACAGGAAACGCTCCTGGTTGTCTGGTTCAAAACTGGAACATGCAACAAAGGTGTTTTATAAATATGGTGACCTCTTGAAATCCACACTCTTTTAAAATAAGGAAGCGGGAAAAGGGATGTTATCCTAAAGCAACATGAAATTAAAGTGTTCCTATAAGGAGAAACATGAGAACTGGAAAGGAAAATTTTTCATTTATTTTTGATCAGTAATCTCTGATGTCCAAAATAATCATGTACACATATTTTTCCTTTTTACACAAAATTACAAGGTAAACAACAAATGATAAATGGAATTTTCCACTCCTTTATATTTATTGCAAACTATTGACATTATAATGTGGCCTCATTAAAAGTAGAGAAAATTCAATGGCCCAAAGATGTAATAATAGTGGACTTAAAACCCTGAGCAGCTGGGCCGGGGATTTCCACTCTTCCCCCATAATGCTTTTGTAGAACAAAAACTCAGGACTAATTAGCAGTCAAAAATAGTATACACAATATCAGCAAATAGTAAGAGGATAGAAGTCAAGGCAAGGCGCAGACAAGATGAATACAGAAATGACAGGAGTTGCAATGAAAGACTGACGAGTAGTGTCTTCATTTTGGTCCACTGAAACTTACTATATTACAGCTAAAAGAGTGCAACTACAAAAAAGTTTGAGTTCCAGGCTGTGAGATATTTGTTTAACCCCTTCGTCACAGCGAAAAACGGGCTGCGGGAAGCGATCAAAGATCGCTCCCGCCAGTATAACGCTGTAACTATCTGCCAGACATCCCAGGCAGATAGTAACAGCCAAGTGCGGCGTGTGAGCGATCCGCGATCGCTCACAATTGGCTGCTGTCAAAGTGGGTGTTACAAACACTCACTTTGACAGTGATCTCTGCCCCTCTCTCGTCTGTAGCGTTTTGTGAGGCAAGAGAGACAGAGATCGTGATAGTTTGTTGCAGCAGAAGTGTTCCAGAGCTTTATACAGTATCTAAAGTAAATTTGTAAAAATCAGTTTTAACCCCTTCCCTGCCAGATCTGTTACAGCAGTGCATTTGTTTTTGTTGTTTGTTGTTGTTTTTTTTTGCACTTAAAGGGTTAAATTTGTTTTAAAAATCTGTGTCTTGGTCTGTCTTGGTCAGTCAGTTTCCTTCTCCCAAATCTCCATTAGATTTTTGTGACAGGAGTTAGTTTAGGGATTGCTGTTTAGTCTGTTTTAGTAATAAAAAAAAAAAAAGTATAAAAAAAAATGTGTGTGTTTGTAATTTGTTTTAGTCGTGTGTAAAACATGCAGCGTATGTATAACTTGCAGGAGGCATATGCCTTCTTGGCATCAGACTATGACGCTACTGACACTGCGTCAGATTTTGACCCATGTCAGTTTTCTGACACGTCTAGTCAAGACGACATGTCATCTGTGTGTGAGCCGGCTGAAGAAAGAAGTTGTGCTTCCTCTGCTATGCCAAATGTGGAGGAGGACTGGGTACCTCCACAGTTAGCCGAGCCCAACGTCCCCCCTTTTAGTGCCAACGCAGGCATTAATGTTAATGTGGATGGCTTCTCCCATTTTATTTTTAAGTTAACGCCAACTACTAGAAAAAAAAAAAAACAGAAACGTTGCCGGGTCTGTTTTAAAAACGGGAAAAGGACAGACACCCCTTTTCACTGTCCTGATTGCCCTTCAAAACCAGGACTGTGTGTAGGAACATGTTTCAAGCTGTACCACACAGAACAGTTGTAAGAAGTGTTCCTGAATTTTTATTTTATTTTTTGTTTCTTTGGAAAGCAGCCATTTTTTGTTAGTCAGTTTCCTTCCCCCAAATCTCCAGTTAGATTCTATTTGCAGGACTCAGTTTAAAGATTGCTGCTAAATGTACATTTGCTACCTGCACATTTGGCCTAACAAGTTTTCTGGCAGTAACACATAACCAGCTGGCCAAAACCAGATGACGTGTGCATAAAAAACAGAATAAAAAAATTACCACTACACTTTCTTTGGGGGGCAAAATGGTTGGGGGAAAGAAGTCAAAACACCCCATCCTCTATAACCTTTGATGTCTACTTTATAAAAATATATACTATATATACTGTCATGATGGTAACATTAACTGGGGGGTGCAAAAATATGTAAAACTGAATATAGACCAAGCATACCTATATATCAAGTTGAAAAACTGACATGTACAAGTTCTGATTGTTGCCTTTTGGCCCCCAAACAACCCAGAAACCCTATACATGGGTGGTATCACTGTACTAGGGAGATGTTGCTAAACATATTGGGCAGTGTTTGGCAGTGACACATAACAGGATCTGTTAATTCATGCCTAAAGTACAATGTGTGTGACAAAGAAACAAAAAAAGATTACTATCCAAAAGTTTGACAAAGGCTGGTGGTAGGATTCAGTGCATGAAAAGTGTTAAAATACCACCATTTAAAAAAACCCTGGGTTTTCTACTTTTCAAAAATATATGGTTTGATGGGGGTAAAATACATTGGCTCAAATGGGACATGGGCGCAGGTTGATTACATGTCAAAATTCCAAGTTGGGAAACTGATAAGCGCACCTGCCAAACGTGGCTTTTTAGCCCCCAAAGAACCCGACAAGCCTATGCATGGGTGGTATCACTGTATTCAGGAGATCTTGCTGAACACATATTGGGGTGTTGTTAGGCAGTCACACATAACAGGATCTGATAATTCATGCCTAAATTACAAAGTATGTGAAAAAAAACAGAAACATTTTTACTAACTCAATGTTTGACAAAGCCTGGTGGTAGAATTAGTGCATGGAAAGTGTAAAAATTCAACCATGTGAAATACCCTTGGGTGTCTACTTTTCAAAAATATATGTTTGATGGGGGTAAAATACATTGGCCGGCTTAAAAAATGTCCCAAATAGGACATGCATGCAGGTTGGCTACATGTCAAAATTCCAAGCTGGGAAACTGATATGCACACCTGCCAAATGTGGCCTTTTAGCCCCCAAACAACCCAACACACCTATACATGGGGGGTATCCCTGTACTCGGGAGATGTTGCTGAACACATATTGGGGTGTTGTTTGGCAGTGATACATAACAGGATCTGTTAATTCATGCCTAAAGTACAATGTGTGTGAAAAAAACAGAAAAAAATGTACTAACTCAATGTTTGACAAAGCCTAGTGGTAGAATTAGTGCATGGAAAGTGTTAAAATACCAACATGTGAAATACCCTAGGGTGTCTACTTTTCAAAAATATATGGTTTGATGGGGGTAAAATACATTGGTCGGTTTCAAAAATGTCCCAAATAGGACATGCATGCAGGTTGACTACATGTCAAAATTCCAAGCTGGGAAACTGATATGCGCACCTGCCAAATGTGGCCTTCTAGCCCCCCGACAACCGACACACCTATACATGGGGGGTATCCCTGTACTCGGGAGATGTTGCTGAATACATATTGTGGTGTTGTTTGGTAGTGACACCTAACAGAATCTGTGAATTTATACCTGAATTGCAATTTATGTGAAAAAAATAAAAAAATAAACTACCTATGCAAAGTTTGGCAAAGGTTTGTGGTAAAATGGCTGCATAGAAAGTATCAAAATATTCTTAGATGAATACCCTGGGTTATCTAGTTTAAGAAAAATATATACATGTTGGGTGCTTTTTGGAGATTTATGACATAACAGTGTTACAATGTCACTATTGAAACAGCAATGTCCTACTTGTACTTATAGCCCTATAACTATAACAAAATGTTGAATCTATTTAGCAGTTTGTTTCATTCGATTTTGTAGATCAGTAGAAGATTTTTTAAGTAGAAGTCAAACATGTTTTTTTTTTTTACATTTTTCACCATATTTTATTATTTTTAAATTAAATTATATGACATGATTAAAATAATAGTATGTAAAGAAAGCCCTTTTTGTCCTGAAAAAAACTATATATAATTTGTATCAGAACAGTAAATGAGAGAGCGGAAAATTACAGCTAAACACATATACCATAAAAGTGTTAAAATAGATCTGGTCCTTAACGTACAAACATTGCAAAAACAGTCCGGTCCTGATAAAACTATTTATATATTTACATTATATGATGTAGTGATAATATATTTCATGAGCTATCTCTACACATTCAAGTGTACAAAGGGAATACATGTTTATTCTATATTTTTCACCTTTGTTATTTTTTTTAAGTAGTAACAAATAATTAAAGGCATACTTTAGGTACTGTAACCACTTCATCTAATTGATGTTGGTATTGTGCCTCGAGTAACTCACGCACTATTCCTCCATTCTATGTTAAACTGTTTTTGAATGGTTTCATGCTAAATATGAGTCCCGCCAGGCCCCTTTGTGCTGCTTGGGCTAATTAGGAAACATTACTGCCCATTGCTGGTATGAATTAGTATGGCGAAAGCCGAGCCTCCATAGCCATAATGGGGGCTAGACTGTAGCCATCAGGAGACCCTCATTCAGTGCTAAACTGTTCCAGGGGCCTCCATGAACCATATCCACGTCAGTGAGATGAAATGATCATGGTGCCTTGACTGTCCCTTTAGCTAAATGTTATCAAGCATTTTGCTTTAAAGAAACACTTTGGGCACCATAACAACTTCATCTCAATTAAGTGGTTATTTCTCCTGGATGTCCTAAGCACTGTCTTACCTTGAACCTTCAAAGTTGTGAAGATGCTATTATTAGTTTCCCATTCAGAAAACTGTATCAGAAAGGTAAATAGTGATTACCTGTCAATCTAAGTCTATCACTGGTTCTCAGCCCAAGGCTTCCTCATTGTAGCCCCAGACCTCACCCAAAACGGGACTGACATCTTGCTTAACCCCAAACTTGTGAAACAACACTTGTGTACAGTTTAACCGCTTAAAACAAGACAACACCTAGGATCTCTAGGCACTGCAATGTCATTTAGACACCCAGAGTGGTTCTTTAAAGCAGAAGAAAACCCAAGATATGTGGTGAAAGGAATGTCACTATTAAATGAAGAATCGGAGTAAAATAAACACTAAAGAAAACTGTTTAATATAGATTGAGGGTCTTCTCAGCGCAGTGAATGCCCCCATCTCCAGCCTGGGCAACAGTGTAGTCTAGTTGTGTTAGCCCTATTTTCAGCCAATTCAGCCAATCAGTGGCATCTAGGCTGAAGTAAATGACATTGACACCGTCTGGTATAGTCTACTGTTTTGCTAAAAACCATAATTCAACCAACAACTTTAAGATATACTTTTACATATATTTACTCATGTTCATTTACCAAATTAAAGTTCTATAGGTTATAGTGTTTAGCATAACATTATAGGATCTGGAGTTCAGTTCATCGCATTAAAAATGTAGTGCACTCAAGTTTTCCATAATCTCCAGCCTCCAGTTAAAAACAGTGAAAATAGAGAGAATAAACTCCGAAATAGATAACACCACCAGTTAAATTTCATACCTTAGATGTTTTATATATTTTTCTCAGCATTTAGCTAAAGCATTTAGCTTGCTGAAGTGCTTTGTGTGTGAAGAGCGTTTCCTATTTTTAATTTTACAAAATGTTTTCAATAGAAATTGGCACTTTTCTAAATAACCCTTGTCATGGCCCCTGGCCAGTCCTGTTACTTCCTGGTTGTTTATTTGAGTTGAGCTAAACTCAAGAGTCAGGCAATTGCCCAGAGCACCTGCCTTGCAAAGACTTCTCATTGTGCTGCATTGGAAAGTCTATGATTGGACAGCAACAGAAAGTCTGTGCGGGGTTAGAAGGGGAGGGTTTGAAAAATCGTCAAACAAGAGATGTGCAGTTTTTGCTATCTGCTAAACAGAACCCTAATTTGGTATCTTTAAATATGGAAATCTCACAAAAAAAGCCCTTTTCTAAATTTCAGTTGTTTAGTAGATAATTCCCTTATTTGTTATCCTTATGTGGGATTGCAATATTTAAGAACATCAAATAAGGTAGCTATCTACAAAACACATACACATTTATATACACACACAATAGGTGTATGTCTGTGTGTGTATATCTGTGGTTGTGTGTGTATATATACACACACACTAAACCACAGAGATACACACACACAATCACACACATAAACACAGCCATACACAAACACAATCACAGACCCACACACATACAATCACATACACACATAATTAGATATACACACACAAACATCACACACATTTAATATTCAAGAGGTCCACCCAGCCTCCCTACCATGCTCTAGGAGGGCTGGAGTTGATCCTCGGTCCCTGGTGGTCAGTGGTTGCTGCTGGGATCTCTGTGCTCTTCCTGCACAGATCCCTTGCGCACCCTGTAATGACGCAGATACCGGGATGATGTTACATGCCTGCTCACTGCAGGGCGAAGACAGTCAGACACAGTCAGATGCACACAGTTATACACATATACTGTCAAATGCAGCCACATGCACACAGTACCAGACACGTAGTCACTTGCACACTGTCAAACACACAGACACACACAAGCAGTTGAAGGCAGACAGTTACACACACAGTTACAGACAGACAGTCACATGCACACAGCTACAGGCAGTCACACGCACAATTACAGGCAAACCGTAACACAGTTACAGACAGCATCACACAGTCACACACACTCAGTGACATGCAGACAGTCACAGGCAGACAGTCACACACACAGTTACAGGCAGACAGTCACACGCAGTCCCAGGACTCCTTCCTGCTTCCCCTCAGTGTGCTGCAGTAAGAGCAGGAAGTGGAGGCTGCCTGTAGCCCCGCCCCCACATTCGATTTGGCTCCAGCCCTAATTCTCTGTGCAGTTACTCCTGCTGTATTCCCTGACCGGCCCCTGCGTGTGTGAGCTGTGTCAGCTGCCCGGCGCATTCTGCTGCCAGTCCTCTTTGTGCGCCACTGATTTTTGTAAACTGTTCTATATATGCCCCAATACAGATATTTTTATTTGTTTAATTGACCAGTGGAATGTCCCTATAATTGTTTCCTAAATAGGACCTTGGGTACTTTGGCATCATTACATTTAATCAGATTTTTTTTTATTCTAGAACTTAATTTTACTCACTATATAATAATTGATCCGTCTTCTGCTTTTCATGCATTAGATCTTGTGTGCGTTCTGCTACCAATAGTTCCAGATGTTTGCTATATTTTTCCATCTAAAAAAATAAAATAAATTATATTTATATTACAATCATTATGGCATTTTCTTTCAGTGATAGAATTTGATTAATGTGAGAATTATTGTCTTTTTCTAACAGCTGAATTCAAAAAGAGCATCAGTGGTGATTAGGGAAACAGCATTGTTTGGAATATGTTGAAGTTGACAAAGGCTTTTTAGAAGAATCCCTGCAGGCAGAGGTTAAGAAAGTGACAATTAATCTTTGTGCATCATAACCTATGGAGTATACTCAGAAAATGGAGAAGCATTGCAGCTTTTTTGAAAAGCTGCACCGTAAGTAGGAAAGTAGCATTTTAAAAGCATTAAAAGAAAGACTGTAGCCCATATGAGCTTGTAATGGGAATACTTTGATGGCTTGTGAAGCTGAAGTGTATCATTCAGCAAAGATCATTTGAACTCTGCAATGTGACTTTCTAACAGTAATTGAGTCCTATTAGCTATGGTATGAATCACCTGAAAACTAATGTAAATCGCACCAATTAGGGGATATGGGGCATTACTGCTTTATGTGTGTGTTAAAGAATTGTCAATTCTATGGAAATTCCACCATTGAATGAATCATAGACAATCACCTATAACACGTCAACCATTTTTTTCCGATAGTGCATAGTTTTCTTTTAAGTTTATATTAAAGGGACACTAAAGTCACCAAAACAACTTTAGCTTAATGAAGTAGTTTTGGTGTATAGATTATGCCTCTAACGTTTCACTGCCATTTAGGTGTAAATTCACTTTTGTTCCTGTTTATGCAGCCCTAGCCACACCTTCCCTTGCTGTGACTGACACAACATGCATGACAAAAATGGTTTCATTTTCAATCAAATGTAACTTACTTTAAAAGATTATAGTAAAGTAAAGTGTAAACATTAGATGACTCTTTACAGGACGTGTTTAGGAAAACTGTATAAGTCACATGTATACTTGATCTATATACCAAAACTACTTCACTAAGCTAAAGTTATTTTGGTGACTATAGTGTCCCTTTAAAGATATAACAAATTACATCACAATCCAGTTCATCCCAGGCACAGACTGGGCAAGCATTGCATGTGAGGAGGAAAGACTTTCTGTCACTGTTTCACTTTTCCTCTCCACTGTATGCTTATGACACTGATCAACAGGAAGCCAAGATGGGGGCGCCGAGTTGTAGGATAAAGAAGTGTGGATTTCTACAATTAATCCTATTTTTCACAACTCACAAATACATATGTGTTAGATATATGGCCAAAGTAAATATAGAATTAAGGTTAAGCGACAGTCCCCCTTCAATCACCAGGATGCAAGAGATAGGGTATTGGTTTTACTGACTATAAACATTGGGTCTGCAAAACAATACATTGTTGCTGGTTTACACACCCTCCTCCTCTTGGCTTTGTTTCTTATAGAAAAAGAAATAGACTAAATCCTTAATGCTCTCGTTTTTTATTTGCATTTTGTAGTGTTCTGCTGGTTTAATCTCTTAAATTAATAAAACAGACAAGGCCTACCTTACAATGAAGGTGTCTGTGGTAATTTTGGAGTTGTGGTTTGCATAGGGTTGTAAATAATTGGAAGTGGCATGAGGGACAGTCATGAAATACATTTACAGGGCTATTCACTAAAGTTAGAATTCAAAGTGAATTTCAAATTTAAAGCAAAAATAGCTGAAATGGAAAAATTATCTAAGTCAGCTATGCGTCCAGATCAGCTACGTTTCCCTTAAATTTGTTTTTCCCTTGGAATTCTCATGTTAGTTAATAACCCTGTAAGAAAACGTACCTGAAAAAAAAAAAGAGAGAAAAAAAAAAGACTTCACAAGATAAAAAGCTCAAAGCAAATTGTGCATTAGCCCACTGATGCTTATGCAGATACGTTTTCATTTCTCAGAATTACAAGATATCCAAAGGGAAAGCATTCAGTCTTACCAGTGTCATCATCACATCCACAGGACTGACTTTGTTAGGATTCATCTTGTGCAGTTGTTTCTTAACCTGCTCAAATGTAGGCCTGTGAGCTGGGTTTTGGCTTCGGCACTTTCTGATAAGCTGCAGGAGAAATTAAATAAAGCGTAAATCCGGGCCTTTTCCGTGCTAAGATTGCATGAATACCAGCAAAGAACAGATATATTACAATATCCATGAGTAGTGTGTGAACTGTCTGCTGTGATATATGTGAGACGAGTCACCTTGGATTATCTTAATACACTAGCATAAAGTGATCTAGGTATTATACAGACGGTGCTTTCTGAGGATATCTGAGGTCGGTCTGATGATCTGTGCCTGAAAAGTATTGTCCCTTCATTATGTATTGCTTTTTAATTTCTACTTTTTAAAGCTTTGATTACATGGATCTATATAAGATCTTCATGAAACCTTACAATAAAGATTTAACTAAATTACAACATAATAGTAAGCACACAAATCACAGTGCACAGTATGCAAGACATATTTTTAATTATACATGTTTGTGTACCTTCCAACATTTCAAATGGCCAAAGGGGGGGGGGGGGAGACAATATATGCAACTAAATGTAATTTAGAACAAGAACAATGTATTGTATTTACACAGACTCATTTCTAAACACATTTATTTGTTTTAAGACACACTACTGTGAGTAATATTGCTATGGAGTTCTGTTAAACACTAACAATAGTGAGTGACATAGAAAAAAGGGACATATGGGTGATATATGTTTTGTTAATATCAAAAAAAAATTAAGGTTTGATCGGGATCTGTTGTGTCCTGCCGAGCTTACTAGATATGTGCATTTAATACCGGACAAGTCAAATGTGATCCACGTTTCTGGTAAATCGTACCAAATTAGGGGCTTATCGAATAAGTAACTAAAAGACCACATTTAAGAAAAATAGCTTTTCTTAGTTTTCCTCTTTCAGATGTGTAGTGGAAAGCTCTATAATTTAGTTTCCTTTCCTTATATGGGCTTATCATAATTAAGGGTAACAAATTAGGAACTTATCTACTAAGCAACTAAAAGAGCAAATTTTAGAAAATCGTTTTTGCTTATTCTTGCTCTTTCAGTAAATGGCTCGCTAATTTGGCACCCTTATGTGGTATTGTCTATTTAAAAATACCAAATTAGGGTGCCGTTTAGTAGATAGCTCCTCCTAGTTAGGTACCTTTAAGTGGGAATGCCTATTTAACATCTCTCGGAGCATGTACTCATTTACGAAATGCAGAGGTATAATGCTATATCTAATCTTGAGTCTTTACGCTTAAAGCATTTTTTCCTTTATGATAGATCGCCTGGGATTGTAGTGCATGGCCACCAAATTACACAAATAACCCGAACACAGATAAAAGGAGATGTTGGGACAAAACCCTAAATTGCCTCAGAATGGAAGAGGCCCATGCACATGTCAATTGTGCATGTACTCCTCAACAATCATTCATCAGTTATGGCAGTGGTTATTAACTTTTGTTTTTACAAAGACCAAATATATGTACATTGCATTAGCTTGGCAGCTCATCATTCAATTGATAAATTGCTTCAGTTTCTCATTTTAAAACTACAATATAAATATATTTAACAAAACATATTCAAAACAACTCATTCATTTGAACCTTCGCAGTATCAAAGGTTTCTCCGTTGCACTGATTAAGGTAGTGCTGCTAACACATAATTTATTATGTGCAGTTCAATCAAGATCAATATAGTTACATCAAGTTCAGGCTTCCTAAGGGTTAGTCAAAGTTGCCAGTGGGAGTGCTTTTTTGTCTTTTTCTTTTCATCGGTAATCCACTGCTAAGCCTCTTCCAACCAGTGGGCACCCACTGAAAAAGCATTGTCACCCAAACAGTTAAACACTTGTGAGTTCTGGTAAATTTACTGTACAGTACATTGAGGTGAATGGAAAACTGAATTGCAAAATTTAAGCCATAATATCTGGATCGGAAACATTCTCCAATCCAGTTTCTTTTCCATTTTAGCTATTTTGTCACCATCATTCACAGTTTAGTGAACATACACCAATGTCTAGTGCATTTTTAATTTCTTAACAATATTTCAAATGTATGTTTAGGGTGAACCTTTTTTACTTTTATATTTCAGTTTTATTAATTTATTTTGTATCTGAAGGTATTTTCACCCTTCTCTATTTGTAACTTACATCTACATATTCTGATGGACATGGGCAGCCATTTTCTGATTTCTCTTTGATTAACTCTGACAAAGGCAGGCAGCAGTGTTCAGAGTCCTCTTTCTACAGTTAAATATAAAAGGAAAAACAGAGCCATAGAAGTGTTACTAACATATTTTTTTACTATGTTTATTAGATTTCAGATCTGACCAATAATAAGAAAAATATATTTCACATTTGCCATAATTATCTTTTCGTGTCTATTACCCAAGGCAATATTACTTTTGAGTTAGTTCTGCTCCCACAATAAGCAAGGACAGGAATAAAACAATTGATTAAAATCACAGAGCTGGATTTACCCTCCTTGCTGCCCCAACATGAAAATATACTGGTGAAAAAATAAAATATTTATCATTAGGAATAAACTGCTTAAAAAAATACACCTCTACTAAAGCATATGTCCACCTAGAATGTCAAATTCATTTTGTAGTGTTTAACCCCTTAAGGACACATGACATGTGTGGCATGCCATGATTCCCTTTTATTCCAGAAGTTTGGTCCTTAAGGGGTTAATAAAGATTGTTAGCGATGATCATGATTTTGTCCTAGAAGAACCCTTGCTCAAGGTATAGCCAATTCCATTTTTTTTTTTTTAATTCTTTATTTTTTTGTGCTTGCAGGAAAACAAATAAGCATGCATTGCCCCAACAGCAGTTGCTTTCTGGTTAGTTCAACATTTATAAACATGCGTTCAACACGGGCAGAGAATAACAGTGCACATTTTATATTATGAAGTACGGTAAACACAGTTGTAGCCTATGTGTCAGCTATAGACTAGTGTAAAGTCGGCAGTTAGTACTATTGACACTGCTGGGATGTGTTTTGTAAGTACAGGCTTGACGGGTAGATATTTGTGCATGCATTGCTCCCGCTCTATTCATCGCTATGATTTTTAATTTGGTCTAATGGAGCATAGTACATGCATGGCTTAGGGTTATGCTTGTTTCTCATACTTTCGTGCGGCTTATATTTAAAGATGTACAATTTGTAGTCATCTAAGTGGGTCGCTTAGGCAGGATCGTTTACCTCTGGCTTGGTCAGCCTCGGGCACCACCATGGGGTGTGTGGAGGTCAGTGGGGTCGGTTGCCTACCTTTCCCGGGACGGGTCTGCTTAGTGGGCGTCGGGTGGGTTTGTCACGGTCTGTTTGTTTTGTAGATGTCTGCAGCAGTGTGTGTCTGTCTGGAATGGTGACCTGTGTTGTATGTATGTGTTGCTCTGTCTCCCATTTGTGCTGGATGACTGCCTTGTAGGTCCTAGCGTGTGTGAGTCTGTGGGTATAATTTGTTTCGGTGTGTGTAGTGCGGGAACAATATTTTAGAGTCCAAGATAAAGTCCAGGATCAGCATTCGTTCTCATCCAATGCCTAGTCTCGGTAGTGGGCTCTTAGGGCCGTGGGAGACCCGGCAACAGAGTCTAGTTACGCTGGTTTCACGTTCTTGGGCACTTCGGGAGGTCTGCTGCTGCCGCTCGTGATGTGAGAGCTTCC
Organism: Pelobates fuscus; assembly: GCF_036172605.1. Lineage (NCBI taxonomy): Eukaryota > Metazoa > Chordata > Amphibia > Anura > Pelobatidae > Pelobates > Pelobates fuscus. Next base: position 259,844,739 of record NC_086321.1, read on the forward strand.
TTTGTATGCTGCGGTCCTTCCCGTGCAGGGGCTGTTGTGCTTCGTGATGTGATGCTTCCCACTGTGCCGTCTGGTCCGCCGTTTCTGTGGTAGTTGTTCGTGGTCTAGGCTCCTGGGCGGTTGCTGTCTGGGTGGGCTTTTGTGAGAAGATTGCGTTGGTCATTTGCTGCTGGTGCCCGGAGTGGTTGTTATTTCCCACCTTTTGGTTCGCGGCTTGCGGGTACTTGCCGATGTTTGTTACCGCTTGTGATGGGCCGCTGGTCCGTGAGGGCTCCTGTGGTGTTTGGCGGGCCCCTCGTTGCTTGGTGAGTCCTTCTTTTGTAAGCCGCGTGGTTGCAGGCTGTCCGCCATTTTGGGGTATTCCTTCTGGGCTTTGTTTTGTGGCCCAATTAGTGTTTGGGCTCAGCCGACAGCATTGGTGGTCGCCTGTGGGGACCGGGATAACCCCCACCGGTCCAGAGGGGGGGGGGGGTCCGCTGGACGCCGTTCAGAGACCCGGGGGGAGCGGCCGTCTCTCCCCGGCTCAAGCCCGTGTAGGCCCCAGGCCCTGGTCGGGTTACTCCGGTGCCTTGCCGTTGTATGAGTGGTATCATCTTGTGAGTCCCCATCTGGTGGGTAGTTTGGTTGCCGATTTGGGTCGGTGGCTGTTTGTGGCACTGAGTTGGCTCCGATTTTCTGGCCCAGAACCTGGAGCTCAGACAAAACGTGTCTGATCCGTTCAGCGGCCAGGCTCCGCCCCTCAGCCAATTCCATTTTTACATGAACAATAGTTTTATATATTTTATTGATGAGTCTTTGTTTTGCTTGCTTTAGTAAGCCAACAAGATCCAGCATCTCAAACTTGTAAAATTACTTTGAGACTCTGAATATTTAAAAAGTCGATGTTTGGCATCCAATTTATACCATTTAACATTGTTTGAATACATTTTTGGAATAAAGTAGGAAACACCACTTCTTGTTGAATATGATATTTAATTGCCACTTTGGGTAGAAATGAAAGAACTGGATGAGAATTGCTCTGATGTGAAATATATCCTTATATTCCTTTCACAAGGTAATATGTTTTTTTATAATAAGCATCATAAGGCTGTTTCAGACAAATCTGTTGGAAAAGTGAGAACCAATACTTTCTTGGCCTAATTAGGATAACGGCAATGATGCACTTGACTTATTTCCAGATATTTTTAAACGTTTGAGTTGTTACAATATGGGAGAAAACAGGTATCCACAATCACAAAAGGAAGCAAGGAACTTGCATGTTATTTTTTAGTTGTCATTAAGTCAGTTTTAGTAATGTCTGCATCTGCCTGGATCATTACCTCTAAATAACCAAACTTGTGCTGGGTGGGCAAACAGCTCAGAGGAAGTGCTCCCTCGCCAGCCGCCCGCCCGCCCAGCCCAGCAGAGCAGCCACTGGACCACCAGGGAGGAAGAGACCCCCCCCCCCCAGCATTCCCAAAGGTAAGGAGGCTGGGGGGGGGTGTCTAAATAAATTTAACAAAAATGTGTTAATGTGGGTGGGTGAGTGTGTGTGTATGTTAGTGTGTGTCTGTGTCTGTTAGTGTGTGTGTGTGTGAGTGTGTTTGTCTGTTAGTGAGTGTGTGTGGCTGTCTGCCTGTGTGTGACTGTTTGCCAATGTTTGTGTGTGTGTGTGTGTGAGACTGTCTGCGCGTGTGTGAGACTGTCTGCGCGTGTGTGAGACTGTCTGCGCGTGTGTGAGACTGTCTGCGCGTGTGTGAGACTGTCTGCGCGTGTGTGAGACTGTCTGCGCGTGTGTGAGACTGTCTGCGCGTGTGTGAGACTGTCTGCGCGTGTGTGTGACTGTCTGCGCGTGTGTGTGACTGCGCGTGTGTGTGTGTGTGTGTGGCTGTCTGCCAGTGTGTGTGTGTGTGGCTGTCTGCCAGTGTGTGTGTGTGTGTGTGTGTGGCTGTCTGCCAGTGTGTGTGTGTGTGGCTGTCTGACAGTGTGTGTTTGACTGTTTGTCTGTGTGTGTGGCTGTCTGCCTATGTGTTTGTGTGTGGCTGTGTGTGTGGCTGTCTGCCTGTGTGTGTGGCTGTCTGCCTGTGTGTGTGTGTGTGTGTGACTGCCTATGTGTGACTGTCTGGGCAGACTAGATGGGCCGAATGGTTTTTATCTGCAGTCACATTCTATGTCTGTGTGTGTGTTTGTGTGTGGCTGTCTGTGTATGACTGCCTGAGTGTGTGTGTGTGTGTGACAGGGTGTGTGGGAAGGGGTAAGGAGTGGGGGGGGGGGGTGTGGCGCTGTGAAGATTTTTTGCACAGGGCGCCCAACTGCCTAAGGCCGGCCCTGTGTAAGACAATTGAAAACAAACTAGGATATTGGAGTTTTCACATAAACAATGAATATTTATTTATAAAATATTTTACCAGGAAGGATACATTGAGATTTCTCTCATTTTCAAGTATGTCATGGGTCCACAAAACATAACATTGTTACAATATTATACAACATTACAAAAAATACTATATATATATATATATATATATACACACACAAATTTATAAATTTAACACATAATAGGTAATAAATATAGTCAACCATGACAGGTGCATTCTGTGGTGCATTGAGGTATGAGATGAGGTGCATTGAGGTATATTGCCATAGATCTCTTAAAATATTTTAGATTGAATGAAGATTTGACTGTGTCCCTAAAGGTTATTCCATAATTGCAGTGCCCTGTAGGAAAATGAGGATCGAGCCACTTTATTTTTGTACTGCGGTATCTTGAATATTGTGCTAGTACTGTTAGTACAGTTATAGGAGGTGGGAACAGCTGGGGAGAGCATTCTATTTGGATAGGGTGGGAGCTTCCCAGAAATGCTCTTATGCACAAGGCTGGAAAGATGAAGAGTGCGTCGGGATTCCAGCAATAGCCAGTTTAGCTCTTTTAACATGTCACAGTGGTGGGTCATGTAATTACATTCTAGTACAAAGCGGCAGAACAAATTATATAACTTATTAAGTTTATGAAGGTGGGTTTGCGGTACATAATCAATGACCGGCATTAGCATTTGTTGCACTTTCTGTTTCCTTACTGTAGGGCTTAGGCAGGATTTGTTTCTGTACAGGGCACCTAGTTTTGGGTAGAGTTTTGAAGATATTTTTTTCAATGTGAAGGCCAAAGGATAGATTGGGGTCTAGCAACATACCTAGATATTTAAAAGAGCAGACTGCTGTTGGTGTGCTATTTGAATTTGTTCTGATACACAGTTGTTGATTTTGTAGTTTATGTAATTTAGGTAGAGTTCCAAAGATCATTGTGATAGTTTTGTCAGTGTTTAGGATGAGTTTGTTAACTGCTATGCACTTTTCTACCTATGCAAACTGGTCTTGGTTATGAATACATTTTAGACATTAAATCTAAATGTATTAATAAATAAATTAATAAGGTGGGTTTAGGCCATGAGGAAACCGAAGGCTAAAAATTGTATACCCACATAATTTATTTTTTTCCTCACTGACTTACCCGATGTTCTACTTTCACAAAATATGCAGGCACCAGTATTTCAACTTTAAGGCAAAACTAGCTGGACTCTTAAGTCAGCTATGTTTCCAATTCAGCTACTGCGCCCTTAATTTTGAAATTCACTTTTTATTCACTTTCGATTCCCAACAATGCTAATTTTAGTGACTAACCCTTTTTGTAAAGATGTGAACCAGTTATGTTAATAACTAAATGAGAAAGTGGAATAATTACTCAAATATGTGCATTTGGGAACAAAATAGTGAGTAAACACAGGGCTCGAGGAGCGAGATATAAAAGTTGAAACATAGCTAGGTGCCACACTATACTTGAAACCCATACAATATTATACAAAGAGAATTGTGTCGGCTGCAAGAAGAGAAATATGAACACATAGCAAAGAACAGAGATTCCATCACTGGATACGTATGCTGCTGTTTAAGGTTTTGTAAGATAAGAAGATTCAGGACTAACCAGGCTTATCTTTAAAAAAAAAAACATACAAAATGTTAAAGAAGTTCTACCTCTTTTTTGTCAAATTCACCTCATACCAAGTTGCAACTTTATTGATAAGAGAATACAAGTTTGATTTGATCTAACCATTAATTCGACAATCCCTGCACATACAGTTTTAAAAAGACGCTGCATCTTTAAGTTGGTGATCGTACTCTAAATTCATCTCCTCTTACTACTACAGTATTGTCATGATTACTTATTACACATTGTTCTTTTGATCTTTTCTACAAAGTAAAAGATATCCCCAATCTCAACTTAAATTCTCTTAAGTCAAAAGCTTCAATTGTTTCCCATGTGACTGAATGCTGTATACTCTCTATAACACTGTTCCGAGAACATCACTGGGCTGTCTATTATTAGTTCATCTGATGTGGAAGCTATGACTTTGTTGTACTTTTGAGTGTCATCACTCAATCTCTTCTGTGTTTTGCTGAATTATGTGAGCTCTCATATCACTACGACACTCAGCTCTGTTTATCTAACAAACAGTGTGTTTTGATTTGATATTTAGAAACTGCCTTGCCGTGGGAAACTTGGGTTGGATTTGACACACATATGGAAATATACTGAAGGTTGGTGCTTCCTAAAAACAATATATTTATGTGTTCTAGTACGCAGAACATTTTTATGATGCATTTTTGTTACTCTGGAATATGATGATGGCACAAAAGATTTCTTTACAAATGGGACTGCTGGGTTCTTGAAAGACTAAGAAAGGGCTTAGCAGTCCCTCTTGGAACAAAATATTACTACTTCCCATTCAAGTACCTGTAAATTCAGCTTCCTCCCCAAACCCAATTGCCCCAGACTACATTTTAATAGGTAGTTTCAAATTCTATTCCTCAATTTCAAAAATAAATTGTGATTTATTTATCAAATAGATGTTAAAAATAAAATAGAAATAGCCCTAGTTACAACTGTGCTTCATGATTTGGTTTTTATTAGACAGGTAATTTCTGAAATTAAATGTATGCTGGAGTTGAGCTAAATGGAATTAACCCATTATAATAAGCCTACTGCAAAATGAAAAGCAAAGCTATGAATGAGGATGAATTGGGTGAATAGCTATATTTTATATACTTCCTGAAACATGCAACTAAATGTTTGATTGCCCTTGGTGTACGGCGCTGTTACAAAGTGATTTGTTATAGTACCACTTGGTTAAGAAGAATGTCACATCTACAGACAATGTATCATTGAACTCAATTCAAGAAAAACAAGGGGCAGATTTATCAAGGCAAAAAATGGCAAACTTCCACTGGCATTATTATCTCAATGGTTGATCAGCTGCATGCAAGCCTCACATTACCACGTACAATGCCACGCATTGGATCAAGTGGTATAAAGCACACCACCACTGGACTCGGAGTAATGGAAACGCGTTTTGTGGAGTGATGAATCACGCTTCGGTGAGTTTGGGTTGGAGTATGCCAGAAGAACATTACCTTCTTGACTGCATTGTGCCAACTGTAAAGTTTGGTGAAGGATGGATAATGTTATGGGCTATTTTTAGGGGTTGGGCTGGGCCCCTTACATCCAGTAAAGGGAAATCTTAATGCTTAAGCATGCCAAGACATTTCGGACAATACTTTGATTCCAACTTTGGGGGAAAGGTTTGGGGAAGGCTCTTTTCTATTCTAGCATGACTGTGCCCTAGTGCACAAAGCTATGGTTGGATGAGTTTGGTGTGGAAGAACTTGACTGGCCCACACAGAACCCTGACCTCAATTGGGATGAACTGGAACAGAGATGGTGAGCCAGGTTTTCTTGTTCAAAAATAGTGCATGACCTCACAAATGCTCAACTAGATGAATGGGCAAATATTCCCACAGAAACACTCCAAAATCTTGTGGAAAGCCTTCCCAGATTAGTGGAAGCTGTTACAGACCAACTACATATTAATGTCTATGTATTTAGAATGCAATGTCATAAGTCCCTGTTGGTATAATGGTCAGTTTTCCCAATACTTTTGCCCATATATTTTAGGTGTATGTCTAATAAAACCTCAGTGCTTACTTGCTGCTCCTCAATTAGAAATCCACTCTTATTTAAATATTAAAATTATATGTATGGTGCACTGTGTGACTTGTATTCTGCTTTCTGTTGGCTTGGATTTTATGTGAGAATGTGAGAAATTGAGGTAACAGTATTTCAATCATTTATATAGCGCCAACATATTCTGCAGCTTTGTACAAGAGGTAAACAAGACAAACACTTAATTCTAACAAAATATGATTGACATACTGGAATAGTATTCAAAATGATCACACAAGCCTTCAATATTTAAAAAGCAAAAAGCAGATTATAGCCTGATTTCTTTTTTCTTCTCATTTTAAGTATAATTAAACCATTACATTTGCATTAAATATAAATGTAACACAAGATAAAAAAATACATTTTGCTTATATAAAAAAAATGTAAATCCTTACCGGAAAAGGATCACTTCTGGTTGCTATTTCAAGTAAAATAATGGCATAGCTGCAAAAACAAAATATGTTTTAAATATTATATATTCTTTTTCTAGAAATGCTTGTAACATAATAACAGTATCTGAGTGTTTCCCACTGATATTATAAGTGTGTAGCAGGAAGAAAATACATGATCTATGATTTGTGTTTTGACTGCATTTTAAATGTTTTTAATAAGTTTAGTAGAAATATAGGAATATGTTTTGTAAGTAGTAAATACTAATAAAAACACAATTCCATCATCAACAGGATATTAAGTACTACAGAATTCATTATCCAGTGGCAGGTTAAATAGTAGCACTTTCTCAAAATCTTTGCAAAGCTAATGTTACTCAATACATTGCGTAGACACAAAGGTGTAATAAAATGAAGTCCATATTCTAATCCAATAGAAAGCTCTATAATAAAAGAAATTATGGCTTTATTTGCTCCATAAACACTACAACTCATATATTACCGATACATATCAGCTGCTGTCGAATTTTCTGGACTGGATATGGTCTGTCCCTCAGGAGTCAAATACACTTCATTGAGGAGATTGTGGTGGGTCTTAGAATTATCACAGGAATCAAACTTGCGGTAAGAATCTAAACCATAATCTGAAAGTAGAAAGTCTAGGGTCAGTTTATGTGAAAGAGCTTTTTATTTGATAATTTTATTTTATTTTTTAATCCACATTTCAAAACATTTATTTTAAAACATTTAATTTCATTAGAAGACACAGAGGGTCAAATGAATCTTAACTCTTTCTTTAAGCCCTCTCAAGGAGCAAAGAAAAATATTTGAACAGATTTTACAGGGTTATTCACTAAACACTATAATCCAGTGAAAATTGCAAAAATATAACCACATTTGCAATTTGCATATTTTCTAAAGCCAAATGAGGTCAGGATTTGGTTGCTCTGACCAATTCTGTAACATTCGCTCCTAATTAGACACTATAGTCACCAAAACAACTTTAACTTAATGAAGCAGTTTTTGTGTATAGATCATGCCTCTGAAGTTTTACTGCTCAATTCACTGCCATTTAGGAGTTAAATCACTTTTGTTTCTGTTTATGCAGTCCTAGCCACACCTTCCCCTGCTATTACTCACACAGCCTGCATGGAAAAATGGTTTCACTTTCAATTAGATCGTAACTTGCTTTAAAACTGTATAATCTGCTCTCTAAATTTAACTTTAATCACATACAGGAGGCTCCTGTGGGGTATAGCAAGCTATTAACAGAGCTATGAAATTCTAAATTAAACAGAATTTGCAATAAAGGAAGTATAAACATTAGATGACTCTTTACAGGAAGTGTTTAGGAAGGCTGTACAGGTCACATGCAGGGATGTGTGACTAGGGCAGCATAAACAAAGTGATTTGATTCCTAAATGGCAGAGAATTGAGCAGTGGGACTGCAGGTGCATGATCTATATACCAATACTGCTTCATTAAGTTAAAGTTGTTTTGGTGACTAAAGTGTCCCTTTAAGTAATAGTAGAACCACATGCGAACCAATATAAAGCAAAAGTATAGGATATTTATCAACTACCACATTGCCACCAAAAATAAACCAAATGCATTTGGCAGGATGTTCACAAATGATCATTCACTTGCTTTTTGCAACGATTTGCAATGATTTGCCTGTGCCAACTACAAGCACGCAATTAAGAAAGTTAGCCAGGGGGCGGAGCTAGCGCCTAGCGGGATCGGACGCACGATCGCAGCTCTCCCGGTCAGCAAACACTAACGGCTTCAATACAGCCAATATAAACCCTCACACGACCCGGCCGATGGTCGGAAAGAGCGCCCACACCAATGGGGAGAAAAAACAAAAAAACGCGAGCGGATCAGCCGCGGTTTGCAGCAGACATAGGAGACCTGCTGAGGAGACCGCATGGCGCGGTCGGATCCAATATGGCGGCCGAGTACGACAACTTCACGGACAGTTCAGAAGAGGCTCCAGTACACAGCCCAGGTACACTGGGGTCTAAGGGGCCCCCCAAACCACCACAGCAGACAGCAGGCACCTCTAACCCGGTCACAACGGAGGTAATTGACCTCACAGACCTCCGCCAAACGCTCTCCACTGAAATATCCCAGGTGAGGGAAGACATCAGGGGGTTCACTGCCCGCCTTACTGCAGTGGAGAAGACCTCCCAAACAACCTCAACACACGTCCTGGAACTACAGAAGCAGGTCACCGACCTGACAGTTGCTCACACCACTCTCACCCACCAACTAGCATCTATGGAGGATAAACGATGGTGGAAACATGTTAAAATCCGGGGCCTCTCTGATGAAATTCTCCCAGCTGAAATGCCTCACTTTATGCGAAGGCTATTCGCGGCCCTCTTATCCCCCAGGCAAGCCAAAGGAATACAACTAGATGGGATGTTCCGCCTGCCCAAACCAACAACACCCTCAAGCGCAACTACCAGCGATTTACTGATTAACTATCAAACAGAGGGAGTGAGAAGAGCTCCCCGTAAGAACGGGGTCCTTAATCTCACAACCACTACCCCCAGTCTAAGTATCAAAACAGTTAAAACAAAGAAAATAACAAAAACTTTAATAGAACAAATTTTATCCAAAAAATGAAAAAAAGTATAATATCAAAAAACACACCACCTATTAAATCACCCCACAACGTGAGGGTTAAAAACAAAATGATGATAGGATGCGACTGTAAATGTAATACTGGCGGACCAGTGTGGCTGGGAACCTAATGGAATACAGGCAGCAACAGCAATCACAGAAATGCTAGTGTATCAAGTTTCTAAGCAAGATTACAATTGTGAAGATACATAGTTGCTAGTACAGCCTCCCTTGGAACCTCAGCCTACCTGTCACTAATTTATGCCAGGAGACAGAAAAAAAGCCGAGGGATTCCCCCAATTAAAGCAGTCCTAGGAACAGCTGAAATCTAGATATCTCTATAATAACTTCCACTAGTCCTAAGTTGTACTTAACTTAAGTCCATTAACAAAAATACCTGGTATATCTAATGCACCAAAAGGAAGTAGATCGAAAGGAAAGTGAGATCAAAAAAATATATAGAGAGAAAACAAAGTAATGAAAGGGACTGAGTCTAGACAGAGTTAAGCAAAAAATTCAAAAAATTCAGTTACCATAGCTGCTCCTAACTCAGAGTAATCCCTCTAGTCTGTACCTAAGAATGTGGGGTATCCCTCAGGCTGTCAAAACAGTCGACATCGGAAATTTATCTGTGTGTCCAATTACAAAATCATGTGGAACAAACTGCCCAACGCGCGTTTCGGCGGTCTCACCGCCTTTCTCAAGGGCAAATAGTAGTGCATCATGAGCCTCCCCTTACTTTGTTTATATACCCAAACAGCCTACTAATCCAGTAGGAGGTGGGATTTCAAAGTACCCGCCAGCCGAATACACTGATTACCGCTGGTGGTGTGCGCATGTCCATTTCTCCGGCGCATGCGCGGGAACTTCTCCCCCTTCGTGGGTATAAAACCTCCTTTGTATGCGCATGCGTCGGGACTCAGTCTCCGGGCCAGGCAAATGGCCCGTTCATGGATATGCGCATGTCCGTTACTAGTTACCAGGTGAGGGGTACCGCTATGGGCACAGCGTGTGCTCCATCGTACGCGAACCTTCACCTGGGTTGGTGGGAACGCTGGATATCCACTCTGGACAGTATGACAGAGTACTTACCCAAGATCCTATGGTGGGGTCGCTATATTGACGACGTTCTAATTGTTTGGCAGGGCACCCCTCAGGGATTCTCTGACTTGGTCACTCTTCTTAACCATAATGAAGAGAATCTCCGCTTTACATTTGAATTTGGGGGACGTTCTATCAACTTTTTAGACGTGACCATCACCATGGATGAGGGGGGTACATTCCAATCCACACTGTACAAAAAACCAACTGCTACAAACTCGCTTCTCCATTGGAGTAGCTATCATCCAAGACCATTGAAGGCAGGTATCCCTACGGGTCAATACCTCCGTCTTCGTAGGAATTGCAGCGATATTCTAGATTTCAAACTCAAAGCACAACAACTCAGAGCCCACTTTAAGGCTAAGGGCTATCCGAACCGCTGCTTGAAGATGGCATACAAAAGGGCACTAGGGACCCAGAGGAGTGTACTCCTTAGTGACCAACCTGACAAGGATGATAGGGAAGCTGGCAAAATACGCATGATCGCGACATATGATGCAGGCTGGCCCGAGGTTAGGAAGTCACTGGACAGATTTTGGCCTCTATTGCTGAATGACGTCCACCTTAAACAGGTCCTTGGCCCTCACATTGATATTACGGCTAGATGAGGACGTAACATCCGAGACATGCTGGTACCAAGTCACTTCTCTACCCCAACACAACCAAGAGCGACCTGGTTAGGTACCCCACCCTGTGGCTCATACAGCTGCGGTAGATGTGTAGCTTGTCGATACATCTCCAAAGGCTCAAAGACTGTAATTGATAGCACAGGTGAAAATTCCGTAAAGATAAAAGATTTCTTTAATTGCAACACCAAGGGACTAGTATATCTTTTATCCTGCTCCTGTGGACAAAAATATGTAGGCAAGACCTTCAGGGCCTTCAAAGCAAGAATTATGGAGCATATAAGGTTCCCAAGGAATCGTTTAGAAACACCAATATCTAGACACTTAAAGGAACATCACCATGGTGACTCTAATAACCTTAGATTTTGCGGCCTTGAACTGGTAAAAAGGAACCAAAGACGTGGAGATTTCGATAAAATCCTAAGACAGAGAGAATCCAAATGGATTTATCGGTTAAAGACACTCCAACCCAGAGGCCTAAATGAGGGCTTCTCTTTTGCCCCATTCATCTGACTTGTCTATATAGACGTATACTTAATTTATGATTTATATTTATATTGTTTTGATATGGACTAAATATCTAGTTTTTTTGTTTTTGTTTTTTTGAACCATGCCTTCTCTTGTTTCATAAACCACTCTTTCATTGTATACAATCAACTTAGTTCATAACATTTGATTGGATTTTTTTAATTTAATTTATTTTTTCCTATTGATACATAATATGTCATTTATTATGAATTGTGCCTCTCCTAAATGTATGTCCTCACTAGTTACTGAAGTATATGATATTCGGACTAACAAGCTGCCTTACATACATCCGCCTTCCCCTTCTTTAAACAATTTCGGGGATATTGGTTGAGATGCGTAACCCCTATCGTACTATGACAGAGACTAACCATAGATGCCTATTAGCAGACACGGTTTGACCAATGATATCCCGACGTGGGAAATATATGCCTATATCCTGGGGTCCTTAAATATTGCTTAAGGTAATCTTCTCTGGGCTCTTCTAGAGTTCAGACTCTGCTGAAATCGTTAGGGGATACTCTGGTAGGCAGCCGGTTCATTATTTATCATCCTTACCAATTGGTTTGGTGATTAAGTTCAGACACATGCGCGAGAGAACATACTTGTGAGCATAAAGTCCGCACGCATGCGCCAATACTTGACGGCGCACCGCCATGAGCGGATCGCTCAACTCTGAGTCCTGGCACATGCGCAATTAAACGGACACATAGTTGCAAACAAAGTCCGCGCGCATGCGCAGGTATCTAGTAACGGACATGCGCATATCCATGAACGGGCCATTTGCCTGGCCCGGAGACTGAGTCCCGACGCATGCGCATACAAAGGAGGTTTGTATTACCACCAGCGGTAATCAGTGTATTCGGCTGGCGGGTACTTTGAAATCCCACCTCCTACTGGATTAGTAGGCTGTTTGGGTATATAAACAAAGTAAGGGGAGGCTCATGATGCACTACTATTTGCCCTTGAGAAAGGCGGTGAGACCGCCGAAACGCGCGTTGGGCAGTTTGTTCCACATGATTTTGTAATTGGACACACAGATAAATTTCCGATGTCGACTGTTTTGACAGCCTGAGGGATACCCCACATTCTTAGGTACAGACTAGAGGGATTACTCTGAGTTAGGAGCAGCTATGGTAACTGAATTTTTTGAATTTTTTGCTTAACTCTGTCTAGACTCAGTCCCTTTCATTACTTTGTTTTCTCTCTATATATTTTTTTGATCTCACTTTCCTTTCGATCTACTTCCTTTTGGTGCATTAGATATACCAGGTATTTTTGTTAATGGACTTAAGTTAAGTACAACTTAGGACTAGTGGAAGTTATTATAGAGATATCTAGATTTCAGCTGTTCCTAGGACTGCTTTAATTGGGGGAATCCCTCGGCTTTTTTTCTGTCTCCTGGCATAAATTAGTGACAGGTAGGCTGAGGTTCCAAGGGAGGCTGTACTAGCAACTATGTATCTTCACAATTGTAATCTTGCTTAGAAACTTGATACACTAGCATTTCTGTGATTGCTGTTGCTGCCTGTATTCCATTAGGTTCCCAGCCACACTGGTCCGCCAGTATTACATTTACAGTCGCATCCTATCATCATTTTGTTTTTAACCCTCACGTTGTGGGGTGATTTAATAGGTGGTGTGTTTTTTGATATTATACTTTTTTTCATTTTTGGATAAAATTTGTTCTATTAAAGTTTTTGTTATTTTCTTTGTTTTAACTGTTTTGATACTTAGACTGGGGGTTGTGGTTGTGAGATTAAGGACCCCGTTCTTACGGGGAGCTCTTCTCACTCCCTCTGTTTGATAGTTATATATTCAGGGTTAAGCCCTATACTACCCCTGTAACCCCTCCTTAACTATTGGTCAGAGTTTGCACTTTGACTGATAGTTCCTATGCTCAGATTTACTGATTAAGTTTCAAAACGGGCAGGACAGGGCAGCCTTCGTGAGTGCCACCAGAGGGAAAAAACCCTATAGATTTGAAGATATGGAACGGTCGTTCAACTCTGACCTCTCCCGCAATACACTGCTCTGGAGGAAATCCCTTCGTCCCCTGACAACTACCCTGGCAGCTAGGGGAGTGAAATACCATTGGGGACCTACACATGTACTCCTCATTCAGCACCAAGGCACTGAACATAGGGTGGCGGACATTTCTGAGATGGACACTGTCCTGGCGGCCCTGGGCCTCACAACCCCACCCCCCTCTACAACCTGAGACCCAGCAAAAACTGTCCCATTCATCCCCGCTTCAGAGGGAGTACCTGGAAGGGAGAACACCTGACCCATAAGCCTAAACATTCTTTATATGTTGTGCTAAGCACTTTGTTAAATGTTGAATATGTGACAAACGTTTAGAACACTACACAATGTTATAACACGACCACCCACAGAGGCCGTATACGGCCAAGACCGGGAATTTCCCCGGACACGCTGGCTCTTTTTCAACAACCACCCCCCAGCTCCCATCATATGCATTCATCATGCGCATCCCACGGAGGAGCTGTATATGTACGCGTTCGGACGCGAATCAGTCCAACCTAACCAAACACCACGCTCACCACAACAAGTCCCATGTATTCACCTTCTATTAATAACCGCACACCGGAGCTACCAATGTTGCTTGAAGCTCTACTTTACCTACACACAGAGGTACATGACTCAACCACCTACAACCCAGACACTATTCATAAGGGCTCGGTCCCAGCACACCAGGGTCATCCGACCAATCCTTCTCTGAACCCTCTGACACACATACTCTACAGCCCCATGAAAACCGCCCCGCAGTACCTATATTACAATATTTTGCTTACTTGCTCTGTTTAACCTCATTTAAAAAGGTGCAGATTTTGCAACTGTCATTATAAAGCCTAAAGTTATAATACCTGTTCCAGCTATTGTGGCCGAACAGGCTGATGTGTAAACTATGCACGACAAAAATAAAGAATTTAAAAAAAAAAAAAAAAGTTAGCCATCGCTTGCTAAATAGCTGTCACATTAAAAAAGTTTAAAATTAAATAAATAAATGAAAATCGTGTGGGCTCAATAAGATCCCCATACTACCATAATGGAGTCAAAGTGTGTATAGGGGATGCAGTGTATGTTTGTATAGGTGGTGCAGTGTGGGATGTAATGTCTGTAGGGGATGTAGCGTGTGAGGGGTGTAGTTTTTAAGAGGGGTGCAGTGCATATTAGGGGTGCAGTATTTGGAGTGTGCATGTGTGTGAGGCACAGTGTGTGTGAGAGATGCAGTGTGTAACTGTTTTGGTGGTAATGGGTCTATATTGTGTGTGGTCTGGTAGTGGCGAGCGACAGTAGTCCGCAGCTCCTCTTGCAAGCTCTGGCACTGTCTGAGGTGTCAGCTTGTGGAACTAATAATCAGCCTTCCGTGTGCTACTCTTCCCTCATTCTCCTGAAATGAAGTGCCATTGGGCTAGAAAGATCTTTGATCTACTGACTAGCTTGTGAAGCCACAAAATCGGTGCTTGGATAGGGTCGGCTCTGCATAGGCCTGTCGGGGATATCCTTTGATCTCACCTGTCGACCTTGGTCCATGGCATTTGTCCAGTTTTCCCAATGCCCAGTCCATGTCAGGCATCCATTGTCTTTCCCATGCCCTTACCCATGAACTGGGGGCACTCTAATATTCACTGGGAAGGACCAAATGCCCCCACCACTAATATTAATAATAAAGGGAACTAGTGCCCTTGCTAATGTCCCTAATTTTCATATTAAAGTGGGAGGACCTAATGTTTGACTTTTCTTGAGACTTGGCGGTCAGATAGCTCTGATTGGCTGGCTTACTATCCATCCAATCAGAGAGCTCTTGGTCATATTGTAAATACACATGCTTTGCAGTAGCTAAGAAAGCTTGGGAAAGCCTATATAAGGCAGAAATTAATCTGCGTCAAGCCATCCATGGGTGAATATAGGTTATTTATTATTTCTGAGCAGTTTTAATTTTTTTCTGGCTGTGTATTTTTTTTGCAACCTATCCTTTTTTTATTTTTATTTTATACAGTTATGTTTGGAATTGTGGATTTTAATTTGGTATTTTGTGTGGCTGAAGATAAAAAAAAAATTAGAAGAAAGAAGACATGAGATTACGAATAATATTTTTCCAACAGTTATTTGTTTAATTGCCCCCCATCCCTCCAGAATATTAGGGTAGATATGGTATTTTTTCTTTATTCTTGAGTGGTTAGGGGATTGGTAATCCCTGGCCACCTCAATCTAACAATGATGATTCTTCGCCTTGTAATAACTCTCGTGGCAGAATGAGATTGGATCCGGCTAAAAATTGTCTGAGAATCAAATATGAGCTGTCAGTGGATGGCTTGTGGAATAGTTTAGATCTTCTTGAAAGTACCAGTGGATTATGAGTTAAAGGATTTAAAAGTGAGACTTTTTTCTTTCTTCCAAATGCGTATAGTGGGATAAATCGTGGGATGCCAGTTTAAGGATAACTGAGAAATGGGAGCTTTTGGATAGAGAACAATTGTCCTTGGGGATGGACTGTGAGGCTGAAAGGGTATCTCCAATAATATTTAAGGCCTTTAGCTGTGTGATAGCTTCTATCTGTTGTTTTAATATTCTTCTTGCAAAGTGGACCATGAGAGGTCTTGGTAAATAGAGATAGTTGGATTTTTATATTGGATAGGAGGTAATTTCCGTACTTTGCATAACATGTCTTCCTTAAAAGCATAGTAATAAAGGCAGCAGATGATATCTCTGTGAGATGCTGGGGTGGATGCTTTGGGATGCATAGCTCCATGTGACCTTTCAAAGGTTAATAATGGTAAGGGTCTATATGATGTTTTTTGTGCCTTCTACTTCTGGCACCTCCCTAATTCAGAGGTTGTTTCACCTGGAACATATATCAATATCTTTTAAATATCAATGCGGGTGTATTATCTGTTGGGCTAGGTTATGTACTACTTGTTGAAGGTGAATTACCTCTGTCAGGGTGGTCTCTCTCTCTCCTATTCTAAGTCAGTCACTTGCATGCCCAGTTGTCTTACATCACTCCTTACTTTACCTAAATCCTCATCTCCGTAATGTCTTGTTTAGTTTGGGAGGCAGTGCAACATAGCTTTAATGTTGCTGATGGTATCTGGGCCTGTATTTTTTTCTGAAACCATGCATAGAACCTCATATATATCATCCCCTTGTGGTGCTGCCACCATCTTGGCATGATCTGCTGATTATCTTGTAAGTAGCACTTTATATTGTCGCACTTGGGATAAGCCAAGTGCTGTTCAATGTTCTTCAGTGGTTGTACACTTTATTCTCTCCATTTTTGGCCCAGGATTTTTTTTTGGATTAGTGGTACTATGCATGCAAGCTACTGTGAGACCAGATATGAGTGGCACTGTGCAGTGGCAGAGGTTGGCAGAGTACACGCTGTAGGCCTGACACACCCGCTTGAAGACAACTAACTGCTATTCATTCTAGAACAGTGAAAAAAGTTTTGGGGTTTTAAATGCACGCTATTGTGACACCAGATATTAGTGACAATGTGCACTGGCAGAGGTTGGCAGAGTACACACTGTAGGCCTGACACACCCACTTGAAGACAACTAACTGCTATTCAATCTATAACAGTCAAAACGTTTTTTTGGTTTTAAATGCACGCTATTGTGACACCAGATATGAGTGGCAATGTGCACTGGCAGAGGTTGGCATAGTACACGCTGTTGACCTGACACACAGAAGCTTGCAGACAACTAACTGCTATTCAATCTATAACAGTGAAAAAAGTTTTTTTGTTTTTAAATGCACGCTATAGTGACACCAGATATGAGTGGCAATGTGCACTGGCAGAGGTTGGCAGAGTACACGCTGTTGGCCTGACACACCCGCTTGAAGACAAGTAACTTGGGTAGAACATTGGCTTAAAAACAGAGTACAAAGAGTTGTCGTTAATGGTAAATTTTCAAGCTGGACAGAGGTGGCAAGTGGTGTCCCTCAGGGGTCTGTTCTGGGACCCCTTCTATTTAACATGTTTATAAATGATCTTGAAGACAACATTGAAAGTCATGTTTCAGTGTTTGCAGATGACACAAAACTTTGTAAAATAATACAATGTGAGCAAGATATTACTTTGCTGCAGAGGGATTTAGATAGACTGGAGGACTGGGCACTCAAATGGCAGATGAAATTTAATGTTGAAAAATGCAAAGTTATGCACTTCGGCGTAAAGAATACACAAGCAACGTATACCCTTAATGGAAGCGAATCAGGGATAACAACACACGAAAAGGACTTGGGAATTGTTATAGACAACAAACTATGCAACAATGTGCAATGTCAATCAGCAGTGGCCAAGGCCAGTAGGGTATTGTCATGCATGAAAAAGGGCATTCATTCTCGGGACGAGAATATCATTTTGCCTCTTTATAAATCACTGGTAAGACCACACATTGAATATGCTGTGCAATTTTGAGCACCTGTTCTAAAGAAGGATATTATGGCACTAGAAAAAGTGCAGAGGCGGGCTGCAAAATTAATAAAAGGAATGGAACATATCAGCTATGAAGAAAGGTTAACAAATTTAAACCTATTTAGTTTAGAAAAACGTCGCCTGAGAGGGGATATGATAACATTATACAAATATATTCGAGGCCAATACAAACCATTGTGTGGAAATCTATTCACAAACCGGACTTTACATAGGACACGAGGTCATGCGTTTAGACTAGAAGAAAGAAGATTTTGTCTAAGGCAAAGGAAAGGTTTTTTTTACTGTAAGGACAATCAGGATGTGGAATTCTCTGCCTGAAGAAGTGGTTTTATCAGAGTCCATACAGATGTTCAAACAGCTACTATATGCATACTTGCAAAAACAGACTATTCAAGGATATAATCTTTCAATGTAGGGTAATAACTGCTTGATCCAAGGATAAATCTGACTGCCATTCTGGGGTCAAGGAAGGCTGAACTTGATGGACGCAAGTCTCTCTTCAGCTATGTAACTATGTAACTATGTAACTGCTATTCAATATATAACAGTGAAAAAAGTTTTTTTGTTTTTAAATGCACGCTATTGTGACACCAGATATGAGTGGCAATGTGCACTGGCAGAGGTTGGCAGAGTACACGCTGTTGGCCTGACACACAGACGCTTGCAGACAACTAACTGCTATTCAATCTATAACAGTGAAAAAAGTTTTTTGTTTTTAAATGCACGCTATTGTGACACCAGATATGAGTGGTGGCACTGGGCAAGTGGGCACAGTATCCACTGTGAGCCTGACACACAGACGCTTGCAGACAACTTACTGCTATTCAATCTATTACAGTGAAAAAAAAGTTTGTGGGTTTTTAAATGCACGCTATTGTGCCACCAGATATGATTGGCACTGTGCACACTGGCAGAGTACACGCTGTTGGCCTGACACACAGACGCTTGCAGACAACTAACTGCTAATTAATCTATTACAGGGAAAAAAAGTTTTTTTGTTTTTAAATGCACGCTATTGTGACACCAGATATGAGTGGTGGCACTGGGCAAGTGGGCACAGTATCCACTGTGAGCCTGACACACAGACGCTTGCAGACAACTAACTGCTATTTAATCTATGACAGTGAAAAAAAGTTTGTGGGTTTTTAAATGCACGCTATTGTGCCACCAGATATGAGTGGCACTGTGCACACTGGCAGAGTACACGCTGTTGGCCTGACACACAGACGCTTGCAGACAACTAACTGCTAATTAATCTATTACAGTGAAAAAAGTTTTTCTTTTTAAATGCACGCTATTGTGACACCAGATATGAGTGGTGGCACTGGGCAAGTGGGCACAGTATCCACTGTGAGCCTGACACACAGACGCTTGCAGACAACTAACTGCTATTCAATCGATTACAGTGAAAAAAAGTTTGTGGGTTTGTAAATGCACGCTATTGTGCCACCAGATATGAGTGGCACTGTGCACACTGGCAGAGTACACGCTGTTAGCCTGACACACAGACACTTGCAGACAACTAACTGCTAATTAATCTATTACAGTAAAAAAATGTTTTTTGTTTTTTAAATGCAAGCTATTGTGACACCAGATATGAGTGGTGGCACTGGGCAAGTGGGCACAGTATCCACTGTGAGCCTGACACAGAAGCTGGCAGGCAGGCAGGCAACTGCAATTAGATTACAAAAAAAAAAAAAAAAGACTGATGTTCTAGCCCTAAAAAGGGCTTTTTGGTGTGTTGTCCTTACAGCAGAGATCAGATGAGTCCTTCAGGACTGTAGTGGACACTGAATACACTAGCCTAGCTATACATTTCCCTATCAAATGAGCAGCAGCTACACTTTCCCTCCTCTATCTAAGAATGCAGCTTCAGAATGAATCTAAAATGGATGCTGTACAGGAGGTGGGAGGGTCTGCTGCTGATTGGCTGGGATGTGTCTGCTGACTGTGAGGCACAGGGTCAAAGTTTAGTCAATGATGACGAATAGGGGGCGGATCGAACCGTGCATGTGTTTGCCCGCCGTGGCGAACGCGAACACGCTATGTTCGCCAGGAACTATTCGCCAGCGAACAGTTCGGTACATCACTAGTTGTCATGTCTGGTCTGAAGTCTCAGAGATCACAATCTAAGCAGCCATTACATTCCAGGCCAGTCATGATTCCTCCCCCCCCATACATTTTAGAGCTGTGCCCACACAACGCTCACGTTGTGTATGCCATTACAGAGAGAACCCCAACAATTTGTATATCAGACTGATCCCGCCCATAAGGGCAATCCAGATCCAAAATGTTGGCAAGTTCAAACTGCACATAAGACACAGTAACCCCAAACAATTGTTCCAGCTGTCTTCAGGCCCCATCAGTGAAGCGTATCTGATACTCTAGGCACAGTGTCTACATCTGGATTACCCTTTTAACGTGAGGATATCCTAAACCAATGCACTGCAAGGAAAATAGAGAATACGACAACACTGAGAATGGCTAAAAGCTCAAGGAACCTCCATGGCTTTAACCTTTAGTTAAACATTTCTGTTTGGTTAAACATTTCTGTTTACTTGTGCCAATAAAGGAAAAAAAAACACCCTATTTGCAGATGAGGGCCATGAGGCAGTCTAATCCAGATACAGTACCAGTGAACCTTTCGTTTTCTGCTTTTTCTGTTCATTTATACAGACTTGCAGTGTCTTTTGTAGATGTAGGTTCATACTGGCATTAGGGAAATTACACACCCCTCTCCCTCCTACTCACTTCATTGCAACAAAAATGTGCACTTTACAAATTACCATTCTTGGAGGTACTCAAAGCAATACCAAACTTTACCTTGGTGCAATACACTAGCTTTAACCCTTAACCTTTGGCTGGGGAATATGCAGATGGATTTGTATTTGTGGCAGTGGACATTGTCGCCTCTGGTGATGGTGCCAAACCCAATGACAGTGGCACTGGATGCAGATGATGTTACAACTGTCTCTGTTGGATGAGTTGATTCAAAAGCCGATAGAGTTGGACTTAGATAAGATGGTGAAGATGAAGAAGAAGAGTGAAAACTAGCTGTAGAAAATAGTCAGCTGCAGCCTGCCCCCTCCAGACTCTGCTCTTGTAATTCCTCTGGCTCATAGTTGAGTTCTTCTTGGGCCAGAGTTAAAATAAAATATGTCTGCAGTAGTTGGTAAAAGAGTGATATAATCACCGGAATCATCACCACCTAGAGCAGACACTGGGAAACTACTTTGGTTCTCTGCTGTACCTTGTAGAGGTTGTCTCTGATGACACCAACAAACTAGATTCTGCTGGTCTCTTCTTAAATTGCTTCTTGTGGCTGTGGCAGACTGTACAATACTTTGTTGGACAGCAGCAACATATTGAAGCCACACCTACTTAAAGACCATTAGCCCGCCTGGCATTTGCTCGCTGTGCTCTATAGTCAGTCCATTACTGGGTACAGGTGTATCTGCAGTACAATGAAGTTGATTAAGATTATAATGTTGTCTTTCTTTTTGTCATATTCTATCTTTTTAGATTTCTTACTTTGGTACCCTGTCCTTAATTTTGTTATTGTGTTAGCTTTTTTTAACCCCTTAATGACCAAACTTCTGGAATAAAAGGGAATCATGACATGTCACACATGTCATGTGTCCTTAAGGGGTTAAACAGCTGTTTATACTTCAGTTTCTGACTAAAAGTAAATTAAAAATGTACAGAAAGAATTCAGCAGAAATGTGAAAATAGGGTTGGGGAACAATTATCAAGGACAGAGAAATTCTTTCCACTATGGATAGTTACCACTCAAGAATGAACAAATTGTTTGCCAATGCCTTGATTACTCTTCTCACTTAGAGAGACACTAAGAATATCCAAAGCAGCAAAAACAAAGTGTTATATAAATATCTTGAGAGAGATTTAAAAACAGAAAAAAAAAACAGGTGCTATCCCGGGTGCAAAGTGCTAATTGTTGAGCGACATTCTATTTGTTTCCATGGTGATTGCTCCTTATTTAGCACTTTGCCCCAGAATAGCACCTGCTTAGCTTTGATAAATCTCCCCCTTGTCTCTAGTATTTGAGCACTTAATGCTTTGGTGCATATTAAAGTATATTCTCCATAATACCTTTATACATCATTCCACACAATTATATAATTATTACACTTGTGCGTTGAGATTCAGCTGTATTGCATAAGCCAAATTTTGCTGATCAGCTGTTCTGCTGAATTCCATATCTCTTGAGCACCATAAGGACATATAACCAAGCAAACAACTAACGTTATGGCTTAACCTGTTCATTTGGTTTAATAGTTATAGTTCTACCCTATGCACTAAGAAAAAGTAATGTTTAATGGGAAAAACATCATTGATGGGTAAAGGATAGTCACTAAATG
Source organism: Pelobates fuscus (assembly GCF_036172605.1). Classification (NCBI taxonomy): domain Eukaryota; kingdom Metazoa; phylum Chordata; class Amphibia; order Anura; family Pelobatidae; genus Pelobates; species Pelobates fuscus. The sequence continues at coordinate 259,866,887 of NC_086321.1, forward strand.
ATAATTTTATTTGTAGATCAAGTTAGAAATGATCAATAGAGGGAAAAAGGGAGGAACAGTAGAACAAAAAAAATACATTTATATATTATATATTCTTTCAATAAATATATACTATATAACTATAGATGTTTTACCGCTCTTACTTTTGTCCCTCTATTGGTTACTTTTTCTCATTTAACTGGTTACCCAAATGTCAAAAAAATTTAGTGTACTGCAAAATATATACATAATATTTGAATTTGTACAATAATTACATGAACAATAATGATAATAAATAGATAATAACAAGCAAAGGACAACCTTAGCAAAAATGCAATTTTGGGAAACAAACTATTCTGAACTTTTCCACTGTGAACAAGTCTAATAATTATTGTGGTGTAAATATTCACATTAAGAGACATAAAATGCAAACAAAAAATAATCCTTAATTTTACCACATGACAGGAGGCTTCATATTTGCATATCTTTCTTTACTGAAAACTCCAGCAGCATAGAAACAGTAACAACCAATCAGAGAAAAGATATGGTGCCCATAAAAGGCCCTGTCTATGACATCACTTCCTCTTTCTTTGCTGCTCCAGCCATCAACAGGTCAGAGTAATCATTACTTCTCTATCTATATACCTGTCTTATCAATTATTCCATAATGCTATTGTACTTTATTCTCACCCTGACTACCTATAACCTGTCCCTTTCCTTTCCTATATCCAGTCCCCTGTTTTTCATCGAATTTGTCGGATTTATTGTTTAAGTGTATTTATATGTTGTCTCCGTTCGGCGGTCCGCGGGCGTCACGGCTGTCCGTGCCACACTCGCCGCGCGGACCTGCTCTCTCTACATACAGGGGGCCGGGTGGGGACGGGTGGGGGGTAGCCGGGGTTAAATTTGCTGTTTGCCGCGTTTCTTCTTCCAGCCCGCTCGCAGCCGCGAGCGGGCAGTTCTTACACACGCGGCCGGCGGCCATCTTGGATCTCGCGGCTCGCGAGATCCGCGACGGCCGCCCTACCTCACACACGGCAGTTCGGAAATCACCCGACCGCCGCAACGCACTAGAGCTGCTCCAAGACTTGTTATTGCAGGAGAATGAATGCACAATAATCATTAGCTCCTAGTCTGTTAAACTGTGCCTGTCATAGGGATAAACTGGAATTTATTATATTTGAAGGGACACTAAGCTCCTTGCGTAGGTTTTTGGTGGAAGCAGGCTCAGGGTCCTACATAAAGGATTGCTCTTAAGGCATTCTTTTCTGCCCCAATTACTGACTCACTTGCAGTTTGTATACCAATATCCAATATATAAATATATACCAATGTATAAATATCCTTCCACAAGCCATCTAAGGACCCTTTTTTCTATACGGAATCTATGTGAAGGATGTAAAGCATGCACTATTTATGATTTATGAAGGCTGTGGAGTGTATTGTTGTACACATACTATTTAAAGGATCCCTGCAGGGACATTTAACACATTACACCTCCCCTCAGGGGATCTGGTATTACTATACCCTTCTGCACTGTGATTTTTTTCCTCAATGAGTTCAACTCCCCTGTACAGCAAGAGTTCAATCTGCTGTGTAAGTACACACTGGCTAGAGGATCGTGTGCTGATATTCTTTAACGTTTCCCTGTTGCGATTTTTTGCCACAGCGCCTGCCAACAGTGTCCGCCAAACATATATTTACATGCAGGCATTAAAGGAGACACAATGTTTTTCCTATACCTCAGGATCTTTATGTCTTTGTACCTTACTCAGGGTCATTCTATATTACTACACCCTGCACAGGGTTCTACTATATCACTATACCCTACAGGAATTACCCGATCACCGCGCCCTGCATCTGGATTAACCCCTTCAGGGTTTCCCCTCTCTGGGCACTTTCATTTATGGATACAGTTATAATTATTTACTCTCATGGATATATCTCTCATGGTGCCTTACAATGGATGATTATATGTTGAGCACACAATCTATGTATTATTGTGAAGCCATACAATATCGCAGTTGTTATACTAAACATATACTGTACCTATAACAAGATCTACTATATCTCTGTACCCCACAAAGGGCATTTTGTATTACTGTACCCTACAAAGGGTCATATTATATTACTGTACCTGACGGTGCAAATCTATGTGGGTGTCCTCTGAGTATTCTTTCATGGCACACCACCTGGGGTGACCCCCAGATATGCATGCAAGGTCATTCATAGACCATTACGTTGATGTGGATGCCCTCTGGGTATTTTTCATGGCACACCACCTGGGGTGACCCCCCAGATATGCATGCAAGGTCATTCATAGACCATTACGTTGATGTGGATGCCCTCTGGGTATTTTTCATGGCACACCACCTGGGGTGACCCCCCCAGATATGCACGCAAGGTCATTCATAGACCATTACATTGATGTGGGTGTCCTCTGGGTATTTTTCATGGCACACCACCTGGGGTGACCCCCCAGATATGCATGCAAGGTCACTCATAGACCTTTACGTTTATGTGGGTGTCCTCTGGATTACCACGGCACACCACCCGGGGTGAACCCCGATAGAGTGCACAAAGTCCTACGCCTCAACTTTCTCACTGATTACTGCATACATATATGGATGCTCAAACACTGCCTGGCAGTTTTACATTAAAGCATCAGTACCACCTTGCTGGATACGATTTGCAGGCAGGATCATGAGTGTACTGAGTGTATTGCGGAGTACCCTTCACAGGGATACATATCCGTACATTTACTGTACCTGGCGTAAATATTGAACGTGGGTGTCCTCTGAGCAAATTTTCATGGCACACCACCTGGGTGTGACCCCCAGACATGCATGCAATACTTGCAAGGTGCCAACAACAACTATAATGTGGGTGCCCTCTGGGTTACCATGGCACACCACCTGGGATGACCCCAGTCGTATACACGTGGACCCTGCGACTGCAGACCTTATGGGGGCAGGTCCCACGCGCTTCTATAATAAGCCAGTATAGTTACATCCGTGCTTACAGCTCTGGCGTGCATTTATGGTGCACCCAGCTAACCGGACCAGCTCTACCGGTCAATCGCGCCTACGCCACAGCTCCCAATAGCCGGATTAAACTAATGGAGGTGACCCCTCTACACTTGACACGAGTATTTCATACGTTCAGACAACCTGATGCAGGCAATTCAAGCCGCTTTACCTGGGTGACCCCCAGTGCTACCGGGAGTCTAACACCCCTACGGGCTGACCCTCAAACACTACTCCCACTGACTACTATCTCCCAACAGGATGAGAACGGGTCATGGAGAACACTCTCAACCCCCTAGGACTTCTAGCCTACTCAATGGAGTATGTTTTTTCTTGTTAGGAGCTCTGCCCCAAACTGCTTGCTGGAGACCTTCATGTCCAAGTAGATATCCACCACGCACGTTGGACATAATAGATCACTCACACGAAGACAACTCACCATCTGAGGAAGTGGAACGTAAGATCGACTAGTATTCGACCCAGAAGCACAAGACCTACTATTTGACGGTGGGAACTCACCCACCACACTAACTTTAGCCCACACCTCCCTGAGGCAAATCCTCCACACCCCTTCGGGGAAAGGTGTCTTTTTTGGGAGGACTGGTCGGTAGCGGAACCGAACCACCAACCGCTTCATCTACTAGTGAGTCAACCTATCATCAAGGGAACTCCTACGTGGTATACAAACGCTTCAGGATAGGGAAAATCTACCTTCTTCTAGATCTCCTGAACGATAGCGACTGGTTTACACATCGGGACCCTGAGGACACATACTTGTCAATATCCGCTACTCTAAACTATCTAGTTTCCCTCCGATCCCAGTGATGAGGACTAACACAGCAGTTTACGACGCTGTGGTACCCACAAAGCTACTGAAGCCGGTGAGGGCTCACATCCGCGAATTTGGACGTGCGATGTCCCGTGTACCTGGAGGACTTGCTGACCCCTTGCGAATCCAGACTACGTTTGCAGTCAAATTTGACGTTCACGTTCTGGACTTCACGGGTTTTTTTGTTTGGTAGTACGCAGACAATTGCTCCCCCATCTGTGTCGGGTCAGTTCCTCGGTTTCGACATCGGCTTGGAGAACTATGTTACGCGTCGGTCCCCAACAAGATCACCCCTATACGGTTGGATGTCGGACACGATCTAAGGTTGGATACGATTCCTCTCAGAATATTCACCGGATTGTGGGATTCCTCTCCTCCTCTCCTCCTCCATACAATCGATATCCCCTGACCCACTACGCTACGGGGCCATACAACGACTGCTGGTTAGATACGCACACGCCGGTCACTCATGCGACCACTGTCGGCAGAAGGACGGAATTTCGATGGTGACTACTTCACTTGCAAACTTGGATCGGCGAATCAATCATTTACTCTTCCTCCGGATGCGTAGTGGTGGATGAACCCATTCAAACGGACCCAACCGCTCTCCGCAATGGCAAGGGTTATTTCGATACACACGCACACACAGGATATCGCTCCTGACACTCCTCGGACAATGCCAACCGTGGTTCCCGGATCACCTGGGGACATCTCGCGAGGACCCTCTACCACTCCCTACCTTCCCTCTATTTTGACGGGACCTCAAGGGGAAGCTCACTTCTTTGTCATGGAAGGACGACTGGCACTAGTGGACTGAACGATTTCAGGGCCTCCTGAAATGTCCACGACCTATTGCATCAACTAAAGACCTCTGATGGGACTCAGGCCCCCGGCACCAGGAAATGCTATATTTCTGCCTGTCCGGCCTGGAGTGTATGTTGGGTGGAAAGGGATTCCGATCCCTTTACCGCACCTACCCCACCGATCCTTAACTATCTGTCACACCTGGTCTCGTTGGGGCGGTCATACCGGTCCCTCAACGTGATCGGATCTGCCATATCGGTGGCGCACGTTCCGGTACAGGGCGGACCAGTAGGTCAAGATCCACCGGTTTGTCGACTGATACGGGGTGCCGAATTATCGAGACCCGGCACCCAAGTATTCACACCTCTGGCAGGTGAATGTGGTGCTGTTATTCCTTGGGGGAATAGCAGGACAATCCTTGTTTGTCACGGAAACAACTTTCAGCCAAAGTAGCCCGCTTGTTATGCTTCGCCTTATTTAGACGGGTGACGGACGTTAGGGCTTTCGATATGGATGGTTTCCTCTATCACACCAGATGGGATTACCTTTACCATAGCGAGACGAACTAGTCCAGTTCATCTTCGGTGTCATACCCATACTTTGTGTCAGACACCAAACTAGGTGTGGTCGGAACGCTAATGGGGTGTACCGAAATCATTCCCCTTCGTATTCATGCGACGGGTCTACTCCCGACTTCTTACGTGGAATCTCATGGAGAGGTGCCTACCACTGCACTGGCTAGATGGAGCCGCGGGCTATTGCATCTAACGAGCGTCGAACCTTGTTTCGGAGCCCACTCGGTCAAGGGTGCGGTGGCCCCACAAGTCCTTTTCGGCCGACGCTTCCCTAACCGACATTATACGATGCGCGGTTTGAGCGCGAGAGGGTACGTTTAGAACGCTCTATTTCGGCAAACATCTCATACTTCCTTCACACTGGTCAATTCTAAGCTTTAAAAATGCAAATATGAAGCCTCCTGTCATGTGGTAAAATTGAAGATTATACTAGCTTTAGTGTACTAATAATCTTAATTTTAGTAATGACAGGAGGCGAATATTTCCCACCCTATAGGATCCCTCCCATGTTTTTCTCGTGTTTAACAGAATATGCCCTCTATGTTCAGGAAGGTAAGTACGTTATGGTTGTATGTTTGCTACTTAGATATGTGGCTTGAGAGACTTGTATAGGTTGAATAATTAGACATGTACCTTGAATTATGTTGTGTTTACAGATTCTTAAATATCATTGCTTTAGAATTAATATATATTGATATGTTACTCATTCTAGTATCCATTGGTATATCAGATTCTTAATGTTTATTGTATGCGGACAAGCTACCACGCCAGAGTCCTTTCACCTTTTTCTTTTTCTTACAGCGTGAAAGTCTTCTCATCAAGACAAAGACTCACCTTCCATAACTCTACATCACGGAACTACTGGAGTTGATTATTCTAATATGTTGTGGAACTGTTGACGTAATATGATTATGTTTATTGTTGATATTTATTGTTTCGCTTCAAAGAAAGAGGAAGTGATGTCATAGACAGGGCCTTTTATGGGCACCATATCTTTTCTCTGATTGGTTGTTACTGTTTCTATGCTGCTGGAGTTTTCAGTAAAGAAAGATATGCAAATATTCGCCTCCTGTCATTACTAAAATTAAGATTATTAGTACACTAAAGCTAGTATAATCTTCAATTGTGAAAGATTGAAGGCTACGTGATGTACATAAAACTAGAAAAACTGAAATAATCAATCTTGGGATATTTCTTCAGTGTTATTCAATTATCTATAATATTTTCCTACCTGTAATTTTACAAACCCAGCGATCGTCAATGACACAGTTTGTAGATTTAAGACGTGGATAGTACATTTTATGTTGATGGAGATATGCCATACCTTGTGCTATGTCATTAGCAAATGAAAACCTAAATGACAAAAAAAAAGAAAAAATCTAAATAAATATATATATATGCACTCATGTCACTTTAACCCCTGTATCACAACTCAACGTTGAATTCTATGTGTTGTCTTGCTCAGAAATGCTTCAGACTTGAGAAAGGGAGGTTCTCCGGAAAAGCTTTTCATTAACGAAATTCTGTTAGTCCAATAAATATTGCAAAATACTAATTTTATCTGTTTTTTTACATATATAAGAAAGAAATGTATATATATTTAGGCAGTATTTAACGATTTTAAAAGCACTATAATTGCACAACAAATAATAATAGGCTATATAGTAATCAAATATATATTGGTGTAAAATTTAACAGTTTTAAAAATCTGGCTAACAAATTAGTTTTAAAAAGCTTTATGTCTCACAGCCAACAATGCATGAAAAACATAGCGTGACTTGACATTTTCAAATAACACAAGAGAGAATGTTCAAAAATATATATATTTATAAAGCATGTCCATAAAATAATTGAGTCAACATTATATATAAGCAAAAGCAGTTACCAATTTAGAACTGGGCACAATTTGAACACCTTTTGCTTTACTAAGCAATACTGTGGGCCTCCCTGCAGAGCATAGGTCATTAATGGATCCCTACATAAGCAATTGTATTCTCTCCGCAGAGACAATGGGGTGATGTATCAACTTAAAGTGCAAGAAAAGGAGAAGCATGTTTATGCAGTTGTGCCTTTTATTTTAAATTGCTACGCAAGGAAGTTAATGCAATTGATTAGTTTTGACAGATATTTTGAGTATATAAATATATCAGTTTTTTATATCAAAAACAGTTTATCATGGTTCATGAAATATATAACGGTTTGTTATTTCTCCAGGGACTGGATAAACTTACATGGGATGCATGTCATCCCTGTGTTTTAAACCCATCCTTTGTACTGAAACCTATGGAAAAAAAATAATATCCAATTTACCAAGGATGCATGTATCTCCGGTAATACAATCCAGACCCAAGAGAGACTTGAGATTGATGCTCAGAATAGAATGTTTTTGACATAATTCAATTAGCAGATTGTGCTATTCACACTAGTTTTGTGCATGTTTTTGAAATAACATCCTATGATAATAATGTTATAATTTAAGTTAAATGTGCTCCCAAAGGCTGGCATTCTAATTTGTAATATGTAAGACCTGTGTTCAATGAAAAGTGTCACATGGAATCGTCACCTTTGAATTGTCACCAACAAAACACTGAAAGAAAAGAGTGGTATAGAGAAGGAGGTGGGGGAGGACAAGTATTGGGCATAGTGATAAAAGAGTCAAGGGACAATGTATGCACACAACAGGGGAGAGGAATGAGGAAGGAAGCTGTAGAATGAAGCATATAATGATATAGGAGATTAAATTGTAAGTATCAATGTACTCCTTTGAATAAAATATATAAATATCACCTAAAATGTGTGTTAACCTTTTTCATGAGATGCTCTGTATTATTTTATGTTTACTTTAGATTTAGCAAATTATAGCATAAATCAAGTACACATAAGCAAAGTCAGGGCAAACATTGCAAATGAGGAGTAGGCACGGAAATATTGCTTAATTTCTCATTGTCTCTGTATGCGTTCTCTATGCTGACGGGCAATTAGCTCTGATTTTACTATTGACCTGTCTATTCGGCATTGCAACTGTGCTGCCTGTCCAGTCTTAAGGCCACAACCTGACTTTGGGAATGCAACCCTACTGGATTAGATACATTCTATTACATATTTTATATACATGATATATCACTGCAAAGTCTTTGGAGTGGACCCCAAACAAACCACCCTCCAGCACACAAAGGTGAGTTATTAGGATAATGGCTGCAAATATAAATTTTAACATTGTATGTGTCAGTGTGTATATCTGAGTGTGATTGTATGTGTCAGTGTGTGTATCTGTGTGTCATGGTTTGTGTATGTGTCAGTGTGTGTGTGTATATGTTTCAGTGTTTGTGTTTATATGTGTTTATATGTGTGTGTTAATGTGCATGTATATCTGTGTAAGTATGTGTGTATGTGCATACATTCCAGCAACCAGACACCAACACAACATGCATACATAATGCAACCTGCAATCAAGCACAAACATGATATACAAACACAGCATTGCATTTAAAAAGACACAAACACAGCCCTGCATTCAAACACAAACACTACAAACAAGTAGACCACAGCAATCCAGTGGTAACAGTACATACAAATAAACACTGACATGCACGGACATACTCTTTACAAAAACATACTTACATTCAAACACACAAACACTGCTCACAAATACAACCCTGCAAGGATGGGCAAATGGTAGATCTCCAGCTAGCATAGCATTGTGGGAATTGTACAACAGATGGGGTTATGCTTTTTGGCCCTCCTTCTGCTAGAGGGGGGCCAAAAATAATTTCTTGCATTTATGTTGATGGCCCTTCTACATTAGTTCTACCACTGATACACATAATGCGCTTTCAACCAGAATGCAGTCAAAGCATCAGGGGAGATGTTGTTCACAATATCTGTGGTGTCAAGGATGCCATTTCATCACTTAGGGCAACAACAGTTTTTGCAACTGGCCTGTGTCTATGCCTGAGCCAGGGTTTGGCAAACCACAGCAATACTGAAATAAGCCATGACATGAGTTATGTATGCCTCTGTGCTCACTACATAGTCTGAGCTCACATTTTTCATAGTACAACCTATTTAAATCACCTCATATTCCTGAAATGATGTGCCTATGTAACCACGTTGTTAAGAATGCCGTAAACAGATCCTGCGCACGAACCCCAAGCACGAGGCACCTTAAGTGGAGGCCACGCGGCCAAGCCGAGCTCTGTACCCAGCCTGCACTTATCCCACCATTCAACACCATATCCTGGCAAGACTACATCAACAACCCTATGGCCGACAAGAACTGCCAGGACACCACCGTGGGCTACAAGGGGACTTCCGGGATGTGGGCGTCTCACCTGGGGGGCAGCCTGGCCAAGATTACGCCAGCAGAGATCAAGAACATAAGTTCAGATGACCGATATGGTCTGTTTGTTAGCGATGTGACGCTTGGTGGGATAAGGTGTTCTGTCATCCGGGACCAGTTTAGCAACCCAAAAGTTGCTGTCATGGAAAACCAAGAACTCAGAGGACCTGCAAATGCTGTAGTTCTTGCCAAAGTCTTACAAGTTGTTGTCATATTGGTTGGGATAGAAGGTGTCCACTGTGGGTCCCTGCATACTAGAGCACACAAGATGGCAAAGTACCGACAATCATTAAGTTTCTGACTCCCTTTCTCCCCCTCCATTACTACTGATTTAGTCGCCTGTTCCAGCTGTCAACATTGGACCAATCCACTGATTTCGCTCCCATCTTCATTTCCTTTTATTTATCACCTGTTATGTTTTTGCTACCCTGGTCATTGAAATTAACAGAATTTTTCAGGGAAAAACAAATTTATATCTGATTTAAGAATAAAAAGTATGCTGTAAAAAAGAATGCAGAAAACAAAAAAACTGACTCTTTAAAAATGTACTTCCATACCTGAAGCCCCAGTTCAGAGGGATATCTTCGTTCAGTAGAACATCATTCAAACTCCCTTTATTACAGTACTCGGTGATAATAGCCACATTGGGAACGTCAGTGCAACCACCAATAAATTTGCATAGATTGGGGTGGTCAAGTTCTCTGCAAAGAAGTAAAAGTGTGGTTTTAATAAGCATAGGTCCAAATAATTCAGTTTTGTCACCAAATATGCTTCACTAGAGCAAGAGTTTATAGCAATGCTAGGTACTCCCAATTTATAAGGAGGTGGTGCACAGGAAGTAAGGCTCCACATAAGGTAAGGAGAAAAAGGGAAGAACAAAGGGAAAGAAATAAGCAATACATACAACACTGGACACGGAAATGTCTTTTAAAGTTTTGATGTAATCATTAAGAATACAAGATGTGTTGGTGAGGACTTGAGAAACATACTTGTATATTAGGACCAAATTTCTGAAGTAGTATGATGAATCAACACAGACTAGGTTAGGCAGATTATGCCAGTACAAAGATACAGGGTCTAAGAGATACCTAATATGAAACAGGAAGTATCCCCTAAAAATGAAACAACAGGAAGAAGTAACAATTGGGAAACTATGTACGGTAACCCAGTAGTAAACATGCAAACAATAGACTGTGAATAATTCAGAGCCTATTGTTTGACTCTGTATAATAATGGGCTCTATGGGGTAAGTTATAACATTTTATAGAGTTTTAATATGTTTTTTCCCTTGTTGAGCTATGTATAGCAGCTACTACTTGCACCCATTGGTCAAGTATGGTTGTTTTTATTTTTGAATCCCAAAGCCAAGAAAAGAGATGATTGAATGGAAAAAAATAAGATTGATGGCTAGGTGACAACCAGTAATTGTTGATTGTATTTACAGACCAAGAGAGAAGTGATAAAAAGAGGGAAAAAGGGAGAATCAGTACAAAAAAAGTTATATTTATATATTATGTATTTAATAAATATGTAACATATAAATATAGTGTCACGTCCTGCTCTGTTCTGTGAAGATGTCTGGCAATGGCTTCTAGTATCCAGTACTCTTGTTACAATTCTTGTTTAGTTTTTCTTGGTTTTTGGTTTTCTATTCTATGTCTGGTTTTCTTTATGCTGGAATTTCTGGGTTCGTTCCTATAGTTCATCCCTGGATTTCCCAGTCTCCAGGTTTCCTTTAAATGTTTGTTTTATTTGCCACACCCGTTTGTTTCCATCTCACATTATGTTTCAGTGTTCCTGCAGGCAGCTGCTCACTGCTTCTGTCCTTTCTTGCAGGTAAGTGCTATATATGTGTTCTGAATCTGTGGTTGTTTTAGCATACATTAGGTAGTGTAGGACCTGCCAGATATGGGGTTCATTGGCGTTGTTGGCAGGCTTATGCAATGTATGATCATATAGTGTGACTAAATCCCCATGATTTCCATATGTAGTACTTAGTTATTTCTCCTCTTGTTTTGCCTATGTTATCTTGTTTTGTTTTAGTTTGTATACCCAGTCCATGTATAGTCCTGTCCAGTCATGCCCATGTTTTCCTCATGTCTTGTGTATATGTTCTGGGTTTAGCTTACTATCCTTCTCTGGTTCTGGGTTCTATTAGTTCTGTCTGGTTTTCATGTTTGGTGCCTATCTTTAGTCTTGCCTTGTTTCTAGTTCTGGATACAATCTTGCTGCAGAGCCTCCCTATTCAGCTCCTGGGAGGTCTGCTTAATTTCCATGCTCCTAGTTCCTGGTATCCGCTGAAGCTGATTCAGGGTCTTGGTATGTGGCTGCACAAACGCTGGTGCTCAACACCAGGGGGCGTGCGGTTACCCTGCACCAGACCCTGCTAATCCACCTCCACGCTGTGACTCCTACTCTGGACATCAGGCATACTGGGTCCCGGTCCTGCACCGCCGCCCGGACAGTGTCTGGGTCCCGGGCATCGGACCGCCATCCTGACATATAGATTTTTCGGTTGCTTTTACTGTTCCTTCTAGTTTTACCTCTATTAGCTACTTTTTCTCACTTGATCAGTGCCCATCAGCATACTGCTAAATAGATACATCATATTATCATGTGTAAATGTTTTGCAGCATGCTGATTGGCCCATTTTCAAACCAGATTTTTGGTATCGAAATTCTGCCAGGTAAAATCAACATTTGGGTGTAATTCGAGTTTCCATAAAAAAAAATCTGTTTTTGTGAAACAATGGTTTGGCCGAGCTATATTAGGTCATGATGTTTACATTATCATTTAAAAATGTAATAGTTACCTTATCTGCTTCACTTCTTTGCGTATTGTGGCAGAAACAGTGAATGATTTCTTTTGGATTTTCTTAATCGCCACAATTCTGCCATCACTAAAATCGGAGAAGATAATAATTGTCATAATTGGTTATGCTAACTTTTTTTCCTATGGAGTGTTTTCATAGAGGGGGGGGGGGGGGGGTTATATTTCATATCACACGTGTTATATTTTTTTATAAAGGTTTGAGTCCATGGGGAGAATAAATTAAATTTTACTGAAAATAGTAGCTCTTTATCTGTGAAGCTACTTCCTTTGTACATAACCTACTAAGTAAATAGTTTTGATTTTTCATTAATGAAAGTATTAAAGGATTTAAAACAAAAATTACAGAATTCTGGGAGGTAGTTTGCAAAACTCATGTATGCTACAGCAAACTGCTGTCAATATACTTATTGCAGGTTAAAAATAAAAGTTCTTGAAATCTCTAATATGCATCATATTAATTAATGGGATTCTGTAGGCACCCAGACAACACCTCAATGCCACGACCCTCTAGTTTGAACCCTGCCCATGAAAACATTGCCGTTCTGCATGGACAGCAATTTTACGTTACAGGATTTAAATGCCTCTAGTGACTGTCACTCTGACAGCAATTAAAAACGCTTCCAATGAAATAGCCACCATCAGATCTCATAGAGACCATGTGACTAGCGCAGTGCAGTGTTTTGCCATGCATGTGCATTAGCCTCCCAAAACATTTCTATTAGATTGACTGAGATCATCAATCTCCATGATCTCAGTCAAGGAGGTTGAACTTGACTACAGCGTTAGCACAGCAAAGGCTGAAAGGTAAGTACAACCCATTAAGCCATCACATGGCAAGGGGGACAGTAGCAAAGATATGTTAAAAATATAGATTTAGGACTGTATTTTTCCTTTAAAGGAACCAACAGTGTCAAACACTAGTAAACCTGACTACAGCAGACTTTGATTTGAGTTTCATTATTTATTTATTACTTATTTTTACTAATAGAAACCTGAAATACATTTGTACATGTGCATATTAATATGTTTTTTATTGCTGTGCAACTCACAGCAGAATTGTAGTTAATAAGTGTAATTAACAGCTTTCAATTAGAGAGAGAGAGAGAATCCAACAATTAGGAATTTTTTAAATATCTGGAAAGTCTTAAATAAAGGCCTAAAATTTGCTCCTTCGTGCTCCAATAAACCTTTTGATACGTTTATTAATGTACATAAATGTGTGCACAAGTTATCCATCAAACAACATTTTTTTAAAATCCTGTATATAAGTCTTAGTATTCTACAGAAAAAAATACAATATTATTCATACCTTCTTAAAAACAAATCTTTATTCTTCCCTAGACAGTATATTAATGGATCTATAAACGTTTTTTAAATTTAGTGATGAATGATATAAAGAAGATCTAGGAAAGAATGAGAAAACAAATATCTCCAGAAAAACAAAGAGCTATTAAAGAACTACAATCTGACAGAAGTATTTTAATTAAGCTAACTGGGGGCATAGTAATAGAAAGTAAAGATGCACGCTTTTCAAATATTTGTAGACAATTGGGTGCTAAATCTACATATAAGAAACTGGAAGGAGACCCTATGGGATAAAAAAAAAAAATTCACTCTATTAGATAGAAGCAGAAAATATAATATTCTTATTAAAGACGAATTCCAATATCTGGAGGTCAAAATAACCAAAACCATTTATTTGTATACACTGCCTAAAATTAATAGATCCTGTAAGTCCCACAGGGAGACACATAGTAACAGGGGTCGGATCTCTTTTTATAGTGTCTGAATATGTGGATAGACAATTGCAATTGCAAATATGGATATGGAGGCTGGACAAAGATAATTTATCTTGGATAGAATTAAAGTAATACTCCATAACAACTTTTTTTTGGATTGACAGTGCATTCTTTTTACAACAAGGGTAGTGTAATGGGAACCAGGTGTGCACTCAGTTATGCAAATGTGTCATTAGAGTCAAACTGGGTGGAGAATCGGTTCTGTATCACAAATATATAGATGATATACTTTTTATATGGAGTGAGAATGAGTAGTCACTTAATACAATTTTTCTTAATGACAATCAAAATGGGATTACTTTAACTAGTTATTATAGCTATTTTGACATCCACTTTTTAGATTTAGATATTTATGCGGAACAATTAAAAACAAAAATGTTTTTAAAAGTCGACATTAACAGCTATATTGATATGCATAGCTGTCATTATAGCCCTTGGCACAAGAATATACCTATATGACAATTTATTAGACTATACAGAAATTGCAGTGATCTAGAGATCTTTGAGGAGCAAAAGGAAATAATGAAATCCAGATTAAAAATTATAATCCACATAGTATTGACACATAAGCACGAGAAGTAAATGGCTGGACAGAGAAAGCATCTTGCAATATAAAGCCATGGGTGCGAAAAAGCATTACCAAGATAAGGGAGGAATTCCAATTAAGTCAAATTATAATGATAATGCTAGACAGATAAAATATATTTTAAATAAACACTGGCATTTTCTAAATACTGATGTTAATTAAAGGAATTTTATTGATGAAAAAACCTGCATTGTTTACTGTGTTTAAAACAACATCTAGTAACGATTTATATTAGAGATATTATTTTGGACCATTTTAATTCAGCTTGTAAAAAACAAAACAGTTTTAATAACAATAAACAATAGACTTTAAATCTCAGTCCTCCAGTGTTAAATATCATATATGGTGCTCATGTGGTCTCCAATATATTGGTACACATTGGTGAAGACTTGGGAAATATCCAGAGAAGGTATATGAAATATAGTGTACAGCATATTGTGTCATTTTTAAAAGGCATAAAACCTGAAGGATGGCTTTAACGAATTGGCGAAGGTGTAGTACAAATGGATTTTCAAAATAAACACTTTGGCCCTACCTGGCCTTAATTTGGATTTTGAATGGATTAATTTAATATAATTTTATTTTCTCCTTTTTCTTTTGCTCCACACCATTGCCAATGTAACTGGATGATATGCTCCTTTTTTAATTATATATTGCTTCCTATTTATTTAATGCTTGTTTTTTACTGTTCTGATGGACTTCTATGTGCTCCACTAACTGGACTCTTTGGTCAATAAGTGTACTCTTTTGCCCTCACTTATAATGGATCCTTCTGCTCACTGAGGGCAACAACGTCATGTGCAGGAACCGGTGGTGACGTCACGTGGTCTCATAGAGAAGATCTGACTGATGCAGTGGGGCATTTTGCTGGGCATGAGCTCTGGCCTCCCAATGCTTTCCTATGGGATTTGCTAAGATCATCAGTCTTGATGATCTCAGCCATAGAGGTGGGATGCCAGCACAGAAACCAATACTAAAAGGGAGAAAAGGTAAGGAAAACTGTTTTTGTCCCTTGGACTGAAGAGATGGGGGATGGGTACATACCTGGCTAACAGGGCACTATAGCAATAGGAATACACATTTGCTACAGTGCTCATTTAATACTCTTTGTTTTGAGGTTAATAAGAATGTAAAGTTTTAAATAGTGGGAAAGCATTCGATAATAGGGTGTGGCCAAGAAGGGCCTCTGTAAAGTTTTTTAGCACAGGGTGGCTAAAAGCCAAAAACTGGCCCTGTTTGCATTTAGCATTTTATATAATCTCTCAACTCACTGATTTCAAACATCAAATAAAGTGTGTCTGTCAAGTTAAAGGAACACTATAGTCACCAGAACAGCTTATTGAATTTGTCCTGGTGAGTAGAAGCATTACCTTCAGGCTTTTTGCTGTAAACACTGTCTTTTCAGAGAAAATGCAGTCTTTACATTACAGCCTAGTGATGACTTCACTGGCCACTCCATAGATGGCTGTTAGAGATCCTTCCTGGGTAATAGCTGCCTAAAATGCATCCGAACATTCAGTGTCTCCTCCCTCTGCATGCAGACACTGAACTTTCCTCATAGAGATTCATTGATTCAATTAATCTCTATGAGGAGATGCTGATTGGCCAGGGCTGTGATTGAATCATGCTGGCTCTGCCCCTGGTCTGCCTCCTTGTCAGTCTCAGCCAATCCTATGGGGAAGCACTGTGATTGGATCAGGCTACCACTACTGATGATGTCAGCAGACTGCTTGGTTTTTATTTTTAGGCAAACAGTATGCAGAGTTACAGCTTCTGGCTTGAATACAGTAAGATTTTGCTATATTTATGGAGGCATGAGGGGCCCAGTGGGGCTAGATGGTGGTGTTAACACTATAGGGTCAGGAATACATGTTTGTGTTCCTGACCCTATAGTGATCCTTTAATATAATAGTAAAGAGCATTGCATTGCATTATAGCTATACATTGCGCTGTCAGAAATTCAAGCTAAAGTCTGCCATATCAGGTTCACTTTAAGCAGCAGGCAGGGCCGGTGCGTCCATAAGGCGGCACAGGAGGCCGCCTTAGGGCGCAACGTGAGGTGGGGGGGGGGGGGGGATCTGAACCCTGAACCGGTGGCCTGGGACTCAAATTTTAAAAAAGTATCCTGCTCATTAATTGCTGCACCGTTCGGCTCTGATATGTCAGAACAGTCTGATGGGCAGGCCACTTCCTCCTCCCTGCATTCCAACTCTCCAATGGTTTCAGCTGAACTGAGCTCATGCCCAGTGTGCAGCTACCCCTGCATTGACAGTCACTGGACAGGACACAGACAGAGCTATTGATGGGCCCGGCAGCATCACCAGTAAGGAGGTAAGGAGAGCGGCATTTCAAATATTTAAATTAACCCCCTCATTACCCAATCCCTCTAGCTGTGTGTGTCAGGGTACCTGTGGTCTCTACCTCCAAAAGAGGTAGAGACTTAGCTGTTCCACCATTCAGACGGTCTGATGACTCCCTTCCCCGCGGTCTATCCGGTCATGCAAGGCCGGCCGCGAGGGAGTGACTGCCTTTTACACCATCTAGGCAGGAAGTCATCATCAGGACACTCCCCCGGATCGACCTGTCAGTCAATTGCTGCAGGACCAATCAGGACGTCTCGGAGGTGTGGTTACTGCTCTGAACAGGGTATTTAACAGAGCTTCCTTCATTAGCTCATTGCCCTGTCGTGGTTCTAGCTTGTTCTAGTCACTCAGTGCTTGTGTATTCTATTATCCCTTTTGGTTTTGACCCGGCTTGTTTACCTTACTCTGCTTATCTCTGTTACCCTTGATTCGGCTTGTCTCTCGCTTACCTGTCTTCTGTTACCCTCGACCTCGGCTTGTCTTTGACCATTCTATACGGTACTACTTACGTTAGTCCGGCCATTCTAAGGTCCGGTATACGTATCTGGCTACTGTTTGTACTCTGCGTGTTGGATCCCTGTCCCGATCCTGACATTACGACAGGGCCAATGGATCCTGCAAGTACAAACAGTCAGCTGGCTTCTCCTGATCCTAGGTTTGAAGCCATGGATCACAGAATGGATCAGATGGCGCTTGCGCTACAGGCTCTATTATCTCATGCCAATAACCCACCAGAGGAGATACGTAATACCCCTGTTTCTCCTGTCAGTTTAGGTCTAGAGGTAGCCACAGTGGGTGCTTCTTCTTGCATTACGCCCCCAGTACGCTATGGTGGGGCTCCTGAGAAGTGTCGTGGTTTTTTAAACCAAATTAGTATCCACTTTGAATTGCAATCCCGCTCTTATCCTACAGATAGGGCAAAGGTAGGATTTATTATCACCCTACTTATTGAGAAAGCTCTGAGATGGGCCAACCCACTATGGGAGAACGATAACCCATTAGTGTATAACTATAACGCATTTGTAGCTGCTTTTAGAAGAACATTTGATCCTCCAGGTAGAAAGGTTAATGCAGCCAGATTACTGTTGCGCCTGAGACAGGAGAACCGAACACTGGTGGATTATGCACTAGAGTTCAGGTCTCTGGCGTCAGAAGTCAAGTGGAATGAGCAGGCGTATATGGATGTATTTTTGAATGGCCTATCTGAAGTAATCCTTGATGAGGTTGCTACCAGAGAACTCCCTGAGAATTTAGAAGATTTAATTTCGTTCATCTCTCGTATAGATGAACGTTTAAGAGAGAGACAGAACACTCGAGAGAGGAACCGGAGACCTTCTTTTAGGTTAGCCCCCGCTTTTCCAAGTCCTGACTCCACGGTATCTTTGCTTCCTGAACCTATGCAGATAGGTTATACCCGCCTCTCTGAGGAGGAAAGACAGTACAGGAGAAGAGAGGGTTTGTGTATGTATTGTGGAGCCAAGGGTCATTTACTCTCGAACTGTCCTAACCGTCCGGGAAACGCTCGCACCTAAGTCTCTCTAGAGGACAAGCCTTGGGTGTTTCTATTTTGTCCTCTACTCCTAATTATAAAGATCACAGGCTTCTGCTACCAGTTTCCTTAACTTGGGAGAAGGAAGTAGTAAGGGCTATGGCATTGATAGATTCCGGTGCTGCTGAGAATTTTATCGACCAAGCCTTTGCTATTAAGAACAATTTCCCATCCCAGCTAAGGGAGACACCCTTGGCCGTTGAGGCCATAGATGGTAGACCACTACTAGACCCTGTTATCTTTCGTGAAACCATACCCATTAGTTTAAATGTTGGTATCCTACAGGTGGAGAATTTATCTCTTTTGCTCATTTCATCCCCTTCCGTTCCCATAGTTCTGGGGTACCCATGGTTGAAGAAACATAACCCTATTATCGATTGGGAGTTAGGGGAGATACTCTCGTGGGGCCAGGGTTGCCAGGATAGGTGTTTATGCAAGGTTTCTCCATTAGCTAATGTTAACATACCTGAGACTCCTATTCAGTCCACAGAAAGACAGATACCAGACCTTTACCTAGACTTAAAGGCAGTATTTGACAAGAAGAATGCCGATTCTTTGCCGCCACACAGGCCATTTGATTGTAAAATTAAGCTCCTACCTGGGACTATGCCTCCGAGGGGCCATGTATATCCTTTGTCTGTTCAGGAAAACTTGGTTCTAGAGGAGTATATTCGGGAGAACTTAGAAAAGGGATTCATTAGGAGGTCTTCTTCCCCGGCCGGGGCTGGGTTCTTTTTCGTTAAGAAAAAGGATGGCACGCTGAGACCTTGTATCGATTACCGAGGCTTGAATAAAATAACTGTCAGAAATGCCTATCCTATTCCACTTATTACCGAGTTATTTGATCGTCTTAAGGGCTCCAAAATCTTCACCAAGTTAGATCTCAGAGGGGCATATAATTTGGTGAGAGTCCAGCAGGGACACGAGTGGATGACGGCGTTCAATACTCGGTACGGTCACTATGAATACACAGTTATGCCGTTTGGACTTTGCAATGCTCCTGCAGTATTTCAGGATCTGATTAATGAGGTACTTAGGGAGTTTCAACATGATTGTGTCATTGTCTACCTAGACGACATACTGATACACTCTAGGGAGATTGAAACTCACCATAGACAGGTCAGAGCGGTATTACAGAAACTTCTGCAACATGGTCTATACTGTAAATTGGAAAAATGCAGCTTTGATCAGTCTCAGATAGATTTTCTTGGTTACGTGATTTCTGGGGAAGGTTTTAAGATGGACCCTGACAAACTCCAGTCTATTTTAGATTGGCCATTACCTAAGGGACTTAAGGCTATTCAGAGGTTTATTGGTTTCTCCAATTATTATAGGCGCTTCATTAAGGGTTACTCGTCTATTATTGCGCCCATTACCAATATGACCAAACAGGGGGCAGAAACTAAGACGTGGTCTCCTGAAGCTCTCGCTGCTTTCAAGAGGCTCAAAGAACTTTTTGCTTCTGCTCCAATATTAGTCCATCCTGATACGACTTTGCCGTTTCTACTCGAGGTCGATGCCTCTGAGACAGGAGTAGGTGCGGTTCTGTCACAAAGATTAGCGGTAGATAAACCATTACACCCGTGTGGTTTTTTTTCCAGGAAACTTTCTGGGGCTGAGAGCAGATATGACATCGGAGACAGGGAACTGTTAGCAGTCATTAAAGCCTTAAAGGAGTGGAGACATTTGTTGGAGGGGACCCTACACCCTATTACGATTTTGACAGACCACAAAAACTTGTCATATATTGGGGAGGCTAAGCGCTTATCCTCTAGACAAGCTCGTTGGTCCTTATTCCTGACTCACTTCAATTATGTACTGACTTACAGACCTGGTTCTAAAAACTCTAAAGCCGATGCATTATCTCGCCAATATGAACCTTCTACTGTACCTGAACCAGTTCTTTCTTCTATAGTTCCGAAGTGCAATATCATTGCTAATACGAATCTCAGGATTCATTCTCCATTACTGGCCGAGATCATTAAGTTGCAACATCTCGCACCTAAACAGACCCCTGCGGGTCGTCATTTCGTTCCTCCTGCTTTTCAACTGGAACTTTTACAGTGTTTACATAATAGCAAGATGGCGGGACATCCTGGTATTCGCAAAACTTACGCCTTGATCTCTAAGGACTTCTGGTGGTCTACTTTACGGAGGGATGTTGAGGAGTTCATCGCTGCATGTGAAGTTTGTACTAAAACCAAACAACCCCATACGCTTCCATGTGGACTCCTGCAACCCTTGGAGGTTCCAGAGAAACCATGGTCCTGTTTGGCCATGGACTTTATTGTCGATCTACCTATCTCTAAAAGACAGACTGTTATCCTCACCGTGGTTGACAGGTTTACTAGGATGGCACACTTCATTCCCCTGCCTAAACTTCCGTCTTCTCCCGAATTGGCAGAGATATTCGCCAAGGAGATTTTTCGCCTACATGGGATACCCTCTCAAATTGTATCGGACAGAGGCTCCCAATTTGTTTCCCGCTTTTGGAGGTCCTTCTGCTCTCAACTTGGTATTAAATTAAACTTTTCTTCTGCCTATCATCCTCAGTCTAACGGAGCTGCTGAACGTACCAACCAGAAAATTGAACAATATTTACGATGCTTTGTTTCTGAACACCAGGATGATTGGGTCGGTTTGATTCCTTGGGCGGAGTTTGCACACAACAATCTCGTTTGCGATTCTACTCATTCAAGCCCCTTCTTCATGAATTATGGTTTTCATCCGTCTATTCTTCCTTCGGATTCTCCTTCCCAGGGGGTGCCGTCGGTTGATGTTCATGTTGCCAATTTGAGGAAGTTGTGGGATCAAACTCGACAAATCCTTGTGCACAACTCTATGTTGGTCAAGAAACACGCTGATAAACGTAGAAGGGCGGCTCCGGTCTTTGTTCCAGGTGATAGGGTATGGCTGAGCACGAGGAACATCCGTTTAAAAGTGCCCTCCATGAAGTTCGCTCCTCGGTATATTGGACCCTACAGGGTGCTGACCCGTATCAATCCGGTTGCGTATCGTTTAGCTCTTCCTAATACCTTACGCATTCCGAACTCGTTTCACGTTTCATTGCTGAAACCACTCATATGTAACAGATTTTCCTCCTCAATAGCCCCTCCTCGCTCCGTTCAGGTGGAGGGTCAGGAGGAGTATGAGGTCAACTCTATTATTGATTCTCGAATCTCCCGGGGGAGAGTACAATATCTGGTTGATTGGAAGGGATATGGTCCTGAGGAGAGGAGTTGGGTACCTCAGGAGGATGTTCATGCTCCCCGTCTCCGCAGGGCGTATCACTCTCGCTTCCCATCTCGTCCCGGTTCATTCCGCCCGGTGGGCGTATCTGAGAGGGGGGGTACTGTCAGGGTACCTGTGGTCTCTACCTCCAAAAGATGTAGAGACTTAGCTGTTCCACCATTCAGACGGTTGATGACTCCCTTCCCCGCGGTCTATCCGGTCATGCAAGGCTGGCCGCGAGGGAGTGACTGCCTTTTACACCATCTAGGCAGGAAGTCATCATCAGGACACTCCCCCGGATCGACCTGTCAGTCAATTGCTGCAGGACCAATCAGGACGTCTCGGAGGTGTGGTTACTGCTCTGAACAGGGTATTTAACAGAGCTTCCTTCATTAGCTCATTGCCCTGTCGTGGTTCTAGCTTGTTCTAGTCACTCAGTGCTTGTGTATTCTATTATCCCTTTTGGTTTTGACCCGGCTTGTTTACCCCGGCAGCAGGAAATGCTAGCAGAATGCTTGGTTGTATAGGGAGAGGTATTAGCAGTAGAAAGAGGGAAGTGCTCATGCCATTGTACAGAACACTGGTGAGACCTCACTTGGAGTACTGTACACAGTACTGGAGACCCTATCTTCAGAAGGATATTGATACCTTAGAGAGAGTTCAAAGAAGGGCTACTAAACTGGTTCATGGATTGCAGGATAAAACTTACCAGGAAAGGTTAAAGGATCTTAACATGTATAGCATGGAGGAAAGACGAGACAGGGGGGATATGATAGAAACATTTAAATACATAAAGGGAATCAACACAGTAAAGGAGGAGACTATATTTAAAAGAAGAAAAACTACCACAACAAGAGGACATAGTCTTAAATTAGAGGGACAAAGGTTTAAAAATAATATCAGGAAGTATTACTTTACTGAGAGGGTAGTGGATGCATGGAATAGCCTTCCAGCTGAAGTGGTAGAGGTTAACACAGTAAAGGAGTTTAAGCATGCGTGGGATAGGCATAAGGCTATCCTAACTATAAGATAAGGCCAGGGACTAATGAAAGTATTTAGAAAACTGGGCAGACTAGATGGGCCGAATGGTTCTTATCTGCCGTCACATTCTATGTTTCTATGTTTCTACCTTACTCTGCTTATCTCTGTTACCCTTGATTCGGCTTGTCTCTCGCTTACCTGTCTTCTGTTACCCTCGACCTCGGCTTGTCTTTGACCATTCTATACGGTACTACTTACGTTAGTCCGGCCATTCTAAGGTCCGGTATACGTATCTGGCTACTGTTTGTACTCTGCGTGTTGGATCCCTGTCCTGATCCTGACAGTGTGTCACTTTGTTCTCCTATTGCTCTGACAGAGGATTAGGGGGAAAGGTGAAACATGGCCATCGAGAAAGAGTGGGATTAGAGCCTTTAATTCCCTGTCATTTTTTCCCTTAGCCCTGTTTCAGTATGTCCCACTAATCCCCTGACCCCTAGTCCTGTGTCACTGTACCCCTGATCCCCTTCCCTCAGCCCTGTGTCACTGTACTCCTAATCCCCTACCCCTTAGCCCTGTGCCACTATGTCCCCCTGCCCCCTAGGCTTTTGTCACTGCCCCACTATCCCCTGGCCTCCTAGCTCTGTGTCACTCAGTACCCATGCCCTCTAGCCCTGTGTCACTATCCCCCTGTCCCCTAGGCCTGGGTCACTTCCCCACTAATCCTCTGCCCCTAGCCCTGTGTCACTGTCCCCCTAGCCCTGGCTCTCCCCCTAGCCCTGTGTCACTCTGTCCCCCTAGCCCTGTGTCACTATGTACCCTTGCCCCCTAGGCCTGTGTCACTGCCCCACTAATCCCCTGCCCCTAGCTCTGTGTCACTCTGTACCCCTGCCCTCTAGACCTGTGTCACTCTGCCCCCCCTAGCTCCCAAGGCCTGGGTCACTGGCCCACTAATCCCCTCCCCCCTAGCCCTGTGTCACTCTGCCTCCCTAGCCCTGTGTCACTATGTCCCTCTGCCCCCTAGGCCTGTGTCACTGCCCCCACTTTGTGTCAATCTGTACCCCTGCCCTCTAGCCCTATGTCACTCAGCCCTCCTGCGCACTAGTCCTGTTTCTCTGTCCCCCTTGTCCCCTAGCTCTGTGTCACTCTGCCCCCTAGCCCTGTGTCACTCCCTCCCTAGCCCTGTGTCACTTTGCCCCCCTAGCCCTCTGTCACTCTGTCCCCTGCCCCCTATTACTATGTCAGTCTGTCCCCATAATACCCTGCCCCGTAGCCTTGTGTCACTCTGTCACCCTAGCCCTGTGTCATTGTCTCCCTAATCCCTGCCCCCTATAACTATGTAATTTTGCCTCCTTAATCCTCTGCTGCCGTGGCCCTGTGTCACTCTGTCCCCCTGCCACCTAGCCATGGGTCACTGTCCCATAACCACCTAGCCCTTAGTCCTCCTAGCCCTTATTCCTACTATAGTTCTGTATCTCTCAATCTCCTCACATTTCTCTCCTCTATTACCTTCCACTTATCGGTGGAGCCCCAACTTGTGTCTCTCTCAAAATTTTTCTGAATCCATCTCTCTGATTTTTCCTCATGCTTGTCCCCAACCCTGTATGTGTTGGCCGAGAAACTTAACTTGTAGATGCATGACTGAAGTATGGGATTTACCCAATTTCATCCCTATATAACATTATCTGAGATTGATATGTCCTCTCCCATCCTCCCATGGTTCCGACTCACATGCTTCTCATGCATCACAAGAGTTGGCCTATAGAGTTTCCTGTAATATAGTGATATCCCCTAGATCCCTGTGTACTATAGTGCACGTGCAAGAGTAGAGCATTGATACTGATGGAAAAGGCATCAGGATTTCAAGGAAAAAGATGGTGCCCACGAGGAAGATGTTCAGATAAGTATATCTACCTGTAGGTTTAACTTCTGGTTGCTGCATACAAAGAAGAGTAGACATGTGCAATTCGTTTCAGTCCGAATACTTCCGAATGTCCGAATTGCTGAAGTGCCGAATTGCCGAGGTCCCGAATTTCCGAAATTACAGAATTTCCGAAGTGCCGAAATTCCGAAGTGCCGAAATTCCGAAGTGCCGAAGTGTCAAAGTGCCGAAGTTCCGAAGTTGCCGAAGTTCCGAAGTGTCAAAGTTCCGAAGCACCGAAGTTCCCGAAGCACAGTATTACCTAAGTACTAATATACTTACCCAGTGAAAGAAGAAGAATGTTACATTCTGTAAACAATTTTAAATAAAAAGTATACAAACATAACCAGGATTCAGCTGTAAGCATTTGCAACACTTACCACAATCAAGTAACATACATTCATATAAAATGTAAGTTACTTGGCCAGTCAATGTAATGACAGGAATGAATAAGTAGATAACTCCCTAATTCCCACGGTATTAGGGATCTATCTACTAAAAGGCTGAAAGACCTAAATTGGTCTTTCAGCCAAATCTACTAATACTAAGTAAAGATTACTTCGTATTAGTAAATTATGGCCCTACTCGCTATACCGCGAGTACGGGCATGTCTATTAAACAGTGCAGCCTGTGGCTGCTCACTGTAACAAAAAAAAATAAGGTCCCCTCCACCTATTGCCCCCCCGGCCCCCACCCCTGAGTGGCGGGTGGGGGCCCTAAATCAGAATAAGGGGGGGACCTAATGTCCTCCCCCCTGACCCCCACCCCTGAGCGGTGGGTGGGGGCCCTAAATTATAATAGGGGGGGGACCTAATGTCCTCCCCTCTGACCCCCACCCCTGAGCGGTGGGTGGGGGCCCTATAGTAAAATAAAGGGGGTGGGGGCCCTAAATTGGAATAGGGGGGGGGCAGACCTAGTGTAATTACTTAATCCACCAATCAGGGAGTTATGAGCCAAATTACACAGCGTGGGTGGGGGCCCTGAACGGTGGCCCTAAATACTAATAAGGGGAGGATCTAATGTCCTCCCCCCTGGCCCCCACCCCTGAGCTGTGGGTGGGGGCCCTAAATTGGAATAAGGGGGGGGACCTAGTGTAATTACTTAATCCACCAATCAGAGAGTTATGAGTCAAATTACATAGCGTGGGAAAATTCCAAAGAACTTTCCCACGCTGTGTAAAATGACACAGAGCACTCTGATTGGTGGATTTCAAACCATTTACCTGTCAGAGCACTCTGATTGGATGGCTTAAACCAACCAATCAGAGTGCTCTGAGCCTAATTGCAGGGCGGGGCAAGGCTTTATAAGCCTTGCCCCGCCCTGCAGAGCTCAGTCTGCGCGGAGCCCTCGCCGAGTGAAGAAGGATTATTATTTTTTTGCACTAGTTTTGTTTTTTTTAGAATTGCGTCGGTTATTATGGTTTTTTTATCTGGCCTTTTTTGGGCTGAAAAAAAGAAGATTTTAGAAGAAAGAAAACATTGAATGGTAAGTTTTATTATTTTTTTACAGGTACTTAGTTAAAGGTCCCCCCCTCATTAGTTATTAGGGTGAGGGGGGTAGGTAGGGGGATAATATTTTATTGGGGGGTACATTTTTTTTAGGGCCACCACCCGCAGCTCAGGGGTGGGGGCGAGGGGGGAGGACCTTAGGTCCCCCCCTTATTAGTATTTAGGGCCCCCACCTGCTGCTGAGGGGTGGGGGCCAGGGGGGAGGACACTAGATTCCCCCCCTTATTACCATTTAGGGAACCCACCTGCCGCTCAGGGGTGGGGGTCAGGGGGGCACTATTTTTATTTTATTTTTTAAACAGTGAGCAGTCACAGGCAGTCACAGGAGCCAACTGAAGTACCTCTGGGTCTGGTGATTCGTCCTGGAGGCGAATAGATTCATTGTGAACGGACCCCTCTGATACTTGAGTTCGAGGAAGATGGTCCAGAGGAGCTTCCAGTCACTGGCATCCCTCCAATGTCTGGAGAACCAGTCCGCCGTCAGGTTCGACTCCCCTGGAAGATATTCCACTTGTAAAGTGATGTTGCGTTGGAAACAGAAGCTGTAAATCTCCTTCGTCACCTCCGATAGTGCTCGATACCGAGCGCCCCCCAAGCGGTTGATGTACTGCACCGCTGAGACATTGTCCATCCGAAGGAGGACGCAGCAGTCCGACAGTTGGTTCGCCAGGCTCCGAATTGCAAATGAACCTGCAATCAATTCCAGGCAATTGATGTGGAATTCTGATTCCTTGTCCGACCATGGGCCCCCCGTGGACCTGGTCGCGCATGTGGCACCCCAGCCCCAAAGACTCGCATCTGATTCCAGCACAAAATCCGGGGTTGGTCCGAATATCGCCTTGCCGTTCCAGGCGGACATGTGCAGGAGCCACCAGCGCAGTTCGGTCTTCACGTCCGGAGACAGGGAGATCATCTGGTATTGCATGGCCATCTAATGTAGTGGGCCCGGTAGATCGCCTGTATCGAGGCCGAGAGGAGACCCACCATGCGAGCCAGCATCCGAAGGGGAATCCGGTCTTGCCGTAAGGTCCGTCTTATCTCCATCCGAATGGTCGCTATCTTTGCCAAAGGCAGGCGAAGAACGCATTCCTTCGCATCGACTTCGAAACCCAAGAATTCCACCGTCTGGGAAGGCTCCAAGGCCGACTTCTTCAGATTGACTACGAACCCCAGGTGTTCCAATAAGGAGACTGCAGAGCGCGTCTGATATCTGAGCCTGGAGGGGTCCTCGCAATAGATCAGCAAGTCGTCCAGATATATTATGCAGCGGACGCCCTCCGACCTGAATCGGGCGACCACCGGCTTCAGGAGCTTGGTAAAGCACCAAGGAGCCGAGCTGAGGCCGAAGGGAAGGCATGTGAAGTGGCATGGAACGCCCTTCCAGATGAAGCGAAGGAATCTGCGACAGTCCTTGTCCACCGGGACGGAGAGGTAAGCGTCCTTCAGGTCCAGTCTCGTGAACCAGTCTCCCGGCCGGAGTAGGTCCCGGCTGGGGAAGGTGCCCTCCTTCTTTGAAGTGGTTGTAGACCACGAAGGTGTTCAATTCCCGTAAATTGATCACTGGGCGGAACTCCCCGGACTTTTTTCCTCACTAGGAAAATCGAGCTGAAGAAACCCCCCAAATCCGGGGCCCGTTGGACTGCGCCTTTGGCGAACAGCGCCCGAACCTCCGTATCTATCAAAGACTGTTGTTCCCTTGCGATGATGGGGACTCTTGGAGGCCCAACCTGCGTCGGAGGGGAATGGAAATCTATGACATAACCCCGTACCGTTCGAAGGACCCACACATCCGAAGACACCTCCTGCCACCTGTCTCTGCAGTGAAACAGTCTGCCCACATGCAATATAGGGTGATTGAAAGTAGCAGGAGTTGCACTCACCTGTAGGAAATCTTGCCCGTCCTCTGGCACAGTATCCACAACCTCTATCCGCCCTCTGAGTGTAGGGGGTTCTGGATTGGTATGATGGAAAAAAGGATGGACCACGGGATCTGTGGCGGCCCGAAGACCAGCCGCGGCTGGAGACCCGACCCCGCTGTCATCCAGCCCGTCCAAAAACCCGGGATGATTGCGGGCGAAATACCTTCTTAATGGAGGTTTGTGCTTTATCCAGGGAAGTAAACAGATTGACGTGTTTATGTAGCTCTTTAATGAAAGGTTCCCCGAACAGCAGGCCTTTGGACCCCAGTTCCGATAGCTTGTTGTCCATACGGAACAGAGCTGTCTTCCTGCGCTCCGTGCAGAGGGCCACATTGGCATTGCCCAGCAGGCAAATGGAACGTAGTGCCCAGTCCCGCATGGTGGCCGGGTCCAGGCTCGTACCCTCTGTGTAGGCCTCGTCTGCTAAGGCCAACATCCTGCACAGGGGTCCCAGCATTTCCAGCTGTTTATCTTGCGCGGAACGGAGGCTACGCTCAACCCCTTTCTTGGGGTCCCAACCCGTTCGTGTCAAATACGTGGCCACCAGTGGGCCAAAATCCGGGGTCGCTGCCACCTTGTCCGGCAGGACGGGTCTGGGGCATTCCGCCCTCAGCTTCTTGCGGGCCTCCCCTTCGAGAGGTCTGCGGACCCAGTAGTGCACGAACTGTGCCAAGTGGTCGGGCAGTGACCATTCTGAGGATCTGGGGTGCCGAGGGTCAAACAGAGGCTCTCCTGTAGCATCCAGAAAGGTGTCATCCCCCCGCGTCGCCGTGGGGGCCTCTGTTCCTGGCGCGTCTTCATCCTCCCAGCGCCAACTGGGGTCATCCCCACGGTCCTCGTCACCTTCCTCATCTGAGCCCGCCACTCATCCAGCACGGCCATGGTGGGGGGGGTAAGGAGGCCTCCTCCCCTGCGCCCGATAGATGGCGGCGCCTGGCCGGCGAGGCTGATAGCCTCGAACCATGTCGCTTCGCCGGAGCCTTGCCCTTCCGGGAGCGTGGTTCAGGGCCTTCACCCTTCCAATAGCACATTTGCGCACTTGCCTGCTGTCTTCCTTGAGAGTCTGACTCAGCCGAGTCGTCTGCCAAAAGGGGGATTCCTCTCGCACCCCTGTCCGCTTGTTGTTGAGGGAGGGCCACAGCCGCATTAATCAGTGCCTGCAAATTCTGCTCCTGTGCAGAGGATTCCATAACGTCAGAGATGATGGTATGTGATACCTAAGGAGATAGAGAACAGGTATCACTAGCAGGCAGTAGGGGCAGCACCCCTAGTATGGCAGAGGCAAGTATTAAACGCATGCAGCCTCAACAAACCGCGGTCCAGGGTATGTGTCAGGGTACCTGAGGCCTCTACCTCTAAGGGAGGTAGAGACTTGGTGGTGTATCCGTCCAGGCGAGCTGTTTCCTCCGTTCCTCGCGGTTCATCCAGTCACTTAAACACCGGCCGCGAGGAATCCACGTCCTTTTCTAGCAGGACGCTCAATACGTGACGTCATGACGCTAGCACGAGCAATCTGTCACTCAAGTGTCCGATATCCAATCGGTACTTGTCAGAGGCGTGATTTCCATCCAGAGCCAGGGTATTTAAGCTTACTCCTTACTTCAGCTCATTGCCCTGTCGTGGTTCTAGCTTGTCTAGTCACTCAGTGCTCTGGTATTCTAGTTTGCTCCATTGGTTTTGACTCGGCTCGTTGTACTACCCTGTTTCTCTGTTATCCCTTGACCCGGCTTGTCTCTCGCTTATCTGTCTTCTCGTTCCCTCGACCTCGGCTTGCCTCTGACTATTCTTTACTCTCGGTACGTTAGTCCGGCCATTCTAAGGCCCGGTATACGTACCTTTCCACTCTTTGTACTCTGCGTGTTGGATCCCTGTCCCGATCCTGACAGTATGGAGCCACCAGGCCAATAGCATGAGTAATATGGCACAGACAAAGCAGGCCAATCATGGGGCACAGACAAAGCAGGCCAATCATAAAGGCACAGACAAAGCAGGCCAGTATATAGGTACGGGCAGCACCGACCCAGTGGTAGATTGCAGGCGGAAATGTAGCTCCTTATAATAGACATGCAGTAGAATCGTGACTTCTAGGGCTTGCAGGGTAGAGATAAAAGCAGGTCCCAGACCAGTCCTAGGTCAATAAGAGGGTAATGACGCGAAGCAGGATCACATGCAGGAGGCATGCAGTGTAATGTAGAACCCAGAATAGTCCAGAACATGCAAGTACAAATGTCCATAGAAAAAAAAACGTGCAGGGCTAGCACACATGCAGCAGAGAAAAGAAAACTGTAGGCAGAAAAACTGAACCCCACATTAAAATGTGGAAGCGGTACATAGATGATGTGCTAATTGTCTGGACAGGTTCTAATGAATGCTTTGAGGAATTTGTGAAGACACTCAACATAAATAATTTAAACCTCAAATTTACCCATGAAATGGGCGGCAAACAGATTAATTTTCTGGACCTGACTCTGCAAATCACAGAAGATGAACATCATGTCTCCACTACCCTTTTTAAGAAACCCACTGCCACTAATAACTTCTTGAACTGGCAAAGTCATCACCCCAGTACTCTAAAGAAAGGCATACCGGTAGGCCAGTACTTGCGCGTTAGACGAAATTGCTCTACTCTTGAGGAATTCAAAATTAAAGCCAAGTCCTTGAGATGTCAGTTCAAAACTAAGGGCTACTCGAATAGATGCCTCAAGTCAGCTTACAAGAGAGCTCTAATGACGGAACGAGAAACTCTCCTTGAAGACAATCGCAAGAAAGATAAGCCTCAAAACCTTATCAGGTGCATTGGCACTTTTGACTCTGGCTGGGACCCAGTTAAACGGATACTAGACAGATACTGGCCCCTCATTTTTCAAGACCAACACCTTAAAGAAGTTCTAACTCCACATGTATCGCTTACAGCCAGAAGAGGTCGCAACCTCAAGGACCTTCTGGTACCCAGCCATCTGTCACTACCCAAATCTGAGAGTACATGGCTGAAAACACCAGCTATTGGTACTTTCCAATGTGGCCGATGTAAGGCATGTAAGTTCATCCGCAAAAATTCAAAAACCTTTTCGAACTCCACAAATACCCAGACACATGCAGTTAAGACTTTCTTTAACTGCCAAACTGCAGGTTTGATTTACCTTCTAACATGCAGCTGTGATCTAAAGTATGTAGGGAAAACCTTTAGACCATTTAAAAACCGGATCCTCGAACATGTGAACTCAGTGAACCCCACTAGACAAATCGATACAGTTATCTCTAGACACCTGAAACTAAAACACGGAGGCTCAGCGCATGGCTTACGGTTTAGTGGAATCGAAAAAATAAAGCTTGGTCCCAGAAAAGGTGATATAGACAGTAAATTACTCCAAAGAGAGAGTTACTGGATTTTCACATTAAAAACCTTGTCCCCAAATGTGCTTAATGAGGGCTTCTCTTACACCCCTTTTATATGAGCACCATCTCCATCAATAAAGATTAGTGAGGCACCCATTCTAATTAATAGACCCTTGGTTCCCTCTCTATTCTATTCTATTTTATTTATTTATTTATTCTTTTTATTTTCCAATTTTTCTAATTTTTCTAACGTATGCCCGGGTCATTGGCCTGTATGCTCGAATTATTTAATATTCAATATACTAACCGTATCATGTCCCCACGATGGCTTCATATCTATATGTGTTCAATATCCATCTTTTAAGCACGCTTCTGTTAATACTCATTACTACTAAATTGTAATATATATGTATATACTGTAAATACTTGTAAATAATAATATATAATTGTTGTTCTTTTTCTTATAGGTCCTATGACCATCTGCCCTGTTATCTAGCACTCCGATATCGTCCAAGACTATAGTACATTAGAGTACAAAGTGCAAACCTAGGCACTTTCTATAAATATGCCAGGAGAAAGGGGACCTTATATCATCATTATTCCCATAAATTAAAATGACCACAATTGGTACCGTTTTCATGCTCCCCCAATCTCATTCAGAGGTATATAAAATTAAAATTATCTGTATACCTCATGAGCAGTCGGAGGATTAGGTCAACCATATGGCATTCCAAGAGACTTATGGAGTAATTTTATACCGGGATATACTTGATGGATCCCCACTGTCTCACCATTGCACTGATGTACTAGTATAAACCAACGACTTATACATTACACGTACGGCTGAGTCCAGAGCCGACAAGTTGTGTAAGTGTGGCACCCTATTTTTGATTTAGAAACTGTGACGATTTCGAACCGTCACAGCCTCATAGGGACCCCACTTCAGTTACACACGGGTTCACTCGATCCCCTCTTGGCAGAGAGGGGGTTAAAATTCAGCTTGAGCAAGGTCGGAATATAATGCTTACGATCGGCTGGTTCGGACCAGCCCATTAGCATATGCCGACGGTTTAAATACATACAGATACATTGTATTAACTAAAGCTGAATCCGTATAAGTATTTGCCGAAAAATATAAAGAGAGGGACTTCTTTATTTTATTCTATGTGGATATTGTTGCCAAGTTCAATTGACACAGTTTCATATGACACTGACAGCTCGGTGTTTGTTTCCCTCTCGGCATACAATTGGTTAAATGGTCTTGGAATTACGTCAGGACACAAGGCATATGATTGGCTGACCAGTATAGGTCATTAGCATATGCCCACGTGGGATTCTTGGCGCTCGATTTCGGTTATCTGATTGGACAGCCACTTAAGTTACAGAGACCT
This sequence comes from Pelobates fuscus, assembly GCF_036172605.1. Classification (NCBI taxonomy): domain Eukaryota; kingdom Metazoa; phylum Chordata; class Amphibia; order Anura; family Pelobatidae; genus Pelobates; species Pelobates fuscus. The sequence continues at coordinate 259,899,852 of NC_086321.1, forward strand.
GAATACATATAAAAGGAGACTAGGAACCAGTCTCCTATCAGCCCCTGACGAAGGTGCATCTAAGCAAGCACCGAAACGCGCGTCGGGCTCTATGGGCTCTTTTCCTTCACCTCTTATTCACCTAGGGCTATCTATCACCATGTGCAGGCAACCAACATTCTAAGTATGGTTCTGCACATGGAGCCACTTTAACTCTGTCTCATTTCACCTCTCTCTTTAGTTTGGGTTATGGTTACTTTATAACAGTCTGCAGAGGATTAACTCTCACAGAATAGTTTGGGGGTTCCCTGGTATCAACTGCAACCGTTATTTGCTTGATGTTACAGTTTTCTAGCGGAATAATTCAAAGGGATTTTCTGTATTCCTCCCTGAAGCTAGATTTTATCCTTTCAAGATATACAGGGAATAACTATATGCTGCCCCATATGCCAGCTTGGTCCATGACTCGGTTCACTACAGTTCACCAAACTGCATATATTTAGACTATTAATAGTTTGGAGTCATTTACAAGCTATACGGCACAAGGTTATATCTTAGTAACCATACCCTAGATACCCATGTCAGCGAAGTGACATACACCTACCCTTTACGCTCCCAGCTCTGGACTTGACCATTCTTTTGCCCAATAAAGTCAGTAGCCAGTTAGCATTTTTGGAGCACTGTAGGTATCAGGGTAACACTTGATATTTATAGAGGTGAGCCATTAAGGCAAGTTTCACACTATTTTCTAATTACTAGTATTTTCCACTAGATTGTATTGATTCTATCTATTTATTTATCTTTCTTATCATATCCAGTTATACTCGGCCAGTCTGGATTCTTCCAGCTGTTTGAGAATTTTTGTTTGAACCCCACACATGCCTAGAGCAAGAGCAGGGACCAACAGAGATGTCTCCCAAACAGAGGAGATGAAAAGAAGGTAGGGAAATAAACTGGGGCAAACATACAATTTACATATATGGAAAATTAAAAAGCCACATATTGGCATTGCTACCCTGCTTCTTGTGTCAATTCTTCACAGAAAAAACAGTGAAAAAAGCAGTGACACGCGCGGCAGACACAGTGCAGAGCCGCGCATCCCCTGCCCGACCACGCGGTCACGGGGGAGGGTGGCTGGGAGCGGAGGCTCCCGCGGCAATCAGAATCGCTCCCTGCTCCGTCCCCACTCCAGTAATAGCAAGCATGTGAGCGGGGATGCGAGCAGGGTAGGGAGAAAAACAAGGATTCCCGCTCGGCGGACGAAGCCAGCGGGCGGGAATCCAAGGCAAACACACGAGGGACCGCAAGAGTCTTACTCCACGGTCCCAATGGTCAGCACGGGAGGCGGTCGGAAGACCGCTTCGCGGCGACCGCGAAGGCAAACACCAGGGAAAGAAAGCCAGATAAAATTAAAGAGCCAGGGAAAAAAGGAAAATATCCCCAAAAGAGCATAAAAGGCACTTAACAAACATGATTAAAATAAAGAAATACTGTAACACAAGCCCAAATAACAATTACAAGTTATATACAGTAAAACACACAACCATCCATAAAATAACAGGAGGTAGTGGTACTCTGATCTGTACTGTCTGTGGAGCAGCAAAGAAAGAGGAAATGGTTGGTAGGGAGGAGCCTTTTATGGATACCTCATGTTTTTGTCTTTGGTGTTTTTCTCTCTACGTTAATGTGCTGCTGTGGAGTTCTAGTAAAGAGAGACTTAAGCAAATATGAAGCCTCCTGTCATGCTATAAAATTGAGGTTTAACCTATAGAATCAAATATTTCAGTCATATATACTGATTGTACCAGTTTTATATTATTTGGTGTTGATCGTGATATGTGTACATAACAAGATAAGCACATAAGAATAATGACTTTTGTACAAGACATGGATTCAAATTAAATTAGCACAAATAAATGGCTGAAAAAAAATAACTCAAAGCTTGATTGATTAGAACTTACTATCGGCCCGTGTGAGTGAAGAATTGCTTTCTGGGTGTGTTGACAGCAGCTGGGCAGGAGCTCAGAGCAGTGATATGGCTGGTGTTAGAATAGCTGGCACAGTTGCCTGTGCTGATAGTGCTTCCTGTTATGTTCCGGGACATGGGATAATCTGACGTTAAGCATATCACATAATCATATACACATAGTAACGGATGTATTCTTAAAAAAAGTAATCTATCTATAGATCTATATCTATCTAGAATTTATATTTCAAGGAAATAGTGCAAACCTTGCATATTTGCACCTATTTGTTTCATTAAAATCTAAAACCTATTACAAAGATTTTTTTTATTCAATGTTTGTTGAATATGTGCTATAGAAGTGTAAATTTTTTAAAGTTATACATTAAATGCATAGATGACCAAGAAACCTAGTAGACTTTTGCATTCGGTTTCAAATTAATTGCGATTCATCCATATTTTAGGCGATCTACGAGATGTCCATAATCCTGAACTCTGAACCCCTGTATGGATGAATAAGTGGTTTTGTGGTTCAGAGTTCCATCCGTGGCTCCAAAAGAAAAATATGATGGGGAAAAAAGACAATTGATGGTAAGGGGACAGCCACTAAAAGTTGGTTTTATTTTAAGTGACTGAGTAAAAAAAAAAAAAAGGATGAGTAGTAAAAAAACAAAACAACAACTATATACATATATTTATATATACACACACATTTACATCCAAGACTTGTAATTCCCAGAGTGCCGGTATATTTTTGGAATTTATTTGTGACAGAGCACTGGGTCATTCACATTTAGTTGGTGTGCAAGAGCTTTGAACTGTTTATATATAAAAAAAATTGATTTTCTCACCCCTCCTGGGTGGTATGTTTATTCCTCATTCTCAGGTCCTCTTTGAGGGTTTTGAGCAGTATCTTAGCTGTTCCTAGAACTGCACTCTTCTTTAGAGCGATCTCAGATGTCCCACCTGGAATCTGTTGAAGCCACTCCCCCAACTAGGGATCACAGTCCCGAGTTCTCCTATCACAACTGGGACTACTACTGCCTTCACTTTCCACATCCTTTCTAGTTCTTCTTTCAGTCCTTGGTATTTCTTCACCTGCTCATGTTCCTTCTTCCTGATGTTATAGTCACTGGGTATTGCCACATCCACCACGACTGCAGTCTTTCATTCATTGTCTACCACCACAATGTCTGGTTGGTGGCCAGCACTTGCTTGTCTGTCTGGATCTTAGCCCTGTCATTTTCAACTACCCTTTGTGGTATCTCCCAGCAACTTGGTTGTTTCTCTCCATGTATGCTGTTCCTGCTAACATCTTGCACCCAGCTACTAGGTGCTGGACTGTCTCAGAGGCCTCTTTGCACAGTCTGCACCTTGGGTCTTGCCTGGTGTGGTAGACTCCAGCTTCTATTGATCTGATGCCGAGTGCCTGTTCCTGTACTGCTAGAATTAATGCCTCAGTGCAGTCTTTCAGTCTTCTCAGTCCTGCCTTTTCCAACCACTGGTAGGCTTTTGTCATGTGAGCCACATCCACTATCTGTCTGTGGTACACCCCATGGAGAGGTTTCTCTTGCCAAGGAACTTTCTCTTTTTCTGCACCCTTGATCTGTGGAAGTCTCAGCCATTCCCTTAGGAGTTCATCTTCGTGATTTACTTGTGGATGCTCTGTGTTTCATCCAGGACTGTGGCCTTGACACTCGTCAGGCCCCGACTTCTTTCATTCCGGAAGGTGTACAGTCTCTGGGTGCTGGATTTTGGGTGGAATACTCCATTCATAGTGAGTAGTTTCCTGGTCTTGACATCCATGGTGACCAGTTCTTCTCTTGACCAGGTTATTTTTCCAGATGGGTACCTGATGACTGGTAGGGCATATGTGTTGAGTTGATGGCTTGGATCTTGTTCTTGAGCTGGGACTTCAGGACCTGTCTGACTCTTTGGAGGTACTTGGATGTTGCTATCCTCCTTGCCTCTTCCTCATGGTTGCCATGCGCTTATTGTACCCCCAGGTACTTGTAGCTGTTCTCTACATCTTCTATTTGGCCTTCTGGAACTTCAACTCCTTCTGTGTGTGTGTGTATATATAGATTTTTTTTCAAAATTCTTACACATATAATAGAAATCAACACAAGGGGAATGACAAAATAACAAATTGAACAACTAACAATATGGGGTGAGTTATAATTCATGGTACATGTAACAAATGTAAAAGGGTTTCATGCCACATGTACCAAACAGTGTATATCAAACACAAGTCAGTGGATTATAAATATAGATTTTATTTACTGCTCCTCCTGGAAGAAAAATCTTAATCTGTGAACCAAACAGCACGAAAATGCTCCTATCAATGTACTGCAACATATATATATTATATTTATATGGTTTTGATCTTTTACAGGACACTGATTGGTTCATGTTCATGCCCAAAAAGGTCACATGGATGAAGTTAGTCCAAACCAAAATGCCACATGAACAAATCCAAAATCGCCCAAAACAAGAGTTTCTTTCGGATGCATTGATTTGGACAAATCAAATTTGTATCCTGTGCACAAGTCTAAAACACAGTATAGAATATGGTTTGAACAAGTAGAATACAAACATTGCATAAATGTCAAGGTGAAAAAGTATGCCACGTTTTTGAAAATATAATGTAACATAAATAAGCATACCAGAGAGACAAACTAGAAAAAAACAGTGTATCTGGATTATCAAGAACAAGATTGTGCACATTTAGTCATTCATTCTTTCTTGTTTGAAGAAACACTGAGACCAGTAGAGCTGTTAATATACATCGTTGGTGGTTGACAGAGGCCGAAAAAATGATTAAACTTAGGAATGGGGGAGGAGGGGGGAGGAATTACTGATTTATGATAGTTCTGAATAATGAATTGGTTGAGATGTAGTAGGTAATTTCCCATCATAAATAAATTAGGGGAGAATCCACCATCTGACTGAGATACCACATTATACCGGAAAGGTTTTATTGAGGGGCAGTCCCACCAGATGTGTGTAAGGGTGCCAAGTTCCCTTTCACATCTTCAACACTCTGTGGGTTGATTGTTTAAAAATCAAAGCAAAAGTATGGGTTATGCATAATTTGAAGAATTGATTTTGCTATTATCCACAAAACCTAAATAATACCTACCATGCAAATAAAGCATGTCATCAATTTATAGAGAATAACATGTAAATAAATGAGAGTCCAATTGCTAGCAAATGTATAGTTCAAAATTAATTGCTATAAATAATTTTTAAAAATAAGAAATTGTTTTAATACCTAGTTTTATTTTATTGTAGTCAATAATCCAACTTTCATCTGAAAACATCTTCTGCCTCTGGTACTGAAACCCCTGGAATTTGAGTGATATGTGTTAAAAATATAGTCAGGGAAATTTGGAGCAGTAGTATGCAGTATGCACAATATCATTATTTAGATAAACATAAAGTAGCATTTTTTTCTATTTGGTAAAATGAGATAATTGCAACTAATAACTTACTGCTATAGCCAATATGAAGCCAACAACAATCAGTGCCATTGGGATAGCAACTGCCATTCGTGTATCCGGGGGAACTGGACAGTCACCGCAGTCTACCGGACATGTTGTGCATGTTTCATCTTCTTCACACTCCCCATTTCCACAAACTGGAAAAGAGCTTAGAATTACTTTGAAAAGAAGCTTAAGTGTTTTTTTTGCTTAATAATAAATCAAGCTTTACTAAATATAACACATATAAATGGAACTAGCACTGCCAATATTATCTCCATTATATTTGAGTATCTAAACGATTTCCTCCAAATATTTATTTAATAATACTTACATTCTTATACCTTGTGTATGCAAAATTGTACAGTATAGCCATATGACCCAATTAAAGGGTGTTAACAAGCGGAAAGTTTTTTAAAAAATATTAAAAATATTCTGAGGTGTCAGAAGAAAAAAAAAATCTAAAACTATCCTAAAATAGTACCTTTAATTAATATACATTTAAAAGTAGGTACAGTTCTGAAAGGCCAGCACTAATTTCCTAAAAGAACACTATAGGGACAGGAACACAAAAAACAACAACACATCTGCCCCCTAAGCTGTAGTTGTTCTGGTGACTATAGTGTCCCTTTAGCAATATCCTACAAAAATAGCTAATTCTAAATAATAAATTTAATAGAAAAGTCCTTAAGAATATTACATTAAAATATACATATAGCACTCAATCATTCCCTTGCTGTAGCACCCCTAACAGGTCAATAGGTTTCTTAGCTACAAAATATACCCCTCTCACGACATAAATACGGTGCCTTGCAAAAGTATTCACCCTGCTGGACTTTTTAACAATTTGTTACATTACAGCCTTAAGTTCAATTTATTATTAATCTAAATTTTATGTGATGGATCAAAACACAATAGTCTAAGTTGGTGAAGTGAAATGAGAAAAATATATATATAAAATTATTTTTTAGAAATAGAAAACAGAAAATTGGCATGTGCGTATGTATTCATGTACTCTTACATGAGTCTAAAATAAGAATCCCAGCATGCCAGTTAATAATTAATGTATCACTACTGAAAGGACATTGGTGGACTAATCACATCAGACCCAAGTCCGAAATGTTGAGATACAGTGTTGGTATGTAAAGACATTATTCCATTATTTGGTCATTTTTGGGGATGCTGTATTGACATTGACTGAGACCTCACCAATTAGCACTCCCTGAAGCATTTCCTTCTTCATGGACCCATCTGTCCCAACCAAGGACAATACAGGTGATACTCGAAAAATTAGAATATCGTGCAAAAGTTCCTTTATTTCAGTAATGCAACGTAAAAGGGGAAACTAATATATGAAATAGATGCATTACATGCAAAGCAAGATAGTTCAAGCCGTGATGTGTCATAAGTGCGATGATTATGGCTTACAGTTTATGAAAACCCCAAATCCACAATCTCAGTAAATTAGAATATTACATGCAATCAATAAAACAAGGAGTGTACATAGAACAATATCGGACCTCTGAAAAGTATAAGCATGCATATGGACTCCGTACTTGGTTTGGGCCCCTTTTGCAGCAATTACTGCCTCAATGCGGTGTGGCATGGAAGCTATCAGCCTGTGGCACTGCTGAGGTGTTATGGAAGACCAGGATGCTTCAATAGAAGCCTTCAGTTCTTCTGCATTGTTCGGTCTCATGTCTCTCATCTTTCTCTTGGCAATGCCCCATAGATTCTCTATGGGGTTCAGGTCAGGCGAGTTTGCTGGTCAATCAAGCGCAGTAATCCCACGGTCATTGAACCAGGCTTTAGTGCTTTTGGCAATGTGGGCACATGCCAAGTCCGGCTGGAAAATGAAGTCAGCATCCCCATAAAACTCGTCTGTGGAAGGAAGCAGGAAGTGCTCCAAAATCTCCTGGTAGACGGCTGTGTTGACCCTGGACCTAATGAAGCACAGTGGACCAACACCAGCAGATGACATGGCTCCCCAAATCAACACAGACTGTGGAAACTTCACACTGGACTTCAAGCATCTTGCAGTGTGTGTCTCTCCATTCTTCCTCCAGACTCTGGGTCCTTGGTTTCCAAATGAGATGCAAGAGTTGCTCTCATCAGAAAAGAGGACTTTGGACCACTGAGCAACAGACCAGGTCTGTTTTTCTTTAGCCCAGGTAAGATGCTTCTGACGTTATTTGTTGTTCAGGAGCGGCTTGGCAAGAGGAATCTGACATCTGAAGCCCATGTCCAGGATCTGTCTGTGTGTGGTGACTCTTGATGCACTGACTCCAGCCTCAGTCCACGCCTTGTGAAAGTCCCCAACACATTTGAATGTCCTTTTCCTGACAATCCTCTCCAGGCTGCGGTCATCCCTACTGCTTGTGCACCTTTTTCTTCCACACTTTTCCCTTCCACATAACTTTCTATTAATGTGCTTTGATACATCATTTTGGGAGCATCCAACTTCCTTCGCAATTAACTTTTGAGGCTTTCCCTCCTTATGGAGGGTGTCAATGATGGTTTTCTGCACAACTGTCTGGACAGCAGTCTCCCCCATGATTGTGATTCTTACTGAACCAGACTGAGAGACCATTTAAAGGTTTAGAAACCCTTTGCAGGTGTTATGGCTTACTTAGCTGATTAGAGTGAGACACTGTGAGCCTAGAATATTGCACCTTTTCACAATATTCTAATTTACGGAGATTGTGGATTTGGGGTTTTCACGAGCTGTAAGCCATAATCATCGCACTTACGACAAATCACGGCTTGAATTATCTTGCTTTGCATGTAATGCATCTATCTCATATATTAGTTTCCCCTTTTACGTTGCATTACTGAAATAAATGAACTTTGGCACGATATTCTAATTTTTCAAGTATCACCTGTAGACAACAGACGAGTTGAAATATAACAAATTAGAAGGATAATTTACTATGCCAGTTAAGCACTGTTCTAGAATTAGATAGCAGTCTGGGAGATTTCCTAACTTCATCCTATTTCCTTCAACCTTGTTATTTAGACACTGGAAAAAAAGTAAGGTGAAAGGCAGTCTTTGTGCTGTACAAGAGAAAACAAATGGATATGTCATTGTCTCCTTTATATCCTACCAATTAAAGGAATCAGATCTATTTAGTTTTGGGCACACAATTAAAGAGAGGAGTACTTTCTATACTATACCTTCTACTGGTAGTACCAAGGTTTTTGCCTCCAATGCCACCTGCATTTTGCCTACTCGGATATGGGCAATCAACGATGTTAAACCAACATGAAATAAGACAACCTGGTGAAAAAAAATATGTATTCATTCTAATTAAGTGGGGTATTCTTCATCTCTAAATAAATTTCTTAATGCTTTCAATGCCACCAGATGTTGGTAATTGTAACTTGCCACACTAAAACATTAATCAGTAGTGTATGCCCTCCAAAGCAGTTGCCATTTTGCAGGAAGCAGACATTTTTTTGGGTAGGTTTACATTTTAATACATGCATTTGTTGGATTTTTTGATGGCAGGATGTATAGACTAAGTTTATATACTGACATAAATATCATCTTGTCAACCACACGATTGGTGCATAACAGACACTTTAATTGGAGATGACTGGTTAAATACCACTCCACTAACTTTGAAACATTCTATGAAACTTTTCCAGCTACAAAAGAAAGGATTACTTTAGGCTATCACTGGTTTTCCTACAGTTTTAAACCAGAAAAAAAAATGTGGGTTTCCTCAAAGGTAAAGTATATGAAAGCATAAACTGTGTGATCCAGAAAAGGAGCACTTAGGTGGATATGCTAGATGTATGATGCAATAGACATACAGTATATGGAAAAAAGAGTACAAAGCTCTTTATAGCAATTACTTTATTTGAGAGGAGTGAAGAGAGGGTATATCTTAATAAAGTACTGGTGTCTAAAAATGCATCACATTTTTTATTTCATATAAAAAACAAATTAGAATGTGCACTTTAAAAATATACTTACACAAGAACGTATGTCATTTGCGGGTTTCCCAGGTATCTGATCCTCCTTTAGTGATTGTTGGCAGATGTCTGATAAAACCAGGTACTAGCTGAAATATCTCATCCGAGATCTACCATTGCTCTTAATGGGAGAATTAGTTAACATGCACGCGTGCTCCCAATTTTTTTTATGAGGTGCTTGCATGCAGGATCAGCATTTTTATTTTGTAGAAAAAATACTGTTCAAATTAGTGAAAGCAAAACAGATTTTACATAATTTTACATTATAACCTTATTGATATTTTTTTTTTTGGGGGGGGGGGGAATTATTTAAATACTTTGCATTTCTGTGTGCTGCATTTTAATTTGTATTATTATAAACCAATGACCGGTATCTGGGACACAGAATACTGTGCATTACCTAAAATTGCTGTAGATGGCATGAGTTTTTGCATCTTATAGATAAAACCTACATCATGCAAAATATAAAAAAAAATAAAAAATCATGATCACATATAGTTTTGCATTTCTGTTTAGCCATACAGTACACTCTCCAAATTACAATGTTGGTAAAAATGAATATATTTAAAAAAAATTAATTGATTGCAAAATGTGAATGCAAATGTATTCTAAGGTGTTTTAGATAATGTACCTTATTATTGTCTCAATTATTCATCTTGATGAACCAGATACACAACAATTCATATATGAAAAACCTACCATCGTTTAATGAAAACTCAGCCAATAAATACAATTGCAACAAACATATCAAATGTCTAATGTATTTGAAAAATAATGGAATTTGGCTATTTTCAGATGTTTGTACTTTGCCCTTTAGATCCCCTGACATTTAGTTTTTTTCTGAAAGGTTGGATCTGTACTTTTTGGTCTGGTTCTATTGGATGATTCAGCTTGCTTTTTCTTAAACTTTATTTTTAGCCTTCCATTGTTAGTTAATTTTTATTTTATTTTTTTATCACCCCTATTTATTTTTTTATTGTGATTGTAATGAACATTGTTCAGGAGGGATAAGCCAAATGGCAAATGATTTAGGTAAATTAGAAAAATGGTCAGAGTTGTGGCAACTGACATTTAATGTGGATAAGTGCAAGATAATATTTGAAAGAGTACTAACCTTATCATTTGAGGAAATGGATTTAGGAGTAGTTATTTCAGGTGACTTAAAGGTAGACAAACAATGTAACAGAGCAGGAGGAAATACTAGCAGAAGGCTTGGTTGTAAAGGGAGAGGTATTAGCAGTACAAAGAGGGAAGTGCTCAAGCCATTGTACAGAACACTGGTGAAGGGCTACTAAACTCGTTCATGGATTACAGGATAAAACTTACAAGGAAAGGTTAAAGGATCATAACATGTATAGCTTGGAGGAAAAATGAGACAGGGGGGATATGATCGAAACATGTAAATACATAAAGGGAATCAACAAGTAGGAGACTATTTTTAAAAGAAGAAAAACTACCACAACAAGAGGACAGTCTTAAATTAGAGGGGCTAATGTTTAAAAATAATATCAGGAAGTATTACTTTACTGAGAGGGTAGTGGATGCATGGAATAGCCTTCCAGCTGAAGTGGTAGTGGTTAACACAGTGAAGGAGTTTAAGTATGCGTGAGATATGCATAAGGCTATCCTAACTATAAGATAAGGACAGGGACTAATAAAAGTATTTCGAAAATTGGGCAGACTAGATGGGCCGAATGGTTCTTATCTGCCGTCACATTCTATGTTTCTATGTTGATTTCTTGGCAGACGTGTGCTATTTCTATTTCCTTCAAGGTGACATAGTAAATAGCAAAATACATCTTAAATAAAATATTTTTAAAAATAGTGGAGCAAAGTTCTACCCAAGGAGCACTCTTCATGGAAACTGCTACATTCTGCATACTGAGTGTAGGATAACTGGGCAATTGTACACAGTAACATTGGCTAAACACCATGTACATGTTTATCACTTCTCTGCTCCAGGCTCAAAAAGGTAAGAGGCAGGACAACAACTTTATTGTACCATGTTCAAGAACACTACTGAAAGCACCTTAGGAGTACATCTCAACACAGTTGGGGGGCATGACTGAGTGCCAGGGAGGGGGGGGGGGGTGCAGGGGGCCCAAGTAAATGTTTGCTAATGAGACAGATAGGGGTATTTTTTACATACATCCAGCATTGTAATGTAGCTTAAGGAAGCAAGGTGAATGGTTAGAGTTAGGACCCACCTAAGAGGACTGCCTTGACGTGGCAGGTGGGCATACCCTCTCATGGCCATCGGAGGTAACTAAAAACCTCCATTTGTTTAAATATACATAGGGATTTGGGAAAGAGCGCAGGTAACTTTTTCCCTGCTGGATCATGCTCAACGGGTGGCCCTAGTGTGTGGGCCCCGGTGCAGCCGCAATACCAGCACCGCAGGCCCATTAGGGAAATACGTTTTTTTTTTATTTACATTTTTTCATGCAGGCGGCGGAGCCACCGGGCAGCTGCTTTGGGCCACCAGGAGTAACTGGGCCCAGGGCAGCTGCCCTGTTTGCCCCACGTTAAAGATGGCCCTGGTGGTGGATGAGCATTTTGTGATGCTGTCTCGTGGTGCTATTGCAGGCTGCTATATTCCCAGCCTCCCAGCCTCCTTGTGTTCGTGAGCTGTCTGTCTCCATGTGTCCTTGTATTTTATTTTACTATCTTCCTTGTAAATATCAATACCTGTGTGTGATTTGTGTGTATATTGTTTTTTTTGCATGTTGGGTTCCATCCTGTAGATCAGCACCCCTTCCCGACCAGACCCCTGACAGAGGTGAAGGCTGAGAGCCTCGACACTACCATCAGACCACCAGGGGATGCCCTGTCTCCAAAGTTAAGGAGCTACAAATTGAGGACAAATGATCAGAGTTTTAAAAAAAATCTAAAGTTAATCAGCAAGAAAGTGACCAAACATACCTTTGCACTCCAGTTCCCTTGGGTCATCTTCCCAGAAGTAGATATGGTGTGAGTGAAAATCTGACCATCATCTGGGATCCAAGGGCCACATATTCCTCCTTTACTCTTCATTGCACAGACATAAATGATTGTATCTCAGTGATCAAGTAACCCATTAAAATATTTTTATTGCATTATGATTTAAGTTAATTAGATTACACATTTATATTTACATTTTATATAACTTTCTGACTTTCCCAAAGGTAATCTTAACACCAAACATTTTAATGTAATTATATATTCTTTAATAAACATTGCTCAACAACGTTAAAAACACATTTTTTTCCTCAAGGGTCCTGATCTATAAATTAAGTACATCTCATGAAATATTTAGAACATCTGATTAAATAATATCATATATAAGTTGATAAATGTTTGTACCTATCTGATATTATTAGGGACAATTACTGGGATGCCCCTGGAGGAAGCTGTAACAACTGTCTATTAAGATAAGTGTTTTCACCATCTATCATTTACAGTTGATGTGGGTGATTATAGTTTTTGTGTTTTAACATAAGTTGATAAATGCCAGATAACATTAATGCCCCCACCACTTTTAATAGCGTAATAAAACACTTGACTTATGTCAGTTTGTGTTTATGGCTTAGATTTATCTATATTGTTTGGGGCATCAGTTGTGACCCCCATCTAGTCTGCCTAAAGAGATGAATCATGGGAGAGGTGCCAAGTGTCCAACAACTTACACTTAAAACAGTTTAGACTTGTTTATCTTTCTACAAAGTGTTGAAATCAAATAAAAGCCCAATTGAATGGTCTAAGGTGTTTCTTAACCAAAGTAAGAATTCAAAGTTGCTGAACAGAAAGTATAGCTGACCTTATAGAATTTTTCCATTTTGGCTATTTTGACCTGAAATGTTTAATTCACTTTAAATTTACTTTGAATGCTCACTTTAATAAATCACCCTGTAAGATATTTTTTGATAGGTACCAATAACATTTTGGAATAATATAAAAATATAATATTTTAGAAATAGGCTATTATTATCATATAATTTGCTTTAAAAGTATCACATACATGTGTTAACATAACACAATTTCTCTCTATAAAAGCTGCTTAAACAGCAAGTGATAAAAACATAATATGGTAATTTTGCTAGATATTGCTCATACACATTATAGCGCAGCAACTACTTGCTGAAAACTAAAAACAATATACATTTTATCACATGCAAGTCAGTCAGCTTTGTATAATATTTAATTTTTAACTTTTCCATGATTTCTGTAAGATTTAAATGGAAGCTGTTATTTCTCTTGAATTTATACCATTGAATAAATAATTGAAAATCACCTATGCCTTGTTTTCTTTTAACTTATATATTAAAAATTTCACATATGACATCATAATCCAATTTAGACATTGCAGATGAAGAGGAGAAATAGAAACACTGTTTAATTTTTCCTCTTCTCTGTATGCTTTCACTATGCTGACCGCCAAGTGAGAGACAAAGAGCTTATAGCAATGATTGACAGTTAGCTAAGTTGAACGTATCTTGTTGCAGGATAAACTGTGTGGATTTCTATATTTTTTATTTTTCAAGCAAGTATATTCTTAAAGTGAACCTGCTACTTACCAGTAATCACTACCATATACATTGAATAAACCATTTATCATAAAGATACAAGGTGTATTCAATGTAAAATATAAAGATTTAAAAAAAATTCCTCTGTTACAGCGCCGCTTTGTGGCGCTGTAAGTTATTACACTTCATGACCTTCCTCCGCTCCAGTTCAGCTCTTCCTGAAGTATTCTTTGATTTGCCCTGTTTGTGATGCATCCCCAAGCAAGGCAAAGCTCATCAGTGATGTAGACACACTGGCTTCATTGCCAGCGTGCTGGCATCTGAACGGAGTGACATCATATTACTCTGTTCCGGGACATCGTAGGCGGTGCTAGAAGCGCTGGCTAGGGAGTAGCCATAGCATCCACAGTGCATACGCTGGTGTTGCTATTGGTGAAGAGCAGAGGGACCTCCTGTGAGAGGTGTTTTCTGCTCTCCTTTGTCAGTCAATGCCTCTTATTAATTGACAGCTGGGAGAAAAAACTATTTTTAAATAGATATTTCTCCTAATCTATACATTTGATAGCACAATGTATATATAAAATTGTATGCTCATTCTAGAAAGCATAAATTGTTTGGAGTATGACAGATGCACTTTAAACATGGGGATGAGCAAACATAAACATCATATTTTAGCTAAAGGCACACATGACCCCAAATATACATAAGATCGTCCCCTAAGCTTTGATATCTTTCTGAAAATCAGACTTACTTACCATGAAGGGCAGTGGGCAGGAGTGGATATTTGCATGGTGCACACAACAATTCTCTTCATTTGCATCTTTCCAGTTGGATGGACACTCCTGTAGCTCACAAAACCTTTTAGCTGATGCAGCATCACTTAATCACAGAAATAAAGAGATTATTTAGTTTTAGATCAGTTTAGGATGCTTCTATCATTTTCAGCCTTCTTCCAAAATATGTATTCCTTTAATTTTCTTAATACAATAGGTCTGCTGACTACTCAGTATTCATTTTGTTTGTTTTACTTATGAAATGCATGCTTAGAGAAGCAAAAATGCTAAGACCTGTTCAAGTATATACATTTCACTGGAGTCATACCAGCAGGAAAGAGGAAAACCCACAAAAGTTGGATCCGAATATTACCGAGCCTTTGAATGGCTGGACTTGAACGAATGAATATAGCAAGAAACAAGGTAGAGAATAAGTCAAGGTCAGGAATACAGAAAAACACAGAGTATATACAAAGCTGGGTCAGGATACCAGAAAATTATGAGTCAAATATGAAGCCGGGTCAGTATACTAGAAAATCACAAGTCAATTACGAAACCAAGGTCAAACACAGGAAATCACAAGGGAATCTCTAGGAGCACTAAATGAGGATCTAACAAAAAAACACGATAGGGCAAAGAATAGAGGCTAAAGCAAGCCTTAAATAGGTTTACCTGTTTTCTTATTGGCCCAGTTTATCATTGCGGCTCAAAATTGATTGGGAGTGCAATGATGATGTGGTCACTTTAAGAATGGGTGTGACATCACACCTACACTCTACAGGGAGTGCAGAATTATTAGGCAAGTTGTATTTTTGAGGATTAATTTTATTATTGAACAACAACCATGTTCTCAATGAACCCAAAAAACTCATTAATATCAAAGCTGAATATTTTTGGAAGTAGTTTTTAGTTTGTTTTTAGTTTTAGCTATTTTAGGGGGATATCTGTGTGTGCAGGTGACTATTACTGTGCATAATTATTAGGCAACTTAACAAAAAACAAATATATACCAATTTTAATTATTTTTTTTTACCAGTGAAACCAATATAACATCTCAACATTCACAAATATACATTTCTGACATTCAAAAACAAAACAAAAACAAATCAGTGACCAATATAGCCACCTTTCTTTGCAAGGACACTCAAAAGCCTGCCATCCATGGATTCTGTCAGTGTTTTGATCTGTTCACCATCAACATTGCGTGCAGAAGACACTGTTCAGAGAGGTGTACTGTTTTCCCTCCTTGTAAATCTCACATTTGATGATGGACCACAGGTTCTCAATGGGGTTCAGATCAGGTGAACAAGGAGGCCATGTCATTAGATTTTCTTCTTTTATACCCTTTCTTGCCAGCCACGCTGTGGAGTACTTGGACGCGTGTGAAGGAGCATTGTCCTGCATGAAAATCATGTTTTTCTTGAAGGATGCAGACTTCTTCCTGTACCACTGCTTGAAGAAGGTGTCTTCCAGAAACTGGCAGTAGGACTGGGAGTTGAGCTTGACTCCATCCTCAACCCGAAAAGGCCCCACAAGCTCATCTTTGATGATACCAGCCCAAACCAGTACTCCACCTCCACCTTGCTGGCGTCTGAGTCGGACTGGAGCTCTCTGCCCTTTACCAATCCAGCCACGGGCCCATCCATCTGGCCCATCAAGACTCACTCTCATTTCATCAGTCCATAAAACCTTAGAAAAATCAGTCTTGAGATATTTCTTGGCCCAGTCTTGACGTTTCAGCTTGTGTGTCTTGTTCAGTGGTGGTCGTCTTTCAGCCTTTCTTACCTTGGCCATGTCTCTGAGTATTGCACACCTTGTGCTTTTGGGCACTCCAGTGATGTTGCAGCTCTGAAATATGGCCAAACTGGTGGCAAGTGGCATCTTGGCAGCTGCACGCTTGACTTTTCTCAGTTCATGGGCAGTTATTTTGCGCCTTGGTTTTTCCACACGCTTCTTGCGACCCTGTTGACTATTTTGAATGAAACGCTTGATTGTTCGATGATCACGCTTCAGAAGCTTTGCAATTTTAAGAGTGCTGCATCCCTCTGCAAGATATCTCACTATTTTTGACTTTTTTGAGCCTGTCAAGTCCTTCTTTTGACCCATTTTGCCAAAGGAAAGGAAGTTGCCTAATAATTATGCACAAATGTAGAAAACAGAAAAAGATTCCCCTTAGTCCTAGATCAACAGCAAAGTTAGACCTATGGCTGGGGGAATGGGTCAGAATGGGTGGTACCAGCTCCACCAGATATGGGCATGAACCCTTTATTGAAAGATAATGAAAAAAACACACATACAATGCTAAGGTTGTGCCCTTATGAAAGGGCAACTACCCAGCCGGCTGGTAAGGTTGTTGGTACAATATAATTATTGAGCCTGGATGAATCTTAGGATCTGGAACCCAATAGACAGACAAAAAGCAGGGTGAGGAGTACGTTCCAACAGAGCAGTATTTAAATGCTGTTGGATACAGTGCCTTAAAAAGTATCCCTATATCAATAAAAAATTTAAACTTTATTAGCCTATTACAAGATAAAAGGGTTACATGAGCACCTATGTATAAACAGATTGGCTCTGTTATCTATAGTAGCCTTAAGTATCTATCCTTGGTATATAGTAAAAGTCTCCTTGATTGGGGCTTATACCAAGGAAGCTTAGGCTAATATTACCCTAGAGCAGCACATACCCTTCAAGATATCTCTGTGAGGTCGATCAGTTGGGTTGTGAGTCCACCCAGTCTGGACAGAGTGTATTCATAGGTATGAATAGCAGATATTGGTAACAGGGAGTAGCAAAAAGTGGTAACAAGGAGAGCAGTGAGAACAAAGTATACGGTTGGAAAATTAGTAATGAAGTCTAATTAGTCTAATGTAGTAATGAAGTCTAATGTATTCCCAGGGAATAGCAACAGTAATAGAACAGTGACAGGTTGTTGCTACATTAGACTTCATTACTAATTTTCCAACCGTATACTTTGTTCTCACTGCTCTCCTTGTTACCACTTTTTGCTACTCCCTGTTACCAATATCTGCTATTCATACCTATGAATACACTCTGTCCAGACTGGGTGGACTCACAACCCAACTGATCGACCTCACAGAGAGATCTTGAAGGGTATGTGCTGCTCTAGGGTAATATTAGGTATAAGCCCCAATCAAGGAGACTTTTACTATATACCAAGGATAGATACTTAAGGCTACTATCGATAACAGAGCCAATCTGTTGATACATAGGTGCTCATGTAACCCTTTTATCTTGTAATAGGCTAATAAAGTTTAAATTGGGCGTGGTTTGGCCGCAAGCGAGAATGGCTGCTTAGGGGAAGAGCTCCGTCCCACACAGCCTTAACAGCAAAGCTAACACCGCAGCACGGCACGATAATGGGGCGCACAAAACGCCCAGACGGCTCACAAACCCCCAGGACTCACCCGAGCAATCCCCAAGCTGGTCCTATGGACGGGTACCTGGCACCGTCGACGACCGGTCGCCACGTGGCAGCGGGCGCAAACATGGCCGACTCCCCGGTCAGCACACATGCCTCTGAGCCGGCTGAACTCTCGCTGGCTGACATCAGCGCCGATATAAGAGCCCTGACAGCAACCATGGCAACCATGGTTACCAAGGAGGACATGAAAGCTCTATCTGACACCCTGCATGCGGCGATCCGCACAGAGGTAACCACGCTCAGGGCTGAACTTACAGCACAGGCCACCAGGGTGCAGGCTACTGAACACTCTGTGCAAGCTATAGGGGAGAGAGTGGAAGCTTCAAACCTTGCAATCCACAGGCAAGGTAATATGCTTTTACATTTAAGACGCCAAACGGAAGATCTTGACAACAGGGGTCGCCGATCAAACATAAGGGTCCGCGGCCTACCTGAACCAGAAGGGACAGAGGACGTCGAGGCCAAATTACAGACGCTATTCCGAAACATATTGGGACCGGAAGCGCCGGAATCCATGGTGTTCGACAGGGCACATAGGGCTAATAGAGCCCGCGCAACCGATAATTCGCCAAGAGACATTATATGCTGTATGCATTCCTACAAACTAAAGGAGAAGATAATGCACAGAGCCCGTTCGAGACCCACCTGGCAATTCAGTGGCGCTGAGGTGGCCCTCTACCAGGACCTGTCTCCCCTTACGCTAGAGGCACGTAGGGCCCTGAGACCTATCACTACGCTGCTCAGGGATAGAGGGATCCCATATAAATGGGGTTTCCCCTTTATGCTCTTAGCCAGACACCACGAAGAATGGTTCCCGTTAAGATGGCCAGAGGAAGTTCCACGATTCCTGCAGCGCCTTAACCTTCCACCCACAGAGGTCACCGACTGGATCCTGGGGCCAACAGAACAGAGGCAAGGGATCCGAACCCCAGGCCAGCAGCGCAGAAGAAGAGACAACACACCACAGCGCCCGCAAGCCCGCAGACAACTAATCCCCACGGACCCTGAGGAGTGAGGCTAGGCACCCCTCCCACTCCCACCAGGCACGAATGGCCGACCACGACACGTGCACCCTACCAGAGCAGGCAGATACCTTCGGACGCCAGCGTCGTCCCGAGCACCATAGAAGACAGATAAGTACTGTTTGCACGCATACACAAGCAAGGGGTATTCACATGGTCCCCTAGACCAGGCATGGCAGCACAATAATAGCACACCCCTTGGACCGGGAGGCTACCCTGAGTTAACTGGGGTGGGGGGGCCTGTTGGGGGAGGGACACATGGCACACCAAACTCACAGGCTGCGGCCCATGGTGGGACAGATCCGAATGTGCACATGTCCTGCAAGCTGCGGCACTCCACGGGACTGTTGACAGATTCCGGGACACTTGGGCTCAAGCTACAGGGTAACACTTCTGGTACTACGAAAGCGTTCCTGTCGTACCAAGTTGGCACTCTAGAGACTACCTGAAGATTTGCCAGTGGGATGGTCGGGGGGGGTGGGAGGTGCCTAGAGAAACCTAACCATGGGTCATTGTATTGTATTGAATTGTATTATATTATATTATTTTGTTGAAAATGTTTTATCGGGCTTTATTAGATGAGGTGGTCCTGCGGGTGGGAACAAGGTAGTGATTAGTGTATCTATGACTTAGAAGGAAGTGGGACAAGGGGGGGGGGGACAAATCGGGACTGAAACTATGTCACTCTGGGCTATACACTGTTTTAGTAGTGGAATATTGAAGACAAGCCTGGCAGAGAGAGGGCATAAATGGGTTCCCGGACAATACAGATGAGTAACACAGTATACTTGATGTAATGTATCTCGTGAGAGCATGTGATCCCACAACACAGCGCGATCACTGCGCGCGTAGACGCACACATATGCCGCAACCAGATATACGCACACACGCAGGAACTTTTACACCGCGGACAGGTAACTAGACCCCATACTCTTGACGCAGGGGACACTACCCAAGGACCTTTATGGAGGGACACGGGACCACATAATGCACCCCCCCCCCCCCCCACCCTCAACCCTACACACCACGACCCAAAGCGCGCGATAGCTCAACGATACACTGCGCTGACCACACAAGCATAAGATAAGGCCAATAGCCGCTCATACCGCACCAGCCTACTGGACACTAACCCATGCCCCACTATGACGTGACCGTACAGATCGCTTCCCTAAGAGACTTAGCTACAGACATATGACTGGAAACATGTGGGAAACGGACATCTCACTGAGCGAGCCACACACACTTTTAAGTTCCTAACCTTTGAGCTCCTGCAATATTGCAGGCAGAGACGTTGGACTCAGCAGGTCTCGCCACTACCCCAGACTAGACCTGCGTAGACCGACCTACTGGGGGACCCAATTCCGCGGCTGCCCTAGCCTGCTAGGAGACGGTGCGGTCTTGTAATCCACCCAGCTACACAGGACCCCCCCATATTGGGGGAACGTTTAACTTCTGAGGGAAAACTACTGTGACCCCTCACCAGGGACCTCTCGGGCCGGGCCGAACCGGGCGTGGATCGGGCCGCAACTTATTTTTTAGGAGTCCTAACACCTGGGGGCTACGACCCTCCTCTTCCTTACCTGTAACTGCACACTCTATAATCTCACCTTCCCCTCCTCCCTTCCCCCCCCCCCCACCTCAACTACCTTTCTCCTACCCCTCCATCTCCCATCCCTTGGCAGTTGGGGTGCGCACAGGCATCTAGACCTAGGACCCCAGAACTTGACCACGGTGAGGGCTGCGCTCGTACCCACACTATCACAATGGCGTACACGGCTGCACCCCTTTGCGTCCTAACGCAGAACTGCCGAGGCCTCAACACGCCCGAGAAGCGATCACACCTCCTGCGAGAACTTCACCGCAAACGGGTTTCAGTAGCGATGCTGCAGGAAACACACCTTAAAGCATCAGACACCCACAGGCTGAAAAACAGCAGATACCCAACCAACTACCATAGCACCCACACAGATACCCGAAAAGTAGGCGTAGCTATAATGGTAGCGGCTGATATCAAATTCACCCTGACGGACCAACTAGCTGACCCTAACGGCAGATTCCTTTTTATCAAAGGCACGATTTCGGGAAGAGGATACACTTTCGCCTCCGTCTATGCGCCAAACGCAAAACAAGCAACGTTTCTGAGCAAAACGATTCGCCAACTGGCAATTTTTACAGAAGGAACGCTTGTCATAGGGGGGGACTTCAACGCACCGCTTGACCCACTAGTTGACTCATCGACAGGACACAGTAGCATACCACAAACCGCGATAAGGGCAATAAGGAAGACTCTGCGAGACCTGAGATTGGTGGATGCGTGGCGAACCCTACACCCGACGGTCCGAGATTATACACACTACTCGGCCATCCACAGGAGATATTCGCGTATTGACTGTGTTCTCATACAACAGGAAGGACTGCAACGTTTGCAGTCGGCTGAAATCACACCGACGCCATGGTCGGACCACAGTGCAGTATCCATAAATATGGATTCCCCGCTATTCAGACCAACTAAGACGGCATGGAGACTGAATGAATCGCTCCTGTCAGACCCGGAAGTGAAAGCGCTTCTGACAGACCATTTAAACAACTACTTCGCAGAGAACGATACGGCGGATGTGTCGAAGGTAACGCAATGGGAAGCGCACAAGAGCGTGCTCCGGGGACATCTCATACGAATTGCCTCGCGAAAAAAGAAAGAATCGCAGCAACATACGCTGGAACTCACCGAACGGATATCCAAACTGGAAGCACAACACAAGCGATCGCAGCTTGAGGAGCAGTATCGCTCACTACTGGATGCCCGCCGACAGTTAGCGGAACTCGTGGCCCGCAAGCACCACAGAGCGACACAGCGGTCCAAGGCGTTCTTCTACATTCACGCCAACAAGAGTGGGAGACTCCTAGCCCGCACGATCCGACCCCAACAAGCCAGGGCGCAAGTACACGAGATACGGAAGACTGATGGCACCCTCACACAATTCCCGGAAGCAATAGCCACTGAATTCCGTAACTATTACCAACAACTGTATAATATATCACCGACGTCCTCTGATGCCCATCGAGTAGAGCTGCAGAACGCAACAACGCGATACCTACAAAGATTCAGTCCAGACGCCCTAACACCTGAGGAAGCAGACCACCTGGAAGCCCCAATTACCACGGAAGAAGTACTAGCAGCAATTAAGGTAGCGAAAAAAGGGAAAGCACCGGGACCAGATGGACTCTCAACAGGATACTACAAGTTGTTTAAAGACATCCTGTCTCCCCACCTCATGGCAGCCCTCAACCGACTCCAACAGGGCGACAAATTCCACCAAGAAACTTTAGCAGCCACAATCACAGTGCTGCCTAAGCCGGGCAAGAACCCCGAAAACTGCAGCAGTTACAGGCCTATTTCGCTCCTTAACACTGATGTGAAACTCTTCACTAAAATCATCGCCACTAGACTCCAAACATTTGTGCCACGCTTCATTCACCCAGACCAAACGGGCTTTATACCAGGTAGGGAAGCCAGAGACTGCACACTTCGAGCATTTTCCATACAAGCCTTGGCGCTAAAAGAAAAAACGGGATTGCTTCTGCTCTCGACGGATGCCGAAAAGGCATTTGATAGGGTTACTTGGAGCTTCATGCTGGCAACACTGCGTAAAGTTGGCATGGGGAGGGGTATGATGACCTGGATAGAGGCACTCTATACCGACCCCAGCGCTCGAGTGAGGGTGAACGGCGCACTCACGGACACCTTCACTATCCATAACGGCACTCGGCAGGGCTGTCCACTGTCGCCACTCCTGTTCGCCCTTACCCTAGAACCATTTCTGGACAGGGTTAGGCGGAACCCGGAGATTCGGGGGTATAACCACGGAAACCAGGAACATAAGGTGGCCGCATATGCGGACGATATGCTCTTCTTTGTGAGCAACCCCGCTGACTCTATGCCAACCCTGATGAGGGAATTTGACGCATATGGCCAGTTATCAGGGCTGAAGCTTAATTTGACTAAATGCGAATTGTTGAACGTTTCGACCCCCACAGATGTACGAGAGCGGATCAAACGCGAGTATCCCTTCCATTGGTGCCAGAATCAGATGCGATACCTGGGAATTTGGATACCCAGCAACCCAAAAGAACTGTACACTAGGAACTATGCTCCCCTATTACGCACAATACTACTCGACCTTAAAAACTGGAACTACGACCACATCTCCTGGCAGGGACGCATAGCAGTGATTAAGATGAACATCCTCCCAAGACTGCTTTACCACTTTCACACCATCCCCTGGCACATCCCACCAGAATTCTTTGCAACCCTTAAGTCAGCAGTAATAAAATATGTCTGGAAGGGAGAAAGAGCACGACTTAACTATGACAAGCTGTGCCTGCCTAGGAATTGGGGTGGCCTAGCATTACCGGATATACGCAAATACTTCCAAGCCGCGGTGTTACAGCGGATCAGGGACTGGCATGCGGCATCCAACAACAAATTGTGGGTCGCACTAGATAGGGTAAGCACAAACAATGCCCTTCACAGATTCACATGGCAAGGCTCGGCAGACGCGACATCGAAATTGGGCAATGAATCACCCATTACTCAAACACTAAAGACATGGTCTCACTTAAGGCGGAACCAACTCATCTCTCCTCAACCAAGCCCCTTGATCCCGATAACACACAATACTGGAATAGGTGGGGGACTACGCAGATCGGCCTGGCCAATCGAGGGAGATGGGGACTGTTATGTCCCGATATCCGAGGTCCTTAGCAATACTGGAATGAAAACCATAAGGGAATGGAGTGAGGTACCACAACTGACGCTGATGCACAGATTTCATTATGCGCAACTACGTCATTTCTATTACAACCTCCCAAACCGAGTAGCAATCCACAGAGAACAGACGTGGTTCGAACACCTCTGCATAGCCGACTCTGGGGTAGAGGGTAGAGTTTCAACTATCTACCAACAACTGATCACAGGTGATCACACACGGAACACTGCGTTTAAGAGGCAATGGGAGGAGTTGACGGCTAGAACGTACACCGAAGCACAATGGGAACAGATACTGATCTTACAACACAAAAGTTCCATAAGCACCAAGTATCAGGAGGTCAACTTTAAGCTACTCTCCCATTGGTACAGGACCCCGTCGCTACTGCACAGAATATTTAGGGATACCACAGATGTCTGCTGGAGGTGTGAGTCACATACTGGTACCCTTAGGCACATCTGGTGGGACTGTGCAAGGATCAGGCCATACTGGGAGGACGTACGAAGGGAAATAACGGCTATCCTGGGAGACCTACCGGACTTTAGCATAGAATTGGCTCTCCTTCACTGCACGGAAAGCTCGATAGCCCAATACAAACGATCAATATTGAGGCACCTGCTGAACGCGGCGAAAGCGTCTATACCGGTTAGATGGAAACAAACCCAACCACCGACAACTGCAGAATGGCTACAGAGAGTGGAAGAAATACACACAGCCGAGGCGCGGTACGCGGACCTACTAGGGAGGAGCACCAAACACGTCGAAATTTGGACCCCTTGGTATGTCTACCTATCACGACCAAGACATGGAGGGTCTTAGCGCACGCCACAACTCCTGGGGATTGGGGGGTGCCTGGGCGCACTCTGACACATGTCGCTCTCCACACTCTTCCCCCCCCCCCTCTACCCTCCCCACCCTCCCCCCCTTCCTCTTCCCCACTTACTCCATCTCTTCTACCTACCTACATCCATTATGTTTACTCGAGCCCATATGACTTCTCTGAAGGGCATCGCTGGGGCGGCCTGACCTGCGCCTGAGGAGGTCGGGGCGGGGAGGACCCGATCATGCTGAAAGTACGATATACCGCCATGACACGAAGTGATGCTTACTGGCTTGAATCATTGACCTAATAAACTGTCGACTGACGGAGGTAATAAGGAACTGAACATATGGAGAAAATAGTCTCCAAAATATGACTCCTTCGACCGACGGGAGGAAGGGGATGTAGCACCAGATAAGTGACATCATGGGGCGACACAACCCACACCTGACCAGCGGGTTACACTATTAGGCAGACACAACCAAGCTTCTATCTGTCACACACGTGACCCGTGGAACAACTCCGTACCCGAATTCTTGACCATATAACGATCCAACCTACCAAGCGACCAATTTCCCTTCATACACTCAACCTCATAACCCGTAGGACAGGGGTCTCTAATGATGGTCGAGAACACTCTCCTGCTCCACCTGTCACATAATTTCGATACTGAAGCTACATCCTTCATTTAAACTGTCCGATTTATAAGCACAACTCTCCAGAAGACCCTTAGAATAGGGTTTGGAAACGGCTCTTTTTTTTTTTTTTTTTTTTTTTTTTTTTGCATTTAACCAGTTATTGTTACTGTTATTGAAACTGCTCTAGCTATGAGACAAGCACCCGTCTAAACTTGTTACACTTGTTTATAGTCTATTGATTGACAGCTTTTACGATGCTTGACACATGTGAGATTGCTCAAAAACGATAATGCCTACTGTTTACACTATTGATGTCATTGTTCAACTTGTTTTACAACGCATATATGATGTAGTGGGATAAGCATGTGTTACAGCACTCACTTGAACATCACAATAAAGAATTTACAAAAAAAAAAAAAAAAAATAAAGTTTAAATTTTTTATTGATATAGGGATACTTTTTAAGGCACTGTATCCAACAGCATTTAAATACTGCTCTGTTGGAACGTACTCCTCACCCTGCTTTTTGTCTGTCTATTGGGTTCCAGATCCTAAGATTCATCCAGGCTCAATAATTATATTGTACCAACAACCTTACCAGCCGGCTGGGTAGTTGCCCTTTCATAAGGGCACAACCTTAGCATTGTATGTGTGTTTTTTTCATTATCTAATAATTATGCACACCTGATATAGGGTGTTGATGTCATTAGACCACACCCCTTCTCATTACAGAGATGCACATCACCTAATATGCTTAATTGGTAGTAGGCTTTCGAGCCTATACAGCTTGGAGTAAGATAACATGCATAAAGAGGATGATGTGGTCAAAATACTCATTTGCCTAATAATTCTGCACTCCCTGTATATGCAGCGGGCCGCGCGGCAGGAAAATAAATAATGTAACACAGGTACTGTGAATAACCTATAAGTTGTTAAACTCCAAAAAATGTCCCATTAGCAAGGATTGTCAGGATTTTCTTTAAAAAAGCAAAATAGTAATATGTTGCAATGGTCAACCCTTTGATTTTACCCATCATTTGAAAAAAAAAAAAACTTGAATAAACAGATGAGTGTTAAAGAAAGCATCTCAATGCTCGTTGGAACATACAATCACATACGGTAGTTAGAAATGCATTTGGTTTACCTCTGAGAAAGGATCCTATTTCTGACTGCAAAGTGATAAAACTCATCGGATGCAGAAACTGAGTAGGTGACATCAAATGTTTCCCCACTGAATGCTTTCTCGGGAGGCCTATGCACCCATGACATCTCAAGACCTAGGGAAAACACAGAAGTTTAATTAGTTGCTTAATAGAAAAAAAGGCCTGGAAGAAATGATTTGCAAATAACTTAAAAATCTGAAACCAAAAAATGTAAACCTTGTCTGCCAATTACCGTATATACTCGAGTATAAGACGACCCGAATATAAGTTGACGCCCCTGATTTTATCACAAAAAACTGGGAAAACTTATTGACTCGAGTATAGGACTAGGGTGGGAAATGCAGCAGCTACTGGTAAATTTCTAAATAAAATTAGATCCCAATAAAATTACATTAATTGAATATTTATTTACAGTGTGTGTGTTTGTGTGTAGTGTGTGTATATAATGAATGCAGTGTGTTTGTGTGTAGTGTGTGTATATAATGAATGCAGAATGTGTGTGTTTGTGTGAATGCAGTGTGTTTATATAATGCAGAGTGTGTGTGTTTGTATGAGTGTGTGTGTATATAATGCAGAGTGTGTGTTTGTATGAATGCAGTGTCTGCATTATACACACACACACACACACTCATACAAACACACACTCTGTGTGTATATGATGCAGAGTGTGTGTGTGTTTGTGTAGTGTGTGTAAACTGGGTGGGGGGTATTTTTATTATTATTATTTTTTTAATATTCTAATTTTTTTTAAAAATGTAACATTGTTATTTAAATTATTTTAATCTTTAATTATTATTACTTTTTTGTCCCCCCTCCCTGCTTGTTGCCTGGCCAGGGAGGGGGGCTGTAACATTCCCTGGTGGTCCAGTGGATGGGCTGTGCAGTGGGGGGGGGGGGGGGGGGGGGCTGGCAGTGAGCTGTTACTTACCTTTACAGCAGCTCCTGTCAGCTCACAGTGTAAGTCTTGCGGTATGCGTGCCGCGTGGAGCGCTCTGACGGCCGCGGGTGTCGCAAGGCTTACACTGTGATCAGAATGGAGGAGCTGCACAGAGGTGAAGGGAGCTGACAGGAGCTGCTGTAAAGGTAAGTAACAGCTCGCTGCCAGCCCCCAACAGGACCGCCGGGCTTGTATAAGCCCGGCGGTCCTGGTCTGTATTATGGCAATGTAAGTTGCCATAATGCAGACCTTGACTCGAGTATAAGACGAGTGGGGCTTTTTCAGCACAAAAAAATGTGCTGAAAAACTTGTCTTATACTCGAGTATATACGGTATTTAACTTTTTATCAAACCCTGAAACAGAGTTTTTGAAAAGAAAGATAAAATAGGGAGACTGTGGTGAATACTACTTAGATATCATACGAATGTCTCTTTTTCCATATGTGATATAACATAAAGAGAATATGTACAATATACCCTTCTTCATTTTCAGATCTCAAGTACAAATTTCAAAAGTTTTGGTAAAAGGGATATTGGGTGAAGATAACAAGCACAATTATGTTTTAAGTTTTTATGGAGTTCCTGGGAAGGCTGGCAACTTTTGGGCTGGTGAACAAGAACAAATGAATGGCCATTTTTTGCACACAAAACTCATAGATCTGTGTGTGAATGATTTCGATGCATGCAATATATGGATTTGACAAATTAATCTAATGGAGTTGTGCAGACTTATCTTATCATACATCCATGCAACCTCCATCAGTATGACTTGTCCAGCATAAGAGTGCTTTCATGGAGATATGTGTAATCACAGACTACGTTTTCTGTTGGAGTGTTCCTTTAATTATTCTTAAAATTTTCTTTTGCATTTTTGATCTCTTGTTTAAATCCTCTTTACTGAGAAAACATACCAACACACCATTGGTAGTCCTTTTGCTCCCCTCTTTATGTTTAAGGCACATGTTGTTTTCTTTAGAATAAAGATTTTGCATCCTGATCTTTGGATTGAGGCGTATAACTTATTCCATATGGAGACGATTCAGCAATTTACCTTTATCTTTAGAATTTTTCTTAACTTGCATGTTTTTTGTTCAGTTTATGCCAAAAGTACTACCCAATGACACTAGCTCTTCTTTTTGGAATTGTCGTTATTATATCAAAATAAATGAATATCATCCATATTCATTCTTTAACTAAATACTAGTTTAGAGTGTGGTAAGCACATCAGGACTGTAGAACTTAAAGGAACACTCCACACCCATAGAGGACTTCAGATTGCTGAATTGCAATATGACCATCCATTTAATGGTCCCATTCATAAAAGTACCTATTTCGTTGTGAAAATAGAGCTGATATAATAAAACAAAATAGAAATTCCTCCCCAACTGCCAATCCAACAGCTGGAGAGATTCACTTCATATTTCCATAGAAGGGGCGTTCTGCTACAGTGTGCCTGCCTTTCAAAATTCCCCACAAAGAATTCTGGTTCTTCCCCTCCGTGCTGATGTAATTATCATTTTTTTATCTTCTAGTGCACACGTTTCTGCTGGCAGAGTTCAGGAGAGCTGTGCATGGTGTTTTACACAATGTTCTCCATTCCACTTGAACAAAAATCGCCCGAACTAAAGAAAGAGTGCGCAAGAGTGCGGAGTATAAAATATTCTCACACTTAAGAATAACAGTGTGAATTGAAAAAAATCCTCACGAACACGTAGTGACTTAGGGTAGCGCAAAGAGACTGAATAAAAACAGAGGCTTCTCAATGACAAGCCTTAGATTGGACAGTTCTACAAGAAGTCCATTCCAGAGAAAAAAGGGATGGGCTTAGACAGGGCACAGCTTTTGCAAGCTGTTTTAGACTACTGTGGTGAACACATGCATAAAAATATGCATGCACATATTCACCATGGCTACATGTACTAAGCTGTGGATTTTTTGTTTGTTTGTTTTACAGTATGAAGCATTCCTTTAAAAGTGAACTGTAACTTTGCTGGGAACATACTATTGACTAAACCACCTTTTTAAAATGTATCTTTTAAAGCATATTCACAACCACATAAAGTGTTGTACTGTATCTTGGAGTACATTTGAACATTTATTGTGTGTAGTGCCTGCAGCTAGTGATGTACCAAACGGTTCGCTGGCGAATAGTTCCTGGTGAACATAGCGTGTTCGCGTTCGCCACGGCGGGCGAACACATGCGCGGTTCGATCCGCCCCCTATTCGTCATCATTGAGTAAACTTTGACCCTGTACCTCACAGTCAGCAGACACATTCCAGCCAATCAACAGCACACCCTCCCTAGCAGACCCTCCCACCTCCTGGACAGCATCCATTTTAGATTAATTTGGAAGCTGCATACATTTTTTTTTATTATTTTTTTTATGTTTTTATTTATTTATTTTTTTAAAATTTATTTTTTAAATTCTTTATTTTTGTAGTGCATGGAGGTATAACAAATGAGCATGTGGTACCCCAACGGCATTCCTCATGCTTTTCAAGTAACAATTGTAACAATAGGGTATATGTTAATACCCTAGTCTGCGCGGAGCCCTCCATGGGTGAAGATGGATTAATTTTTTTTTGCGCTCAGGTTTTTTATTTTATTTTTAAGTTCGACGGGTATGATGGCTTTTTATTTGGCCTTTTTTGGGGCTGAAAAATGAAGATATTAGAAAAAAGAAGACGTTGAATAGTAAGTTGAATTTTACTTTGCAGGGTAGTAATTGTATTCCCCCCTCACTATTTTTAGGGTGAGGGGGGTAGGTAGGGGCTTTTTTATTTGGGTGTGTGACTAGGGGCTTGGGGACCCCTAGTCACCTTTGATGGGGGAGGGGGGATTTTCATTTAGGGCCCCAACCCGCCGCTCAGGGGTGGGGACCGGGGGGGGACAGTAGGTTCCCCCCCCCCTTATTGTTGTTTAGGGCCCCCACCCGCAGCTCAGGGGTGGGGGCCGGGGGGGAGGACAGTAGGTCCCCCCCTCTTATTGTAACTTAGGACCCCCACCCGCCGCTCAGGGGTGGGGGCAGGGGGGAGGACAGTAGGTCCCCCCCATTATTCTTTTATTGGGCCCCCACCCGCAGCTCAGGAGCCATGTTACTCTGTATATAGAGGGAGCCATGTTTACACTGTATATAGAGGGAGCCATGTTTACACTGTATATAGAGGGAGCCATGTATACACTGTATATAGAGGGAGCCATGTTACTCTGTATATAGAGAGGAGCCATGTTTACACTGTATAAAGAGGGGAGCCATGTTACTCTGTATATAGAGGGAGTCATGTTATTCTGTATATAGAGGGAGCCATGTTTACACGGTATATAGAGTGAAGCCATGTTACTCTGTATATAGAGAGGAGCCATGTTTACACTGTTTATAGAGGGAGCCATGTTACTCTGTATATAGAGGCAGTGGCGTACTAAGGGGGGGGCGGCGGGGGCGGTCCGCCCCGGGTACCACTCACTAGGGGGGTGCCGGGGCGAACTTTCGCAGGGGCGGCGAAATGCCGCCCTGTGTCTTGTGTAAAGGGACCGGCCGCTAATAAGACTATCTACCCGAGTTTCCCATCCAGCAGCAGCAGGGTCCTCTGCACTCGCGATCCGCGAGAGCGTTGCCGTGGGTTGCCATAGCAACACTCTCGCGGATCGCGAGAACGTTGTCAAAACAACGCTCTCGCGGATCGCGAGAACAGAGGACCCTGCTGCTGCTTTTTAACGAGCATGGAGAATACTGGGCCCCTCTAAACTGCCCAGTGACGCTGTGCCACAGGACCACCAGTCGAGGAGGACGGGAGGGACAGGTAAGTGGCAGCACTTATTCCACACAACATACACACGGCATCTGCACACACTCTACACACACTGCATACATTGCATACACTCTACACACACTGCATACACTCTACACACACTCTACATACACTGCATACACACTGCATACACTCTACACACACTGCATACACACTACACACACTGCATACACTGCACACACACTGCATACACTGCACACACACTGCATACATTCTACACGCACTGCATACACTCTACACACACTCTACACACACTATACACACTCTACAGACACTGCATACACTGCACACACACTGCATACACTGCACACACACTGCATACACACTACACACACTATACACACACTGCATACACTCTACACACACTATACACACTCTACAGACACTGCATACACTACGCACACTGCAAACACTGCACACACACTATGCACACACTGCACACACTCTACACACACTGTACACACTATACACACACTGTACACACTATGCACACACTGCATACACTATGCACACACTATACACACTGCATACACACTGCACACAATATACACACACTACACACACTGCATACATACTGCACACACTGCACACACTACATACACTGCATACACACTATACACACACTCTATACACACACTATACACACACTGCACACACTGCACACACTCTACACACACTGCATACACTATACACACTCTACACACACTGCATACACACTGCACACACTACACACACACTGCACTAACTATACACACACTGTACACACTATACACACACTGCATACACCCTATACATACACTGCATACACACTCTATACACACTCTACACACACACTGCACACACTATACACACACTGTACACACTATACACACACTGTACACACTATGCACACACTATACACACTGCATACACACTGCACACAATATACACACACTGCACACACTATACACACTCCACACAGTATACACACACTGCACACACTACATGCACTACACACACTGCATACACACTATACACACACTATACACACACTGCATACACTATGCACACACTATACACACACACACTATACACACACTGCACACTCTATACACACACTGCACACCTATACACACACTGCATACACTTCATACACTATACACACACTGCACACACATACATTTAAAAAAAATTGCAGTTGTTTTTTACATTTCAAAGTTGGGGAGGGGGTGCCAAATAAAGGATCCGCCCCGGGTGCCAAATGCTCCAGGTACGCCCCTGTATAGAGGGGAGCCATGTTACTCTGTATATAGAGAGGAGCCATGTTTACACTGTATATAGAGGGAGCCATGTTACTCTGTATATAGAGAGGAGACATGTTTACACTGTATATAGAGGGGAGCCATGTTATTCTGTATATAGAGAGGAGCCATGTTTACACTGTATATAGAGGGGAGCCATGTTATTCTGTATATAGAGGGAGCCATGTTTACACGGTATATAGAGGGAAGCCATGTTACTCTGTATATAGAGGGAGCCATGTTATTCTGTATATAGAGGGAGTTATGTTTACACGGTATATAGAGGGAAGCCATGTTACTCTGTATATAGAGAGGAGCCATGTTTACACTGTATATAGAGGGAGCCATGTTTACACGGTATATAGAGGGAAGCCATGTTACTCTGTATATAGAGGGAGCCATGTTATTCTGTGTATAGAGGGAGCCATGTTTACACGGTATATAGAGGGAAGCCATGTTACTCTGTATATAGAGAGGAGCCATGTTTACACTGTATATAGAGGGGAGCCATGTTACTCTGTATATAGAGGGGAGCCATGTTACACTGTATATAGAGGGAGCCATGTTACTCTGTATATAGAGAGGAGCCATGTTTACACTGTATATAGAGGGGAGCCATGTTACTCTGTATATAGAGGGGAGCCATGTTACACTGTATATAGAGGGAGCCATGTTACTCTGTATATAGAGGGAGCCATGTTTACTCTGTATATAGAGGGAGCCATGTTACTATCTGAGGTGGTTAACTATGATTGGCCCTGGCATGTTTGTTAGTCTGGCCTGCATGTTTGTCTGGCATGAATAAAAGTAGCATGTTTCAACTATATTAGTAGTTTGCACTGAAACATGTGCAAATGGGGAGTTTGCGGTTGTGCAAATGTACTGTTTGCGGTTGTTTGCGGTGCGTTAAACGGGGAGTTTGGTCTGTCACTGTGAAGCGGGCGTAACCCTTACACTACCTGATCGATATAACATCATACCTGATGTTTTAAAGCACGTTATTCCAAACAATTTAGGAATGTTAGGTGATTTATGCCCTTTATGTATTAAAACCAGACTCTGCATCATTACGTGTTGGATTCTTCATTTGATTTTATTTGTAATACCTTGCAAATGCATACATATATATATATACACACACACACACACACGGACAAGTAAC
Source organism: Pelobates fuscus (assembly GCF_036172605.1). Classification (NCBI taxonomy): domain Eukaryota; kingdom Metazoa; phylum Chordata; class Amphibia; order Anura; family Pelobatidae; genus Pelobates; species Pelobates fuscus. The sequence continues at coordinate 259,933,571 of NC_086321.1, forward strand.
ATCTTAATACAGACCAGCCAGGGACTGCAAATGAGGAGGAGGAGAAATAGAAACATTATTTCTACAAAGGATTATTTCTACAAAGGACTGAAAAATGAATGATTAACAGGGAGCTAAGATAGAGATGCCAAGTTGCAGGATAATAAGCATGTACCTCTGCTTCTAATTTTATTTTCCACACCTCACAAATACACGTTTGTTAAAATAGGAAATATGTAAACATAACGTTACAAATTTTGTTGTCCTTTAAAATTTACACCTTCTTCAAAAGGCACCACCGGATTAAACTTTGGTTCAGGGCACAAATTAAACAAACAGGTTTCTATACAAAATATTGAAAATTGGGTTGATATAATGCTCAGTATTTCAGCAATTTACTTTGCTGTGCAAAACCGTCAATGTAAGCTTTTATAAATCAGAATTGTAAGGCTCAGTGACCACATATGTGGCATTTTAATGGAGTGAATATACAAATATATCTCAGTGTACCATCTGTTTGCAGTCTATTGTTTCCAAAGTGGCATGCAGTGATAATTTGCTTTTTGTTCAGCTTTTTATTATGATTATAGATGCTATGTCCTTTGCTTAATAAATTAACCTAATTCACTCAAACCTTTTCACTGTGATTAATTTGTGAACAGTAAATTCATTATATTGTTATATTTGCTTGCTAGAAAATAAATAACTTCATTTATTAAAATTGATTACTAGACCAAAAACACATCAGCACTCATCCTTCAGGTTCAACATGTTTATTTGGTGCAGTGTGTATGCCTTGTGGTCTAACAAAAACAGAAACAAAAAAGTTTAAATGGAAATCTTCTAACAGGTAAATATTTAGTCACCGCGACAATTCAGGCTTTTTAAAGCAATGCCTACTGTACACCATATCTATACAATATAGAATGCACACCATAACCACTACGAGTAGTCAAAAATAAAATTTTATTATGTACATAAATAGTACTACCATGAAAAAATACAAAAAGTATAAATACACACAAAGACAGAAGCAAGGGCAGATACAATATTGCGATGATACAATACCAAAAAAAATTCTAACCAGCCTCAGGACAGAAACACGAGTTACCCCTCATCGTTTCGGCACCAACGGGCTGCCTTTATCAAGGCAATAACATTTTATTTTTGACTACTCATAGTGGTTATGGTGTGCATTCTATATTGTATAGATATTTAGAAAATTGGAACATTAGAAGGAGTGTTCGTATGGTTTGCACCTAACTATTTGATGTATTGTTGTCTCTCCATGTGTTTTTGGTATGTGTACTACTGTACACCATAACAATGTAACAGCATAAAATAATACCTTTATGTTAGATAGCGCAGGAAGGAGTGTAATGCAAAATCACTAGTACTGAGAGATGTAAACTAAAAAAGGGAGACACTGTTCTCCTTGAGAACTACAAATGATACTAGAGGACAGATGATAACTCCCACTACTGCCAGTTCACATGAAGCTAGACTCTGATTGCCAATTGAAGTACAATATCATAGAGCCAACTAAAGTAAAATATAGAAGTTTAAGTAAGCCCCAGAATCTATGAGGCTTAAATAGGAATATACTTAGAGTTACTATGAGAAACTCGTCTAATATATATATATTTTTTAAAGGGTCTAAAGATGCTAGTAGACTTGTGTATTTGGTTTCAAACTAATTGTAATTCGTGAAAATTTTGGAAAATTTGCGATTTGCATAAAATACCGAATGCCAAAATGCTATATGGATAAATCAATGAACAAACTGTTTTATTTGTTTCATGATGCAGAGTTCAGCCTGTGGAACACAAAAAAGATGATTGAGGAAAAAAAATTGATAGTGTGATGGGAATCCAGCATGGTCAAAATTTAGTAGGCCAAGATTTCCATGTGGCATATGTGTGTTGTGTCAGTTAGTTAGCTACACATAGCTAGGATACTGTCATCAATGTACTGAGCATGTGCAGGAATGCAGGAACTGAAATTGCACTTATTTCCTTTGTCTTGGATGAGCCATGTGGTTTGACCAGATGTACAAGTCTATATTCTGCTCATTGATTGGTTAAAGGTATATGTGGGTGTAGCTATTAATGGGAGGAGTTATAGTGCTATATAAGGAATGTACACCATGTGTTGGGCTCTCAGATATTTTTGGAACAGGAGTTCATCTGAGGCCCGATCGGTATGTTAATAAAGACTTCTTACTTCCTGAAGACCTGCATCCATTCTCTGTGTTTGGCTTCTGCTAGTTTATTCGGTAACAATAGTTTGAGGACCGTCTCTAAATGTTGATTGTATTCACAGTTCAAATAAGGGAAAGAACAGAAGGAGTAAAAAAATGTATATATTTTTATGTTAACAATCAATACAACGGAGGGCACGCAGACAAAGACATGTATAGATTACAGTTCAAAGGGGAGCTCACTGGAAATTCATTGTTGTCCTTCAGGGCTTAGTCAATACACTATAAGGTAATATAATACTGGAGCACACTATATAAAAAAAACAAATAATCTTTATTAGAAAATCTCAAACAATGAATCCATTAATTTGCTCAGAACCAGAATATATTCACAAGTAGTATAACATATTAGCAAAATCTACCAAGCAGGTAATCACCATACCTATCAATAAGCCAAATTTAAGCATAACATAATAGCGATAAAGAAACATAAAAAATAAATTGGATTACATACCGAATAATAGACATACAGTAGTATAATGAGAATAGAGGATCCCGATACCAAAATAACAACAATGCCCCCGATGTTTCGGCCAAAGACCTTTCTCTGTTTAGTGGATTTTTCTAATGTGATATACCACGTGTGAATATATTTTAGTTTTGAGCAAATTAATTGTTGTTTAGGATTCTAATAAAGTTTTTTGTGTTTTTTTAAGTAGTGTGCTTCTGTATTATATTACATTATACTGTACTATATTTATATATTATCAGGGTTGCTCACTAAAGTATGAATTCAAAGTGAATTCCAAATGTTAGGGCAATGTAGCTTAATGAAACAAATGTGATGTTTTAGTTTGGCTTTTTTAGCAGTGCATTTTCAATTCAAATTGAATTCTCGACAATTCTCACATTAGTGTATAACGATGTATCTAATTAATGAATATATAATATATAAAAATTGCTGCCGATTTTTCTTGTTGGTTTATTTTTCACTGTGCCTCCTTTTTTCACCTCTTTTGGACACTTCTTTAACTTTTGTAATCCAAATGGCACGAACATGAACCTATCGGCGTGTTGCAAAATATTTACACAATATTGATATGTATGTATTTTGAAGTACACGGACTGTGTTTTTGCGTAATTTTGGTTCATCCGAATAATTTTTTCTGAAATGATTACATGGATGAAATTTGTTCGAAACTAAAAGCCATGTAGGCAAAATCTGATCGCACCTCGAACAATGGTTATTCAGGGAGAATCAAGCTTAATTAACCACATTTTTTTTGCAATGCACAAGTCCACTAATGAGTTTGTGAGGATTCCTGCGGCAGATGGCTTTTGGCTGTATTAAGAAATCATTTTGGAAAACTCTAATCCTGCAGGTTGAAAAAACAAATAAATTAAATGTTTTTACCATATTTAACTGCTTCTTCTGCCATGTGCTTTAGTTGTGCACAAGCATAGCCTGGATACATATGTACAGTCAGGTGCACCAAAGGTTTAGAGACTTGCAGCTTGTTGACCAGGGTAGTTAAAGGGGCAAAAGAAGCCTATTTTTGAGTCTCTTAGTAGTAGTGAAGGGGTTATTTGGTCCTGTATGTGTGTGTATTCCTCTCTCTAATAGGTTTTAGTCGGACCTTTCAATGACAGTTAAGGGATTAATCAGTGTGTGTGTGTGTGTGTGTGTGTGTGTGTGTGTGTGTGTGTGTGTGTTTCTCTTAGTGTCATAGAAGGGGTTGATCAGGTTTGTGTGTGTCTATCTCTTTCAATGACATTTAAGGGTTAAATCCCTGCTTTCACCTCTAATTGCTAGAGCTCTCCTTAATGTGCTGGAACCAATTTTAGTGATCCCAAGCTATTTCACGAACTCCTTGCAGCTGCTCAAACCAATAATCCCAGGTGTCTCCTGTAAGTCCGCTGGGGCCATTTTTAGTGGGGTCATTTACCTGACCGCATTTGGCTTTAGTAAATCTGCAAATTACCAATGCATTCAGAATGCAGTCATTTTCACCGAATTTTGTCCATTTGAAAACAAAATCCATTTTAGTGAATGACCTCGTAAATATTTTGCAGAATGCTGTACAATAAGCCAACATGGCTGCAGACAGTTAGAGAGACTACAAACAGGTAGTAATATATTTACTATATGCCTGCCTGTGTGTCCTCTCTCTCCGGCCTCCGGGTTGCTCTGTAGAGATTTTAGTATACAAAAAAATACAGCATATTAACCCCTTAACACAGTTACGGTGTTCTATGCCGTCCCTATTATAATGGACTTTAAAGCCGTTGCGGCAAAATACACTTAGAATGACATTCTGTATATATCTATCTATATATAAAATACAAATAACAGCAAATATATATATAAATAGATAAATATATATAATTACATAAATGATTACATAAGTATACATGTAGAATTTAAATACATATATATGTATATATATATTAAAATTCGACATGTATATTTAAGTAAACTTTTAACATAGTTATGTGATTTTACCAATTCAAATTTGATTGACGTACCTGACAACCCAGGCAGAAAGTGCAGAGAATTCAATTCACAACCCTGTACATCGGGGGCACTGTTTTACGCGGGAGAGTTCGCTGAACATAAATATTAGTGTTTCAAAATAATAAATTGTATTACAATGATGATATTTTCAGTAAAAGTGAAATGTTTTGCATTTTTTACACACGAACGGCACTTTTACTGACAATATTATTGTTGTAATGCGTTTTACTGTTTCGAAACACTAATGTTTGTGTTCAGTGAAGTCTCCCAAGTAGAACAGTACCCCCTATGTACATGTTTTATGGTGTTTTGGAAAGTTAGAGAGTCAACTATAAGGCTTGCATTTCATTTTTTTCACATTTAAATTTGCCAGCTTGGTAATGTTGCCTTTGAGACCATATGGTAGCCCAGGAATGAGAATTACCCCCATGATGGCATACCATCTGCAAAAGAAGACAACCCAAGGTATTGCAAATGGGGTATGTCCAGTCATTTGTAGTAGCCACTTAGTCACAATCACTGGCCAAACAATGTTTGTGACTAAGTGGCTACTAAAAATGACTGGACATACCCCACTTGCAATACCTTGGGCTGTCTACATTTGCAAATGGTATGCCATCATGGGGGTAATTCTCATTCCAGGGCTACCACACAGTCTCAAAGGTAACATTACTAATCTGGCAAATTTCAATGTGAAAAAACTGAAAAATGGAATGTGCTATATTTGACCCTGTAACTTTCCAAAACACTGTTTATGGGGGGTACTGATGTACTTGTGAGATTTTACTGAATACAAATATGTGCATTTTATTGCAGTAAAAGCTAACAGTATTATGACATTTACAGCTAAAATGTCATGCGGAACTACAATTTTTTTTTTCAAATCTTAATTTCTCACAGTTTTTTCAAATTTTGTTCAGAATACATTATGTTTCATATAAGAATAGTTTATGAGAAATTAAAGCCCAGTTTCTCCTGAACAAAATGATATATAATAAGTGTGGGTGCACTTAATATGAAAGAGGTGAATTACGGTTGGACAGACATATAGCGCAAATTCCAGATTTTGTTTACATTTTTTTTATCAGAACGTGTACTAGTGACTTCGTTCTGAAGGGGTTAATGAAGTGAAAACCTATCAAATGCTCTAAAGTTGTAGTGATGCCACTTAGTGTTACTTTACTCTTCTAATTTCAATATTTTTCATATTAATGTAACAATAACTTTACATTTATGGTTAGGATAGAACATTGATGACAATAAATGTAAATATATTGAAATAAATGTATTTGAATTAAATTGGGTGCATGTTTTATTTTAACTTAACTTCTTTTACCTTGGTAACCTATCTTTTATCTCTATACATCTAGTTGAACTTTGTAACAGGGTATAATCAGGATGGCTTCAGAGACAGTCTTCTCAGTGTTATATACGCTATCATTGAAGGGTTAAATTACACTGTTTATTAGGTTTATTGGCACTGTTTCAAGGAATGTGAAGTACAAATTTATGATACTGTCAAATTCAAAACCACAATGGATACAATGCAGAATCCCTGCAGAACAGCTGTAGAGGACCACTATAGGCATCCAGACCACTTCAGCTTAATGAAGTGGTCTTGGTGCCAGGTCCATCTAGGGTTAACCCAGCCTGCTGTAAACATAACAGTTTCAGAGAAACTGCTATGTTTACATATGGATAAAAGACAGAGATAAAGGATGGCGCTAAAAATTATTATTATAGAATATCATATATAAAACCAGTGCAGCACACAGAAATATCCACCCAAGTGTATAGTCACTAGATAACACTTACATACATGAATAAAACGAAAGGAGGGCGGTGGTTGCGCACACAATTAATGATATCCTTAGTCTAAAGTGAGATCCCTAGGTTCTGTAAACATAAAAAACCATCATAGGGTAATACATCTCAGACTAAATACAATATTAGGAAAATAATATTGTATTTAGTCTGAGATGTATTACCCTACGATGTTTTTTTATGTTTACAGAACCTAGGGATCTCACTTTAGACTAAGGATATCATTCATTATGTTTACATATGGGTTAATCCAGCCTCTAGTGGCTGTCTCATTGACAGGCGCTAGAGGCGCTTCCGCTCTTCTCACTGTGATTTTCACAGTGAGAAGTCGCCAGTGTTTATAGGAAAGCATTGAGAAATGCTTTCCTATGGACTGACTGAATGCGCGTGCGGCTCTTGCCGCGCATTCGCATTCAGCCGGTGACGTCAGAAGAGGGAGGAGAGCCCCCAGTGCAGAGGGAGCCCGGCGCTGGAGAAAGGTAAGCCTTTAACCCCTTCCTCCCCCTACAGCCCGGCGCGAGGGGGGCCATGAGGGTGGGGGGTTTATTTTCCTGGCACTATAGGGGTCCTTTAAGCAGAGCCTGGGCCCCATACAGTATTTCAAAACTACACCCAGGACTCACAGAATTCCTGTAGAAATAGCCTTAACCATAAGTAGCATTTCTGGATAATCATTTAAGAATACATGGACTACTTATTTTCCATATTTCTCATTTAAATTGTATTTCTGTCTATCTCCATCTTGTACAGTATTACTGCTTAATTGATGGCTATTGCACCCTTAATCCTTAACTCTTGTTTAGCTAAAAACATTTTTTTCAAGTCTTAGTGTTTGGGCTCAAAGCCTTGTTAATTTATGATGTCCCCTATGTATGACTTTCACCTATCTGATCTCTGCCATTCCCTCATAACCTTAAATTTAAATTCGTTCTCATCTGCTTTTTCTTTCATTTGTTTGTAACATCTCAATGCTTCCCCACCCCAATCTGTCTTATCTAGCCCTAGATTCTCTCCTATAGCCTGGGCCCCATACAGCATTTCAAAACTACATCCAGGACTCACAGAATCCCTGCAGAAACAGCCTTAAGCAGAGGTAGCATTTCTGGATAATCATGGACTCCCAGAGTAACGTATCTATACTTATCCAAATGTGTCTCTCGCTCTCCTAAAAGAGCCACACTCCACTCTCACCTCCAGCTCTGCTACTTTTACACCTTGTTTGGTGGCTGACACCCTTGCTGCCCTGTTGTGTATTTGTACCCCACCTCCTCTAGACTGTACGTTTGTTTGAGCAAGGCCCTCCTCTACCTATTGTTCCTGTGTCACTGTGTAATTGTCTCATTTGTTGTAAATTTCCCCCTTTCATAATATTGTAAAGCGCTGCGTAAGTAGTTGGCGCTATATAAATACCTATAATAATAATAATAATAATATCTCTTTATCATATCCCCTTATTTTTGTGTATGTTATCTGCTGTGTTTTTGTTACTAAAAATAAAATACAATTGTACAATTGTGTAGATTTACAAAGAGAAAAAAAAACAGCACATAAACTATTACAAATGTTAACAGGCCTTAGAAGTTAATGAAGACTCTTTTAAAACAAACGTAAAATATATATGTAGCTTTGTTTAACCCCTTCAGGACGGAGTCAATAGTGCACGTTCTGATCAAAACAAAACGTAAACAAAAACTGGAATTTGCGCTATGTCTGTTCACCCGTAGTTCCCCTCTTTCATATTATATGCACCCACACTTATTATATATCATTTTGTTCAGGAGAAACAGGGCTTTAATTTAGCATTAACTATTCATATATGGAACATAATTCATTATGAATAAAATTTAAAAAAAATGTGAGAAAATAAGATTTTTTTTACATTTGTATTTCCGTCTGACATTTTAGCTGTGAATGTCATAATACTGTTTTACTGCACAAAAATGCACATATTTGTAATCAGCGATGTCTCACGAGTACAACAGTATCCCCCATTAACAGGTTTTATGGTGTTTTGGAAAGTTACAGGGTCAAATATAGAACGCTCCATTTTCAAATAGAAATTTGCCAGATTGGTAATGTTACCTTTGAGACGGTGTGGTAGCCCAGCAATGAGAATTACCCCCATAATGGCATAGCATTTGAAAAAGTAGACAACCAAAGGTATTGAAAGTGGGGTATGTTTAGTCTTTTTTAGTAGCCACTTGTTTGTGACTAAGTGGCTACTAAGAAAGACTGGACATACCCCACTTGCAATACCTTGGGTTGTCTACTTTTGCAAATGGTATGCCATCATGGGGGTAATTCTCATTCCTGGGCTACCATACGCTCTCAAAGGCAACATAACCAATCTGGCAAATTTCAATGTAAAAAAAAATGAAATGCAAGCCTTATATGTGACTCTCTAACTTTCCAAAACACCATGAAACCTGTACATGGGGGGAACTGTTATTCTCGGGAGACTTCACTAAACACAAATATTAGTGTTTTAAAACAGTAAAACATATTACAACAATAATATAGTCCATAAAAGTGCTGTTCGTTTGTAAAAAATGCAAAAAACTTCACTTTTACTTAAAATATCATGGTTGTAATACAATTTACCAATTTGAAACACTAATATTTGAGTTCAGCGAAGTCTCCCGAGTAAAACAGTACCCCCCATGTACAGGTTTTATGTTGTCTTGGAGAGTTACAGGGTCAAATATAGTGCTTGCAAATTAAATTCTCAGCACTTTCTCCCTGTCAGGTATGTCAATCAAATTTTAATTAATCAAATCACCTAATTATGTTAAAAGATTACTTAAATATACACGTAGATTTTTAATATATATGCATTTATAGGTATTTAAATTCTACGTGTATACTAATGTAATCTTTTATGTAATTATATGTATTTATCTATATATATATATATTTGCGGTTATTTGCATTTTATATATAGATAGATATATATAGAATGTCATTCTAAGTGTATTTTGTTACCAATATATATATATATATTAATAACAAAATACAGTTAGAATGAAATTACATATGTATATATAATTTATATTACATTTTGTTTCAATATTTTATTTATTAATTTTATTATTTTATTTATTTATTATTGTAATTATACGTATTTATATATATAATATATGTGTATATATCTTTTATATATAGAATATATGTATATTATATATATGTTACGTCATTCTAAGTGTATTTTAATACTAATATATGTACTTATATTAGTATTAAAATACACTATGTATGACGTTAAATATATATAATATACATATATATTATATATATAATATATATACATATATTATATATATATATAAATACATGTAATTTATTTTATAACCTGTCTAATAATTTTTTTTTATACTTCCCACCAGCAGGGGGACTGTCTGATATTTTAGACAGTCCCCCTGCTGGCAGATCCACAGCCAGCTATAGGGGGCCATGTGATCGCTCTTTGAGAGCGATCACATGGCCCCTGGGGGCCTGATTTGCCGTGGGAGGGCTGCCTGGGCTGTGAGGCAGTCCTCCCGAAGTGGAGCGCCGGGAAGGTAAGTATCCCGGACGCTCCAGGGCTCAAAGCCGTTACGGTGTGCTATGCCGTCACAACGGCTTTAAAGCCCACTTAAAGCGTGACGGCATAGCACGTCGTAACGGCGGGAAGGGGTTAACTATATGGCACCGAGCTACATAGCCCTAAAATGCACAATCCACACCTCAGTCAGAATAGCGCATCCCTTTAGCCCTGCAATTGTAATTATTACTGTTATTGATAAACTGCAATAATTACATTGCAGGGTTAATACCACCACTAGAGGTGCTTCGGGTTGTTAGGCGACTAATGGCTGCATGAGGGCATCCAGGATCAGCTAAAACCCGATAGGCAAGCATTGATTCAGTGCTTTCCTATGGGATAGTCCTAATGGAAGCACGTGCATGCATATTAGGTCCTTAACATTAGCTGACATCGGGGCAAGAGGAGCAGAGGCGGAGCCTGACCCTGAATTCAGGTAAGTGAATCTGCGCAGCGAGGGGTGCGTTAATAAGGTGCACTATAGGGTGCTATAGTGCTAGGATTACAACTTTGTGTTCCTAGCCTATGGTTTCCCCTTTTACAAAGCAGTAATGGTATACAGATTAGCCTTGCAGTCTCAATTAACAAAGCAGGAGATAGTCTAAATATAACACACTGTACAATAAAGGAAGTTTGAAAATTAGAACTTTCTTTACAGGAAGTGTGTAGGGAGGCTGTGTAAGTCTGCGGCATGGGAGGTGTGGCTAAGACTGTATAAGAAAAATGATTTAACTTTTAAATGGCAGAGAATTGATCTGAGATACAGCAGTTGCATAGTCTATACACCAAAACTACTTTAAAACGCTAAAATTGTTTTAGTGCTCAGAATGTCCCTTTAATGTTAATGCATTCAGGATGGTGACTAAGACATATAGGTTAATAAACTATTAAGTTATAACTATCAAACCAGTGCTCAACTTCAAAGAAGCAGGAGTTTTAATGGCCATATCACTGGTATATTTTACTCTATAAAGGTATTCACTAAAGTGAGAATTGCTGGGAATTCAAAGACAATGTCAAATGTAAGACAAACAAGACAAAACAGAAAATATTCTCCAAGTCAATTCAGTTTTCAGTTTGGCTGTTTTGGCCTTATATTTAAAATTAACTTTGAATTCATGGCAATTCTCACTAGTTAATAACCTTAATAGAGTAACATATCAGTGGTATAGCCATTAAAACTGTCCCCTATTTCAAAAAGATGTATGCTTTATACATCTTTTTGAAATAGATGTATACGGTTAATGTATGCTTTCAGGTAAATGAAGCTGGTGTCAGTGCTGAACCAAATATCCTGTAAACAGAGGTTTGTGAGATGTGCTCAACTTTCACATTATAACAATACGAAGGACAGGCTTTGTCCAAAGGTACGAGTAAATTCCAGCCTTTAAAATAGTATCTTGGTTATTTATATTTATGTAATATTTGCATATTGTAGGGCATTCAGTATTATTCACTAAATGGGGACTATGTGGGAATTCATTCGTGATTTTTAAATTTAGGTTGGCATAAATCTGTAACTTAATAATGTTTGCAACTTGACTAATTTGGTCTAAAATTTAAAATCTACTAGTAATTTTTGACAATTCTAAGTTCTAGTAAAAAAAATATTGAATATTGATCTTCATGACGCATTTAAAACAACCAGACGTAAATTCAGACTGAAATATCTCTTTTAAATTTGCACTTACTTAAAAAAAAAAAAAAAATTACAAATCTCCCCAATAGCCTGGGGCATCATATCAATCTCACCTCCACAATCTATCATGTTAACATCATCAGGTTTTTCCAAAGGCCAACAGTCGTATTCTGTGTTATCCAAATCATGCCATGCTAAAGTAACGCCAAACCTGGACTATATTAAAAGAAAAAGGAAAAAAAAAGACATTTTGTTATAAATAAATATATTCTTTTTCACCATTCACAATTTTTTTTTTTTTGTAGTTAAATTAAGGTCTTAATGTTATTTTATTTTCTATTCTAAACAATCTCCTAATCGAGATATACGGTAAGTCTAATACCTTTAATGTGCTTACATTTGGAAATATATTTCCTTTATTGCTTCCTTTTAATTTTAACGAAATGTTCTAAAACTAAATTTCATTTATAAATAGTTTTGAATAACAATAATACTTTGAACCCAACTGACGGTATATTCTTTAATAAAATGTAGTTTTATGTCCTCCAAAGAGATCAGTACCACTCGACAATGATCAGTTGTGTGTTTAAATCTATACTCTACTTGCTAGATACAAACAATGTCTATAATACAAAGTTTCACTAAATTGCTGTCACCTACCAGTAAACTTCCAATCAGATGGAAAAGAAAAATAAATAAGTTGCAGCTTTTCATGGCCAACCACATTATTGCATCCCAGTTCTATGTATTTACTTTTAAGTCTCAGGGGAGCGATATTGTAATGATGCTGTGCCTGAGATTCACAGCCAGATGTGATGCTGTTGCTGCTACTGTAATTTCTCCCTTAGGGCTGGCTATGGGATAGTGAGGGGAGGTGGAGTGGATGAGCTCAGCTGTAAAATCAATTTGCTTTCAGGGAATAGCAATTGAAAGCAGAATTTCACATTTAGTTTGAGTGCCATCTAGTGGCTGTATTTTTTAATACATTTTTCAACCAAGTTGTTTGTATAGCCAAGGAAGATTTTTTTTACTATTAATATCATTTATAAAGTGCCAACATATTCCACAGCACTGTATCACTGTGAAAAAAGACATACCAAACAAATTCAAAAGGAAAAAAGGGGTCTTGATCCAGAGCACTTTACAATTTGTGAAAATAGAACAACAGACTATAGACAGACAGTATAAACAGATTGATACAAAGAAACAGAGGGCCCTGCCATTGAGTATACAGTCTAGCAATTACAGTACAAAATGCTTACTAAGATGGCTTGTGAAACTAAAGGTAATAATGGGTTTGCAGGGGGTATCTTAAGTTGATGGCCAGAACTCTTGTGACATAAGTAAATACTGAATAGCTTGTGGGTTGTTAAATTGTTGAAAATAGATGCAGCTGAGGAACATGCTATAATAAAATAATGGGGAAGTGTGGAAAGGTGGGTTTAGTGGTAGAACATTTTTAGAGTTTTTTTCTGAGGAAAATCAGGGTGCAGGCATGAATTTGGAGAAATAAGGAATGCAAAGGAAGCCACAAACTCACTTTCCCAGCAGGTAGAGGAGAGTGTTGTAGTAAATACATTGATAAACACAGATCTGATCTGCACACATCAAACAATCCATAAGACTTTCTTTTCCTACAGAAATCTCACATTTGCACGAAAAAGCAAGTCTTATGGCTTGTTTGTTGTGTGCAGAGCTGTATTTAACAATTTATTTACTATCCACTGACTTCAGGAGGAAGGAGTTTCCATTCACATTTTTCCTCACCATAATTCTATTGGTTTGTGCTCCAAAAGTAACGCCAAGCCTCAATAGTAAGCCAGGCAATAACAGAACAGCTGTCCATAAATGAATTACTGGCTTTGCACCTTTTTCCGGAGTTGTATTTAAAAGTTGTATACTGCAGATATATACTCCAATGAATAGTGTGTGTGTGTTTGTGTATATATATATATAAAACCAAACAGTTCCTTGCACTCACGCTTTGAGGGTTTCCAAATGCCGGGTGCACATTCCCTGGGCTCCCAAATGTATAATCCAAGTATAAAGTTGGCTGCACTCCGGTTGTATGTTTTGATCCTGAAGTAAGTCCCAGGAGGGACTGAAACGTTGATCGTTTTTATTTTGTTTATTTAATAAATATTAGAATTTTAAAGACCGGAGTGCAGACAACTTTATACTTGGATTAAATATATATATATATATATATATATATATATATAGTGAAAGAGTGTTGGGCATGGTGGTCAGGGGTGTATATCTGGCACCCTCACTTTTACGCAGTCACTATCCTGACATGTGGGTAAGCACATGCAGCCCCATGGAAAGTTAAAGGATCACTATAGGCACCCAGACCACTTCAGCTCATTGAAATGGTCTGGGTGCCAGGTCCATCTAGGATTAACCCTTTCTGCTGTAAACATAGCAAGCATACTGGCACCTTTTCTGATCGGAGAACCCCAGAAGGCTTTCTATGACCTGGAATCAGCGCAGGCAGGGGTCTTCTCCAAACTGAAGGCTGAGATCCTTGCAAGACTTGGTGTCACTATGGCAGTTCGTGCCCAAAGATGTCATGCCTGGACTTTCAACCAAGAGAAACCTAACCGCTCCCAGATGTTTGACCTGTTACATCTTGCTAGAAAGTGGCTATGTCAGGATCGGGACAGGGATCCAACACGCAGAGTACAAACAGGTAATAGGTACGTATACCGGACCTTAGAATGGCCGGACTAACGTAGGTAAAAGTAAAGAATGGTCTAGAGACAAGCCGAGGTCGAAGGAACGAGAGAGCAGGTAAGCGAGAGACAAGCCGAGTCAAGGGTAATAGAGGTAAGCGAGGTATAACAAACAAGCCGGGTCAAAACCAAAGAGACAGAATATAACAAGAGCACTGAGTGACTAGACAAGCTAGAACCACGACAGGGCAATGAACAAATGTAGAAAGCCCTACTTTATACCCTGGTTCCAGATAGGTAATCACGCCCCCGACGAGTCCTCATTCGTGCTCAGGACTTGATTGACAGGTCGGGACGGGTTGTCGTCATGACGCCGGCTACTGAGCGCCGCGTCATAAAAGGAAGTGGATACCTCGCGGCCGGCGTGTAAATGACCGGGAGAACCGCGAGGAATGAGTGATTCAACCCTTTTGGGAGGAAGAACGTCCAAGTGTCTCACCTCCTCAGAGGTAGAGACGACAGGTACCCTGACAGGCTACAACCTGAAATAAATACGGCAAGCCACATCATAGAACTTCTTGTGATGGACAGATTCCTGCGGGGCTTACCTGCTTTACTGCGTCGATGGGTCAGCCAGAGTGATACACAATCAGCCGATGAGTTAGTTTGGTGAAAAGATATGTTGCTGCAGATGACAGACAGTGGCTTAACAAAACAAAGTCTATGCAGAGAGTTAAGATCACAGCTGCTGAAAGACCTGGTAAGATTTTTCAAGGTTTTGGAGACACAGAGGAACAAGAGACATATTCTCAGAGACGCCATAGGCTTATGCCTAGAAATGTTAATCCTGGAAAAGGGTCTAGGTGGGGGACAGATTATAATATTACATGTTTCCGGTGTAATGAACTTGGACATAAAGCTATAGACTGTCCCTTGATTGTAGAACCTATGCAATGCAATATGATTAATCAGGATATACAATTGTCTTGTCTGCTGAATCATATGGAATCTGCTGTTGCCAACTGAAGTTACAATCCGCAGATATGTTCTATAAAGGTGAATGGGAAAGAGGTTAAAGCTCTATTAGACTCCGGAAGTATGGCTACATTGATAACAAAATGCCTTGTATCTGAAGCCGATGTTGATGCATTTCAGAAAATAGGTATTATTTGTGTTCATGGTGACAAACGTGAATATCCTACAGTTTTGCTGAAATTTAAAAGCCTTTTTGGTACTGTGAATAGAGCGGGGGTGGTTGATAAATTTGCTTATGATGTGGTGTTGGGAAGGGATTTCCAGCAATTTTTAGACTTGTGGGGGTCTCCAGGAAAAGTAGCTCATGAGTGAATAGCAAATGATGATGATGATTCTGGAAATGTGTTTCATTTTTCTGACATAGAATGGGAAGGACTAGGCATAAGAACAGAGAAGGCTGAAGCCTCACGTCACATGCCAGCTTTAGTAGGAGATGACTCAGGCCACGATAGTCAGGAGTCTGATAATGATCAGGATCAAGGCATTAACTTGCCTGACTTAGAAGTCAGTCCTGTTAACTTCAGGAAAGCACAATGGGAAGACCCCACTCTTGCAGAGGCCCGTAAGAATATCCAGGCTTCTAATGATGATCCAGTACAACTAGATAGAGCCCCTTCACATCCTTACTTTGAGGTACAGAATGATTTGATTTATAGAGTGGAGAAAAAGGGGATGGATGTAGTAAAGCAACTACTTGTGCCTAAGCCCTTCAGACATACAGTCCTAAACTTTGCACACAGCCATATATTGGGGGGACATTTAGGCATAGAAAAGACAAAAGAGTCTTACAGAGGTTTTATTGGCCTAGGGTATTTGCTTCATTTGCAAAATATTGTTCTTCTTGTCCTGAATGCCAGCAAACTGCCCCTTTTAAGGCATACCGCAGTCCTCTGGTACCATTGTCTATAATATAAATACCTTTTGAGAGGGTTGCAATGAACCTGGTAGGTCCTCTGGTAAAGTCTGCAAGGGGGCATCAGTATATATTGGTGGTTTTGGATTATGCTACCAAGTACCCGGAAGCAGTACCCCTACGTAACACGTCTGCGAAAGACAATAGCAAATAAGCTCATGCTCCTGTTTAGCCGGGTGGGCATACCAAAAGAAATTTTGACAGATTAGGGTACACCATTTATGTCTAAAGTTACAAAGGAGTTATGCAAACTACTTCAAATTAAACATCTTAGGACCTCTGTATATCATCCCCAGACAAACGGACTGGTAGAACGGTTCAACAAGACCTTAAAAAGTATGTTAAGGAAAGTAATTGACAAGGATGGTTAAATTGGGATTGCTTACTACCCTATCTAATGTTCTCTATAAGGGAGGTGCCACAAGCTTCTACGGGCTTCTCTCCTTTTGAACTTCTATATGCCCATCATCCCAGAGGTCTGCTAGATATAGCAAAGGAAACCTGGGAACACAAATCAAATCCATACCGTAGTGTAATTGAGCACGTAGCTCAAATGCAAGATAGGATAGCGGCTGTCATGCCATTAATTAAAGAACATATGCAGAAAGCCCAAGAGGCCCAGAAAAACAGTTATAATAGAAATTAGACATGTGCAATTCGTTTCGGTCCGAATTCAAATTCAGACGAATTTTGGGTAATTCGGACATTCGGGTGCTTCCGAATGTCCAAAGTGCCGAATTTCGGAATGCCGAACCGAATTGTCGAAGTGCCGAATTTCAGAAGTGCTGAAGTGCTTCGGATTTCTGGGTTATAGTAGTTTTAGGGGTAGGGTTAGGGGTAGGGTTTGGTTAGGATTAGGCTTATGGTAGGGTTATGGTTAACCCCTTAAGGACCAAACTTCTAGAATAAAAGGGAATTATGACATGTCACACATGTCATGTGTCCTTAAGGGGTTAAGGGTGGAGGTAGGGTTAGTGGTTGGGGTAGGGTTAGGGCTAGCATTAGGGTAGGGGTAGGGTAACCCTAACCCTATTCCTATCCCTAACCATAGTCCTAACCCTACCCTACCCCTACCCTAACCCTAAACTTACCCCTAACACTAACACTACCAGTACCCTACTCCTAACCCAATCATACCCCTAACACAACCCTAACACTACCATAACCATAACTCTACCCTAACACTACCCCTAAACCACCGGCCAGTGGTGTATCCTGGTTATGTGCTGCCCTAGGCAGGACAAAACTCAGGCGCCCCCCTCCCGCCCGCGCCACCCCCATCCAACCCTTCCCCCCGCCCGCACCACCCCCACCCTTCCCCCGCCCCACCTTCTAAATACACACACACATTCACTTACAGATACGCATACACTAGCTAACAGAAACACACACTCGCTAACAGAAACACACACACACTTACAGACACACTCACACTCACTAACAGACACACACTCACTAGCAGATACACACACACTCACACACACACGCACTAACAGACACACACTAACAGACATACATACACACACACACTAACAGACATACACACTAACAGACATACATACACACACACACACACTAACAGACACACACTAACAGACATACACACACACATGCTAACAGACATACACACACACACTAACAGACATACACTAACAGACATACACACACACACACACTAACAGACATACACACATACTCACTCACATATTTAACACTTTTTTTTTTTTCTTTTAAATTTACCCCCCCGAGCCTCCTTACCTTTGGGAATGCTGGGGGGGGGGGGTCCTATTTCTCCCTGGTGGTCCAGTGGCTGCTGGGCAGTGCTGGCGGGCGGGCGGCCGGCGAGGGAGCACTTCCTCTGAGCTCTCTGCCGCACAGTGAGGCTGAGAGGCGGAGCCGGAATATGACGTCATATTCCGGCTCCCAGCCTCACTCTGCGGGCGGCGCGCGAGGGAGCTGAGCAGAGAGCTCAGAGGAAGTGCTCCCTCGCCGGCCGCCCGCCAGCACTGCCCAGCAGACCGCCCGCCAGCCCAGACGGCATGTCAGTTAGCCGCAAGGCTAACAAGGCATTTGCCCTGGGCATTTGGGGGCGGCTTTTTTTGCCGCCCCCTGGAAAATGCCGCCCAAGGCAAATGCCTTGTTTGCCTCGCGGCTAATACGCCCCTGCCACCGGCGGACATTTACCGGGCGATTTGGGGACTCCCTGGATTGGTTGATAAGGATTTAAAAGCCACTTAATTGACAGAGGTATTTTTAACCCCTGACGAAGGTTCATTAGACGCACCGAAACGCACGCCGGGTTTAAGTTTATTTAACACTTTTTTTGTTCACTATGGTAGCACTGGTTATTTGATTTCTTTTTATTTCCAGCACTGATTTATTTTCTTTGAAGGGAGTTATCTAGAGGCAGTTGTTTCTCTTTCTTCCTCCTATCTAGGGATAGTATAGAACACTCTTGAAGGTGTTTCCCTTAGGAGCTGCAGGGATATTCCACTCTATTTACTATTCTTGCTGGACATGCTGTTCTTACTGGGAGACTTTTACTCCCCATATAGCATTAGGGACAGCATAGTACACCCTTGAAGGTGTTCCATGTAGGAGGTATAGGGTGACTTTCTAAGGTGTCCTATCTAGGAATAATAAGGTGGTGATTTTTGTGTGTATATATATATATATATATATATATATATATATATATATATATATATATATACACTTTTTTCCTCCATTATCCCTCTAAGTACCTGCTTACTAGCTATTTATTGAACCACTCAGCTTTGGGGATTTAACCATTACTATATGCTTTAAGGCTTCAGTCTATCCCTTCATAGAATCTTTGATATATGATATTAGTTTTTCTTACTATATTCCTATTTAAAATGCCCCCTCTCTTTTTTCAGTTGAATTAATAAAGTAACTTTTGTTTATACTGGGGCACCCAAGAGCCATTTGTCGCCAAATATGGCAGCAAAACCTGTGGTTGCTGCTTCATCCGTCCAGATGACGGAGGAATGTATCGACAACTGTGAGAGAAACATGCTCTTCCTGATCCAGTGTAACAGGAATTTACGCCATATAAGCAGGTCAGCAGTAGCCTGAGGATAGAGGCCGATACGACTACAATCACTGGCAAATTCAGGAAGTGGGCTAAGGAGTCTAGAGATAAAGGCTCTACCTTGCGGGATAATCCTTGTGGCAAAACTTAGGGAACCCAACAGAGATTGTAACTCCTTGCGGTTGCAGGTACCCACTTGTATGTATTGGTTGATAATCTGTAGGATATTATCTATTTTTCCTAATGGGAGACTGGCTTCCATGGCCACAGAATCAAGATGAATACCCAGGAAACTGACCAAGGTGTCAGGACCTTCTGTTTTTTGCGAGAGACTGGTATACTAAAGGAATGAAATAAGTGTTTTGCAGTACAGCGAAGTGCCTGCAAAACAGCTGAGTGTCCGTTTGTCTCCAATCAATTTTGATGTTGAACTGAGCCAGAATGGCAAACGCCTTCGCTGAAAAGGACCGGTGGTAATCATAAAATTACGCACCACCGTATTTATTACCCAAGTCATCCAGCTTATGCAAGTAGAGGTCCAGCTCCTCCCTCCTCTGAGGGTGGACAGGGCATATGACATCCCTATAAATTCCAAAGGTAATGACAAAATCCAGGATAGACAATTTCTTACTCAGTCTAGGGTCCCTAGACTTCAATACAAAGGATATATTACTGTATGCATACGTGCGATTCTCCACTATATCCCGAGAGGCAATCAGTAGTGAGACAACAGTAACATCTTTGCCTTCCAGGATATCGTTCTTGAGATTCGCAGGTACCATATGGGCAGGGTTGACGACATGGGTTCCTGATCCTGAGGGTACATTATTAACAGCTTGCAACTGTGGTGAGCCGGGAAGTTCAGCAGCTACGGGCCCAGACGATGATAGGGGAAGGCTACGAGCCTCTATTCTATCCAGCCTATTGTTAAATTTCCCCATTGGGGCCACGAGTGAGGCCAACATGATGTGGAGATCCAAGTTGCAGGAACCACTCATTCCTTATCCTGCCCTGCGTTGTCAGTATTCATCTGCATAGGCCTAAATATTTCCACTTTTCTGTCCATTGCTGGGAAAGGGATGTTGCCTCTGCGAAGTTCCGCTGTGATGCGGGGAATGGTCCATGACCTACTATATGCAGGGCTACTGTTATCACCATTATGAGTAGGTGAAATAGACCTGACAGGAGTACTGTGGAGAGATAAATCGTCCACTTCTTTAGGGATCTGAGTCATACTGAACGATATATCAAACATAATTTGGAAAACTGGTTGTTTTACTGGCTGGCTAACTAGTGCCATGGCGAAACGATTCACTAAGTTGGTAACAAGTGAGGCCCTGCTAATTGTCAAGTGGCTAGAGAGGCTCTACCTGTACTTGTGTCAAAGGTAGGTTGGGAGTGACAAGGGAGGCCCTCTCTATGCAACCGTGCGAGGCGGCTACCTGTGATTTGGACCGAGGGGAGAATTTTACCTCAAGCGTTGAGGATGGGTGTTGACCTCGCGGGACAACTGTCAACAAGGCGAAGAAGCGTTACAACTAGTGGCCCTCAAGATCCTTTCAAGCCAGTAAAACCTGCAAAAAGGGGGGAGGATGTTGTGGAGATAATTTGGCAAAACATACCTGAAGCCCACTTGCATGTTTGTTATGTCAGAAAATATGGTTGCAACCTATTGAAAATAGGAAAATAGGTGGGAGAAGTTGTAGAGTGGATACGGGAACGATGGGGGCAATGCCCTCTCAAAATAGTTTTTTTTTTAACTCTCCTGTCACAGAAATCTGTAATTCCCACTAAAGAAGCTAGAGAGGGGAAGGAGAGACCTATTTGTGATGGACCGCCTGGCACCCCGACCGGGTACCTCCATCAATCGCTGCTTCCTAGTAATCCTTGAGTACCATAAGCACCGCACCAGATACCGTAGCAACAAACCGACACAGGTTGGTTGGGGTCTCGCTGTCCTCCACACAGTGGGTAGACCTCTCCTAGTCCAGAGAGCAAAGCAGGTTGCACTTACAAGGGAGTATCGTGATTATACTGTGAATGTAGCTCTCCAATCCCCCAAGCATGAGTCTAGACTTCATGAAGGGTAAAACAAATCTGTTCAATGGCAGCCACAACTGGCCTTATATGCAGGTCCCCATGCAAGGGGTACTCCCCCCTGGTCCTGAGAGTAGACTGCAATAAAAACATATGCACAATTACATTGGCTCTCAGGTCCAGGACACTCCCATACAAAATAGGTCAATCCTATGCCTGGGAGTTAATTGAGTCAAGCACTGTATTAAACTGAATTAGCTCCAGGCACAAAAAAACACACATTTTTACAAAACCCCCAAAATACCTTAAAAGACACAAAATCCCCACAACAGTTACATCCCCTGATAGCTCTGATCTGGGTGACCAACATATCCAAAAATCACCCAGATCAGTTCAGGGCTTCAGGAATTTCCTGAAAGTCATAATTTGACCAACCGCCCATGCCCAAAACAGTTCCAGAGAATCAGGGCTTGTGGTTGGTCTAGTTCGGTAGTTTAAAAACGAACAAACTACCAAACAGAGTCAATAGTCTTACCCTGGAGCTTGAACCGAACAGCGCCAAACAGCACCTTTCTAAGTGTTGTAGAACGCAGGCGATGCTGCGGTGTTTGGGAGTTTCTGTGTCCGTTTTCAGTTTCATGAGGTTCATGCCCAAACACTGCTGCCTGCTTTCATGCGAACAAGATGGCCGCCACCTCGTGGTCGTCCATAGGAATTGCTGCCACCCAGATGAACACTCACGAACACAAAGTAGCAATTAGGCTTAAAGAACTCCAGGTTGGTTTATGGTTCGTGTGGTTGTTCGGTTCTCAAACCAAATATAAAATCCCACAAACCAAGTCTGTTTGCATAGTTTTTAAAGGGCCCATAGTCTTTTGGCAAGAGGCTGGCCTGCAGGCTCCTTCAAGCACACGTGACGAAGTTCAGTTCATCACACTACAGTATACCTAATGATAACAAAGATGAGTATATATTAAAATGCATATACGCTAAGGTACTCCTAAATATTGAAGCCCGTAAAAACCACCTACTTACTAGAATGGGATTTGGGTCTGAAGAGCAAAATGCTGCTCTAAATTGCAACCTCGAAATGTGTCAAATATGATTAGACATGACTTAGAACAACTTTTGTAAGGAATCGTAGATCGTGCAGAAATGCATATGTAACATTATGGACAGTGCGGCCCAAGGTGTATCGTCTAAGCCAGATACAAGTTTAACAAAATTGATATCCGTACAAAAGATACCAATAAGTGAACCAGCTAGTACCGAGATATAACATTATATTCTTAATCCAACTCTATAAGTGATTCCAAACACCAACACAAAAGCAAAACGTATTAATGACCTGCATTTGTATTTCCATGCAACAGTAAGCCTAGCTATGACAAGTGTAATATTTGTAGTGAACGCTAGAGGGCCACACGCTAAAATCTGTCTGTCCTGTTTGTGAAAACTAGAACCATAGCAACATATCAAGAGTAAATGCCCAAGCCTTCGTGAGAGCCAAAGTGCGAACGTAATAGGTTTGTGTAAATCTAGCTTGTGACCCTATTTCATTTAAAAATGAACAAAACAAAAAAAACTACAAACCCTTACCATTTTAATGAAATAAAGGCCACGAACGCTCTATACGGCAATAGAACTTTCGTACCCGCCTAACCCATGGAAACGTGCAACTGCATTCGTGCAACCAAACGACCCGTTCGTGTGCGAAGAGCCAAACGGGGAGACAGCGTTTTTTAACAAAAACCCTCTTTGCAAACCCACCTTACCATACAAAATGAAATAAAGGGCATGAACACCGTCTACGGCAATAGAGCATTCCAGCCCGCCTACCCATAGAAACGTGCGATCGTATTCGTGAGACCAACCGACCCGTTCATATGCAAAGTGCCGAACGAGGGAAGGACCCATGAAAGCAAACGAATAGACAAAATGAACTGAATGAAATTTAAAGTAAGGATCAAACCGTGTAGATGCCAATGGAGGGCGCTGGCGTGACTGACAGCCTACAGGGTCGGAGGTCAGGCAGGAGCTTCCGGTTTAGCCAGCAATGCTGGGAGCGGGCTGGAGCAGCGATGCAACACCCACTGGCCTGCCAATGAGAAGAAATATCGCCTATATAAAAGAGACTCGGGGGGAGGGGAGGAGGGTGGGAAGGATTACACTGCTTGTTTGATTATTTCCTGTTCTTACATGATTTAGCCCCCAATTTCATCAGGTGTGAGTGTTAACTGCAACAGCGCATTTATATATTGTTTATCAGTGTTACACTATTACTTGTTTTTTATGTTGTAGATCTGCAGCTGGATTCTCCATTTTTGTTTTGCATCTATAAATATTAAACTCACTGTTCATGATGGGATATGTAGTCCTGTTTTTTTTTTTTCTTCTCTGACCTCTGCACCTATGAAAGGCAGAGGTCAAAAACAGGATGGATTTGTTTTTTCTAAATCAAGGAGTTAGAGAGTTAAATTTCCTGAGAGCCAGGCAGCAAATCTTTTTGCATTGTTGGGGTAATTCACTAAACACAAAATGATATTTGGATGGACAAAATTGTAATTGCAATTCTCATATTTACTAAAGCTATAATTGAAATGAATTTTGTAATTTCAACTCAATAACCACTAATGGGTTGGATTCATTCAGTGTCTGGTTTAAAGTCAGCCATTTTCACATGTGAATTCTATATAAAATGTAATGTTTGCATATTGTTTATTTTTCATACTTATTATTTATCCATATTCACTTCTATGTCACTACTTCAAATGTTTATAAATAAAAACAGTCAATAAAAAAACCTGGCGTATTAAAGAGGTTTGACTCAAGTCCACATGCAATGTGTCTAATTGTGCTATTGGCTACAACCTTGCTAAATCTTAAAGCCATTGTATGAAGTGCGTTAATTTGTGTATTATCCACCTTTACTCTATAAGATCATTATTGTTTCATATTTGCACTTTATCTATAAAAATGCTTTTTAATACCCATACGTGAACTTAAAGAATAAATTAATATTGCTTTTAATAAACATTGAACGTAGAATGCCTACATTAAAGGGACACTATAGGCACCCAGATCACTTCAACTCATTCATCTTAGAGAAACTGCACCTAGTGGCTTTCTACCAGACAGCCACCAGAGGCACTTCTTGGACTTTCGTGGGGTTTGACACCGTGAAACGACGCTGAACGTCCTCACACTCTGCATGAGGATGTACAGTGTCAGGGAAAACCCCATAAAAAAGTACTGAGGTACTGCTTACTTACGGAGAAGGCAAATGCACATGTGCCGCTCGCTGTGCATGCTCATTAGGTCTCCCATCCAGGGTCAGCTCTCTAATTAGGTGGTTTAGGCGGCTGCCTAAGGCCTCGCACTGGCTGGGGCCTCGCGGCTGCCTAAACCGCCTGAGGGCAGACTGTGTTGGGCGCTCGGTCAGTGACCGAGGACTCGACACCAGGAGGGGGCCCGGCGGCCTGCCCAGTATGCCGCCGGGTGCGAGGCCCCTCCTGTCTGGCCGGCCAGCCACCGCAGACACTGGTCTGCAGCTCTGCAGTGAGCAGAGCTGCAGACCATGTGTCTCGCCGAGAACTGGCCAATCAGAGCGTTGCCGCGGGTTACCAACACTCTGATTGGATCTCGCGAGATTCATGGTCTGCAGTTCTGCGGAGCTGCAGACCGGAAGTAATGCCCACCGGATCACCAGGGAATGAAGGTAATACTAACCCCCCTTCACATCACCCCCCCTCCCTCACTATCCCCCCACCTCTCAATATCACCCCCACTCCTTTATAATATCACCATCTCACCATCACCCCCCTCCCTCACCATCACCCCACCTCCCTCTCACATCACCCCTCACCATCCCCCACCTCTCAATATCACCCCCTCCCTCACCATCACCTCTCTCCCTCTCAATATCACTCCCTCTATCTCACATCACCCCTCACTATCCACCCTCTCCCACTCACTATCCACCCCCACCCTCCCTATCCCCATCTCTCCCTCTCACCATCGACCCCGCCCTCCCTCACACCATCACCCCCTCTCACCATCACCCCATCCCTCCCTCCATCACCCTCCCCTCCCTCTCACCATCACCCAACCCTCACACCATCACGTACTCACACACAGCCTCCCCAGACACACTATTAGCATCACCTCACACTGTCACCTCCCCACACATTGTCACTCCTCCCTACACTGTTGTCAACCCCCACACTGTCAGCCTCTTCATGCATCCACACTCACATTAATCACTCCTAATCCTGTTAACCTCACCCCCTCCAAACTCACCTGCCATCACCCTGTCACATTAACCCCCTTAATCCTGCCACACTCGTCCCTCCTACCATGCCACACTTGCCCTGACACACTTACCTCCACTCGCCCTGTCAAACTTCCTCATCAAACCATGTCATACTCCCTCATTCTCTCTCACAACCCGCCCTCCCCCACCCTGTCCCTTTACCCCCTTCGCCCTGTCACACTCTCCATGCCACTGGTACCCCTTTACTCACCTTGTCACAGTCACCAGCTGAAGACATTCATCATACACACACAGTTAGGAAACATAGCTTTACCATAAACACAAAGCACAAAGGCCACAGGCAGACCCCCCATACACACAACACACTTCAAGCAGCTACCCCATACACATACGGTCCCAGATAAAATTGCAAACATGCTCACAGAGATATACATTCACAAACACAAGGATACTCTCTGTCAGACACATTATCAGGCACATACACAGGTAAACAGTGCATCAATGTGTATATGTGATAGTGTGAATGTATTGCAACTCTATTTTTTTTTACTTTGGCGTTAGTGGGGCCTCATGTTTGACTTTTGCCAAAGGCCTCAGAAAGTCTAGAGCCGCCTCTGCTTCCATCAGATGATGTTAGAGGAGATGGACCAAGAGAGGCATCTTGGCACTCAAATCATGTAAGTGAATAAAGGATTATTTAACCCTTTAAAAAGTGTTCGGGCCTGAGAACGTGTTGATATTAGGAATAGATCTTTGTATTCTTATCACTTCAATTATTCAGTTTCTTAGTATTCAGAAGGTTTGTCTCCCTGGAAAGTTTGTGCTGCTTCAATGTTACTATTATCTATTTGAAGAGTTGTTTATACAAAGTCCGTAAGAGTTGTCTGGTGACAATTCATTAAACTCCAGACAACAAATGAGGGTAGAGTGTTAACAAAGTCAGGAGCAAAACCAATGTCAAATTCTTGATACAAACAAGTTCAAGGGTAAACCCAATTAAATTAAGAACAAGATCAGTGTTCACTAAGCTTATATAGTGGAAATCTAAGTTTCTTCATGGTATTCTGTGAAACTGTTTGTTATTTTGTTTAAAACAACATTTTTATTTCAGTAGGAAATAATTTAAAATTGTAAATTATGCTAGCTTTAGTGTACCTATAATCTTAATTTTATTAATGACAGGAGGCGAGTATTTGCTTAAGTCTCTCTTTACTAGAACTCCACAGCAGCATAGAAAAACAACCAATCAGAAAAAAGTTAGGTACTATAAAACTCCCCTCCTCATGCATCATTTCCTCTTTCAAGCTGCGACAAACAGAACAAGAGGCAGAAAATATAATGGGGAAGAAACGAAGTCCTAGATACGATGAATACAACGATGTCCACCCTCCGAGAAGAGCTGTCAAACCAGATAGCGTTGATGGACTGTAAACTGAAACGAGAGAAAAAACAGAATCGAACAGGTTGATTATCCAATGAAATGTACTCTGAATAAACATGTAGGTACACAATGTAGCAACCAAATTTATCATGTAGATATCCCAACCCTACTATGAAAAACAGACATAAGAAACAAGCGACAGGTAGCAGAGACAACAAGCAGAGTTGCATACGTACCTGATTAATCTAAACCTGATTAATCTAAACTATAAAATTAAACAAGGGAGGGATAAGAATGGGTGGGAAATACTCGCCTCCTGTCATTAATAAAATTAAGATTATAGGTACACTAAAGCTAGCATAATCTACAATTTTATAACATGACAGGTGGCTTCGTATTTGCTGTTTTAACGCTCAGTCAACAAATCCAACGCTGTTTGTTTCGCTGGTACCTATTCTCGGAGCTACCCGAGCAATCCTAAATGAACTTTCCAACTGCGATAGATGACAATACACCGACTGATGGAGATGCCAGTTGATGAAGTATCCCAAAAACGGAAAAAACATCCTCTGCTGATAGATCCAATGTACGTGGGGTCGCGACCTGTTACCTACCAGCTGGGCCATGAGCTGGCAAACTGACCTATTAGCCATTTCCCTGCAGTTATGAAATGTCGAAGGTCATTTGCGGACTTAGGGCCGCGATAAGACACTGCCACCATGTCTCAACTCTTGATGTATAAGGTTGCTCCACCGATCGTGCCAGGGTCACCCGGCAATGTGGCCTTGGAGGCAGATCTTCAATCTCAAGGAATGCGTCTAAGTCCACCACCAAATCGCAATAGAACCGAGTAGGATCTTTCGTTCCCTCCTGGCCTACCCGGTGAGATGTCTCCTCCGAGAATAAATTTATAATGCAGGCAAGAGTGTGGTCAAACTAGCTGTATCCTAAGTGATTCCAATATTCCAAGTGAACTCTGTAATCCTCGGACGCGGTAGATCTCCTGTCACCTAAATATGGGAGAAACTGTCTGCGCAGTTGTTCGCAATGGTCTGGATATCCAAAAACAGAAAGCAATCCTCTGTTTTATATGGTGCAGAATATACCAAAACCTGCACTCACGTAATACCTGAGGTCCATCCGTTAGCCGTACCATCTCCAGGAGTGTGTGTAAATAAGTGGGAGTCTCCCCCCGTTACACCTCTGTGAGAATGTCTCGCGCGTGTTAGAGCGATCCGGATCCAGTAGATCCATTACAGGAGATAGAATAGAGGGATCCAGTCAAAATAAAAATTCTATCTCAGCTAGAAGGCAAATAGCAGGCCGGAAAGGTAAGACAAGTAAGCCCCACTGAACAGGGCCAGGAGCTACCTATACCTATCTTGCATGACCAGGCAGTCCTCTATAACGAAATCAGTAGCACGGACGTCAGATCTAATTGAATGCAGGAGGGACGCCCCTCCATGTAGCCATCGATGTCTTGCACAGGTACAAGCCTGTGTGATGAACAAATGGTCGGCACTGTAGAGCGTTGAGTGTATGAGAGAGCCGTGCTCTCTACTAATGTGATCGTATATCGTGATAGCATCTGGCCGATAGCCTGATTGGGCCGCACCCATAAATAACCAAACAGTAGAGTCTACATCCGTGACTGGTCCTCTCTATGAGAATGTGTCCTCCAAACATCTCCCCTGTATCCAGCTCAGTCCCTGGCTGAGGTTGAGGGAGGGCTGTGCCCTCTAATAACAAATCAGCGTCCGGTTCCGTATCTGAGAGGGGTTCGCTCTCTCTTCCTGAAGATAAAATATTCTCGGATCGAAGTGATGGAGGGCCGCACCCTCCTGTGATCCAAACTAGGGTCCCTAGAGACTCAGGGTGACCAACTGCAGTGTACACCAAATACTAGTATCAGCATAAGGCTGAGGGCAATCTTCGGCATAACGATGGAAAAACTATCAACTGACTGTCCGGATCCCGTGCGCGCGGGGTTCAGGCTGACCGTTGGTAGTCTGAGGAAAGCTGGAGACGTTCTCCGCAATCCACGAGCGCCCGGGAGGTCGGAGGAGGTCAAGTCAGGCCTCTCGACGACCCGAGCGAAAGGAAAAGGAAGTCACAAAAACAAAAAAACAACAATAACGTAGATAAGAGTAAAAACGCTAATTCTATCTCAGCTAGAAGGCAAATAGCAGGCTGGAAAGGTAAGACAAGTAAGCCCCACTGAACAGGGCCAGGAGCTAACCTAACGCAGGAAATAACTACTGATACCTATATGAATACCGGCAGATACGGAGTTAGTTGTTAAAGACAAGGAAAACACTGCGTTCTCCTGTAGGTGTCTGAGCACCTGTCCTTGCCTGTGCGAAGTTCTCCTTGGAGATGTGTGTCCGGGGTCTTCATAAGAAACCCTGCCCTTCAGGCATGAGGTTTAGGGCCTTCACCCTTCCCACCATATTCAGATGGCCGTACACTGGTGTCCTCTTGGATAGTATGGCAATGGTGTTTGTCTGGACACCTGCCTATTTCCATGTCACTGGTGGGCACTGTTTTTTCCTCAGTGATATTCCCCTAGGCCTGCGGCCTAAAAGGGGTTCGGCACCAATAGAGCAGGCCCATCAGAAGGGCACAGGCCCAGCAGGCCAAACAAAAGGACACAGAATAGTTGGCCAAGCAAATAGGCACGGACATAGCAGGCCATTCAAATAGGCACCAACATAGTAGGCAAATAAATGGGGCACCGACATAGCAGGCCAATCAATGGGGCACAGACACAGCAGGCCATTTAAATGGGCACAGACATAGCAGGCCGTCTTAATAGGCACAGACATAGCAGGCCATTTAAATGGGCACAGACATAGCAGGCCATTTAAATGGGCACAGACATAGCAGGCCATTTTAATGGGCACAGACATAGCAGGCCATTTTAATGGGCACAGACATAGCAGGCCATTTTAATGGGCACAGACATAGCAGGCCGTTCTAATGGGCACAGACATAGCAGGCCATTCTAATGGGCACAGACATAGCAGGCCAATCAATGGGGCACAGACATAGCAGGCCAATCCTGGGTTGTATATTATATCATATGATTATATGTTATTTATACAGCGCCATCCAATTCCACAGCGCTTTACCATGGGCCTTGAATGAGTAATGGGGACCTCTGAGCTTGGGTAGAGTTCCCCCCAAAAATTGTAGATCCTCAGAGCACCCTGCCATAGGGCCCCCAGACATCAACCCTTTTAGACAGCGTAATGCCGTGGGAATAACTTGAACCGGGACTGGCAGTCCCTAAATGTCCAGCAGGCAAATAGCGGTATCCCAGCTGTATTGGGTATAAGCGGAAGTTGTTTCAGTGATTACCATGTCCATGAAAGTAAGATACATTGAGCGATACTCTCCTTAAACTGTGAATTGGTATGCACATGCTCACACGGATCTGTTTGATGTTTCAATCATTAGATACCATCATCATATCTGAAAATATTGTATAGTATCAGTGTAGACTGGTCTCCCATACCAGTTTGAGCCAGATCCAGGTCTGTTAATTTTATATATATGCCATGGACAGTGAATTCTCCGTTGAGACTCCATAGCTGGACCCGAAAAAATATATACTGTGAAGCACATGAATCCTAGTTCACAATACCTGTAACTCACAGGAATCCGTGATCTACACTGTCAGCAAAACTCACAGTATCCTGAGATATACACAGTCAGCCAAACTCACAGCGATATGTGATATACACTGTCAGTAAAACTCACAGTATCCTGTGATATACACTGTCAGCAAAACTCACAGCAAACTGTGATATACACCATCAGCAAACTGTGATATACACTGTCAGTAAAACACACAGCAATCTGCGATATACATTGTCGGTAAAACTCACAGCAATCTGTGATATACACTGTCAGTAAAACTCACAGCAATCTGTGATATACACTGTCAGCAAAACTCACAGCATTCTGTGATATACACTGTCAGTAAAACTCACAGCAATCTGTGATATACACTGCCAGCAAAACTCACAGCAATCTGTGATATACACTGTCAGTAAAACTCACAGAAAACTGTGATATACACTGTCAGTAAAACTCACAGAAATCTGTGATATACACTGTCAGTAAAACTAAATCTTAGCAATACACAGTCAGTAAAACTAAATCTGAGCTATACACAGTCAGTAAAAACACACAGCAATCCGTGAAATACACTGTTAGCAAAACCCACAGTAATCTGTGATATATACACTTGTCAGCAAAAATCACAGCAATCTTAGGTATATAATGCCAATAAAACACCTGTCATAAAAACCCAGAAATCTGACAGGTAAAAAAACAGAAGACACAGTGAGCCTGAGACATACACTGCAAGAAAACTAATAGTCATATCTGAAGGAAAACCTGGCAAAATTGAAGCAATCCGCCGTGGAATCCCAGCAGGGTGACAAAAGTCGAGCTCCGAACCGTGGACGGAGGAGGGGCCGCGAGTAGGCGCACTCTCCTCCACCCGGTCGGCTACCCGCGGCTCTGAGAAGAAGCTGAGCGCGGCGGGCGGCCACGTGGGTGAGCGGAGCGGCCGCTGGGTACTCGCGTCCGACCGCGAGTACCTATGTTGCCGGTAAAGTACAAAGGGATTCGGGGAAATCAGGAGACAGCCCGAGGCTAGTCTCCTGAAACCCTGATACAGCATGCAGCCCGCGGAAAGAAATGGCGGGACAAGGAGAGTGGGGTAGCGAGGGGAGGGGGTGGAAAGCATACAGGAATCCCCAAGAAACTCCCCTAAAACCACCACAGAAAAGGAAAGGTGTCCCCAAGAAGACAGGGGAGGCAAAAAATGCAAAAGGCAGGAATTCCAATCATAATCAATCTATCTAAATACAATACATATAACCCACATAAGCAGTATGAAGGAAAAATATATATCAGAAAAAATAACTAAACACAAAAAATTATATAACATATAAATATAATAGAAGAGAAAATATGATACTAAACAAATAACTAAGTAAATATATGAAGATATCAAATATAAATCCTAATAAATCATACAAAAAAAAAAAACAAAGCCACCAACTATAACCAGGAGGCAGTGGTACTCTGACCTGTACTGTCTGCGGAGCAGCAAAGAAAGAGGAAATGATGCATGAGGAGGTGAGTTTTATAGTAACTAACTTTTTTCTGATTGGTTGTTTTTCTATGCTGCTGTGGAGTTCTAGTAAAGAGAGACTAAGCAAATATGAAGCCTCCTGTCATGTTATAAAACTGGAATTTTTATCTTCTGTTGGATCAACAGCAGTAATACAGTGTAATAGACTGAATTTTATAGACTTGATTTTTTTTTAATCTTATACCACTAGTTAACGGTGTAATATTTTCATTATTATCAAATGATGAGAGAATGAGAATAGTTTGTCTGTACCTCAGTACTTGCCTGCCTTATTCAATTCAATATGATTTATTAACGTAACAATTTAGAGAAAAACTAATAAAATTAAAAGTAATTTAGCCAAGCTATGACTGTGCTCAAAATAATGTCATACAACAGAGTGGAATTCATACAATCTTGCTGACATCAAGTACGTATCCTTTTCAGTATACTTAAAAAGGGACACAATAGTCACCAAAACAACTTTAGCTTAATGGAGTAGTTATGGTGTATAGATCATGCCCCTGCAATCTCACTGCTCTACTCTCTGCTATTTAGGAGTCAATTCTCTTTGTCCTTGTCCTAGTCATATCTCTAGTCACAGCTTTCCTAAACACTTCCTGTAGACAGTCATTTAATGTTTACACTTCCTTTATTGCAATTTATGTTTAATTTACAATTTCCTGCTCTCTTAAAGGACCACTACAGGTACCCAGATAAATTCAGGTCAATTAAATGGTCTGGGTGCCAGGCCCCTCTAGTTTTAACCCTGCAGCTGTAAACATAGCAGTTTTAGAGAAACTGCTATGTTTACATTGAGGGTTAATCCAGCCTCTAGTGGCTGACTCCCTGACAGCCACTAGAGGCCGCTTCCGCGATCCTCAATGCGAAAAAAAAATCGCATTGAGGACACGCTGACGTCCATAGGAATTCATTGAGTAATGCTTTCCTATGGGCGGTTTGAATGCGCACATGCGCATTTGGAGCTGACGTCGACAGGGGAAGGAGAGGTCACCAGTGCCGAGGGAGCCCGGTGCTGGATTAAGTTAAGTGGCTGAAGGGGTTTTAACCCTTTCAGCCCAGCTAGAGGGGGGCCCTGAGGGAGGGGTGGACCTAATAACCCTATTGTGCGAGGAAAACAAGTTTGTTTTCCTGGCACTATAGTGCTCCTTTAATAGCTTGCTGGACCCTGCAGGAGTTTCCTGTATGAAATGAAATGCAATTTACAGAGCAGGAGAAACACACTTTTAAGTTACATCTGATTGAAAATTAAGCCATTTTGTTTCCATGCAGGCTGTGTGAGCTACAGCCAGGGAGGTGTAACCAGGGCTGCATAAACAGAAACAAAAGTGATTTACTACTAAATGGCAGAGAAATGAACAGTGAAACTTCAGAGGCACGATCTATACACAAAAACAAAATATGTTTTGGTGACTATAGTGTCTTTTTAAACAAAATATAAATCAAATTATAAAACATACATAAATAGTGCTATATAACAATTACTACATATTATTCACCCACTGTGTCAATTCAAAACACTGATAGCTGTGGGGGGACGGGGGCCAAGCCAACAAGCCGAGAAGTTGCATGTATTCTTGGATCCCGCTATACTTACCAAACCTCGACAGAAACTCTCAGAAAACGAGACAAAAACACACCGGGACCCGCCACCTACAACAGGGGTGACCTGGTGATAAGGTCTGGAAGATCGGGGACCCATGATGGAAGGCCGCGGCCTGTATATGATGGAAATGGGGAGAGGTGGCCTCTCTCCTCGCCCATGTACTGCAGGCTCTGCCCCACCAAAGCCCTGCTCCCCCCCCCCAGGACCGGTTATCCCGGTCCAACCTGGAAAGGCATCATACCTGTGAGAGCCCCAGAGATAAAAATCTGTGAGCAACCGGAAAACATGAAGCTAGGCAACATGGCCGCCGCCACGTGCTGGGACCTCAAAGTTAAACTAAACAGCCTGTTAACATATTTCTGGGAAAAACTAGAAATAAGGCAACAACAGGCTCAGACACAAGGCAAGTCAGAACACTTACCTCGCAAGACACCCTCGTGATCCAGTGGCAAACCCACGCTGCCCAAGGTGCAGAGAAATGAAAATGTCGGACCACACGACCCTGCTCGCGATACTCACACGCTGCCCACCGGAACACAGCCAGGCAGCCCAGCACGAGAAAGGCGGTAAAAGCATCAACTAACCTGCCACAACCCGACTGGGCCGCCCTGATTGTCTGCTTCACAACTTCAGCCAGATCCTGAGACCATACAGAAGAGGCTTCAGTGCCTCCATAGCAACGCGCGATTGTGGAGTGCCCCTAATGGGTCAAAAAAGGGACTATCTGCTCCAGCACTGAAGAGGCATCGGGTGAAGATTAACAGCTACAAGGACTCTTTCCACTGCAGCTGAGCATGGTTCCCAATTATTACATTCGCTTTGCATACCCTGAATTGTTGCTACCTAATGCTCTGCCTTTCCCTACCTCTGCACAACTCCAGCAGTCTCATAACACATGCATTGCCAGTATTACAGCCATGTGAATGTACCTTATAATTACTAATAACTAGACACGCTTGTGTTATACTTAACAGATTGACTACTCCTTATTCAGAACACACACAAGTTACACTTAAAATCTATTTTACTCTTGACCCATAAAACTTATAAAAATGTGCAGCTATCTCAAATGTCTAACATGTTTAACACTGTTTTATTAAGCCTGCTAATGCTGTTGTGGCACTGCATGCATGTATGTTAATTCTTGCACAATAAAATAAAGAATTTTTTTTCAAAAAACACTGATAGTGATCATAGCTGAGATTTTTTGTTTTTTTTATCAAATATTTTTGTCTGAATGATATACTTCGTCTTCAGTACTCTTCAGTTCACTGTTTGGACAAAA
The DNA here is from genome assembly GCF_036172605.1 of Pelobates fuscus. NCBI lineage: Eukaryota > Metazoa > Chordata > Amphibia > Anura > Pelobatidae > Pelobates > Pelobates fuscus. The sequence continues at coordinate 259,968,738 of NC_086321.1, forward strand.
AAAACACAAGGTGTTGAATATTTTCTCAAGGTAGCAAATGAATAGGGCATACACTTTTCTGATTGGCTGTAAGTAGAAACATTGTAGAGTCAGCATGACACAGCACTAAGTTTGCTGCATTATTATGACACAAGTTTGCTTGAATCCAGATGAAAGGTCATTCAAAACTTGTTTTTCTTTTTTATTAGTAACATACTTACCAGTCAGCAAAAATGACTCAAACATCAAACTAATGAAATTAATGCACGTAAATCAATTTGAGGTATTTTGCAGGTGTTGTACCAGATTTTAGAGGGTTAATATAAAAAGTACAATCACAGTTTATCTGTCTTCATGATGCAAGGCAAATAGAAATCATGACATTGCAGGAAATGTTTTTGAACAGATGGAATATCTAATACAAACATAAAAAGATCAGTCATCAACAATAACTATCAATATAAAAGAAAAATACAGTAAATTGTAATATAATATTATGTCCAATATAAAAGGTATCATTACATAATGCAATTACATAATGCAATACTCTGGTATTTTGGCATCTTGTCTACTGGACTAATACGGCTATTCCAATCTACAAAATACACAATCCAGCACACCCGCTTATTCACTAAACAACGATTTCAAATCTCACAGATTGAAATAGTTTTATTAAAAAACACCTCACCTAGGCAAAAAATAATTGGGGTTTGGTTAACTTTATATGATCATATACTGCATAAGCCTGCCACAACATCAATGTACCTAATTCTTGGCAGGACCTACTCTAGCAGCCTAAGGCCTGCCTTTATGAAGGTGGGGGGTGTGCTTAATACAAGTATGAAGGTTTTCAACAGGTGCTTTAAAGAGATGGTCAAGCCATTTGGCTATTCGTTCCAGGACCCCGCCTATCGCTGATACGATGAGCCTTCTTGGTGGTCTAGTGGGGTCCTTGTGTATTTTTGGTAAACTGTATATGATGGGCGTACGTGGATGTTGTCTCGACAAATATTGATACGATTGTGTATCAATGTGTCCTCCCTCCGGTCTTTGTGTTAGAACGCTGTCAATTTTTCTCATGATACGGTTTGTAGGGTCACCTGGAAGGGGTTCATATACAGTTCTATCCTGTAGTTGTGTTTTTAGTTCACTTGCATAGTTAGTATAATCCATGATGACTATGCCTCCTCCCTTGTCTGCCGGACGAATAACTATTGAGGGGTCGTGGAAAATTCACTGATACATATCCTCTGTTGTCTCGTGACATTTCTATTTTTTTGATTTCGAGTAGCCTCCTGGGTTGCATAATTCACCGTGGACAGATATTTCTTAATAGATGCTTTGTTGGTATATGGATCAAAGTTAGATTTAACCTTGAACTGTGGATAGTTAGCCTGTTGTGTTTGAGATGTTTCAAGTCTATTGGATTTGTCCAGTTTTTCCCTTTATGGCCTTGTCGTGTCCCCCACCTTCTGCGCTTCTGATGCGGGTCCTCTTTGTGGTCCCTGTGTCCATATCACCTAAAAATAGGGGTGGAATCTTTGTGTAGATCATAATCAAATGCGGATTCACCCGAGGTAACATCTATTGCGGTAATCTTGGGACGTATTATTCTCTTAGGTTGTCATGTGGGTCTGTGCATCCTATCACCGGATATATAGAGATATACATACACAGGCCTGGACTGGCCATCGGGCAAACCGGGCAAATGCCCAGTGGGCCGCAATGGCCATGGGCGGCACGGAAAATCAAAGATCTCCCTCACCAGCCCACAAGCACTTTACTGGACAGCCAGCGGGGGAGGGAGGAAGAGTGCGGAGGACCCGGGAGAGCTCTCGCTTGCAGCTCCGCCGGGTTCCTCTAGCGAGGTTGGTGCGTTGCTGCGGTTACCAAAGCAATGCTCGAATCTCGCGAGAGTTAACTCCAAGAGTTCATCTTATCACTACGACCACCAGGGATTTAAGGGATTCACCTCTATGTTCCCCCTCACAGGCAAAGGTAAGAAGGGAGGGGGGATATAAAGCATAGATTTTTTTATTTTAGTATTATTTTCATCTTCCCTCTGCATACCAAACACACACACACTAACTACACCCATCACACACTTCACTCCTGAAACATCGCACCCTTCACACAGACACACACACACACTGCACCTTTCATACACATACTGCACCCTTCATACACACTCACCTCTCACACACACAATCTCACCACACTGCACCCCTCACACACACTGCACTCCTCTTCACCCCACTACACACCAAACACACACACACTAACTATACCTTTCACACACTGCAGTCCTCACACACTGCACCCTTCACCCACACACACACACACTGCACTCGTCACAGAGACACACACACATATACACTGCCCCTTTCATACACACACACACACTGCACCCCTCTCACACACACACACACTACACTCCTCTTCCCCCCACTGCACCCTTCACACAGACACACACACATACACAATGCGCCTTTCACACACACACACACTGCAGCCTTCACACACAGTGTGCACCCCTCACACACACTGCAACCCTCACACACACATTGCACTCCACACACACACACACTGCACTTCACACACTGCACCCTTCAAGAGCATTGCACCAACATGCTCACTTTGAGAGGGTGCTTGTCTTTGGTCCCGCCCCCCATCTCAGTTAGCCGCTGTGACTCAAAAATGCCTGGACCAAATGTATTTTTTCAGTCTGGCCATGGAAGACCGTAACTGGCGAACAAAAATATCAAAATTTGCCTCACTACCTGCCTCACTACAGCTCACTGCTGTACTTCTACCACACGCTCAGGCCAAAAACCTTGAGTTCAATGGTGTCACGTATTCATCCGGTTAATGGCATTTACTGTCCTGACAGGAAAAGTTGTGCCAAGCAACATTACTGTCCTGACAGGAAAAGTTGTGCCGAGCAGTAATCATGCTCATGGAAACCTGGTAATTGCCTTTGGGGTCAAAAGCCGGTTACAGCCAATCGGATCCACAGGAGGGGTATTTAAATGCAGCTCTCCTCTTGGTCATTGCCCTGTCGTGGTTTCATGCCTGTGGTTATCCGAGAGTGCGTTCCTGATCTTGATTTTCTGGTATTTGACTTTGGCTTTGTTTTGACTTCCCTGATATCTGGTATCCTTGACTTTTGGCTTTCCCTCATCTTTGTGTCTGATTCTGTGTCCCTGACCTCGGTTAGTATTTTGACTATTCTTGGAGACTTTAAGTCCGGCCATTCTAAGATCCGGTTATACGTTCTCCTTAGTCCTAGGTGTGACACTGTACTGCGTGCTCAGGGCCGGACTGGGGATACAAATCAGCCCCATAAGTCATTGCGCCATATATTGTTGCAGGTAATATGTAAGGCTATGTCTTGCCACCCCACATAATTTAGTAATATATATCTCAAATATTTATTTTTCTAATATGAAATATTGGTCTCTTCAGAGTAAAATGTTTAATTATACAGTAAGCATACTCACATGCAGACACAGACAATCTCACTGACACACACAAGCTCACTGATACACAGCCTCATAGACAAACAATCTCATGCTCTGGAGGTGCTGAACGTTCCCCATAGAGATACATTGATTCAATGCATTTCTATGAGGAGATGCAGATTGATGTAGCGTTTTGCAGCCAATCCTATGGCAAAGCATTGGGTTGGCTGAGATCATCAAGCTTGATGATCTCAGTCATAGAGGCAGGGCCGGTCGAGGGGCGTGAAAAACGGCGTGAAAAAAGGTGAGTAAAAACACAATTTTTAAATACACACAGACACAGACATACACCATGACAGACACAGAAACACACATATACCATGACAGACAGACAGACACACACACACATCATGACACACACCATGATAGACACACACCATGACACAGACAGACCATGACACAGACACCCACACACACCATGACACAGACAGACAGACACACACCATGACACAGGCACACACACCATGACAGACATACACACACCATGACAGACAGACACACACCATGACAGACAGACACACACACACACCATTACACAGAGACATACACACACCATGACACACACATACCATGACACAGACACACACATACACTCACACTGACAGACACACACCATGACACAGACAGACACAGACACACATATACCATGACACAGACACAGACACACACACACACCATGACACAGACACACACACACACCATGACACAGACACACACACACACCATGACACAGACACACACACCATGATACAGACACAGACACCATGACGCTGACACAGACACACACACACACACCATGATACAGACACAGACACCATGACGCTGACACAGACACACACATACACCATGATACAGACACACACACACACACACACATACATAAACTCACAGTGACAGACCGGCCATGGGGTCGTTCAGGGCAGACAGCTGGCGGCCGCAGGGGAAGCTGTGCTGGCGGCCGCAGGGTGAGCTGTGCTGTCTCTGCTCTGTTCTCCAGCGCGCAGCTTAATGAGAACGGGGCCGGAATATGATGTCATTTTCCAGCCCCGGTCTCATTAAGTAGCGTGCGGGGGAGCAGAGCAGAGCCAGCATAGCTCAACTCACCCTGTGGACGCCAGCACAACTTCCCCTGTGGCTGCCAGCACAGTCAGCTGTCTGACCAGCCCCAGGTGCTGACGGCCCACCGGGAAATTTCCCGGTATCCCGGTGGCCCAGTCTGGCCCTGTGCGTGCTGGATCAACTTGTAATCCTGACATTACAACATGGCCATAGATCCTGCAGAATTGTGTCAGCACATAGCAGCTTGTGGGAGAAAGCTACAGGAGAATGATCACCATATGGATCAATTTGCCCAGGCTTTACGCACGCTCCTTACTAGGACGGCTCATTTACAACCTAAGGCTTCTCCAATTATGTCATCACTGCCTAATGTACCTCCACCTATAGTATATAAGGCACCTACGATCTCCTTATCTCCTCCCCGCATTTTTCTGGTAATATCCAGGAATGTAAGGGATTTCTCAATCAGATTGAGTACCACTTTGAGGCCACACCTGGTTCATTTCCTTCAGATAGAGCTAAGATTGGGTATCTGATGAACCAACTTAAAGGTAAGGCCTTAATCTGGGCTAATCCATTGTGGGAAAGTAATAGGAGTATCGCTCATTGTTACTAGGAATTCCTGGCAGAATTCAAACGGACGTTTGAACCATTAGAAAGAGAGGAAGACGCCTCCACTGCCCTAATGCATATCAAATAAGGGAACCGGTCTATCTCGGATTATGCCATAGAATTTTGTACCTTGGCATCTGAGGTAGACTGGACTAACAACGGATTAATCGCTGCTTTAAAAAAAGGATTATACAAAGTTATACTTGATGAAATTGCTGCCAAAGACCTACCTATGGGGTTAAATTACTTTATTACCTATGTGATGCAGATCGATAATAGACTCAGGACCAGGGAAATTACTAGAAACAGAACTAGACGTTTGACTATGTCACTAGCACCTCGATTCTCCAAACCTGTTGTACCTGACCTCTCGACGCGGTCTGAACCCGAACCTATGCAGTTAGGGGTTACAGGACTGTCTGAAGCAGAGAAACAGTATAGTAGAAGAGAGGGTCTGTGCTTATATTGTGGCAAGAAAGGGCATTTGAGAGATGCTTGTCCTACACTTCCGGAAAACTTCAGCACCTAAGAAACTTAAGGGGTAGATCTTAGGTGTAATGGATAGGTCCTCTAGTAATTCCCGAAGCAGATTTCTCCTTGACATTTCTGCCTTTTGCAGAAAAAAGGTACTTTGGCAGTTGCCACTCATATCTGGTGTCTCTATAGCGTGCTTTTACAAAGAAAAAAGGTTTCCAGTGTAAGCTAATAGCAGCCAGTCAGTGTCCTTCAAGCGGCTCTGTCAGGCCTTCCTTCAGCGTGTGCCCTGCACAACCCTGCCAGCGTACTTTGACAGTTGCCACTCATAGGTACTACAGTGGCATGTTTAAGGTCAGCAGGGACGATGCCAGAGGAGAGCGAGCAGTTGAAGATGTGTGTTAAAGAAGGCACGAGACAAGTGGAGAGAGATCTAATAAGGTGAGATGGGACAGGATCGAGCGGGCAAGTGGTGGGGCGAGAGGAGCAAAGAAGAGCAGCCACCTCTTGGTCAGTAGCTGGGGAGAATGTCTGAAGGGTAGGAAAGGCATGATCTATGTGTGATTGAGAAACAGAAAGGCAAGGAGGGGAGAATTCTTTCCTTAGCTGTTCAATCTTGTCAGTGAAGTAACATGCAAAGTTATCAGCAGTAAGGTTAGTTTTGGGGGTGGCCACAGCAGGGTGAAGAAGAGAATTAAAGGTGTGAAACCAGATTGTATGGTAAAAGCTGGCGGGCTAATAGTTCGGACAAGCCAGCTGTCAGACGCTGGGCAAGGGGGTGACTTGGTGACATTGGCTTCTTACGCTCAAACATGTCCTTAACAGACACATGACTGTGGGCAGATGAGCGGGAACTGCTCAAGGCGGGAGACGGAGTGGCGGATGGTTGAGAGGGGGCAAGGAGGACAGCAGTTGTTGACGTGGCTGAAGATGCTGGACCAGGAGGAGGATGGCGGCTTAGAGTAGGCGTGCTGCTTGTACTCATGTGTTGATCCCATAGGCGTTTGTGATGTGAGATCATGTGCCTACGCAAAGCAGTTGTACCTAGGTGGGTGTTGGACCTCCCACGACTCAGTTTCCTTTGGCACTGGTTGCAAATGGCATCGCTGTTGTCTTAGGCAGACACACAAAAAAAATGCCACACTGCTGAGCTCTGCAATGACGGCATTCTGGTGGTGGACACAGCATGCGTTGATTGGCGTGCTGTCGGGCTGACCCCGGGTGCCGATGCATGCTGTCTGGCTGTGCCACTAGCTCCTTGCGACGACCATCCCCCTGCTTCCAACTCGTCTCCTCCTCCTCCTCTCTGTCTCCCCATCTAAACTTTCGCCCTGTTCTTCTTCTTGCCGAGCGGGCACCCACGTGACATCCATGGACGCATCGTCATCATCAACCGCTTTGCTTGTATCTGACAACTCAGAAAAGGAAGCAGCAGCGGGTACAACATCATCATCATGAGTCTGAGGCGTTCAAAAATATTTTAGCTATTGGGACACCGCAGTGGAAGGTACCGGGCCGGAATTTCTTTTCACAAAAGGCAATCCCCAACTTGTACTCGATTGTGCAAAAGGAAGTCATGGCATGTCTGGCACACAGTGTTGGGACAAGGGTCCATCTGACCACTGATACCTGGTCTGCAAAGCATGGTCAGGGCAGGTATATCACCTACACTGCGCATTGGGTAAACCTCCTGACGGCTGACAATCAAGGAATGCGTGGCATTGCAGAGGAGTTGGTGACACCGCCACTATTGCAGGCAGTCCAGCTGCCACCTCCTCTACTCCTCCTACTCCATCCTCTTCCATAACCTCCTCGTCTGAGTCCTCTTGTGCTGCTGCATCTTGCTCCACATCAACGGCACCACCCCAGCTCCCCAGGTACTATTCCACATCCCGGATACGGCAGTGTCACGCCGTCTTGGGTTTGACTTGCTTGAAAGCAGAGAGTCACACCGGACAAGCACTCCTGTCCGCCCTGAACGCACAGGTGGAAAAGTGGCTGACTCCGCAGCAACTGGATATCGGCAAAGTGGTGTGTGACAACGGAAAAAATTTGATAGCGGCATTGAAGTTGGGCAAGTTGACACATGTGCCGTGCATGGCACATGTGTGTAATCTGATCGTACAACGCTTTGTGCATAAGTACACAGGCTTACAGGACATCCTGAAGCAGGCCAGGAAGGTGTGTGGCCATTTCAGGCGTTCCTACACGGCCATGGCTCACTTTGCCGATATCCAGCGGCGAAACAACATGCCAGTGAGGCGCTTGATTTGCGACAGCCCTACACGTTGGAATTCAACACTCCTAATGTTCGACAGCCTGCTCCAACAAGAAAAAGCTGTTAATGAATATTTGTATGACCTGGGTGCTAGGACAGCCTCTGGGGAGCTGGGAATTTTTTTGCCACGTTACTGGACGCTCATGCGCAATGCCTGTAGGCTCATGCGTCCTTTTGAGGAGGTGACAAACCTAGTCAGTCGCAACGAAGGCACCATCAGCGACATCATACGATTTGTTTTCTTCCTGGAGCGTGCCCTGCGAAGAGTGCTGGATCAGGCTGTAGATGAGCGTGAAGAGGAAGAGTGGTGGTCACCATCACCACCAGAAACAGCCTTATCAGCATCGCTTGCTGGACCTGCGGCAACGCTGGAAGAGGATTGTGAGGAAGAGGAGTCAGAGGAGGAATGTAGCTTTGAGGAGGAGGAGGAGGAGCAAGACCAAACACAACAGGCATCCCAGGGTGCTCGTTGTCACCTATCTGGTACCCGTGGTGTTGTACGTGGCTGGGGGGAAGAACATACCTTCAATGACATCAGTGAGGAGGAGGAACGGGAAATGAGTAGCTCGGCATCCAACCTTGTGCAAATGGGGTCTTTCATGCTGTCCTGCCTGTTGAGGGACCCTCGGATAAAAAGGCTGAAGGAGAACGACCTGTACTGGGTGTCCACGCTACTAGACCCCCGGTATAAGCAGCAAGTGGCGGAAATGTTACCGAATTACAACAAGTCAGAAAGGATGCAGCATTTGCAAAATAAATTAAAAAGTATGCTTTACACAGCGTATAAGGGTGATGTCACAGCACAACAGGAATCTAACAGGGGGAGAGGTGGAAGTCATCCTCCTCCTCCCACGACCACGCCGGCAAGGACAGGACGCTTTAAAGACGTGTTGTTGATGGAGGACATGCGGACCTTTTTAAGTCCTATGCATCGCCACAGCCCTTCGGGATCCACCCTCAGAGAGCGACTCGTCCGACAGGTAGCAGACTACCTCGCCTTAACTGCAGATATCGACACTCTGAGGAGCGATGAACCCCTTGACTACTGGGTGTGCAGGATTGACCTGTGGCCTGAGCTATCCCAATTTGCGATAGAACTTCTGGCCTGCCCCGCTTCAAGTGTCCTGTCAGAAAGGACCTTCAGTGCAGCAGGAGGTATTGTCACTGAGAAGAGAAGTCGCCTAGGTCAAAAAAGTCTAGATTACCTCACCTTTATTAAGATGAATGAGGGATGGATCCCGAAGGGACTGACACTGGGCGATACATTCGATTAAAAAAGGCCTGATGAGATGAGCTGCCTTGGGCTAAAAATGGTCCACACGCTGCTGTATTTTTTTTTTTTAAATTCTTTATTTTTGCGGTGCTTTGCATGACAGTAAAACAGTACATTGCAAGTCAGAATTTCCAGTATATAGCATCAACATATTTTTCTTGCATCTTGTGAGACTGCACCAGTTATATAATTTTATAAAATACAAGCAATAACTTGGATCCGGGTCATTAACCGCTTAACCTGTGTTATTTGTGTGTTTGAGTCGTATATTCGGTGCTGGTATCCGCGTTCCGTGTGTGAAGTAGTTATGGAGTATGTGGTGCCTCCATGGTTATGACACTTGGGTGTGCCTGTATGTGTCGGTATGGTGTCCCCTGGGCATATTGATGGGTGTGTACTAGTGAGTGACTTCTGAAGCGTGTGGGCTGTCCAGTGCAGCCTCCTGCCGTGAGTGTGGTCTCTGCCTCACGTGATCGAAACTCCTAACCTAGGGAGTTGCGGGGGGGGGGGGGGGGGGGGTGGTCGTGGTAAGAGTGTAGCAGTCACTCCATTAAGTGTTTGTGGTATGTCCCCGTTGTAACGGATCGCCTGGCACCCCGACTTGGTACCTCCGTTAATGGATGCTCCTAGTGCTTCCTGAGGACTCCAAGCACTCTGGCAGACACCACAATCACCGAATCCGAGAAACCTTTTAAATTCTCCCAAGCATATGAATGCTGTAGACCATTGAATAGGAATCATACGAATAGGCTTGTACTCCTAGCAGTCAACTGGAACAGCATACAATAAATCCTTCCCCCAATAATGAGACGACACATCACTTTGAGGGTAAAACAGGAACTCTGGACTGGCTCATCCAGCCTGGCTTTTATTACACTAATCCACATACAGGCCACACCCAGGGGGAGGCATAAAATAACCAATCACATACATGGTTCAGCCCACACATCCCCTCCCCTCAGATAACATTAAACTCAATTATCCGGTACACTTTTTCAGCCAAGTTCTGGATGTACCCCAAAACCCGGGGGTACACCTTTAAATCCAGCATCGCTGGATAGCCCTTATTCAGGGGGACAACATATTCAAAATTCAAGTAATTCGGATGAATGGTTCGTGAGATATGGGGTTCCAAAGATTTGACCGACCGCATGGGTAAAGTATCCGAAAACAGTTCCATGCATTTTGGCCCTGCGGTCGGTCACAAACAAGGGAATGAAAACATGCGAATTGCCTGTGTTATAGAGCCTGGAGAGGGTTTGAATGAATTCCCTTGTTTATGGGGCTCTTTCTACCGAACGGCGGGTCATTCGGTAGTTTCCATACGAATATCTGGAAGTATGGAGGTCTCAGCGGTGTTTGCCTAGTCAAGTGTCCGATTTTAGTTCCAGACACTCGACGGCAAAACACCGCTGTTCGGTAGTTTAAGATGGCCGCCGCCACGTGTTTGTTTCCCGAATGGCGGCCACCCAGAGGACAAAGACCACACTGCACTGATTGCCAATTACCTGTTTGCAACATTGTTGCAAACGGTAATTGGAGGCACACTCTTTCCTGGGTGGTCTGGTTGTTCGGTAGTTTCACTCAATATACTGAATGGAGTGATTCTACCGAACAATCAGAATGCTGCATACAAATCACCCAGGATAAGCTTAACACATCTATAAATACATATATAATATTACAGGCAGTACACTTGAATATGCTTCACAATCTTAAAGGGACAGTAGTCCCAAAAGTCCCAATATTTCCATAGATGCTGTTAAAAGGGCCAGTAGCAGCAATATACAGTACAATATGCCCCAAATAACCCAGGGGCCATAGTCAGTAGGTAGGAGGCTAGCAAACAGGCTTCTCCAGGGCCCAGTGGCGAGGTTGGTTTCGCCACACCCGTCTTAGGTGTACCAGTCGTGCGAGAGTGGGTCCCGTTGAGCCTGTGGTGTCAGTCAAGTCCATGTCAGGGTTAGGCCTGTCGATTGTTGTACGTGTGTCAGTCTTCTAGTAGGGATCGCAACAACATAAACAATAAACCGTTTAAACGTCCTTTTGTAACTCAGGTATGGTGTGAAGTTAGATAGGTTTCTCCTGACCTATGCTTTTGTATGCAATTCTTGACTCGTTTTAGACTTCACAAACCCTCGAGCTTAAAGCTCTACACCCACTAAGAGTGCAGGACAAACCCTAATCTTTGCAGAATAATGTACGTTGCCATATGGACACTTTGACGGTAGGTAATGGGTCGTATACAACCTGTACCTTTACTATGCTGCCCTCTTAAAGGCCGGCTACTGTTCAGTATTCTAGATTAGTCATCTATATAAGGTCAGCATTTAATGGGCTTTAGCAATATATACATTTTGTCAGACCATTTAATCTTGCTTTTGTAGCTTGAAAGTAGTGAGGTGTGTTTATTAAATTTTAGTGCCCCTATTCAGCCTTAGGAGGGTAATGTCCCCTAGTCATGGGACACTGAGCTTGGCTTTACCCTCTATCAGATGTTTGGAGACCTTACAAACTGACAGCCACCGGCTCAAAAACAGGGTTCAGGAGAAAGAACAAGGTAATAGACAATTGTGATTTTCGCATTGAGTGTACGAACTGTAGGAATTATGGTAATGTTTCCAAAACGGCACTTGGTTACCAAAATTGGGCTCACAAAAAAAAAATATATATATATATATTGTTGCCCCCAAGAACAATGGGATACTATAAGAAATGTTAAACGTTCAATGAAAATAACTTTGCAGTCTTTAGACCTGAGGTAAAGGTGAGCGCTGGGAAGATGTCCCTACTGTGCCTCATTGTCAGCCAGTCCCTTGAGGCTGTCTTGGGTCCGAGGACCGAGGGCTTCTGTTCCGCGGTACAAACGTTGCGGTGCGCTCTGGGTCCCAATTGGTAGTAGAGGGTCTTGAGGGTGAGTTGGCGGTCGGTGGGTCCAGTCCCAAGGCCTGTATTATTGTGGGTGCCTCTTCCATGGAGGCAAGTGTGAGTTGGGATCCGTTCTGTGGTATCACCAGGGATCCGTGTGCCCCCCATCGATAGGTGATGTCTGCTGCCCTCAGTCTGTTGGTGAGGGAGCTGAAGGTTTTGCGCCACATGAGGGTAGACTTTGTAAGATCCTGGAAAAAGGTTAGGCTAGCGCCCTCAAATATCAGGGTGTTTTCAGGGACGGACTGACAGCCTTCTGGGCCCTTGGGCAAAATTAGATCCTGGACTCTTCGAAAACCAAATTAAGTATTAAAGGGACACTATAGTCACCAGAACAACTACAGATTAATGTAGTTGTTCTGATGCCCATAGCTAGTTCCTGCAGGCTTTTTAACGTAAACACTGGCTTTCAGAAAAGGAGGTGTTTACATTGCTGCCTAGGAACACCTTTAGTGGAAGTCATTCAGACAGCCACTAGAGTTGCTTGATAGGTCAGTGCTGCTGATGTTTAGTATCTCCACACTCTGCATGGAGACACAGAATGCTACCATAAGGATTGATTCATTGCATCTCAATGCAGAGGTGATAATTGGTGTAGTGTGGCATTTTTTTCTATGAAAAATAATTTGTGTAGTGCCAGAGAGTATAAAATGCAGACGTCCATGTAGCGTAAATGGGTAAATGCATTGTTCCATGAGTGAGTAGAGCAGATGTTTGTAAAAGCAGGAGTGTATTTGTATGGAATGTTGATGTCTGAATGTAAGGGTGTATTTATGTCGAATGTGAATACAGGGGTGTAATTTGTGGAGGACTTGTGTGTATTAGTATGAAATGTCTGTGTAAGAATGTAAAGATAGATTTGTATGGACTGTTTGTGTGTGAATGCAGTATGTTTGCACAGTATATATGTGAATGCAGGAGTGCATTTTTATGTGTGCAGAGTTTAAGCATGTGAATGAAGGGTGTATGTAACATTTGTGTAAGAGTGCATGTGTATGTGTGAATGAGAGGTGTATTTGAACCTGTGTCAGTGTATGTGTGAATGAGAGGTGTATTTAAAACCTGTGACAGAGTGCGTGAATGAGAGGTGTATTTGAAACCTGTGACAGAGTGCGTGAATGAGAGGTGTATTTGAAACCTGTGTCAGAGTGTGTGAATGAGAGGTGTATTTTAAACCTGTGTCAGTGTGTGTGAATGAGAAATGTATTTTAAACCTGGGTCAGTGTGTGTGAATGAGAAATGTATTTTAAACCTGGGTCAGTGTGTGTGTGAATGAGAGGTGTATTTGAAACCTGTGTGTGAATGAGAGGTGTATTTGAAACCTGTGTCAGAGTGCGTGAATGAGAGGTGTATTTGAAACCTGGGTCAGAGTGTGTGAATGGGAGCTGTATTTTAAACCTGTGTGTGAATGAGAGGTGTATTTGAAACCTGTGTCAGAGTGCGTGAATGAGAGGTGTATTTTAAACCTGTGTGTGAATGAGAGGTGTATTTGAAACCTGTGTCAGAGTGCGTGAATGAGAGGTGTATTTTAAACCTGTGTGTGAATGAGAGGTGTATTTGAAACCTGTGTCAGAGTGTGTGAATGAGAGGTGTATTTTAAACCTGTGTCAGTGTGTGTGAATGAGAAATGTATTTTAAACCTGGGTCAGTGTGTGAATGAGAAATGTATTTTAAACCTGGGTCAGTGTGTGTGTGTGAATGAGAGGTGTATTTGAAACCTGTGTGTGAATGAGAGGTGTATTTGAAACCTGTGTCAGAGTGCGTGAATGAGAGGTGTATTTGAAACCTGGGTCAGAGTGTGTGAATGGGAGCTGTATTTGAAACCTGTGTGTGAATGAGAGGTGTATTTGAAACCTGTGTCAGAGTGCGTGAATGAGAGGTGTATTTTAAACCTGTGTGTGAATGAGAGGTGTATTTGAAACCTGTGTCAGAGTGCGTGAATGAGAGGTGTATTTTAAACCTGTGTGTGAATGAGAGGTGTATTTGAAACCTGTGTCAGAGTGTGTGAATGAGAGGTGTATTTTAAACCTGTGTCAGTGTGTTTGAATGAGAAATGTATTTTAAACCTGGGTAAGTGTGTGTGAATGAGGTGTATTTTAAACCTGTGTCAGTGTGTGTGAATGAGAAATGTATTTTAAACCTGTGTCAGTGTGTTTGAATGAGAAATGTATTTTACACCTGGGTAAGTGTGTGTGAATGAGGTGTATTTTAAACCTGTGTCAGTGTGTGTGAATGAGAAATGTATTTTAAACCTGTGTCAGAGTGTGTGAATGAGAAATGTATTTTAAACCTGTGTCAGTGTGTTTGAATGAGAAATGTATGTTAAACCTGTATCAGTGTGTGTGAATGAGAGGTGTATTTTAAACCTGGGTCAGTGTGTGTGAATGAGAGGTGTATTTTAAACCTGTGTCAGTGTGTTTGAATGAGAAATGTATTTTAAACCTGTGTCAGTGTGTTTGAATGAGAAATGTATTTTAAACCTGGGTCAGTGTGTTTGAATGAGAAATTTATTTTAAACCTGGGTCAGTGTGTGTGAATGAGAAATGTATTTTAAACCTGTGTCAGTGTGTGAATGGGAGGGGTTTTTAAAACCTCTACAAAATCACCCTTTGTGCCTGTCCCCTATCTAAGCCCTTCATCCCACCTATTCCTCTCCCCTTCTTTCCCCTAGCCTGCTTACCTGCACCAGTTTAATGTTTCTTCCCCCAGCTTTCTGAAGCAGCACCTGGGGGCTGGGAGGGATCTGCTGGGCCAGCATCCAGTTCTCACCATGTTCCTTCCATGCTGTGAGCTCCAGAGGAGAGGAGAGCAGGGTATGATGTCACTTCCTGCCCCCTCCCATCCTCACACGGAGCACTGTGTACTGATCGCAGGCATAGAGATGAGACCTGGCAGTGAGAGCAGGTATGCTGCCAGGTCTCACAATTAACGGGGGATTTATTTGCAAGGAGGATTGTTGCAGGGGCCCTCTAAGTCATCATGGGCCCCTGCAACCTTCCTTTTGACTATGGAGATCTTCGATCTTCCCTTCAGAATCATGTGTGCAGCCGGGCCCCTGACTCACTCGGGCCCTCGGTCCATGACCGATCTCCCCGAGTTGTCAGTCCGCCCCTGGGTGTTTTACCTTTTAATGCAGACATGACCTGAATCTTGTCGTGTACATTTGGGCACCTGAGTATCACATCTCTGGGTGTGTTTGAGCGTACCTTTGAGGACGTAGGCAGGCGGTAGATCTCCTCAGTGACCATCTTCTTGACCGTGGTGTGAGGCAGAATAGTGGCCAGAAGGCGCCTTGTGTAGTGCGGTAGTTCATCTGGCAAGATGGCTGCCGGGATGCCTCTAGTTTTTATATTAGTGCGCCGATGGTGTTCCTCCATGGTTGTCTGCTGTGCCATTATGGCTCTTTGTTGGCCTGAAGGTGGTGCATTGATTCTTGCAGCTCAGCTAGGTGAGTTTGCATGTCTGTAATGTGTTTTTCATTACTGTGTACCCTGTTTATAGTGGCAGTGATGTCCTTTTTGATGGGGGCCAGTTCTGCCGCAAGGATTTTATGGAAGTCCGAAAATAGGATTTTTAAATCATGCCTGGATGTTGGGGTCATGTCTGCTGGAGGGTCTAGTTGGTGTTGTGGCCCTATGTGGGCTTCTGAGGTTGTTTCTGCCTCCGGTTGATCCGTGTGTTGGTAGTGGGGCGCCGTACGCGGCGTGTCCGCGGGAGTAGTTTTAGCTGGAGCAGGCCTTTGAAGCATGGTCCCTATGTCCCGGTTTTGTTCTATGGCTTGTGGGCGCTGTGAGCGGCAGCCCATGGCTGGTGTGTGTGCCGGATGGTCTGACCTTTGGAGGGAGGCTTCGTCCCGCGCTTGTCGCGCTCCGTAGCCGCCGAGTAGTTTCTCCAGGTCTGGGATTGTGAGCGTGGGGTAGGCCCCAACCTTCCGTCTCTGCTTCTGCTGGGTGGAAGCCGCAAAGAAGGGCATCGATCGGCTCGGGAGTAGGTAGGGGCTGGAGGAGGTTGGATCAGCTGAGGGTGTTGGGATTTTTAATAGATTGTGCCCGTTTACTGGGGAGCTTGTCGAGATGGCGTCCGTTTAGCTCGCTGGTTAAGCTCCGCCCCCCACGCTGCTGTATTTTAGCTCTGAATGACGTTTGACTTGCGTGACTTATCCGCCACCAACTAGGGTTCAAGCCGCCATGTTTTAGGGCACTTTCTGCCTGTGAAACAAACATCAATTTTTCTGGCCGCTGCTACAGCAGCGGCTGCAACAATACCAAATTTTTCAGGCATGTGTACATGCCTAATTTTTAGGCCCACTGGTGCAGCACTGTGGCTTCAAAAACCAAACCAAAAAAAAATCCTCCAAGATGGCACCAATATACCAGTGGTCTAAGCATCTTCCCACCTTGGCCTAAAAAGGGGAGGTGATTCAACAATTAAAAATCGCTGCCATTTACACGTCCACTGATAGGAGACGCGGAAGGTATTAAACTGATATGAACAATACTAAACTCACCACTCCTATCTGGTGGCACATTAGCTTGCCCGCGCAGTGCCCCAAATTTCAAGTAAGAGGACCGACTAAGCATCTTCTTCCATCTCCCTGTTACATAAATCAATGCCATATCCATAGAAATTGTAGAGAATATCCAGGGTAGTTTTACAGGGCCAAATCATGTCGCCTGTTGAAGAGGTGACCTTGCTCGGGTCCCAGGTGTGCGGTTCCTAAAATGGCTGCCATATACATGTCCACTGATAGGAGACGCGGAAGGTATTAAACTGATATGAACATTTACTAAACTCACCACTCCGAGTGCTGTTATTTATTTAATTTTTTTGTGGTGAGGCTTTACAGGACAGAGTGCTTCTCCACGGGACATGTTAACTCACGGGCAGCTGGCTCATCAAGGAACCAGAGCAGCTTGAACGAGGTGACCTTGCTCGGGTCCCAGGTGTGCGGTTCCTAAAATGGCTGCCATATACACGTCCACTGATAGGAGACGCGGAAGGTATTAAACTGATATGAACAATACTCCACTCCTATCAGTAGGTCCGTCCCATTGTGATTTATGCCCCCCACCCACCGCGCAGGGATGGGGGCCCCCACCCACCGCGCAGGGGTGGGGGCCGAGGGGGGAGGACAGTAGGTCCCCCCCATTGTGATTTATGGCCCCCACCCACCGCGCAGGGGTTGGGGAGGACAGTAGCTCCCCCCAGTGTGTATCATGGGCTTTGAGGACAGGTGTCAATCCATACCTACCAAGTGACCCTATGTAGGGGGAACAGTCCCTATTCTGCTCTGTGTCAGTGTGTATCATGGTCTCTGTGGACGGGGAACAGTCTCTATTCTGCTCTGTGTCAATGTGTATCATGGTCTCTGTGGACGGGGAACAGTCTCTATTCTGCTCTGTGTCAGTGTGTATCATGGTCTCTGTGGACAGGAAACAGTCTCTATTCTGCTCTGTGTCAGTGTGTATCAGGGGTTTTGAGGACAGGTGTCAATCCATATCTGCCAAGTGACCCTATGTAGGAGGAACAGTCCCTATTCTGCTCTGTGTCAGTGTGTATCAGGGGTTTTGAGGACAGGTGTCAATCCATATCTGCCAAGTGACCCTATGTAGGGGGAACAGTCTCTATTCTGCTCTGTGTCAGTGTGTATCAGGGGCTTTGAGGACAGGTGTCAATCCATACCTGCCAAGTGACCCTATGTAAGGGGAACAGTCTCTATTCTGCTCTGTGTCAGTGTGTATCATGGTCTCTGTGGACGGGGAACAGTCTCTATTCTGCTCTGTGTCAGTGTGTATCATGGACTCTGTGGACAGGGAACTGTCTCTATTCTGCTCTGTGTCAGTGTGTATCAGGGGCTTTGAGGACAGGTGTCAATCCATACCTGCCAAGTGACCCTATGTAGGGGGAACAGTCTCTATTCTGCTCTGTGTCAGTGTGTATCATGGTCTCTGTGGACGGGGAACAGTCTCTATTCTGCTCTGTGTCAGTGTGTATCATGGTCTCTGTGGACAGGGAACAGTCTCTATTCTGCTCTGTGTCAGTGTGTATCAGGGGCTTTGAGGACAGGTGTCAATCCATATCTGCCAAGTGACCCTATGTAGGGGGAACAGTCTCTATTCTGCTCTGTGTCAGTGTGTATCATGGTCTCTGTGGACGGGGAACAGTCTCTATTCTGCTCTGTGTCAGTGTGTATCATGGTCTCTGTGGACAGGGAACAGTCTCTATTCTGCTCTGTGTCAGTGTGTATCATGGTCTCTGTGGACGGGGAACAGTCTCTATTCTGCTCTGTGTCAGTGTGTATCATGGACTCTGTGGACAGGGAACTGTCTCTATTCTGCTCTGTGTCAGTGTGTATCAGGGGCTTTGAGGACAGGTGTCAATCCATACCTGCCAAGTGACCCTATGTAGGGGGAACAGTCTCTATTCTGCTCTGTGTCAGTGTGTATCATGGTCTCTGTGGACAGGGAACAGTCTCTATTCTGCTCTGTGTCAGTGTGTATCATGGTCTCTGTGGACAGGGAACAGTCTCTATTCTGCTCTGTGTCAGTGTGTATCAGGGGCTTTGAGGACAGGTGTCAATCCATATCTGCCAAGTGACCCTATGTAGGGGGAACAGTCTCTATTCTGCTCTGTGTCAGTGTGTATCATGGTCTCTGTGGACGGGGAACAGTCTCTATTCTGCTCTGTGTCAGTGTGTATCATGGTCTCTGTGGACAGGGAACAGTCTCTATTCTGCTCTGTGTCAGTGTGTATCAGGGATCATTAGGATAGGTGTCAATCCATATCTGCCAAGTGACCCTACCGTGTTTCTCCGAAAATAAAACCGGGTCTTATATTAATTTTAGTCACAAAAAACACACTAGGGCTTATTTTCAGGATAGGGCTTATTTATTTACGGTACCGGTATATACATTGAACAATATTTAAACAACATTTAACCCCTTAAGGACACATGACATGTGTGACATGTCATGATTCCCTTTTATTCCAGAAGTTTGGTCCTTAAGGGGTTAAACAACTTTTCTTCAAATACCGGTACAGTCATCTTCATTTTCCTTTGAACCATTGGTCCTAATCTCTCATTTACAGCAATATATGGTACAGTAGCTCTCCCTACCATAAACAACATTTATTCAATTACAATCATGTCATCTTCTTCTGGAATGTCATCATAACTCTCCAAACCCTGATTGCCAGCCTGAATTTCTTGCATCTCCATTTCCTTTTGAACCATTGGGCCTAATCTCTCATGTAAAGCAATATAGCTCTCCTTAAACGAGTACTTCTTGTCCATGTAGCCTGCTCGTAGTGCTTTGGCAACACAGCTGTCAGTGATTTTATCCCATGAATTCTTCACCCATGTCACGACCTCTAGCTGTTTAGGCTTCACAAAGTTTCCACGCTGATTTCTGACCAATCTATTTTCAGTGTATTCATTGATTTCCGTGCGCAAATGGTCCTTGAATGGTTTGTTTATTGCAATATCAAGGGTTTGGAGATAAGCAGTCATTCCTGCAGGAATCATTACTTGATCTATTCTTCTCTCTGCAAGGAAGTTCTTCATGTCTTTTGCGCGGTGAGTGCTGGCTGATTCCCAGACTAGAAGACCTCTTTGGCCACCTCTCAGAACAAGTGGCAGCATTAAATCGATCCACTTTCTTATATCTGCTTTTTCTGTTTCAAGAACATAAATGCCTGAAACGCGTTCAATCTTATCTTTCTTGCCCTTTGCGATAATTAGAGGTGTGGCTTTTGTTCCATCCAGACGAATTGCCAAAACACAAGTAACACGTGCACTTTCATAACCAGTGGAGGGAACGTAGATTGAGGAGGCTCCCCTCTTATCAATTGTCGTTTGAGATCCTTGGCCCATATACACTGCAGTTTCATCCATCGCAATCATGTTGGAGAGTTGGTATTTAGAAAAGTCTATGCCATCAATGAAGAACTTGAATGCAAGTGCACGTTTAACAACTTCATTATCTTCCAGCTTGAACAGTGTTGTCGATCTTCTTAGAGACAGTTCATATCGCTTAAGGAAGCCATCCAGCCAGTGGTGTGATGCTTTGAAATCTTCTGTGGATATGTCGAATTGTGGTGCCATTTCAAGGGCAAATGCTTGAATATCAGCCCTGCGCACAACCAAAGCCTTTGCTCTCTTGTCAGCAATCCATTCACAGATGACATCTTCCAGCTTAAGATATAATGGCTGGCGACCTGATCCACACTTGCGCTTCTTAGCATTTCCCTCGTCCACCTTTTGACTGAGGTTACTATACTCTGCTCGCCATTTTCGGACCATTCGGAGATCTAACTTCATCTCTTTGCAGAAAGTGGTCAGATTCTTGCCATGTGAGTCCTCCACGATTCCTTTCTTGTACTCGACAGAATAGCTCTTTCTCTTTGCACTCATCTTGTCTGGGGATCAAAATACCGTACTGTCTAATTAATCCACCCCCTCTAATTAATCCACCCCCTCTTTAATTAACACACCCCCTCTAATTAATCCACCCCCTCTTTAATAAATCCACCCCCTCTAATTAATCTCCACCCCCTCTAATTAATCCACCCCCTCTAATTAATCCACACACCCCTCTAATTAATCCACACCCCCCTCTAATTAATCCACCCCCCCTAATTAATCCACACACCCCTCTAATTACGGTAATCCACCCCCCTTTAATTAATCCATCCCCCCTCTTTAATTAATCCACCACCCCTTCAATAAATCCACCCCTTCAATAAATCCACCCCTTTAATAAATCCACACCCCCCTCTAATTAATCCACCCCCCATCTTTAATGAATCCACCCCCTCTAATTAATCCACCCCCTTTAATTAATCCACACACCCCCTCTAATTAATCCACACCCCCTCTAATTAATCCACACACACCCTCTAATTAATCCACACACCCCCTCTAATTAATGCACACCCCCTCTAATTAATCCACACCCCCTCTAATTAATCCACCCCCATCTAATTAATCCACACCCCCCTCTAATTAATCCACACACCCCTCTAATTAATCCACCCCCCCTAATTAATCCACACACCCCTCTAATTACGGTAATCCACCCCCCTTTAATTAATCCATCCCCCCTCTTTAATTAATCCACCACCCCTTTAATAAATCCACCCCCTTCAATAAATCCACCCCTTTAATAAATCCACACCCCCCTCTAATTAATCCACCCCCCATCTTTAATGAATCCACCCCCTCTAATTAATCCACCCCCTTTAATTAATCCACACACCCCCTCTAATTAATCCACACCCCCTCTAATTAATCCACACACACCCTCTAATTAATCCACACACCCCCTCTAATTAATGCACACCCCCTCTAATTAATCCACACCCCCTCTAATTAATCCACACACCCCCTCTAATAAATCCACCCCCTTTAATAAATACACCCCCCTCTTTAATTATTCCACCCCCCCTTTAATAAACCCACCCCCTAATTAATCCACACACCCCTCTAATTAATGCACCCCTCTAATTAATCCACCCCCTCTTTAATTAATCCACCCCCTCTTTAATTAATCCACCCCCTCTTTAAGTAATCCACCACCCCTCTAATTAATCCACCACCCCTCTAATTAATCCACCACCGCTCTAATTAATCCACCACCCCTTTAATTAATCCACCACCCCTTTAATTAATCCACCCCCCTTTAATTAATTCACCCTCCCTTTAATTAATTCACCCTCCCTTTAATTAATTCACCCCCCCCTTTAATTAATTCACCCCTCCCCCTTTAATTAATTCACCCCCCCCCCTTTAATTAATTAAGTCCCAGACATAAAATACCGGTATCTACTCACAGTTCAAAGAGTCCGACCACTGGGTGCCTCCGCTGGATCCTTCCGCTGAAGATCCGTGAAGGCAGACTGACGGCGCTGCGCACGTCGTCATCACGCTGCGCACGTCGTCATCACACTGCGTGATGCCGCGGCCCGCAACGCTCCTCCCCCTCCTCCTCATAGAAGAAGGAAGTCCCGCCAGGCCGCAAAGGTAAAATGCCTAGGTCTTATTTTCGGGGTAGGGCTTATATTGCAGCCCACCCCGAAAATTCAGCTAGGTCTTATTTTCGGGGTAGGTCTTATTTTCGGGGAAACACGGTAAGCACATTTTCTCTCCCATATCAGTGAGGTGGCAAGCGCAGTCCACGTTATTTCGAATTATTTTAATGTATGAATAAGCCTACGCTGTAGTGGAGTTTCACTTCTATAAGCGGGAATATACGCACACCTCAATAGATACCTACAGCAGTAAATCGCAGGTTACTACTTAAGCAGCATACCAGCTGTGTAAATCACACTGAACTGCTGTCTACCTGCACACACAGTAGCGCCACAGTCGCTTAGTATGTCCCTAAACACGCAGCCCTTAACCACAACCAATTTAACCACGTTAACTTGTTGTGACAAATAGCATACTGTTTCTAACTTGAGCGTATTGTTCCGAACGTAGCACTAGTGAATTGTTCATGATCATACATTTCAGTTATATGCATGCCTTGCATTTACTTCTTACATATAAAAAGAGGCTGACAAATCTCAGAGATAATTGGATAATGTACTGTGATATCCTCACCCTGTATGATTTTTTTATTGTCTCCCCCTCTTTATTCTGTACCCGTTCACATTTATGCCTCAATAAAAGAAAGAAAAAAAAATATGAGTAAAATTATGAAAAAGATAGATAAAACTCTACTATATTATAAAGGGAAAAATTATTAAATATTCAAATGTACCAAAGTAGAAACCCCATACAATGCATAAAATACATATAATGTACATAACATAGGAACAATGATCTATTAGAAGAACGTCTGATGGGTGGGTATTATACAGAACAATACGTTTTACAGAAAGTGACTAGTGATGTACCGAACTGTTCGCCAGTGAATAGTTCCTGGCAGGGCTGGCCTTAGGCAAATAGGCGCCCTGTGCGAAAAGTCTTCATGGCGCCCCCCCACCACCCACCAAGTTGCCTGAATACAGTAACACACACAGGCACCAGGGACGTGTATATTGTGAGGCAAACAAGGCATCTGCCTTAGGTGGCACTTTGCAGGGGGTGGCAAAAAAAGCCGCCCCCAAACCCCCAGGCAGATCCCTTGCTTGCCTCACGTCCTGGGGGGCTCAAGAGCTGGCCGGCTGGCCATGTTTGAGCCCCCCCCCCCCGAGGCTGGCAGCGGGCAGCGAAGGAGCATACTCACCTGAGCTCTTCCTGCTCAGCTCCCTCTGCGCCGCTTAATGAAGCCGGGAGCCGGAATATGACGTCAGTCCGGCTCCTGGCATCACTAAGAGCCGCCTACTCAGTCTGTGCGCCCCCTGCCTGCCCGCCCAGCAGCCACACTGGACTGCAGGCAAGAAATCCACTCCAGCTCTCCCATGGAGGCTGGGTGGATTTAAAATAAAATTAAAAAAATATTAGTTTGTGAGTGTTAGTGGAAATGTCTGTGTGTGTGTGTGTGTGTGTGTGTGAGTGTGTATGTCTAAGTGAATGTGTGTGTGTGTGTGTCTGTAGGTGTCTGTAAGTGTGTGTGTGTGTCTGTGAGTGAATGTGTGTGTCAGTCAGTGAGTGTGTGTGTCAGTGAGTGAGTGTGTATGTGTCGGTCAGTGGGGGCGTGCGTCTTTCAGTGAGTGCATGCGTCTGTCAGTGAGAGTGTACATCTGTCAGTGTGTGTCCAAGTAATAGTGTGTGTGTGTGTGTATGTCATTGTTTGTCAGTGTATATGAGAGTGTGTGTCTGTCAGTGAGTGTGCGTCTGTCAGTGAGTGAGCGTCTGTCAGTCAAAGTGCGGCCTTGACAGGAAGGGGTGGGGGAAATTTAAACTTGGTTACAGGCATGTACACACACACACACACTCAGTTAAAGGCAGTCACACATACAGGCACAGGCACACACAATGGCACAGCTACAGCGACACACACAATTAGAGTCACACACAGACAGTCACACACACACAGACAGTCACACACACACACAGACAGACAGTTATACACACACACAGGCAGTCACACACACACACAGGCAGGCAATCACACACAGACAGTTACAGACAGACAGTTACAAACAGACAGACACACACAGGCAGGCAGACAGTCACACACACAGGCAGGCAGTCACACACACACACACACAGGCAGTCACACACACACAGGCAGTCACACACGCAGGCAGTCACACACGCAGGCAGTCACACACGCAGGCAGTCACACACACAGGCAGTCACACAGACAGACAGTCACACAGACAGACAGTCACACACACACACACACACAGTCACACACACACACACACACAGACAGGTAGTCACACACAGACAGGCAGTCACACACACACACACAAACATGTAGTCACACACAGACAGACAGTCACACACAGGCAGTCACACAGACAGACAGTCACACACACACACAGGCAGTCACACACACACACACACACAGACAGGCAGTCACACACACACACACAGTCACACAGCCACATGGGACATGTGGGGGGGCTATAGGGACACATGGGGGCTATAATGAGACACATGGGGCTGGGGACGGGGCTACACATGGGGCTATAAGGACATATGAAGGGCTGGGAGGGGGTACAGGGACACATGGAGGGCTGGGGGGGCTATAGGGACACATGAAGGGCTGGAGGGGGGGTATAGGAGCATATGAAGGGCTGGGAGGGGGGAATAGTGGGACACATAGAGGGCTGGAAAAGAGGGCTAACAGGCAAACAGTCACACTTACCTCTATCCAGTGGATGCAGCTGGCTGATGGGGAAGCAGGGACTCCTTCCCTCTTCCTGTGCAGCAGGGGCTTCGGGAGGTATTAGCCCCGCCTCTGCCTCACGATAAGCCCCGCCCCCGCAGCTCGGTAAGCCCCGCCCCCGCAGCTCGGTAAGCCCCGCCCCCTCTGCCGGGATTTTTTATTTTATTTTTAAATAGACCCTGACACCGGCCATGTGCGGGCTGTGTCGGCTGTCAGGGCGCCCCCTGCTCCATGGCGCCCTGTGCGGCCGCACAGCTCGCACACCCCTAAGGCCGGCCCTGGTTCCTGGCGAACATAGCGTGTTCGCGTTCACCACGGCACGCGAACACATGCGTGGTTCGGTCCGCCCCCTATTCGTCATCATTGAGTAAACTTTTACCCTGTGCCTCACAGTCAGCAGACACATTCCAGCCAATCAGCAGCAGACCCTCCCTTCCAGACCCTCTCACCTCCTGTACAACATCCATTTTAGATTCATTCTGAAGCTGCATTCTTAGATAGAGGAGGGGAAGTGTAGCTGCTGCTCATTTGATAGGGAAATGTATCTAGCCTAGTGTATTCAGTGTATACAGTCCTGAAGGACTCATCTGATCTCTGCTGTAAGGACAGCACCCCGAAAAGCCCATTTTAGGGCTAGAACATCAGTCCCACTTGCCCAGTGCCACCACTCATATCTGGTGTCACAATAGCTTGCATTTAAAAACAAAGAAATGTTTTTCACTGTAATAGATTGAATAGCAGTTAGTTGTCTGCAAGCGTCTGTGTGTCAGGCCTACAGCGTGTACTCTGCCAACCTCTGCCAGTGCACAGTGCCACTCATATCTGGTGTCACAATAGCGTGCATTTAAAAACAAAAATTTTTTTTTCACTGTTATAGATTGAATAGCAGTTAGTTGTTTGCAAGCGTCTGTGTGTCAGGCCAACAGCGTGTACTCTGCAAACCGCTGCCAGTGCACAGTGCCACTCAAATCTGGTGTCACAATAGCGTGCATTTAAAACCATAAAACTTTTTTCACTGTTATAGATTGAATAGCAGTTAGTTGTCTTCAAGCGGGTGTGTCAGGCCTACAGCGTGTACTCTGCAGACCTCTGCCAGTCCACATTGCCACTCATATCTGGTGTCACAATAGCGTGCATTTAAAACCATAAAACTTTTTTCACTGTTGTAGATTGAATAGCAGTTAGTTGTCTTCAAGCGGGTGTCAGGCCTACAGCGTGTACTCTGCCAACCTCTGCCAGTGCACATTGCCACTCATATCTGGTGTCACAATAGCGTGCATTTAAAACGAAAAAACTTTTTTCACTGTTATAGATTGAATAGCAGTTAGCTGTCTTCAAGCG
Source organism: Pelobates fuscus (assembly GCF_036172605.1). Classification (NCBI taxonomy): domain Eukaryota; kingdom Metazoa; phylum Chordata; class Amphibia; order Anura; family Pelobatidae; genus Pelobates; species Pelobates fuscus. The sequence continues at coordinate 259,994,988 of NC_086321.1, forward strand.
GGTGTCAGGCCTACAGCGTGTACTCTGCCAACCTCTGCCACTGCACAGTGCCACTCATATCTGGTCTCACAGTAGCTTGCACGCATAGTACCACTAATCCCCCAAAAAATAACAGGCATAGGCAGGCCACCCCGTCGTGGTCGTGGCGCTGTGATTCCCTTTTGCCCTAGAATAATGCCCAATTTTCAGAGGCCACGTACCCTGAACTTGAAAAGTTCTGAGGACATAGTTGACTGGCTAACACAGGACACCCAATCTTCTACAGCTTCCGCTTGGAACCTTGACGCACCATCCTCCTCCAGCTTAGCTTCGGGCACCTCTCAAGATACCACTTACTCGCCTGCCGTCACCACCAACACTAGCACCACAGCCGCTTCACTTTATCTGTCAGAGGAGTTATTTACACATCCGTTTGAAGAAATGAGTGATGCGCAACCATTATTGCCAGAGGATGTAGATAACAGGGATATGTCTCAGTCAGGCAGAATTACACACATGGACGTACGGTGTGATGATGATGATGTTGTACCCGCTGCTGCTTCCTTTGCTGAGTTGTCAGATACAAGTGAAGCGGTTGATGATGACGATGTGTCCATGGATGTCACGTGGGTGCCCGCTCGGCAAGAAGAAGAACAGGGCGAAAGTTCAGATGGGGAGACAGAGAGGAGGAGGAGACGAGTTGGAAGCAGGGGGAGGTCGTCGCAAGGAGCTAGTGGCACAGTCAGACAGCATGCATCGGCACCCAGGGTCAGCCCGACAGCACGCCAATCAACGCATGCTGTGTCCACCACCAGAATGCCGTCATTGGAGAGCTCAGCAGTGTGGCATTTTTTTTGTGTGTCTGCCTCTGACAACAGCGATGCCATTTGCAACCTGTGCCAAAAGAAACTGAGTCGTGGGAAGTCCAACACCCACCTAGGTACAACTGCTTTGCGTAGGCACATGATCGCACATCACAAACGCCTATGGGATCAACACATGAGTACAAGCAGCATACAAACTCAAAGCCGCCATCCTCCTCCTGGTCCAGCATCTTCCGCCACGTCAACCACTGCTGTCCCCCTTGCCCCCCCTTGTCCCCTCTCAACCATCCGCCACTCCATCTCTCGCCTTGAGCAGTTCCCGCTCATCTGCCCACAGTCAGGTTTCTGTCAAGGACATGTTTGAGCGTAAGAAGCCAATGTCAGAAAGTCACACCCTTGCCCAGCGTCTGACAGCTGGCTTGTCTGAACTATTAGCCGCCAGCTTTTACCATACAAGCTGGTGGAGTCTGAGGCGTTCAAAAAATTTGAAGCTATTGGGACACCGCAGTGGAAGGTACCCGGACGAAATTTCTTTTCACAAAAGGCAATCCCCAACCTGTACTCAATTGTGCAAAAGGAAGTAATGGCATGTCTGGCACACAGTGTTGGGGCAAGGGTCCATCTGACCACTGATACCTGGTCTGCAAAGCATGGTCAGGGCAGGTATATCACCTACACTGCGCATTGGGTAAACCTGCTGACGGCTGCCAGGCATGGAATGTGTGGCTCTGCAGAGGAGTTGGTGACACCGCCACGACTTGCAGGCAGGCCTGCTGCCACCTCCTCTACTCCTCCTACTCCATCCTCTTCCATAACCTCCTCGGCTGAGTCCTCTTCTGCTGCTGCGTCTTGCTCCACATCAACGGCACCACCCCAGCTCCCCAGGCACTATTCCACATCCCAGATACGGCAGTGTCACGCCGTCTTGGGTTTGACTTGCTTGAAAGCAGAGAGTCACACCGGACAAGCACTCCTGTCCGCCCTGAACGCACAGGTGGAAAAGTGGCTGACTCCGCAGCAACTGGATATCGGCAAAGTGGTTTGTGACAACGGAACAAATTTGTTGGCGGCATTAAAGTTGGGCAAGAGGACACATGTGCCGTGCATGGCACATGTGTGTAATCTGATCGTACAACGCTTTGTGCATGAGTACATAGGCTTACAGGATGTCCTGAAGCAGGCCAGGAAGGTGTGTGGCCATTTCAGGCGTTCCTACATGGCCATGGCGCACTTTGCAGATATCCAGCGGCGAAACAACATGTCAGTGAGGCGCTTGATTTGCGACAGCCCGACACGTTGGAATTCAACACTCCTAATGTTCGACCGCCTGCTCCAACAAGAAAAAGCCGTTAATTAATATTTGTATGACCGGGGTGCTAGGACAGCCTCTGGGGAGCTGGGAAATTTTTTGCCACGTTACTGGACGCTCATGCGCAATGCCTGTAGGCTCATGCGTCCTTTTGAGGAGGTGACAAACCTAGTCAGTCGCACCGAAGGCACCATCAGCGACATCATACGATTTGTTTTCTTCCTGGAGCGTGCACTGCAAAGAGTGCTGGATCGGGCCGTAGATGAGCGTGAAGAGGAAGAGGAAGAGTTGTGGTCACCATCACCACCAGAAACAGCCTTATCAGCATCGCTTGCTGGACCTGCAGCAACGCTGGAAGAGGATTGTGAGGAAGAGGAGTCAGAGGAGGAATGTGGCTTTGAGGAGGAGAAGGAAGACCAACCACAACAGGCATCCCGGGGTGCTCGTTGTCACCTATCTGGTACCCGTGGTGTTGTATGTGGCTGGGGGGTAGAACATACCTTCATTGAGATCACTGAGAGGAGGAACGGGAAATGAGTAGCTCGGCATCCAACCTTGTGCAAATGAGGTCTTTCATGCTGTCGTGCCTGTTGAGGGACCCTCGTATAAAAAGGCTGAAGGAGAACGACCTGTACTGGGTGTCCACGCTACTAGACCCCCGGTATAAGCAGCAAGTGGCGGAAATGTTACCGAATTACAACAAGTCGTAAAGGATGCAGCATTTGCAAAATAAATTAAAAAGTATGCTTTACACAGCGTATAAGGGTGATGTCACAGCACAACGGCAATCTAACAGGGGAAGAGGTGAAAGTAATCCTCCTCCTCCCACAACCACGCCGGCAAGGACAGGCTGCTTTAAAGATGTGTTGTTGATGGAGGACATGCGGAGCTTTTTAAGTCCTACGCATCGCCACAGCCCTTCGGGATCCACCCTCAGAGAACGACTTGACCGACAGGCAGCAGACTACCTCGCCTTAACTGCAGATATCGACACTCTGAGGAGCGATGAACCCCTTGACTACTGGGTGTGCAGGCTTGACCTGTGGCCTGAGCTATCCCAATTTGCGATAGAACTTCTGGCCTGCCCCGCTTCAAGTGTCCTGTCAGAAAGGACCTTCAGTGCAGCAGGAGGTATTGTCACTGAGAAGAGAAGTCGCCTAGGTCAAAACAGTCTAGATTACCTCACCTTTATTAAGACGAATGAGGGATGGATCCCGAAGGGACTGACAGTGGGCGATACATTCGACTAAAAAAGGGCTGATGAGATGAGCTGCCTTGGGCTAAAAATGGTGACCCTATGTAGGAGGAACAGTCCCTATTCTGCTCTGTGTCAGTGTGTATCAGGGTCCCTGAGGACAGGTGTCAATCCATATCTGCCAAGTGACCCTATGTACGGGTAACAGTCCCTATTCTGCTCTGTGTCGGTGTGTATCAGGGTCTCTGAGGACAGGTGTCAATCCATATCTGCCAAGTGACCCTATGTAGGGGGAACCGTCCCTATTCTGCTCTGTGTCAGTGTGTATCAGAATCCCTGAGGACAGGTGTCAATCCATATCTGCCAAGTGACCCTATGTAGGGGGAACAGTCCCTATTCTGCTCTGTGTCAGTGTGTATCAGGGGTTTTGAGGACAGGTGTCAATCCATATCTGCCAAGTGACCCTATGTAGGGGGAACAGTCCCTATTCTGCTCTGTGTCAGTTCTCTATTCTGCTCGGTGTCAGTGTGTATCAGGGGTTTTGAGGACAGGTGTCAATCCATATCTGCCAAGTGACCCTATGTACGGGGTACAGTCCCTATTCTGCTCTGTGTCAGTGTGTATCATGGTCTCTGTGGACGGTGAACAGTCTCTATTCTGCTCTGTGTCAGTGTGTATCATGGTCTCTGTGGACAGGGAACAGTCTCTATTCTGCTCTGTGTCAGTGTGTATCAGGGGTTTTGAGGACAGGTGTCAATCCATATCTGCCAAGTGACCCTATGTAGGGGGAACAGTCCCTATTCTGCTCTGTGTCAGTGTGTATCATGGTCTCTGTGGACGGTGAACAGTCTCTATTCTGCTCTGTGTCAGTGTGTATCATGGTCTCTGTGGACAGGGAACAGTCTCTATTCTGCTCTGTGTCAGTGTGTATCAGGGTCCCTGAGGACAGGTGTCAATCCATATCTACCAAGTGACCCTATGTAGGGGGAACCGTCCCTATTCTGCTCTGTGTCAGTGTGTATCAGGGTCTCTGAGGACAGGTGTCAATCCATATCTGCCAAGTGACCCTATGTAGGGGGAACAGTCCCTATTCTTCTCTGTGTCAGTGTGTATCAGGGTCCCTGAGGACAGGTGTCAATCCATATCTACCAAGTGACCCTATGTAGGGGGAACCGTCCCTATTCTGCTCTGTGTCAGTGTGTATCAGGGTCTCTGAGGACAGGTGTCAATCCATATCTGCCAAGTGACCCTATGTAGGGGGAACAGTCCCTATTCTGCTCTGTGTTAGTGTGTATCAGGGTCCCTGAGGACAGGTGTCAATCCATATCTGCCAAGTGACCCTATGTAGGGGGAACCGTCCCTACTCTGCTCTGTGTCAGTGTGTATCAGGGTCCCTGAGGACAGGTGTCAATCCATATCAGCCAAGTGACCCTATGTAGGGGGAACAGTCCCTATTCTTCTCTGTGTCAGTGTGTATCAGGGTCCCTGAGGACAGGTGTCAATCCATATCTGCCAAGTGACCCTATGTAGGGGGAACAGTCCCTATTCTGCTCTGTGTCAGTGTGTATCATGGTCTCTGTGGACGGGGAACAGTCTCTATTCTGCTCTGTGTCAGTGTGTATCAGGGTCTCTGAGGACAGGTGTCAATCCATATGTCAAGGTGTCAATATGTCATATGTTAGGTGTAAATCCATATCCATTGTGATTTAGGAATGTTAGGTGATTTATGCCCTTCATAGATTAAAACCAGACTCTGCATCAACTGTGTAATTTTCCATGGGAGTTTTGCCATGGATCCCCCTCCGGCATGCCACAGTCCAGGTGTTAGTCCCCTTGAAACAACTTTTCCATCACTATTGTGGCCAGAAAGAGTCCCTGTGGGTTTTAAAATTAGCCTGCCCATTGAAGTCTATGGCGGTTCGCCCGGTTCGCGAACATTTGCGGAAGTTCGCGTTCGCCGTTCGCGAGCCAAAAATTCTATGTTCGCGACATCACTAAAAGTGACATATTTTGAAGTGTTGAGACCTAATGGTTTTAAAAAAAAATCTAAAGTGAATAAAAATAAATGCATACCCCATTCCCCTTATTACAGAAATGTTTGACGGACTCCAGGGTGCTAAAGTCTTTACTAAGCTTGACCTTAGGAGTGCGCACAATTTAGTGAGGTTAAAGGGAAACTCCAGTGCCAGGACTGCACGTTCCCTCCCTTTCCCTCCCACCCCCCAATCCCCAGTTGCTGAAGGGGTGAAAACCCCTTCAGTCACTTACCTGAGGCAGCGGCGATGTCCCTCGTCGCTGTCTCCTCCTCCGCGCCGCTCCTCCTTCTGATTCCGTCGGCCGGTGGGCGAGACTGTTCCCGCCCACCGGCCGAGGAGACCTAATGCGCATGCGTGGCAATGCCATGCATGAGTGCTCCCCATAGGAAAGCATTGAAAAAGATTTTCAATGCTTTCCTATGGGGAAATGAGCGACGCTGGAGGTCCTCACACAGCGTGAGGACTTCCAGCGACGCTCTAGCAAAGAAAATCTTTTCTAGAAATCAGAAGGTTCCCTCTAGTGGCTGTCTAGTAGACAGCCACTAGAGGAGGAGTTAACCCTGCAATGTAATTATTGCAGTTTATAAAAAAACTGCAATAATTACAGTTGCAGGGTTGGGAGTAGTGAGAGTTGGCACCCAGACCACTCCGATGGGCAGATGGTCCCTTTAAAGGAAAACCATGAGTGGAAAACGGTATTTAATACCAGAAGTGGGCACTATGAGTACCTTGTGATGCACTTCAGGTTGTGTAATGCTCCAGCTGTATTCCAGGATTTTATTAATGACGTACTCAGGTATTATATTTATTCATTTGTCTTAGTCTATCTGGATGATATCCTTATAGATTCCCCTGACATTCAGACTCACCACAAACACGTTAAACAAGTATTGCAAACCTTACTGAAAAATCAACTTTATTGTAAACTGGAAAAATGCATCTTTGATGAGACAGAAGTACAGTTTTTGGGATATAACATTTCTGCCTCTGAGTTTCAGATGGATCCTCATAAACTATAATCTATTCTACATTAGCCATTGCCCAATGGATTAAAAGCCATTCAGAGGTTTATTGGGTTTGCCAATTATTACAGGAGGTTTATCAATATGATATGCAAGGGGGTTAGCAGTACCATATGGTTTAAGGAGGCTAGAGAAGCTTTTGAACCTTTCAAACAAAGGTTTGTCTCTGTCGACATATTGATACATCCCGACACCAGCAAATCTTTCATATTGGAGGTTGATGCCTCCGAGACTGGGGTAGGGGCTGTTCTCTCCCAAAGGGGAGCCAGGATACCCCTTTACATCCATATGGTTACTTCTCTAGAAAGTTGTCCCCTGCTGAGCGCAATAATGATATTTACAGTAGAGAATTGTTGGCCATTATACTAGCAGTCAAAGAATGGCGATATCTTTTAGAGGGTTCCAAGAATCCCTTCTGATCATTACTGACCATAAACATTTGGCTTATATAGGGGATGCTAAACGACTATCTTCCAGACAAGCTAGATGGTCTCTGTTCCTCTCTCGCGTTAGCTTTCTAATAACTTATAGGCTTTGTCCCAAAAATGTGAAGGCTGACGCCTTATCTAGACAGTTTGATACTGAATCAGTAAAGGAACAAGAGACATTCCCTATTATTCCTCCTGAGTGTATCATCACTTCCACTGTCCTATCCTTATTGTCACGATTCGGGGAACCCAACAAGCTAACACACACACACACACACAGAAAAGGTGCAGTACCGGACCCCATGCAAGCCGAACACTTCTTTGGCAAACACCTGAGCTAGCTGAACCGCAGAAGGCAGTTTCTTAAGTGGAATAAAGTGCGCCATTTTAGAGAACCTATCCATCACAGTCAATATCACTGTCTGACCATCAGAAAGAGGAAGGTCTACAATGAAATCCATGGATAAGTGGGTCCATGGTTTCTTGGGTATAGATAGAGGCATCAGTAGACCCTGGGGTCTCACATTAGGGGACTTACACTACGTACAGACCCGACAAGCCTGTACAAAATCCACTACGTCTCTCTTAAGTGAAGGCCACCAGAACTGTTGAAGGAGGCCCTTATAGGTTTTGGTAACCCCGGATGACCAGCAGTTTTGGCGGTGTGAAATAAAGTTAACAACTTTTTTCTGTCATTTGCTTTAACGTATAGTTTACCAACTGGCATCTCAGGGGGTGCTTGGGTTTGGTATGTCTTAACACTATCAAGGAAAGGAGACGAGACAACCAAACGGGTAGCAGCTATTATCTGAGACGCAGGTACAATAGGTTCAGGAGTCGGGTTAACAAATTCTAATGGTTCATGCTGTCGAGAGATAGCGTCAGCTTTGGCATTATGGCAACCAGGTCTATAGGTAATAACGTATTGGAAGCGTGAAAGAAATAGAGACCATCTAGCCTGCCGGGCAGATAACCTTCTAGCATCAGCTATATAGGACAGGTTCTTATGATCTGTTATAACCATAATTTAATAAGTACCTCCATTCCTTAAAAGCCAACACAATAGCTAATAGTTCCTTGTTCCCAACATCGTAATTCTTTTCTGGATCAGACAACCTTTTAGAAAAATAACAACAGGGATGGAGGGGTTTGTCATACGACAACCTCTGTGACAGGACTGCTCCCACACCCGACTCAGAAGCGTCTACTTCCATAACAAAGGGAAGAGAAGGATTAGGGTGGTGCAGCACTGGAGCAGAGGCAAATGCTTTCTTGAGAGTTTCGAAGGCCTTAAGGGCTTCAGGAGTCCAAACCCTAGGGTGTAGACCTTTTTTAGTCAGCTTCGTTATAGGAGAGATAAGGGGTGAAAAGTTTTTTATAAATTTCCTATAATAGTTAGCAAATCCTATAAAACGCTGGATAGCCTTAAGTTCTTGGGGAAGTGGCCAGGACAGTATGGCTTCCAATTTGGCAGGATCCATACTGAAACCCTGTTCAGTAATTATATATCCTAGGAATTGCACAGAGGTCTGATCGAATAAACATTTTTCTAACTTACAGTAGAGTCCGTTCTGTAATAACCATTTGAGCACCATCCTAACATGGTTATGGTGTGACTTCAAATCAGGAGAATATACAAGTATGTCGTCAAGGTACACCACGGCACAGACATGCAATAGATCCCTAAGGACATAATTTATGAGGTCCTGAAACACAGCAGGAGCATTACACAGTCCAAAAGGCATGACCAGATATTCGTAATGCCCACTGCGTGTGTTGAACGCTGTCTTCCACTCATCATTCTCCTTTATACGGACGAGGTTATAAGCCCCCCTGAGGTCTAATTTAGTGAAGAACTTAGAACCTTTAACACGATCAAACAACTCAGTGATGAGGGGGATAGGGTAGGCGTTTTTAATCGTTATATTGTTCAGGCCCCTGTAGTCTATACATGGCCTCAAATCGACCTCCTTCTTTGCCACAAAGAAGAAACCAGCACGAGCAGGGGAGGAGGACCTTCTAATAAAACCTTTACTTAGGGATTCCCGTATGTACTCCTCCATGATCTGGTTTTCTTTCTCAGAAAGAGGGTAGACCTTTCCCCTAGGAGGCATAGTACCTGGTAACAGGTTTATGGCACAGTCATACTCACGATATGGAGGTAGCTTATTTGCCTCCCTTTTTTCAAAAACCAAGGCAAGGTCTGCATATACAGAAGGGACAGAACCCGAAAGTGGTTTAGCCGTGGGCACGTTGAGTAAACAAACAGGACGTACATGAGCCATACAGTCTCGTTGACAAGATTCCCCCCAGGAGAGTATATCTAAACAATCCCAATCAAGTACAGGGTTGTGTTTAACTAACCAGGGAAATCCCAGAACGATGGAGGCAGTAGGAGAGTCAATTATTTGGAAGGTTAACCTTTCCTTGTGCAAAGCACCCACAGACATAACTATTACCTGGGTTTCATGGGTCACCAGAGGTCTCTCAAGTGGTCTACCATCTATGGCCTCAACGGCCAAGGGTGTGGCCTTTCGGATCAAAGTCAGGGCTGCAGTTTTGGCAAAGTTCTCATCCATAAGGTTGTCTGCCGCACCTGAATCGATCAAGGCTTTGGTTGTTATAGTGGTTTTATTGACCAAAAGAGAAACCGTAATAAACGGTCTGGAGATGGACACATGAGGGGACAAAGTCATAACACCCGAGGCCGAACCCTCTCTAGGCCTTAGGTGCTGCAGTTTCCCTGTACTTTAGGGCAGGCATTACAGTGGTGCCCCCTCTTCCCACAATAAAGGCATAACCCCTCCCTTCTACGGTACGCTCTTTCGACCTCAGTTAACCCCGTAGCACCCAATTGCATGGGTTCAGGGGATGGTTGCCTAGGAGCAGGTAACGCTAGAAGTGCAGTACTGGGTAGAGCAGGTAACACCCGTGTATCCAGCCGTCTTTGACTACGTCTCTCTCTAATACGGTTATCAATAAGAATCATATAGTCTATAACATCATCTAGAAGAACAGGCAATTCCCTGGATCCTATTTCATCCAATATATAAGCGGCCAAACCCTCCTGAAAGGCTGTTACGAGGGCGTCATTATTCCAAACCACTTCAGCTGCTAGAGTGCGGAATTCGATAGTGTAATCCACTACAGATCTGTTACCCTGTCGGACCCTAAGCAGAGCTTTGCCAGCAGAAGCAACCCTACCGGGTTGATCAAACGTGCGTTTGAAAGCAAAGAAAATCTGCAAAGGACATAGAAGACGTATTCTCCCACATGGGGTTGGCCCATGCTAAAGCCCTCCCGGACAAGTGGTTTATTAAAAAGGCAATTTTAGATCTGTCAGTGGGATAGGAATGTGGATTCATCACCAAATGGATGTCGATTTGGTTGAGGAAACCATGACACAATGCTGGGTCACCGCTGTAGCGCTGTGGCAGCGTCATATGAACTACATGAGCAGGAACGGGTACTGCAGTGGGAATGGGTTCGGGCACAGCAGCAGCAGCCTCCTGAACGGCAGGCTGCAAGTGTGCAGTACGAGCCAGTATGGTTTGCAAAGCTTGAGCAAACTTATCCATACGGTGGTCCAAGCCATCCATTCTAGCCTCCTGATTAACTAGGAGCTGTGGTATGTCAGCAGGTTCCATTATGGCCCTGTTGTAATGTCATGATTCGGGGAACCCAACACGCTAACACACACACACACACACACAGAAAAGGTGCAGTACCGGACCTTAGAGTGGCCGGGATAAGCACACACAGAATAGTCAGGAGACAAGCTGAGTAAGGGGAACCAGAAGACAGAATAACGAGAAACAAGCCGAGGTGAAAGGGTAGGAGAAAGTCACAAAGTCAGATTAACAAGCCAGAGAGTACGTAACCAGAAACACAAGTTCAGTAGCAATACTAACAAGCAAAGACCACAACAGGGCAGGGAGGAACAGGAAAGGTAAGTATTTAAACCATAAGGTTAATTCTGATTGGATAATTTCCAATCAGAATTAACAATCACACGTGGGAGATATCTAAACCTCCCACTGTGATTGAGGCACTGTGCCTTTAACGCCGGGTCAGGTGACTGACCCCGGCGTGTAATATCTTGGGCGGTCTCCCAGCGTGCAGCGTCATGCATGCTGCCGCTGGGGGACGTGGAGGAAGACGCGGGCGGCATCCGAGACTGGAAGGATGCCGCTCGCCGAGCCCAGGAGGAGAAGGGGACCGCGGACGGCTGGAGGGTGAGTACTGCGAGCGGAGTGCAGCCTCCCCTCACAGCCGCCCGCAGGATCCCGACACTTATCATCTCCTCTGCTTGGCGCCATCATGGAGGCTCAGTCTCAGACGCCATGCAGTTAACCACGGGATAGATTGTTTGTTCCATTGGGTGAAACAGAAAATGTCATGAAATTGTTCCACAACAATGTGACTGCTGGACACCCGGGAATTAATAAATCCATAGCCACTATCATTCCCTCAGAAAAAATGTTAAAGAGTATGTGCAGGCCTGTTCTGTTTGTGCAGTTTCTAAAGTATCTCATAAGCTTCCATCTGGGTTGTCACATTCACTTCCCATTCCTGATGTTCCATGGTCCCATTTGTCCATGGATTTCATTGTTGAACTTCCTAATTCTAATGCCTATACCACTATCCTTTTGGCGGTTGACCGCTTTTCTAAGATGGTTCATTTCGTTGCACTGAAAAAATTGCCATCCTCACAAGACCTGATTTTTATCTTTACATGTGAGATTGTCCAACTACATGGCATTCCTCACATTATTGTATCGGACACAGGTTCTCAGTGTAACGAAAATATACCCCAACACGCAGGATTCAACTCAACAGAAGACAACACAGAGGGGAGATATGTCTACCGGACCTTAGAATGGCCGGACTCGACGTATATGAGAGGAGTACAGAGTCAGGAGCAATCCGAGGTCAAGGGCACAAAGAGACAGCGTAAACTAGGACTAGCCGGGGTTTGGTACACAGTAAACAGCAAGCCGGCAAACAGAACAGATAAGGATAAAGAGATAACGTAGTCAGAAACAAAGCCAAGGTCAAGTACGAAGGAACACAACTGAACACAACAAGCGCTAAAGGGAACTGTAACAGAAACCACGATAGGGCAACGAACTAAGGGAAAAAGGTGAGTGTATATGCCTTAACATCTATTTTGATTGGTCCCTGTCACATCCACGCCCCCAAAAGGTAAGTGTATGGGGATTGTGGCATGACAGGGACCAATGGGAGGCCTTTGCCAATTTAGGCTCCCACTGTCCCTTTAAGAGCGTGCCCGAGACCCGCGGCGCGCTCTTAGAGTCAGGCGGGACACGTGACCGCTTCTCGCGGTCACTGCCCGCCTTTCTGTTACAGCCGTCGGATGAGCCGCGCGCGGCTCGTGCAGCAGCAGGACCGCGCGCGGCCTGAACAGAGGACCCCGGCTGGCCCCTGGAAAGGGTAAGTACCGCTACAGTACCCCCCCTGAGGACACGCCCTCCGGGCGGGGAGGGCCAGGCCTGGCAGGAAAACGAGAATGGAAAGAACGCACAAGGCGAGGAGCGTGAACAGCGTCAGCGGATATCCAACTGTGCTCCTCAGGCCCATAGCCCTTCCAATGCACCAGGTACTGAAGTCGACCTCTAAGGAAACGAGAGTCAAGAACGGCAAAAACTTCAAACTCCTCATGACCCTCCACAGAGACAGGAGGGGGAGGAGGAGTATGCCGGGTATAGCGGTTGCGTACGTAAGGCTTCAACAACGAAGTGTGAAAGACATTAGGAATACGCAGATACTTAGGAAGACCCAAGGCATATGAAACAGGATTAACCTTATGCAAAATACGATAAGGACCAATAAAGCGGGGAGCCAATTTCATAGAAGGCACTCGGAGGCGAATATTTCACGTGGAAAGCAAAACCCTGTCCCCCACGACATAAGAAGGAGCCGCCCTGCGATGCTTGTCAGCCTGCACCTTCTGGCGAGCAGCGGAATCCAAAGAACACTGAACCTGCTCCCGAGTATTACGCAAACCAGCCAAATGCACATCCAGAACTGGCATGCCTGTGAGGAGAAAGCAGCCGGAAGAACAACGGGATGCTGGCCATAGACAACTGTCAGGGTATTTATATCGGCAGACATTTTGTGCTATGATAGAAATTAAAATGTACATTGTCAGTGTCACTCTGAACAGAGCAGACTCCATTTTTGTTATTTTCAAGCTAACAAAAGACACAAGATTTATATCCCTTCTGTAAAACTAACCACTTTGCCAGAGCTTAGGAATGTTTGTATATACAAACCAAGTGATAAGAAATGAGAACGGGGGATGGACAGACTGTCTAAATGCTAATGGAATAGAATAAATCCTAAACCCAGACATTTGTGACAGAAAAGATTAAATAATTTTATTTTACTTTCGATATTGTATAAGGTCCCATTGTAATTTAGGGGTCATATTTAGTTATAACTGTCATATTAGAAATTATAGCAGAATTTGCCAGACACATAGTCTGAAGAAAGCCTAAAGAAACACTTTGAACTGACAGAAAACTTAAGTTATAGATAACCATAAAGATAAGCTAAATGACGTCAAAAAGCCACCAGGAAAAGTTAACTCTTTCCTGGATAGGAATGTTTAGTGGGACGAGACTGCCCTCTATAGACCAAATACTTAAATTGCTGTCTGGAAGGTAACCACACCTCCAGTTTTCTATTGGTCTCTTACCTAGTGATGAACAGAGAATTTTTCCCTTTAAAAGTTAAGACAAAGGGAAAAGAAATAGAAAAAGAAGGAAGCAAAGGAGTAAGCAAGGGGAGAAGAAAGACAAGGAGTCAGAAAGAAGCAAGTGAGTCAGAGCGAGAAAGAGACCCATGACAAACATTCTTTGACACTTAGCTACCTGAGAACATCTGATGAGAACATCTCTTCAACTGGTAATTATACTGGTTTCATTTAATTAATCTAAATTGATTAAAAATTTTCTAATAGCATGATATATGACTGGATAAATCACGATCAGATTTCGATATTTAGAAATCTTCGTTAACTAAGAAGTATATAGTTATAACCATTCCATTCTGCAGATGGAAAAGAGTAATTATATATTAGTGTGATTACATAACATGTTAGCATACCGTGATATTTATCCAGGTGTATTGATTTGCTCTAAAATAAGATAAAATATCTGTTTAGGCAAGTTAAAATTCTGCTTATAGAACATGGTAGATTACTCTTATTGGATGGTTCCAGGAAATGACTAATGAGCTGGTTTAAATGTTATTTTATTTAAAATTACATGAGAATAGGTCTTAATTACCTAGGAGGTCTAACCAGCATTGAAAGGGTTATTCTAACTGTTAGCTAAAGTTTTTATGGCCTTATGCTGCAAGCTCCGTGAAAGAAAATTTCTGTCTCTGTGAAGCCCATCATAAATCATTGTCTTGACAATTGCTGTGTTAGCTATTGGAATGCGTATTGCCATTTGTATTGCATACTCATGTTATACTGAAAATTCATTGATTATTATCACGCATGTTACATATTATTATTATTTAAAATGTCACAATAAATTGTATCTATTTTTATAACAAATTGTGATTTTATTTATATGGAATACATTTCACTTACACGATAACGATCTTTGGGATCTGAGAATTGAAATAGTGGTCAATTCTCAACTGTTTACTATTATCATCCCATAAATATCCCCACACAATGTAAAAAGGACTTTTGCCGGAAGAATCATGAGTAGCGTTATTCCGAGCAAACTCAGCCCAAGGAAGAAGGTCAGACCAATTGTTCTGATGGAGGGTTACGAAAACAACAAAGGTACTGCTCCAGAGATTGATTGGCACGTTCAGCAGCTCCATTAGACTGGGGGTGGTATGCGGAAGAAAATGAGAGAGTAATACCCATTTCCGAACAAAAAGGCTTTCCAGAACCTGGAAATAAATTGGCTACCCCTATCGGTCACAATAGATACGGGAATGCCATGCAACCGAAACACCTCTCTAGCGAAGATAAGTGCCAGTTCCCTAGATGTGGGCAGCTTGCGAAGAGACACAAAGTGAGCCATCTTGGAAAACCGATCCACTATCATTAGGATAACTGTGTTACCATTCGAAGGGGGTAATTCAACAATAAAATCCATGGACAGGTTAGACCAAGGTTGTTCGGGAACGGGTAACGGATGCAACAGCCTACATTTCATACAGGCACAAGTAGTACAAGCACCTATATAGTCGGTGACATCCTTGCGTAAGGAATCCCACCAAAAATACAGAGAAACAGCTGACACCGTTTTGGAAATACCAGGATGTCCAGCAGTCTTAGTGTCATGATACAACGACAGAATATCCCGTCTCTCGGGAACATCTACGAATAGTTTATCAGTAGGCCTCTCACTAGGTGCCATGCTTTGTTTCGCTTGTATGGCCTGCAAGAGGGACGAGGAAATAGACAAAATAGTAGTAGCTATTATCCTGTCTGAGGGAATGACAGGAGTAACATCAATCTCCTGTTTGTCAGCAGTTTTGAATTGTCTGGACAGAGCATCTGCTTTAGTGTTGCGATCACCTGGCCTATAGGTGATAATATAATTGAAATGAGACAAAAACAGTGACCACCTAGCCTGCCTAGAAGACAATCTTTTAGCCTCACTAAGGTAGGATAGGTTCTTGTGACCCGTAAATATGAGGATGGGATCCTTAGTTCCTTCTAACAAATGTCTCCATTCTTTAAGTGCTAAAATAATAGCAAGGAGTTCGCGATTACCCACATCATAATTCTTTTCTGCTTTGGACATTTGTTTGGAAAACAAGCCACAAGGATGCAATGGCTTTTCAGGCGACTCTCTTTGGGATAAAACAGCACCTACCCCGATATCGGAAGCATCAACTTCAAGAATATAGGGCAGTGAGGGGACAGGATGCTGTAAAATAGGTGCAGAGGAAAACGTAGTCTTAAGAAATTCAAAAGCCTGAAGTGCCTCGGGAGACCAGACACGAGTTTTGCCATCCTTTTTTGTCATACGGGTGATAGGCGCTACAATAGAGGAAAAACCTTTAATAAAGCGTCTATAATAGTTGGAGAAACCAAGAAAACGCTGAATGGCTTTCAAACCTTGTGGTAGAGGCCATTCTATGACAGCAGAAAGCTTCTGGGGATCCATACAAAAACCTTTAGCGGAAATCAAATACCCCAAAAACTGGACTTCGGATTGGTCAAATAGACATTTTTCCAGTTTACAATAAAGACCGTTAGCAAGAAGGGTCTTCAGAACTGTTGTAACATGTCTGTGATGAGTGTGTGAATCTATAGAATATATTAATATGTCATCCAAGTACACAATTACAAATGTGTGAATAAAGTCTCTTAAGACGTCATTAATAAATTCTTGAAATACTGCTGGGGCATTACATAGACCAAATGGCATAACAGTATACTCGTAATGGCCAGATCTAGTGTTGAATGCAGTCTTCCATTCGTGGTCTTTCTTAATACGTATTAAATTGTATGCACCTCTAAGATCCAATTTAGTGAATACAGTAGCATGTTGTATATTTTTACTTTGTTTTATATTAAAGTATTTTGTGACTACCTTTTACTTTGGGTTAGTTCATTTACTTTATATGTTGCTGTTTTATCCTGGCTGATTTTTATCATCATTTTTAACAAGATCCAGTACTGCAAAATAAATCCCTGGTGGGGATTATTCCACCTACGCTTGGTTCATAGAGCAGTGTGCCTGCTCTGAACACTGTAAGTACGTTTCTTTTTATTTCTTTGTCATTTTCTATATGGAAACACTATGGGCCCTCTCTTGTGATTTTATTTTCATAAGACCGGCACTGCAAGCATCACTAGAGGAATATCCTACACGTGGGGAGTTTAAATACCACTGTATGCTGTTTTACTCAGAGCTGGTCATAGCTCTTCAAATTGTAAGTTGGCACTCTTAGGACCTCAGTGTTGTCTGTTGTTGCAGTATTACCTAAGTTATTGCACCATTGGGTTTTTCTCTCTTTAATAAATTTTATATGCTGACGTCTGCCTCAGAAGTTGTAAAGAATCGTTTGGAGATACTTCCAATTGCCCAGTAATATCCTACATGTGGGGAGTATTAAATACCACTGTATGCTGTTTTACCTAGAGCTGGGCTTAGCTCTAAAAATTGTAAGTTGGCACTTCTCCACGTCTGTGTTGTTTGTGATCCTTTCAGCATTACGGTTTTGCACTATTGGTCTCCCCCTTCTCTGCTTTTGTTTTCCATTTTCAACTACTGAGGTTCCAAAGCAAGAACAGTTACTCAAGGTCTACACTGTACCTAAAGATACTTTTTTTTCACCTTCTTTTATTTTATTTTATCTAGCGCACCCTGTATTTGCTGTCTTTTGTCCAGTAGCATGTTTGAGCCTGTCAAATAATTCCGTGATTAAAGGTATAGGGTATGCATTTTTGATGGTGATTTTATTTAGACCTCTATAATCGATACACGGTCTTAAATCACCTTCTTTCTTCGATACAAAGAAGAACCCCGCTCCAGCCGGAGAAGAGGATCTCCTAATAAACCCCTTTTCTAGTGATTCCTTAATATACTCCTCCATGACACAGTTTTCTTGAACAGATAAAGGGTACACCCTGCCCTTTGGAGGTATAGTGCCAGGCAATAAATCGATAGCACAAGCATAGGGTCTCTGAGGCGGTAATTTGTCAGCCTCCCTTTTATCGAAGACATTCTTGAGAAATAAGTACTTAGGGGGTATAACCAGGGGTGTATTTGCCGCGAGGCAAACAAGGCATTTGCCTTGGGCGGCATTTTCCAGGGGGCGGCAAAAAAAGCCGCCCCCAAACGCCCAGGGCAAATGCCTTGTTAGCCTTGCGGCTAACAGACACCCTGGGCTGGTGGCTGCTGGGCTGGTTGCTGGGCGGGCGGGCGGGCGGCTGGCGAGGGAGCACTTCCTCTGAGCTGTCTGCTCAGCTCCCTCGCGCGCCGCAGAGTGAGGCTGGGAGCCGGAATATGACGTCATAGTCCGGCTCCGCCTCCCAGCCTCACTCTGCGGCGCGCGAGGGAGCTGAGCAGACAGCTCAGAGGAAGTGCTCCCTCGCCAGCAACCAGCCCAGCAGCCCGACCGGCAGCCCCACTAGACCCCAGGGAGAGGGAGAACCCCCCCCCCAGCATTCCCAAAGGTAAGGAGGCTGGGGGGGTAAATTAAAAAAAAAAAGAGTTAATGTGAGTGAGTGTGTCTGTTAGTGTGTGTGTGTGTGTCTGACTGTGTGTGTCTGTTAGTGTGTGAGTGTGTCTGTTAGTGTGTGTGTGTGTGTGTCTGACTGTGTGTGTCTGTTAGTGTGTGAGTGTGTCTGTTAGTGTGTGTGTGTGTGTGTGTGTCTGTTAGTGTGTGAGTGTGTCTGTTAGTGTGTGTGTGTGTGTGTGTGTCTGTTAGTGTGTGTGAGTGTGTCTGTTAGTGTGTGTGTGTGTCTGTTAGTGTGTGTCTGTTAGTGAGTGTGAGTGTGTCTGTTTGTCTGTTAGAGTGTGTGTGTGTGAGAGTGTGTCTGTTAGAGTGTGTGTGTGTCTGTTAGTGTGTGTATGTCAGTGTGTGTGAGTGTGTCTGTTAGTGAGTGTGTGAGTGTGTCTGTTAGCAGCTAACAGACACACTCACACACTCACTAACAGACACACTCACTAACAGACACACTCACACTCACTAACAGACACACTCATACACTCACACACACACACTGACAGATACGCATCCATTAGCTAACAGTTAGCTAATGGATGCGTATCTGTCAGTGTGTGTGTATTTAGAAGGTGGGGGAAGGGTTGGGTGGGGGTGGCGGGGGGTGGGGTGGGGGTGAGGGGGGCGCCTGAGTTTTGTCCTGCCTAGGGCAGCACAAAACCAGGATACACCCCTGGGTATAACAGTAGACAAAGGAGGAGTAGTAGGAACATTAATAGAATTCAAAGGGGTGACTTCAATAGTACAAGACTCGTGGCAGGCTTCGCTCCATGATTTTATTTGCCCTGACTCCCAGTCGAAAATGGGATTGTGAGCATGTAACCATGGGTACCCTAACACGAGGTGTGAAGAGGGAGAGGTGATGACCTGGAACCGAATGGTTTCAAAGTGTAAAACCCCTGTATACATGTGTAACGGTACAGTTTCATGAGTAACAACTGGAGAACTTAATGGTCTACCATCTATGGCCTCAACGTCCAAGGGTATCTCCTTCTCTCTGATGGGAATGTTGTTTTTCTTAACAAAACCAGAGTCTATGAAATTTTCAGCTGCCCCGGAGTCAACCAGGGCTTGTATGTGCTCAGCTATGGAACTCTCTCCCATATGCAAAGAAACAGGGAGAAGCAAACGGTTAGGAGGCAATTTAGGAGACTTAGATATCACACCCAAGGCCAGTCCCCTATAAGGTCTTCGGTGCGAGAGTTGTCCGGAAGCAAGGGACATTCTTTTACCATATGGTCTCTCCTACCACAGTATAGTCAGAGTCTGTCCCTTCTCCTATGTAATTTTTCAGTATCAGAGAGTTTGGCAACCCCTAATTGCATGGGTTCCTCCTCAGATACTTTAACACTCTCAGGTTTATCAACTCTGGGGTTAATAGGTGTAACCAAACGTCTATTCCTATTTTTAGTATAGAGCCTGTCACGAATCCTATTATCTATATCAATAAGGTAGTCAATAGGGTCCTCTAATGCAATAGGAAGCTCCCTAGCTGCTACCTCATCCAATATAAACCCAGATCAGATAAACCCTCCATGAATGCAGTAGTTAACCCATTGTTGTTCCAATCTACCTGTGAAGCAAGGGTACGAAACTGAATGGCATAGTCAGCCACAGACCTAGAACCCTGTTTAATTCTCATTAATGCTCTAGCGGCATTTTTTGACCTTTTAGTTGTGTCAAAAGTTCTACGAAAAGCTGTAAGGAAACTATTGAAATCATGCACCAAAGGTCCATTAGCCTCCCAAATAGGATTTGCCCACTCAAGTGCTTTATCGGTAAGTTGGTGCATAAGGAACCCCACTTTAGACCTATCTGTGGGAAAGGAACGTGAATACATCTCAAAGTGGAATTCTATTTGATTAATGAAACCTCTGCATGACTTAGAGTCCCCTCCATACCTAGGAGGAGGTGTTAAATGGGCCAAAGTATTAGGCAAAGTAGATACTTCAGGAAGAAGAGGTGTAGGAGGGTTAGGTGTGGTTGCTGGAATAGTTCTAGATAAGAGTGTCTGGAGAGCCTGGGCTATTTGATCCATACGGTGATCCTGCTCTACAAATCTAGCCTCATGAGAAGCCATCTGCTGAGCTAAATCTGTGGGGTCCATGGCCCTATCGTAATGTAACGAAAATATACCCCAACACGCAGGATTCAACTCAACAGAAGACAACACAGAGGGAAGATACGTCTACTGGACCTTAGAATGGCCGGACTCGACGTATATGAGAGGAGTACAGAGTCAGGGCACAAAGAGACAGCGTAAACTAGGACTAGCCGGGGTCTGGTACACAGTAAACCGCAAGCCGGGACAGATAAGGATAACAGAACAGATAAGGATAAAGAGATAACATAGTCAGAAACAAAGCCAAGGTCAAGTACGAAGGAACACAACTGAACACAACAAGCGCTAAAGGGAACTGTAACAGAAACCACGACAGGGCAACGAACTAAGGGAAAAAGGTGAGTATATATGCCTTAACATCTATTTTGATTGGTCCCTGTCACATCCACGCCCCCAAAAGGTAAGTGTATGGGGATTGTGGCATGACAGGGACCAATAGGAGGCCTTTGCCAATTTAGGCTCCCACTGTCCCTTTAAGAGCGCGCCCGAGACCCGCGGCGCGCTCTTAGAGTCAGGCTGGACACGTGACCACTTCTCGCCGTCACTGCCCGCCTTTCTGTTACAGCCGTCGGATGAGCTGCACGCGGCTTGAACAGAGGACCCCGGCCGGCCCCTGGAAAGGGTAAGTACCCCTACACTCCGTTTGTCTCTCGGTTTTGGAGGGCTTTCAATAAACAATTGGATATTGAGTTGACTTTTTCTTCCTCCTACCACCCCTAAATCAATGGTATGGCTGAGAGGGCTAACCAGTCATTGGAATTATATTTGTGTTGTTTTGTTAATAGCACTCGAGATAATTGGTCCGAATTACTTCCATGGGCCGAGTTTGCTAGGAACAATGCTGACCATGACTCTTCTGGACATAGTCCATTGTTTGTTAATAACAGTCGTCATCCTACTGTTGTGCCGGCTGCTTTTTCTGACATGGCTATCCCCACTTTAGATGACCACCTTGCTTCCATTCGTGATACTTGGGTCAAAGTTCACTCCACTCTGGAAACGGTGACTGACCGTTTTAAACCTCATGCTGATAAACGGCGAGGTGCCAATCCTGTTTACCAAGTGGGTGAAAGGGTTTGGTTATCATTGCGTAACATCAAACTTAAATTCCCTAGCATGAAGTTTGCTCCTAGATTCCTTGGCCCGTTTGATATCCTTCGTAGGATTAACCCTGTCTCGTATTCTCTGGCTCTGCCTGCCTCCTTGCGTATTCCTAATACCTTTCATGTCTCTTTGCTCAAACCGCTTGTTTGCAATAGGTATACTGTCCCAAGTGCCCCCCCTCCTCCTTTGGTTGTTTCTGGACAGGAGGAGTATGAGGTCTCCTCTGTAATTGATTGCAGGTTTTCTCGTGGTACCTTACAGTATTTAGTTGATTGGAGGGGTTATGGGCCTGCTGAACATTCTTGGGTTCCAGCCTCTGACATCAATGCTGGCCGCAAGATCTGGTCTTTCTATGCCAAATTTCCTCTCAAGCCTGGTCCTGCCCGCCCGGCGTGCATTCTTCAGGTGGAGGGTAATGTAACATATTCATCCTCACCTTGCGGTATCTGCACCCAGCGGCCGTGCGTCTGTATAACTGACTCTTGCAGCATGTTTATCGACGCCGGCCGCTGCGGATCCACAACAAATTATACCCCCCACGTCCGCTCACATTAATGAGGACATCATTTTGATTTCCCTTTTTTCTGGTATCCCTGACTTCTGGCTTTCCCTTATCATTGTGTCTCTTTCTGTGTCCCCTGACCACGGCAAGTATCCTGACTATTCTTTGGTACGTTAAGTCCGGCAATTCGTAAGGCCCGGTAATATGTTACCTATTAGTCCTCAGTGTGACACAATCCTACTTGCTGGATCTATTAGTAATCCTAACAGATACCACCCTAAAACTTACCTCCATATTATAGGCATTATAGGCATACGGCCCAAGACAAATGCAACCTTCCTGCAATCGCTGGGACTTCCGAGGAGTACTACACCTCCAGTGATGCCAGCGACATCCGCATCCCAAGCATGGGACCCTGAGAGGACTGTACCATTTGTTCTCAGACACTGAGAGACCCGGGGACACTGAGCGACTTTGGGACACTGGGAGACATGGGGGCACTTGTGGATATAGACATGGGGACACTGGGAGACATGGGGACACTGGGAGACATGGGGACACTGAGACATTTGGGGACACTGAGACATTTGGGGACACTGGGAGAAATGGGGTCACAGACACTAGGGACACAGAGACTGGGAGACATGGGGACACAGACATTTGGGGTAACTAAGACACTAGGGACACTGAGAGACATGGGAACACAGATACTGGGAGACTAGGGGACACTGGGAGACATGGGGACACAGACACTAGGGACACTGGCTGGGAGGCATGGGGACACAGACACTTGGAGACACTGGGAGACATTGGGGCACTTGTGGACACAGAGACATGGAGACACTGGCTGTGAGACATGTGGACACAGGAAGACATGGGGACACAGACATTTGGGGACACTCTGAGACATGGGGACACTGAGAGACATGGGGACACAGACACTGGGAGACTAGGGGACACTGGGAGCCATGGGGACACTGGCTGGGAGAAATGTGGACACAGGGAGACATGGGGACACAGACATTTGGGGACACTCTGAGACATGGGGACACAGACACTGGGGGACTAGGGGACTAGGGGACATTGAGAGATGCTGTAACTGCATATCCCTGCCTCTCTCTATAGGCTTAAAAGTGTTCCCATTGGTCCACATCATTTCTGTGAGGAACTTTACAGAAACCACGATAGGGAAATAAATTGAGGCTTAAACAAGTCTTAAATAGGCTTAAAAGTGTTCCCATTGGTCCACATCATCTCTGTGACCCCAAACAGCTTGGGGTCGCCTAGATGATGTGGTCCCTTTAAGGTCATGACGTCATGGCAAATACTTTTATTTCTAGCGGCTGCAGTTCAGCCTGCAGACCCTCAGAGAGAGACGTTTGCGGGACGGAAGGGAAGTATTCTATTCCGGGCATTCGGGCCACGCCGCCTGAGGTCATGGGGACACACGGTGCATTCTGTCCGCGTTGCCAGAGGAGAGGAGAAGTGCAGACACCAGGCACAGGTAAGTTTGTGACACACGACACCTGCCGGGTGCACTCTGATGCATACTCCCACAAAATCCGTAGGCCAGTCTAGCTCGTGCTTACCTCTGTGGTGGCCAACTTTAACAGTCTAATCGACACTGGCCGCTGAGCATTAGAGCATTTTATGACTCTACCTTCTCAGCCCCTATTTCTGGCCACAAGCGTGCATCTGTCATCACTCTGACATACTACAAGCAAGTTACAATGTAACTTGACCTCCACTGTCCAATCAGAGCTATTTTTAGGCTATTTAAATTCAAAATAAATAGGTCTCTGTGCCGTATCATGGTTTCCCATTTGGTTATCCAAGAGAGCATTATTATCATTGATTTTTGTGTATTTTGACCTTGGCTTGTATTTTGACTATTCTGACTTCTGTATCCCTTGATCTGTGGAATATCTAACCATTTATGTACCTTTTATTTCCCTGACTTTGGCTTGTTCTATACTATTCTATTTATTAATATTCAATCAGGTAATTCAAAAGACCGGTAATATGTTGTAGTATTTCTTGTTATCATTTATTTAGTTAACTACAATTCTATCCTGACATTATCTTGCTTGATGTTGCATATTTCCATTACCTTGATTGGACATATAATGTGTTTTAGTATTTTACATATAGTAGAGCTTATTTGCAGCACTTAATTTGTACACGTTTAACCCCTTCAGGACCGGCCTGTTTTTGCGATGTTTGTACGTTAAGGACCAGAGCAGTTTTAACACTTTTGTGGTGTTTGTGTTTAGCTGTAATTTTCCGCTCTCTCATTTACGGTTCCCATACAAGTTATATACTGTTTTTTTCACGACAAGAAGGGCTTTCTTTACATACCAGTATATATATTATGTCATATATTGTATTTAAAAAAAATAATAAAATATGGTGAAAAATAAAAAAAAAAACATGTTTTTGGACTTTTACTTGAAAAATCTTTTACTTATCTACAAAAGCTAATGAAAAAAACTGCTAAATAGATTCAAAATTTTGTCCCGAGTTTAAAAACACCCAGTGTTTACATGCTTTATTGCTTTTTTTTGCAAGTTATAGGCCTATAAATACAAGTAGGAAATTGCTGTTTCAATATATATATATTTTAAATGTATCAATAGTGACATTGTTACACCGTTATCTGTCATAAATCCCCGAAACACACCTAACATGTACATATTTTTTAAAGTAGACAACCCAGGGTATTCAAAATGGGGTATGTCCAGTTTTTTTTAGTAGCCACCTAGTCACAAACACTGGCCAAAGTTAGCATTTATATTTGTTTGTGTGTTAAAAATGCAAAAAACGCTAACTTTGGCCGGTGTTTGTGACTAAGTGGCTACTAAAAAAAGCTGAACATACCCCATTTGCAATACCTTGGGTTGTCTTCTTTCGCAAATGGTATGCCATCATGGGGCTAATTCTCATTCCTTGGCTACCATACGCTCTCAAAGGCAACCTAACCAATCTGACAAATTTCAATAAAAAAAAAAAAAGTAAAATCAAGCCTTATATTTGACCCTGTAACTTTCACAAACACTATAAAACCTCTACATGTGGGGTACTGTTATACTCAGGAGACTTCGCTGAACACAAATATTAGTGTATCAGAACAGTAAAATATATCACAGCAATAATATCCTCAGTGAAAGAGCTGTTTGTGTGTGAAAAATGCAAAAAACTTCACTTTCACTGACAATATCATCGCTGTGATATGTTTTACTGTTTTGAAACACTAATATTTGTGTTCAGCGAAGTCTCCCGAGTAAAACAGTACCCCCATGTACAGGATTTAGGGTGTCATAGAAAGTTACAGGGTTAAACACAGTGCTAGCAAATTAAATTATCTGGACTTTTGGCCTGGGTTGGCAGGCAGGTCCCTCAAATTGCAATCATTAAAATTACTTAATTAGGTAAAAATATTACATAAATATGCACGCAGAATTTTAATATATATACATATTTATATATTTGACGTCTACGTGTATATTTATGAAATTATTTATGTAATTATGTATGTGGACATATGTATATTTCGTATTATTTTTATTTATTTATTTATACATAGATATATATATCATTACATTCTAAGTATATTTTGATATAAATATATATATATCAATATCAAAATACTGTTAGAATAAAACTGAATATATATATATAATTTTTTTTTAATTATTAAAAATTATTTTTATTTTTTGTTATTTATTTTTATTAACATATTATTTGTATTTTATAATAATATATATATACCATATATATAGTTATTATATATATTGTATATATTCGTGTGTAATTTAAATATAAGTGTATTTTTATAATTATATACGTATATATAAATATAAAAATACACTTAGTGTGACATTATATATATGATATATATACATATATTATATATAGGTATATATAGATATAATACATGTATATATAGCATATATATACACATATTATTTTTTTTTTTTTACACAGATTTTTTTTTTACACTTTATTTTGGATTTTTCACTTGCAGGGAGACTGCCTGTCAGCACAGACAGTCCCCCTGCAGGCAGACACATGGACACCTATTGCGGTCATGTGATCGAGTGATCACATGGCCGTGGGGTCCTGATCTGCCGAAGGGGGACTGCCTGGGCAGACAGGCAACCCCCCTGGACCGGGTGGAGCACTGATCGCCGCCGTGGGACCGACGGCGATCAGGTAAGTAGCCCAAAACCGTTATGACGGTTCAGGACCGTCAGCGGTCCAAACGCACGTTTTACCGCTGACGGTCCTGAACCGTCAGCGGTCGTTAAGGGGTTAAAAAAAATCTGTTTTCGCAAAAATTTTATGAGGGTTGATTCACATTGTTTGTAACCACACCTTTGGGTGGAGATCTTTAACTGTACAATTAACTATTGCATTCAAATAATGTGACTTTATGCCCCAATCCACCTTCTTGGCTGACCTCATCAGAACTGATGATGCAATTCAGGGGCGGGGCCAAACACCACACTAGTCAATCAGCATCTCCTCATAGAGATGCATTGATTCAATGCATCTGTATGGGGAGTGTTCAGCATCTCCATGCAGAGTGAGCTGTAGTTGTTCTGGTGACTATAGTTTCCTTTTAACCTATTAAGATCCATATGAACGTTGCAAGTGCATCCACATTGCTTGAATGTATTCTAAACTAACTTTTAAGATAATTAATACACGTGTGATTGTTATATTATTAATTTTGCCATGTTTTATTGTCGTTATTTAGCTTATTCGACCTTAAATTGATCAAATGGATTAACGAGGAATGGTTAATTAAAGTTGTTTGAACGCATCAAGTCAGCGGAGCATTTCTGATTGTCTGATTTTAAGGTTGTCTTTTTTAATTTTACTTTGTTATTTTTTCAAATTTGTTTAATTTAATTATCTATATATAGTATTAACAATTGAAGTGACCGTGACTTGGAGCTGTATGGATGTGTTTTCCTGAGCTCCGATTGTAAAGGACCCAAGGCATAAAGAAACTCAACGCATTTTATTTAATAATTGAGACTTACCAACAACTCCCAGTGTCTGAGTGGGGCAAAACAAGGGCATGAAGGATGGACTGAGTGCCATTTTTATTGTCAAAATTGCAGCTGCAAAATTGCGTAGATCAGGCCCAAGATGGTGGCACAGCCGCACTCAGCGCAGACTCACCATCTGCTCCAGGATCCCCAGTTTCAACTGCAGAGGATAAACCAGTAACTTCACAGGAAATGTATTATATTCTAGCTGACTTCTGCACCGACTACACACTTCAAAATCTTGTAGGAGGAGTTTAACACTATAGAAAAGAATAATTTAGGTTTCAGGCCCCACCATTAAAAAGGTGAAATTACTTACCTTTTTCTAGGGCTGTGCAGGTCTCCTTGCAGCTAGCTCCACCATCACTCTGCCTCCTTGACTGAGATCATCATTTTGCAGGCCATTTTAAATATGGATTCCATTGAGTCTGTGTTTGCTATATACAGCAGCTTTAAAACACAACTTGGGGAAAGATGCAAAGCCAGTGAACCACTCATGGACAGCTGTTTCATTGTTAACATAAATCATCAGCATGAGGTTGGTTATTGGTTTGCTATTGAGGCTTGGTAGTGCTGGGGAAGCAAAAAGGTTATGGTGGGGAAAACATTGTGATTGAAAACCCTTTCCACCTTCAATCACAATGTTTTCCCCACCATAACCTTTTTGGTTTTTGCTTCCCAAGCTTCCCAAGCACTACCAAGCCTACTTGTATACAGCAAACACAGACTCAAAGGAATCCATGTTTGAAATGGAATGAGGCAAAAATGTGATTCTTTGTTAAACTAATTTGCATCCAGAATCCTTTGCGGTAGAGTCTTTTGTGATTTATCATTTGTAAATTTGTGATTAAAGTGGGAAAAGCAAGTCTTATGGCTTGACTGGTGTGCAGATTTTTAACATTGTATTAACTAACCACAGACTTCAGGTGGGAGTGGTTTTCAACCACAATTTTTTTTATATATATATATATATATATATATATATATATGTATATATATATATATATATATATATATATATATATATATATGTAACGGACCGTTTTAGCAGACAAGGGGTTAAAATCGTTTAGGCGATAATCCCCTTTGCAGAGACAGGCACAGCTACTGTAGAATCACCAAAACTCACGAATTCGATATAAGTGAATGCACCAAACTCCCGAACTGCATACAAGGGAATAAGGTAGCACTCCAAACTCCCGAACTGGAACCTCACGAATAGCTGCTAGCAGACGAACAGGAAAAGCTCCCAAGCGGCTTACACTCCTGGCAATCAGTCTCTATCAGCATACAGTGAATCCGCCCAAGAACGAGACAAGGCTCCGTGTTGAGGGTCAAGCAGTGGTCTGTTTATTGAGGGCTACCTGCCCCTGTATTTATGCAGGTCTCCCACCTGGTGGACACTCCCCTAGGGGACCAGATGGAAGACTGTAACAACGGACAGACAAGTACCAATTACAGACATACAGTCACAATACTTTCCCACAATGCATCCTGGCTTCCTCCCCTCTGCCCTGGAAATAATTGAGAAGTAATTCAATTATCTCCCAGGACAGAGGCAAGACTCCATTATGCACGTGGTGAACACAAGATACAATATTACTTTAAAATACATAAAGACACATTTTATACATAAAACACAGACATGTCACATATCCCCAGATAGCTGCGATCTGAGTGCACAAAACTACCGAATAGCGCTCAGATCCTATTCACACAGTTCAATTGCCATGGAGCCAAAGTCTTTAATTACACGAATTGGCTCCATGGCTGTGCTATCTGGCTCCATGGCTGTGCTATCTGGTGCTATCTGGGTTATACAAACTACCGAATTAACATGTATTCGGTTAAATATGCACAAATAAGAACCAGAGAGCTGGAGGCTCAGCGGTGCCTGCACGTAAAAGTGTCCGCTTCTGGTGCACTAATTCTGGGCTGTGCACCGCTGCCCGTCCGGGGAGCTCCATAACACCGGCACCTAGCGGCCGCTAAGTGTAACCACGGCCACCCAGTAACAATCAATTAAGCTGCGGTTAACCGCAGGTTCTGGGAGGTAAATGGAGGGCACACTCCAGCTTCTGGGTGGCCAATTAACGTCGCCGGCCGGCTTCCCACGGCTCTGGGGAGGTTGAAAAAAAAAGCTGTTTGTTCGGTAGATAGAATCTACCGAACGGCTGTGCAGAAAGGAAGAAATAAATCTTTCTGCACAGTAAAATTAACCCTTTAACTGCTGGTCCATAATCCAAAGGCAGCAGGCGGGCAACCAGGCTCCTCCAATGCAATGTGGCGAGATTGGTCTCGTCACAATATATATATATATATAAGCTGTCTGTAAGAAGCTGTCTGTGCAGCATGTGGTGAAGTTGTAAACATTGTATAGAAAATAGTAGTATCAATATTGGCTGGAATTTACAACGCTTGATCCTGTCACAAGGAATAATGAATGGAATAATTAGTGGCCAACCGCAGCTATAAAGTCCACATATTAGTGAGTTGAGTCTTGGCCCCTTTAAGAAACTCTAGCGTTACAACTAGCTCTTCCTTGTGGGGGAGGGTGCTTCACAGCTCGAATGAGGGCAAAGTCGAAAGATATCTGCTAGTATGTTAGAAAAACTTACAAGAAAGAGACATTGTTCAGCTTCTCTGGTCCTGTCCCATACTCTGTACAGACGCAGCATTGCATCAGGTATAGTAACACGATTTCCAATTATTAAAAATCAACAAGGTCTGCATCATAATCCAAAGAATTTAGAATCACCCAGGATTTTGAAAGCAGCGGAGTCATCA
This sequence comes from Pelobates fuscus, assembly GCF_036172605.1. Lineage (NCBI taxonomy): Eukaryota > Metazoa > Chordata > Amphibia > Anura > Pelobatidae > Pelobates > Pelobates fuscus. The sequence goes on from NC_086321.1 coordinate 260,024,588, forward strand.
TGCTACAATAATGTTCTATCTGGAGGTTTATTGTAATGTGTGTTATACAGAGACTAAAATATTCTATAACCATAATAGATCCTTAAATTTCGATAGTTTGCATTTACCTCTATAGTAAAACATTATATGCAAAATAAAAAAAAAACAAAAAAAAAACGGGCTGCCCTGTATGCTGATTGCAAAAAGGCAGCAAGGGAAAAGTTATATTTAGTAAAAAAAAAAAAAAAAAACTCTTCTGCACGTGTTTAGTATTCTCTTTTTGCTACAAAAATTAAATTAGTACATTATTTTTTATTTTTGTGCTGTTATGGGCTTAGAGGATTTGTAGTAATCATGGCTCAAACAGAATTAGGTCTGAAACTCCAGCAAGTGTAAACATTTCGGGGTTTATTTATTAATCAGGGGTCTGTAATGAGTTGCGAGGTGTGTGTGTGTGTGTTTTTTTGTTTTGTATATGAATGTGTATATATATATGAGTTTATTATTATTTTTTTTACAGCATGTTTGTTTCTGGTTTGGTTTTGCAAATTGATTACCAATTCATCACATGTCTGTGTGTTGGTTATTTAGATGAGCATTATTGATACTGTGTTTTGTAATTTAAATATTTTGTGGTACTTTACAAGAAAAGTGTGCAATTTACATGTTTCAGGTAATCTTTCTTACTATGTACTTTTACTAAAATGTATTCTGTATGCATTGTCTTTTTTTTTTTTTTTTTTTTTTTTTTAAAAAGCTCAAAATAAACATGGTCTTTTTACCTTTTGTCAGGAACACATGCAATATCATATACATTAGATACCAGACCAAATTTTCAATTCAGAAAAAAAGGGGCATTTTGGGGCACACCCAGAACATGCATTTCTCAGCTGTGGTGCTGTCGTAAAGAGCAGAATTTATACAAAATGCAGATTAAGGAACAGCAAACACACAAAAATATATATTTTAAAATTTGACAGGGTTACCTAAATCACCTACCTCAGCAAATAAATATGGGGTTTCAGTTGCATCTTATCGCGTTAAGCCCACCACTACTCAACAGTATCGGTGGGTCCTACTCTAATTTTGACATGGGAGACAACTTAAAAGAGTGCTAAATAAATATAACAAGCTAAAGTGTATTTAATGTGTTGTAATAGCGTTGTGAATATATACATCATGTAAAATCAATGTGTCAAGAAACACAATTTAAAAAAAATACAGTGCCATAGCCAATTGACGTGATGGTGATTTTATGACTATATTTATAATGCATATCATGTGTTCTACATCAAATAAATATTATAAAAAATGTTGGTCTTTACGGCAGCACCACTGCTGAGTAATGCATGTTCTGGATGGACCCCCAATCCCGGTTTGGATAGCAATGCCACTTTTATAATATTTATTTGATAAATAGCAGATATTTGATATATGCATTGTGAGTATATTTATAATTACTTTATTCAGTTATGGCACTACATTTTTTTCATAGTTTATTTTTATTCATTAATGTTATATATTCAGTGTTCTTGCAACAGATTAATTACCCTTTAGTTTTTTTTTTATTTATTTAGCACTAGCACTATAAGTTGCTGTTTGTATTCCATGTCAAAATGAGTGTAAAACCCATCGATATTGGGGCACTGTGATTTAGTGGTGGGCTTAACACAATACGGCCTTATGATGCAACCGAATCCCCATATTTGTTTGCATAGAGGTGATTTTAAGTAGCCTTGTAAAACTTGAGTTTTGTGTGCACTGTGCCTTAATCTGTATTTTGTACATATTTCACTTTAGGGAAAACACCATGCTGTATAAAGTGTACTTTAATACAGTGTTCCCCAACCCCCGGGCCGCGGACCGGTACCGGTCCGTGGATCAAACGGTACCGGGCCGCCCAGGGGTGTGCGAGCCTGCCGGCTAATGCAGGGCTGGCATTGCCCAAGTGCCAGCCCTGCAATGTGCCTGCGGACCGGAGGGGAGATCAGAGATCTCCCTCCCCGGTCTGCATCACATTGCTGACAGCCGGCAGGGGAGGGAGTGAGAGAGGACCCGGGAGCTCTTACCTGCAGCTCCTCCGGGTCCTCCTCTCGCGAGATTTGGAGCGTTGCCGCGGTAACCACGGCAACGCTCCAAATCTCGCGAGAGTGAACTCTAGCCCTGTAACTGGGCTAGAGTTCATCTCACCACCACTGGGACCACCAGGGAATCCCCACCGGACCACCAGGGACTAAGAAATGTCCCCCCTCCTCCCAGTAAAGGTAAGAAGGGAGGGGGGACATCAATATATTATTTTTAATTAAATAAATTAAAAAAAGCCTCCCTACCCTCCTTACTCCCCATACACACACTGCCCCCATACACACACTGCCCCCATACACACACTGCCCCCATACACACACTGCCCCCATACACACACTGCCCCCATACACACACTGCCCCATACACACACTACACACACTGCCCCACAAACACTGCCCCATACACACACTACACACACTGCCCCATACACACACTACACACACAGCCCTACACACACTGCCCCACAAACACTGCCCCATACACACACTACACACACAGCCCCACAAACACTGCCCCATACACACACTACACACACAGCCCCACAAACACTGCCCCATACACACACTACACACACTGCCCCCATACACACACTACACACACTGCCCCCAAACACTGCCCCATACACACACTACACACACAGCCCCCATACACACACTACACACACAGCCCCACAAACACTGCCCCATACACACACTACACACACTGCCCCCATACACACACTACACACACTGCCCCCAAACACTGCCCCATACACACACTACACACACAGCCCCCATACACACACTACACACACTGCCCCCAAACACTGCCCCATACACACACTACACACACTGCCCCACAAACACTGCCCCATACACACACTACACACACAGCCCCACAAACACTGCCCCATACACACACTACACACACTGCCCCACAAACACTGCCCCATACACACACAGCCCCACAAACACTGCCCCATACACACACTACACACACTGCCCTCATACACACACTACACACCCAGCCCCACAAACACTGCCCCATACACACACTACACACACTGCCCCATACACACACTACACACACTGCCCCACAAACACTGCCCCATACACACACTACACACACTGCCCCCATACACACACTACACACACTGCCCCCAAACACTGCCCCCATACACACACTACACACACAGCCCCCATACACACACTACACACACTGCCCCCAAACACTGCCCCATACACACACTACACACACTGCCCCACAAACACTGCCCCATACACACACTACACACACAGCCCCACAAACACTGCCCCATACACACACTACACACACAGCCCCACAAACACTGCCCCATACACACACAGCCCCACAAACACTGCCCCATACACACACTACACACACTGCCCCCATACACACACTACACACACTGCCCTCATACACACACTACACACCCAGCCCCACAAACACTGCCCCATACACACACTACACACACTGCCCCACAAACACTGCCCCATACACACACTACACACACTGCCCCGCAAACACTGCCCCCATACACACACTACACACACTGCCCCACAAACACTGCCCCATACACACACACTACACACACTGCCCCACAAACACTCCCCCATACACACACTACACACACTGCCCCCAAACACTGCCCCCATACACACACTACACACACTGCACCCATACACACACTGCCCCCAAACACTGCCCCATACACACACTGCAAACACTGCCCCCATACACACACTACACACACTGCCCCACAAACACTGCCCCATACACACACTACACACACTGCCCCACAAACACTGCCCCATACACACACTACACACACTGCCCCACAAACACTGCCCCATACACACACTACACACACTGCCCCCAAACACTGCCCCATACACACACTACACACACTGCCCCCAAACACTGCCCCCATACACACACTACACACACTGCCCCCAAACACTGCCCCCATACACACACTACACACACTGCCCCCAAACACTGCCCCCATACACACACTACACACACTGCACCCATACACACACTGCCCCCAAACACTGCCCCATACACACACTGCAAACACTGCCCCCATACACACACTACACACACTGCCCCACAAACACTGCCCCATACACACACTACACACACTGCCCCACAAACACTCCCCCATACACACACTACACACACTGCCCCCAAACACTGCCCCCATACACACACTACACACACTGCACCCATACACACACTGCCCCCAAACACTGCCCCATACACACACTGCAAACACTGCCCCCATACACACACTACACACACTGCCCCACAAACACTCCCCCATACACACACTACACACACTGCCCCCATACACACACTACACACACTGCACCCATACACACACTGCCCCCAAACACTGCCCCATACACACACTGCAAACACTGCCCCCATACACACACTACACACACTGCCCCACAAACACTGCCCCATACACACACTACACACACTGCCCCCAAACACTCCCCCATACACACACTACACACACTGCCCCCAAACACTGCCCCCATACACACACTACACACACTGCACCCATACACACACTGCCCCATACACACACTGCAAACACTGCCCCCATACACACACTACACACACTGCCCCACAAACACTGCCCCATACACACACTACACACACTGCCCCCAAACACTGCCCCATACACACACTACACACACTGCCCCGCAAACACTGCCCCCCATACACACATCGCCCCAAACACACACACACACTGCAACTCTCACACACACTGCCACCCTCACATACACACTGCACCGCTCACACACACATACACACAATTTTGAGTCTATGTCTTTATGTGACTGTGTTTGTGATTTTCTGACTATGTATGTGTCTGCGTGTTTTTTTAATATATGTGACTGTTTTTTTTTTTTGTCTTATTAAATCAAAACAAGCGGGCCACGGAAAAATTATCAAATGTTTACCGGTCCGCGGCGATAAAAAGGTTGGGGAGCACTGCTTTAATACACGTGCTGTCATTCTGTCTCCTATCCTAAAAGTGACTGTGTTAATCCTGAATTGTTTACTTTTTCTGTATAATGTCTCTGGAAGTTGCAACATGAATAGAAAGTATTCTATAGAAGTCTGCGAAGGAGTAGCATTGGCAGGAAAGCCATTACATGGAGAGAGGTGGAAAGAGATTAACCCCTTAAGGACAGAGCTTCAGAAGCTTGTCCTTCACTTTATGACAACAGCATTTTTTGCATTTTTTGCTGTTTGCGTTCAACTGCCATTTGCATTTTACTAATTTATTGCACCGACACATATTATATATTGTTTTTTTAAAGGACAGAAAGGGCTTTAATTTGATGTAACACATGTATATATAAATGGTTATTTATTATAAAAAAAATACAGAAATATGCAAATAAATTAAAATTTTTGTGTTTTTTTTTTTACAGTTTTTGCAATAATAATATTCTAAACCTTAGTGTAGGATAATTTTTTGGTTAGTTTGTACCAAGTCTAGTTGCAATTAGCATTTTTTCTGCCTTTTTGACACACACTTGGAGATGTTACTGTATATTTTGCTATCCTTGCTATTGATAATGCTTTCCTATGCGACCGGCTGAATGCGCGCGCATTCAGCCGACGGGGCGGAACGGAGGAGGATCGGAGGCAGAGAGCTCCCTGCACAGCACTGGAAAAAGGTAAGTTTTACCCCTTTTCCCCTTTCCAGAGCTGGGCGGGAGGGGGACTCTGAAGGTGGGGGCACCCTCAGGGCACTATAGTGGTCCTTTAATTAAACAGAACTTGCAATAAAGAAAGCCTAAATAGGGCTCTCTTTACAGGAAGTGTTTATGGAAGGCTGTGCAAGTCACATGCAGGGAGGTGTGACTAGGGTTCATAAACAAAGGGATTTAACTCCTAAATGGCAGAGGATTGAGCAGTGAGGCTGCAGGGGCATGTTCTATACACCAAAACTGCTTCATTAAGCTAAAGTTGTTCAGGTGACTATAGGGTCCCTTTAAAAGAATGTATGGTTCCCAACTGTTTGACTATGCTTTTAGTTATCCTATAACCTGTTCATCCAGTAATTTTAAAGCGAATACCCATCCCAATTTACCACAAAACAAATTTCTATACCAATCTGTCAGAAGTCTACTGCAAATTCCTATATTTTTAGGTTGACAAATCTAATATGTTGGGGGGTGGGGGGGGGGGCTAGTATCTCCCTCTCAGGATCAGGTGTCACCCAATATCAGAAAACCATGCAGGACTCCGACAGGTGGATCAGTAGAAAAGAGATTTATTGATCACAATTTAAAAGTAGCTATTAAAAAGCAAGACCAAAATTGCTAACGTACCCACAAATGTTACCTCCCCAGACCCCTCCAAGAACCCATGACGAGGTTCAGTTCGTCACAGGGCCATAATCACAGGGTAGGAGGCTGGCAAACAGGCCGCTCCAAAAGCCAGTGATGAGGTTACTTTTGTCACATATCTTCCCTCCCAACGGGAGACTAACCAGGTACCTGACCTCCTGTCGGTTAGTACCCGAGATAGTCTAGCAACCCACCTACAACCAAGTACATTGTGATATCTTGCCTATTAGTCAAGGTCTAAACATGCATATTAACTGCTTGGTCCGGGGTTAACTGTTCGTTGTACCATCAGGATCGTGTTTTATCATTGTTGGCATTTTTACCACAGGTCCATGATGACATATGGGCATTGTCTATTCGGGGCTTGTATGAGGCTTCTGAGTCTGGGTATTCAGCTGGTTGAGAGTTCAAAACAGTCCAGGTTATAATTACCCTCGTGAAGCAGTGTGGTAGGTGCTTTAGCCTATACCCAGCGCTGGAAGGACCCTTGGGCTGTTACCGTCAGTCCCTTTAGGGCCCGGTTTCTCCGCTTTGGGGACCAGCTCCGACAACCCTCCTCACGATGAGCAGCCTCCCATTCGCTTTTGTTGCAGGTTTGGTTGGGGAGGGGTGCTTGGTGCTGCGCCGGTAGTTAGGTTTAAGGTCCGGTGCTTTATTACTGTGCGTCGCTGGATTTCATGTCCTGGCGTTGCTTGTATGCGAACGGGAGCATATGTCCTTGAGGCTTGGCACCGGGTCCCGTCTCGTGGCCCTCCGGTATCCATTTTCCCTGACTGCCATCTTGGGTGCTTGGGAGATCTGTTGGCAGTACCTGCGTCGCGCTGCTGGTCGTACCCACGAGGCCACCAGTAGGTCCGCTTGGCGGTGAGTCGCCCCTCGCCTTTGTAGAGCCGCCCTGAGGCCAGTGCAGATCCGATCAAATATGTCCAATGGGGACATGTGCGCCTTGGGGCAGATACTCCGCTTTCTCAGCTCAGGGTGGGCGGCCATTTTGGCAGTGCCTCGTGGGCTTGGTAGCCGCTGCTTTTGCCCCGGTTCCCGCATCACGGGTCGGAGCTCGTAGCAGGTGCGTCATGCACGGCTCGATGGTCAAACTCCGCCCCCCACAACCAAGTACTTGACCTGTAGCTCTCGGGTGTCCAGCTTTGTCTTGTCTGTCCCATGCTGCAGAGTGAGCATCCGCCACCCCCGATACCCTTGTGCTCCCCGGCATAAAGTTGTAAGTACTTGGTGGGCAGAGGCCAAATGCGCTCTGCCCTGGTGCCATCGCTTCTGCTGGTCAGACAGATGCATAGTCCTGCCCTGTAACAAGGGGGCAGGTAGGGCAGAGACGAAAGGGGCGGGCAGAGGCCAACTGCTCTCTGCTCGGATACCAGCTCTTCTGCTGGGAAGACGCTAGGGGGCTTGTCTCTGGACGACAGCCCCAGCTTCTGGTGGGTGGGACCACCCATCTCCATTTCCCTGTGGTTGGGTAGGGGGACCGACTGTCCCCTCCCTAGGTATCTCTCGAGGTTCATGGACCTTGTTGGGAACTCCATCACAAAGACACAGACCAATAAGAGCAGTGATTAAATGCACAACAGTCAACATACACAGCACACAATCTCCCCCCCCCCCCCCCCCCCCTCCTCTGCATGGGAGATAATTGGATCACTAAAGGTACTAATTCTAATCCAATTATCTCCAAGCACAGAAAAAATACTACTTTTTTTTTTTTAACACCCCAAAAGTACCCTGAAATACATAAAACCCCACAAATGTTACCTCCCCTGATAGCCCTGATCTGGGTGAACAACATATCCAAAAATCACCCAGATTAGTTCAGGGGTTCAGAAATTTCTTAATTTCTTAATTAAGTCTTAATTTGGACCCACTGTGCACATGGTCCCATGCCCAAAACAATTCCAGAGAATTAAGGCTAATGGTCAGTCTCTCTGTCTGGAGTACAAAAGTACATACTTCACAAGAATAGAGCCTTTTAAAGTGCATCGGGCAATGGGGCCCATAGTCCTGAGACAAGAGGCTGGCCAGCAGGCCCCTCCAAGAACCCGTGACGAGGTTCAGTTCGTAACAGGGCCATAATCACAGGCCCCTCCAAAAGCCAGTGGTGAGGTTACTTTTTCCTATTGGAAAGCATTGGATTGGCTGAGATCACCAAGTTTGATGATCTCAGCCAAAGTGAAGAACACACTCATAAAACTTCAAAATAAACAACCTAATTTGTTTTGTTTTTTTACAGCTGTGCACCAGCATACATGAACCATTTCAGTCCCATTATCAAACATTTGTTAATATGTCAAGGTAGTTGGACTGAAACAAATTTGCTCTTTTGTTTACTTTAAAGCCCTACGAGCGTGAGGACATCCAGTGTCAGGCTCTTTTTTTTTTATACTGTACTTTTCTAAATAAACCTACGTGTCTATGAAAACTGACGTTTTTGTTTTTTTGCAGCCCACATAAATTTAACCTTGTTTATTTGGCCTGTCTTAGCCTTTGAGTTTGACATGCTTGTTGTAGAGGTATGTCACATATAGTAGAGAATGCAGGCAAACCACATTAAGTCTGTGGGCGTTACAGCTTGTACTCCAGTAGAACACTGTGGAACAGGAGGCTGACAGGAGATCTGCTAAAATCAATGCAGCACTGCAAAAGTTGATGCAGGCCCAAGATAAAAATTGCTATGGTTATGGCAAAAGCACTGAGATCCTAGTGCAACAGATTATGGCTGTGCAAGCTGAGACATTCAGCATGCTTGTGAGGAATACCATAGTGTCATATGTGCTCTATAACAGGAGATTCATACCATATCTGAAAGGCTGGATCTTTGAGCGAACAGCAGACAGAAAAGGATGGACTGCAGCTAAGTAGGCAAACATACTTGCACCATTCCTGAGTGGAGAATTACAAAAGGCCCACTATTATTATTAATATTGCCATTTATATAGTGCCAACAGATTCCGTAGTGCTTTACAATATTATGAGGAGGGGGTATTAAACTATAAATAGGACAATTACAAAACAAATTACAGGAACCATAGGTTGAAAAGGACACTTAGGTTAGTCTGGTATGCCTAGTGCAACACTGTAGAGTAAATCACTATCTGCCGGCCGTTCGTGAGGTTGGCGTGTGTCCCAGGCCTCACTCTGGGTGATGTACGCTGCTGGCCGGTCGGTCCCCAGCTCTCGGAGTGTTCACTGCTGGGGGGTATGGGTACTGCTGGGGGGGTATGGGTACTGCTGGGGGGTAGGGGTACTGTGTGGGGGGGGGTAGGGGTGCTGTGTGGGGGGGTAGGGGTGCTGTGTGGGGGGGTAGGGGTGCTGTGTGGGGGGGTAGGGGTACTGTGTGGGGGGGTAGGGGTACTGTGTGGGGGGGTAGGGGTGCTGTGTGGGGGGTAGGGGTGCTGTGTGGGGGGGTAGGGGTGCTGTGTGTGGGGGTAGGGGTACTGCTGGGGGGGTAGGGGTGCTGTGTGTGGGGGTAGGGGTACTGCTGGGGGGGTAGGGGTGCTGTGTGTGGGGGTAGGGGTACTGCTGGGGGGGTAGGGGTACTGCTGGGGGGTAGGGGTACTGTTGCTGGGGGGTAGGGGTACTGCTGTGGGGGGGTAGGGGTACTGTTGCTGGGGGGTAGGGGTACTGTTGCTGGGGGGTAGGGGTACTGTTGCTGGGGGGTAGGGGTACTGTTGCTGGGGGGTAGGGGTACTGCTGTGGGGGGGTAGGGGTACTGCTGCGGGGGGGAAGGGTACTGCTGCGGGGGGGGTAGGGGTACTGCTGTGGGGGGGGGGTAGGGGTACTGCTGTGGGGGGGGGTAGGGGTACTGCTGGGGGTAGGGGTACTGCTGGGGTGGTAGGGGTGCTTGGGGGGGTAGGGGTGCTGTGTGTCAGTATCCCCCACTTCCCTCGTCCCCTCGTCCCCTCTTCCCCGTAGGGGGGGACACAGCCATCCCTGGTGGTCTGGTGGTGGTAAGCACTGCAGGGGGAGGGATCTGTGATGCCTCAATATTAACCCCTTAAGGACCGGCCTGTTTTTGCGATGTTTGTACGTTAAGGACCAGAGCAGTTTTAACACTTTTGTGGTGTTTGTGTTTAGCTGTAATTTTCCGCTCTCTCATTTACGGTTCCCATACAAGTTATATATTGTTTTTTCACGACGAGAAGGGCTTTCTTTACATACCATTATTTGTATTATGTCATATATTGTATTTAAAAAAAAAAAAAAAAAAAATATGGTGAAAAATTAAAAAAAAAAAGTTTTTGGACTTTTACTTGAAAAATCTTTTACTTATCTACAAAAGCTAATGAAAAAAACTGCTAAATAGATTCAAAATTTTGTCCCGAGTTTAAAAACACCCAGTGTTTACATGCTTTATTGCTTTTTTTTGCAAGTTATAGGCCTATAAATACAAGTAGGAAATTGCTGTTTCAATATATATATATTTTAAATGTATCAATAGTGACATTGTAACACCGTTATCTGTCATAAATCCCCGAAACACACCTAACATGTACATATTTTTTCAAAGTAGACAACCCAGGGTATTCAAAATGGGGTATGTCCAGTCTTTTTTAGTAGCCACCTAGTCACAAACACTGGCCAAAGTTAGCATTTATATTTGTTTGTTAACTTTGGCCAGTGTTTGTGACTAGGTGGCTACTAAAAAAGGCTGAACATACCCCATTTGCAATACCTTGGGTTGTCTTCTTTTGCAAATGGTATGCCATCATGGGGCTAATTCTCATCCCTTGGCTACCATACGCTCTCAAAGGCAACCTAACCAATCTGACAAATTTCAATAAAAAAAAAAAAAAAAGTAAAATCAAGCCTTATATTTGACCTTGTAACTTTCACAAACACTATAAAACCTCTACATGTGGGGTACTGTTATACTCAGGAGACTTGGCTGAACACAAATATTAGTGTATCAGAACAGTAAAATATATCACAGCAATAATATCCTCAGTGAAAGAGCTGTTTGTGTGTGAAAAATGCAAAAAACTTCACTTTCACTGACAATATCATCGCTGTGATATGTTTTACTGTTTTGAAACACTAATATTTGTGTTCAGCGAAGTCTCCCGAGTAAAACAGTACCCCCATGTACAGGATTTAGGGTGTCATAGAAAGTTACAGGGTTAAACACAGTGCTAGCAAATTAAATTATCTGGACTTTCGGCCTGGGTTGGCAGGCAGGTCCCTCAAATTGCAATCATTAAAATTATTTAATTAGGTAAAAATATTACATAAATACGCACGTATAATTTTAATATATATACATATTTATATATTTGACGTCTACGTGTATATTTATGAAATTATTTATGTAATTATGTATGTGGACATATGTATATTTCGTATTATTTTTATTTATTTATTTATACATAGATATATATATCATTACATTCTAAGTGTATTTTGATATAAATATATATATATATATCAATATCAAAATACTGTTAGAATAAAATTGCATATATATATATATATATATAATTTTTTTTAGTATTAAAAATTATTTTTATTTTTTGTTATTTATTTTTATTAACATATTATTTGTATTTTATAATAATATATATATACCATATATATAGTTATTATATATATTGTATATATTCGTGTGTAATTTAAATATAAGTGTATTTTTATATTAATATACGTATATATAAATATAAAAATACACTTAGTATGACATTATATATGATATATATACATATATTATATATAGGTATATATAGATATAATACATATAATATCACTGCTCTTCCTTTGTGAGTGATATTCCAATCTTAAAGGACCACTCTAGTGCCAGGAAAACATACTCGTTTTCCTGGCACTAGAGTACCCTGAGGGTGCCCCCACCCTCAGGGGGACCCCCTCCCGCCGGGCTCTGGAGAGAGGAAGGGGTTAAACTTACCTCTTTTTCCAGCGCCGGGCGGGGAGCTTTCCTCCTCCTCTCCATCTTGATCGCGACGTCATCGGCTGAATGCGCATGCGCGGCAGGAGCCGCGCTCGGATTCAGCCGGTCGCATAGGAAAGCATTTACAATGCTTTCCTATGGACGCTTGCGTGCTCTCACTGTGATTTTCACAGTGAGAAGCACGCAAGCGCCTCTAGCGGCTGTCAATGAGACAGCCACTAGAGGATTTAGAGGCTGGATTAACCCTCATTATAAACATAGCAGTTTCTCTGAAAAAGCAGTTTCTTTATAAAAAAAAGGGTTAATCCTAGAGGTACCTGGCACCCAGACCACTTCATTAAGCTGAAGTCGTCTGGGTGCCTAGAGTGGTCCTTTAAACATTTTTGGGTTTTAATACTTATTTCTTATACAGTATTATACTATGTTTCTCCTTTTGTGCTTTTTTAATATGTACCATATGTTCTAACTCTATTTGGAGTACCAAAGGATATTATCTTCTGTAAGTTTTTCGTTTTGGAAGTTATTTTTCACAATATTCACTTGCAATTTTGCACATATTGCAAATCTTCAAATTTTAAGTCATTTTACTTGTCTATAAAGGTGAATAGCCAGGATCAGTTGTTTACACTTGATAAAGCCTGTTTTGGCGAAACACGTTTTGTTTTTATAAGAATCCAATAAAAGTATTTTGCACACTTACTTTTATTTGTTGCTGTTTTATCCTGGTTGATTTTTTTAAATCATTTTAAAGATCCAGTACTACAAAAGAAATCCCTGGTGGGGATTATTCCACCTACGCCTGGTTCATAGAGCAGTGTGGCTGGTCTGAACACTGTAAGTACGTTTCATTTTACCTTTTACTGCTGTTTTTTATACGGTAAACACTATGGGCCCTCTCTTGTGATTTTATTTCATAAGACCGCCACTGCAAGCATCGCTAGAAGGATATCCTACATGTGGGGAGTTTAAATACCACTGTATGCTGTTTTACTCAGAGCTGGTTATAGCTCTCCCAATTGTAAGTTGGCACTCTTAGGACCTCAGAGTTGTCTATAGTTGCAGTTAACCTACGTTATTGCACCATTGGGTTTTTCCCCCTTTTATGTATTTTATATGCTGACGCTTATCTGGAATGCTGTAAGAAGGCTTGAGGATACACCTCCAAGTGTCCAGTTATATCCTACATGTGGGGAGTATTAAATACCACTGTATGCTGTTTTACCTAGAGCTGGGCATAGCTCTTTAAATTGTGAGTTTGCACTTCTCTACTTCTATGTTGTTCATGATCCAGCTTTCCTAAAACAGTTTTGCACTATTGGTCTCTTTTTTTTTTTTTTTTTTTTGCTTTTGTATTTCATATTTACCACTGAGGATTCAAAGCAAGAACTGAAGAATATACACTCCAGGTCTTCGCTGTACTTTAAGAGACTCTTTATATTATTTTTGTTTATTATCTCTCATTGTTCTTCTTAGCGCACCCTGTATTTGTTGTATCTTGCTCTATAATTGGGTCATGCTACCACCTCTTTTGATGACAGCAAACTGCTTGTTTTTGTTTTGTTGAGGCAAACCGCATGCAGATCTACAGCTTCTGGCTTGAATACAGTAAAATGTTGCTATATTTATGGAGGCATGAGGGGCCCAGGGGGGCTAGATCGTGGTTTTAACACTATAAGGTTAGGAATACATGTTTGTGTTCCAGACCATATAGTGATCCTTTAACTCTATCCCTACTCCATATAAGATTCATACATGCTTTGACTTACATCTATTATAATGTTATTTGGGGACTTTCTATAATATTGTCAGTGTTGATCATTTGAAGTATTTAGATTAATAACCAAAATATCAGTAAAGAATATTAATTTTATATTGCAACTAATGGAACAATAAATAAAAAATAATTTTATATATGTCACCGAATAACCATTTGTAAGGTTAGTTATTTATATACTTTTGATGTCTACTTAATTTTGTTTTCGATCCTTCATTTCTTTTAGCTCCTCTGTTTTTTGTTTGTTTTCGTCAGTGATAGAAGATGGTTAAATCAAAGTCATGGACTATGGTGAAACACTTTGAAGGTGCTCCTAAACTTGAGGACTTCAAATTGATTGAGAAAGAGCTGCCACCCCTTAAAGATGGAGGTAAACAATAATTGATATGTTTGTTTTTTAACATTTTGTTTCAATTGTAAGGACAGAAATTATTTTTTTGTTTTAATGGAGAAGAGTGAATGTTAAATGTGTCAGAACCTACCGCCAATTTAGTTTTTTATGCCCTATTTAGCATGTTTTGCCCTTTTCCGTTCGGGAGTTATTTGTATGCAAACCTCCTCCATTTGTCTCCCGAACAAGGACCACCCCTGTACCCAATTAGAACGTTCACACCAGCAACTTAAGTGCGAAACCTCAAGGGAAGTAATTAATGAATGCTTCCCCTGGGTGGCCGCCATTTCGTGTAACCGAATGCACATGGTCGACAAAAGAATAGCGGCCATTTTGTCTCCTGAACGTGGGCAACGGCACTTGGTCGTTGAGTGCCTGGAACTCTTTTCGGCTAGACACTCGCACAAACCGTGGTAAAGATTAAACCACTGCCCGTTCTACTTCCCGACCAACTATGCGAACGATGTTCGGGAGATATGGACTACTGAACAGGGGGAGCATTTGTACCCCAAAATTAAGACAATCACTTGCATGGTGTTAGCACAGGAACCCGCGAACAGAGACCGGCCGGGGGAACCTATTTCCCTGGAACTGTTTTAGGCTACTGCCTGGTGTCCGGGCGGTCCAAACTTTACCCCAATGGCATTCCTGTTTCACTGAACCGATCTGAGTGATATTTGGATATGTTATACACTCAGATCATGGCTATCCGGGGATATAACTTTTGTGTGGTTCCTAGTTATGGTGGGGCCCTTTTAGGGTACTGTATATTTTCTGAACCTGAGAGATAATTAAATTATAGGTTTTTCTCACGCAATTATCTCTCAGGCACAATGGATCATGGGAATGAAAACCCTGCATTATTGTGTTGGAGACCCCATGTTTCCTCTCCCTCTCTCCCTCCATCCAGTTGTACATTAACAAAGTACAATTAAGTTATATAATAATGGCATGAAGATTCTAGGATATATTTTAAATCTAATGAATGGTACATGTCCCCCTTCTCGTAAAAAAATTGATATTTCTATTTAGACTGGGAAGCTACTGACCACTTCAAAAGCAAAGCACTGTATCCTCGCATTTTTTTTTATAAACCTTGATTACATTCCAGCCGTTCATGTTTATTGGCTCCCGATAAGCCTGTTATTGATTACATTATTACCATTTAAGGCTTATTGAAAATTTATAGATATACTTAGTATTGAAAATACTGTATTTTGTGATTCGGTTCCATTTAACAAGGACATAATCCTCCATAACTGGCCTTGAAAAGTTTGACAACAAAACACTTTTAAGAATATTTTAGCTGTATAAATTATTAGCAAGTCATCTGTAGTTTCTCTGAACAGCCCAGCCGCTAGCCACATCTCTACTCACAACCCTTTAATTAAAGCGTCCATTGAAAAAAGTTGGCTGGGATGTATTTTGTCTAGTACATCCTTTGCATTTATTTGCAAACAATGTTATCGAGGTGAACATTACAAAATATTATCCACATATGGTGAATATAAGTTCATCTTCAGTTAGTCCATAAACAGACTGGCAGAGGGTGAGATTGTGATGTAATTCCAGTAAAATACAAGTTTAGCAGGCTAAGATTGCCACAAGGCATATGTATGTATATGTGTTTGTAGTATCAGTTAGTTAATTACACGTAGCTAAGATACTGTTATCACTGTACTGACCAGGTGCAGGAATGTAAGAACTGGAATTACGCGTCCCTCTCCTTTGTATCAGATGAGCCACGTGGTTAGACCGGATGGATGAGTTTAGACTCTATTTATTAAATAGGTTAAGGGTATGTGTGGGTGTAGTTAATTGTGGGAGGAGCTACAGTGCTATATAAGGAATGTACTCTATGTATTCAGTACTCAGACTTTGCTGTATTTTGGTGACGCTAGTCCCTCTGAGTCCCGATCGGTGATCCAATAAAGAATCTCTTCCTTCCTGAAGAAACCTGTGTCCATCTCTCTGTGCTTGGCTTCCGTCAGTTTCTCCGGTATCAAGATGGCTATGCACAGGGACCTTTTTGTGTCATGAACATTTCCTTGCACCTGAGTAATGCCAAAATTGGTTGCAGGAGTTTCAACTTTATTAAAACATTTTAAGACTAGGGAAGTATCACCAGAAATATCCTGCAGTGTCATTAAGTCAATGAACCTCCATTTATCTTCTCTATTTTCTTTTTGTATTTATGTTTTGTACTAATAGACCACACATTCCAAATTAAATAAATCGCTGTGTTTCTCTAATACAATCTACTTTGCAGGTCATTGTATGAAGTAGAATATTACATAATATTCTTTTTATTTACCCTTTCAGAGGTGTTGCTGGAATCTGTATTTTTGAGTGTGGACCCATACATGAGGTAACCTGTTCCTAATGAAACATTAAAGCATTACACACTTGTGTTTTCAAGAAGGCATACCAAGTAAAGTGTTAAACACCTTCCTTCTGCTCCTTCTCTACACATCATTTACATACTTTGATTTCTCTCTTCCAACTGTGTCATATACCAAATACAATTTACTTACTCTGAGATATTTTAGTATCAAATTTATTTTCAATTCCCAGTTTGTTTAAAGGGACACTCCAGGCACCCAGACCACTTCTGCCCATTGGAGTTGTCTGGGTGCCAACTCCCACTACCCTTAACCCTGCAAGTGTAATTATTGCAGTTTTCATAAACTGTAATATTTACCTTGCAGGGTTAACTCCTCTTCTAGTGGCTATCTACTAGACAGGCAATTCCATGTTTACAGCACACGAAAAGTGTGCTATAGCGTCGCTGGACGTCCTCACACTATGTGAGGACCTCCAGCGTCGCTGAAATCCCCATAGGTAAGCATTTTTCAATGCTTTCCTATGGGGAGGTCTAATGCATTAGGTCTCCCCCGCCGGCGGCCGCGCATGCTCAATAAGTATCCCCCGCATGATGACGTCGGCGGGGGAGGAGCGTGGGCGGACCCTGAACCAGCACTGAGTTACATTGGCGCTGGATACAGTTAAGTCACTGAAGGGGTTTTAACCCCTTAAGCAACTTGGGATGGGGGTGGGAGGGAGAGGGGACCTGCAGTGCCAGGAAAAATGTTTGTTTTCCTGGCACTGGAGAATCCCTTTAATGCTCAAATTCCACTCCAACACTTTTTTTTCTCCTTTGTGTCTCCCCCTCAAGCATATAAGACATATAGGTTGGCTTCATACATCTGATGGTGTATGGGCAAGTTCTTTCTGTGAAAAGGTATTATGCACTCCTTTATGGACCTTCCATAGATTAAATTACATGTGCCATTCAAAATAGTCAGTGCATAGTCATATAGCATTTTAATAACGGTCTATACCTTGTAGGCTAATTCATATATGTTCAACGGTTTTTGTAAACATTGTTTCGTAAAATAACTATAATATTACTGCAAGTAATATTCCAGCTAATATTATTATTATTATTATTATTTTATTATTTATATAGCGCCATCAGATTCCGTAGCGCTGTACAATGGGATATAATATAAGGCATATTGGGCATATAACCCATTCAGAAATGTCAAAGAACATTTTCTTAGTTTCCCACACAATGGAAGTCTGGTAGCTACCCTGAAAATCACAGATTTTTATTTGCTGATGACAAAACGCCTACTGCAGCTTCCTTTTTTCTTTTTTTTTTTGGCAAAACTAAAATACAAGGCACCATAAACCCTCTATCTCCTAGCCTCATACTCTCCTCATCTCCCACTGCCCCATAAATCCAATCAGTCACATTCCAGCACCATAATAACATCATTATGTTCTGCTTAATGATCCTAATTACATTACCCCATTCCAAGATTTGCTCTCCAGCTACATAACCATCTATCCCCTCACTACTTTCCCATTATTTCCTCATCAACCCAAGCACAATAACCATCACAATCCACATAATCCATTGGAGCATTGGATTGACTGAAATGGTCATTTCTGACAATCTCAGTCAAGAAGGCAGTGCGTAGGAGAGGGGTGGAGCCAAACTCTGCCCTGGCAAATCAGCATCTCCTCATTGAGATGCATTGACAGTGTGCAGCACTAACCCAGGAAGCACCTCTAATGGCCATCTGAGGAGTCGCCACTAGAGGTGTTAATAGGGAGCACTGCCTTTTTTTTTCCTCCTGAAAACCCTGCAGGGACAGGCTCTAGACACCAGAACCACTACATTAAGCTGTAGTTGTTCTGGTGACTAAAGGGTCTCTTTGTTTATTATGCTGTCTCGAAAACATCTATCTATCTATTTGTCCATCTTCTCATGTTCCTTCTTCCTAATGTTATCGTCACTGGGTATTGCAACATCCACCACCACTGCAGTCTTCTGTTCCCTGTCTACCACCACAATGTCAGGCAGGGCTTTTCTGTCTGGATTTGAAAGTCTGGGGACTGGTATGGCATATGTTTTGATGGTTTGGATCTTGTACTTGCCATTGAGCTGGGACCTGTCTGACTCTCTTGAGGTACTTGGATATTGCTATTCTCCTTGCCTCTTCCTTGTGGTCACTGTGGTTTTTGTGGTACTTGTAGCTGTTCTCTACATCTCCTATTTAACCTTCTGTCATGATCATCTTATCTCCTTTTTCTATCATCCACCCACATTTATCTAGTTCAAACGGCATGCCAATGTCCTTGCTGTATATCCTAGCTAGGTGGATCAGTGAGTCAATGCCATACTAAATCTTGGCATTCAGCTTGATGTTGTCAATGTATAGTAGGTGGTTGATGGTAGCTCCATCATTGAGTAATAATGGAACCAGCGCTTATTATACAGTAGTTTTTAAAACAGTATCCGATTTGTTAATTTATCAGCTGCTAAACATTCAAATAATTCCTCTTTATCAGCATGTGAAACAACAGTAAAACCAGAATGTAGCGCTTGTGTGACAAAAAAAATTGTTATTCACCTTTTAGAATTTTGGAGCAATAATCCACTATCAAATCGGTTCAAAACCTAAGAAAGATAACCATACATAGTGTAAAATTGTATAACATATTTGTGGTTAATAGTGGTGTAATTGGCACACTCCCAAACAAAGAGCTATGAACCCAGCTCTGGTATGAATGGCTTCTGGGTCTGTACAGGCGACCCACCCCTATTCGTGTTGTGAAACAGGAGGTCTGGAAAATATTAAAAGTACACCCAATTGCGCAGTATTGTTTAAAATGTTTCAAAGAAAATTATGTACTTGTCCCAAGTAAATACTCACAAGTCAGGAGTCAGGATATACTGACTCCAGGGGCGGGCTGGGCCGGGGGGCAGGGAGGCAATTGCCCCCCAGGCCGCCCTAAATCCTTTTACGACCAGCCACGGCGGGCCGGCCCTTTAAATGCTGCAGCCGCCTGAGCGCTCTGTAAAGAGCGCTCAGGCGGCTGCCGCACTGCCTCACCTCCCCTCCCCTGTAGTGTGGCCGAGCTGCTCTCCGGTCCGCGGTGCCGGCCGGAGTGATGGGAAGGTGCACGCTCAGTGTGCACTTCCTTTCAGTCCGGCCGGTTACAGGAAACAGAAACTCCTGTTCCGCGCGGAGTTTCTGTTTCCTGTAACCGGCCGGACTGACAGGAAGTGCACACTGAGCGTGCACCTTCCCATCACTCCGGCCGGCACCGCAGACCGGAGAGCAGCTCGGCCACGCTACAGGGGAGGGGGTAAGAAGAAGAGGGGAGGGGGGAGTAAGAACTGAAGAGGGGAGGGGGGGAGTAAGAACTGAAGAGGGGAGGGTGGGAGTAAGAACTGAAGAGGGGAGTGGGGGAAGTAAGAACTGAAGAGGGGAGTGGGGGAAGTAAGAACTGAAGAGGGGAGTGGGGGAAGTAAGAACTGAAGAGGGGAGGGGGGGAGTAAGAACTGAAGAGAAAGGGGGGGAGTAAGAACTGAAGAGGGGAGGGGGGGAGTAAGAACTGAAGAGGGGAGGGGGGGAGTAAGAACTGAAGAGGGGAGGGGGGGAGTAAGAACTGAAGAGGGGAGGGGGGGGGGAGTAAGAACTGAAGAGGGGAGGGGGGGGGGAGTAAGAACTGAAGAGGGGAGGGGGGGGGAGTAAGAACTGAAGAGGGGAGGGGGGGGGAGTAAGAACTGAAGAGGGGAGGGGGGGAGTAAGAACTGAAGAGGGGAGGGGGGGAGTAAGAATTGAAGAGGGGAGTAAGAATTGAAGAGGGGAGGGGGGGAGTAAGAATTGAAGAGGGGAGGGGGGGAGTAAGAATTGAAGAGGGGAGGGGGGGAGTAAGAATTGAAGAGGGGAGGGGCGGAATAAGAATTGAAGAGGGGAGGGGCGGAATAAGAATTGAAGAGGGGAGGGGGGAGTAAGAATTGAAGAGGGGAGGGGGGGAGTAAGAATTGAAGAGGGGAGGGGGGGAGTAAGAATTGAAGAGGGGAGGGGGGGAGTAAGAATTGAAGAGGGGAGGGGGGGAGTAAGAATTGAAGAGGGGAGGGGGGGAGTAAGAATTGAAGAGGGGAGGGGGGGAGTAAGAATTGAAGAGGGGAGGGGGGGAGTAAGAATTGAAGAGGGGAGGGGGGGAGTAAGAAGAAGGGAGGGGGAGAGTAAGAAGGAGGGGGGGAGAGTAAGAAGAGGGGAGGGGGGAGTAAGAAGAAGGGAGGGGGAGAGTAAGAAGAGGGGGAGAGGGGAGTAAGAGGGGAGGGGGGAGTAAGAGGGGAGGGGGGAGTAAGAGGGGAGGGGGGAGTAAGAGGGGAGGGGAGAGTAAGAGGGGAGGGGAGAGTAAGAGGGGAGGGGAGAGTAAGAGGGGAGGGGGGAGTAAGAGGGGAGGGGGGAGTAAGAGGGGAGGGGGGAGTAAGAGGGGAGGGGGGAGTAAGAGGGGAGGGGGGAGTAAGAGGGGAGGGGGGAGTAAGAAGAGGTGAGGGGGAAAGTAAGAAGAAGGGGGGAGTAAGAGGGGAGAGTAAGAAGAAGAGGGAGGGAGGGAGTAAGAAGAGGGCAGGGGGGATAATAAGAGGGGAGGGTGTAAGAAGGAGGGGAGATAAGAAAAAGGGGGGGAAGAAAAAGAGGGGGAAGTAAGAAGAAGAATGTCAGGGTACCTGAGGCCTCTACCTCTAAGGGAGGTAGAGACTTGGTGGTTTATCCGTCCAGGCGAGCTGTTTCCTCCGTTCCTCGCGGTTCATCCAGTCACTTAAACACCGGCCGCGAGGAATCCACGTCCTTTTCTAGCAGGACGCTCAATACGTGACGTCATGACGCTATCACGAGCGACCTGTCACTCAAGTGTCCGATATCCAATCGGTACTTGTCAGAGGCGTGATTACCATCCAGAGCCAGGGTATTTAAGCTTACTTCTCACTTCAGCTCATTGCCCTGTCGTGGTTCTAGCTTGTCTAGTCACTCAGTGCTCTGGTATTCTAGTTTGCTCTATTGGTTTTGACTCGGCTCGTTGTACTTCCCTGCTTCTCTGTTTTCCCTTGACCCGGCTTGTCTCTCGCTTATCTGTCTTCTCGTTCCCTCGACCTCGGCTTGTCTCTGACTATTCTTTATTACTCTCGGTACGTTAGTCCGGCCATTCTAAGGCCCGGTATACGTACCTTTCCACTCTTTGTACTCTGCGTGTTGGATCCCTGTCCCGATCCTGACAAAGAAGAGTGGAGAGTAAGACGAAGAAGGGGTAAGAAGAATAGGGGGGGAGTAAGAAGGAGGGGAGGTAAGAAAAAAGGGGGATAAGAAGAAGGAGGGGGGAGTAAGAAAAAGAGTGCTCAGGCGGCTGCCGCACTGCCTCACCTCCCCTCCCCTGTAGCGTGGCCGAGCTGCTCTCCGGTCCGCGGTGCCGGCCGGAGTGATGGGAAGGTGCACGCTCAGTGTGCACTTCCTTTCAGTCCGGCCGGTTACAGGAAACAGTAAGAAGAGGGGGGAGTAAGAAGGGGGTAAGAAGAACAAGGGGGGGAGTAAGTAGAACACAGGGAGGGGGGGAGTAAGTAGAACACAGGGAGGGGGGGAGTAAGAAGAACACAGGGAGGAGGGGGAGTAAGAAGAACACAGGGAGGAGGGGGAGTAAGAAGAACACAGGGAGGAGGGGGAGTAAGAAGAACACAGGGAGGAGGGGGAGTAAGAAGAACACAGGGAGGAGGGGGGTAAGAAGAACACAGGGAGGAGGGGGGGTAAGAAGAACACAGGGGGGGTGAGGAGAACACACAGAGGAAGGAGTGAGTAGAACACAGGGAGGGTGGAGGGGGGGGATGAGAAGAGCACAGGGAGGGTGGGTGAGTGTGAGAAGAGACCGCTAGGGGAGGGTGGGGGAGAGGAGAGACCACTAAGGGGCAGGGGAGAGCTAGAAGGGACAGCTCTATAGGACAGGGGGCAAGACAGGGAGCTCTTTCACAACAC
The DNA here is from genome assembly GCF_036172605.1 of Pelobates fuscus. Classification (NCBI taxonomy): domain Eukaryota; kingdom Metazoa; phylum Chordata; class Amphibia; order Anura; family Pelobatidae; genus Pelobates; species Pelobates fuscus. Next base: position 260,047,434 of record NC_086321.1, read on the forward strand.
ACACACACACACACTGCATCCCCATACATACACAGAAACACAACATGCTTCCCTTACACAGAGAAACACACAATGCATCCATTACACACACACACACACACAATGCAACCCTTACACACACACAATGCATCATTTGCACACATACACAGAAACATACAATGCAAACCCTTACACACACATGCAAACACACACACTGTTTTTCTTACATACACACAGAAACACAATGCATCTCTTACACTCAATGCACACACATACAGACACACACCTTGCATCCCTTATGCATACAAACACAGATTCACACAATGCATCCCTTACACACAACCAGAAACACATAATACATCCCTTATACACAAATACACACTGCTTCCACTACACACAAACACACTGCATCACCTGCACACACTGGTATCCCTATACACTACATACCATAAGCACACATATTAGATCCTCTACAATAACACATAACACATCCCCTACACACTCCACTCCCTGTGAGCGAACTCATGGGTGGGTGGAACATATAAGTGGACTTATGAGTGGGCCTTATGGGCATACCCACCGTCAGGACCTGGGGCCCAGACCTTGAGCTGTGTAAGAGGCCCCCAAAAAATGGAGCTGCTTCCAATTCTCCCAGAACATTGAATTTTGTGACCACAGTTGCAAACAGCCTCCAGAGATCCTGTTCTACACCAGACCAGTGGAGCCAAACTGCAGCCCATCATCATCCTCATCTAATTGTAAGTAGGCAATCTAGTATATTATTAGTGACACTAATCTATAATTTACCTCACATTAAAGGGACACTATCGCTTAATGAAGTGGTTCTGGTGTCTATAGCTGGTCCCTGCAGGCTTTTTAATGTAAACACACACTGTGTGCAGCACTGGCGTTAGTTCATATGGCAGATCATATGGGTGGGGCATTGTGATGTCACATGGGGGGGCGGCAAATTTATATTTTGTCTAGGGCGGCAGAAATCCTTGCACCGGCTCTGATCCTGGGCAGGTGCACCAGTCTACTGATGACCCACAGGAGGGGAGTGCACTGATTGCACTGCACTCTCCTCCTGCCCAGACCCGTCTTGACCGCAGTGCAAATGCCCTCTGCCCTCTGCCCCTAATTTACAGTGGCTCACACTCACAACAAGCAGTGCCTGGAGCCCTTTGCAGAGACGGAAACAAAGAGGCTCTGCGGCAGCTGGCCGTCCTGCAAGTATTACATTAAACAGCTGTTTCCCATGCAGCCACAGGCGGCATTGTGCTGGGAGACTGTGATTACTCTTCACTTTCTCCCAGCCTACAGAGCAGCGCATGGGGGGGGAAGGGGAGGAGGCATGATTTAATCTTACAATAAATCCTCTAAGCAAACCTTTATAAATTTGGGGGGGATCAGCTCTGTTTCCACAGTTTATTGGTGTTTACTCTGATGTCTGTATTAATATTGAGGGATGTCTAAGTAGTAACGTCAGTGTGTGTCAGCAGGGCCAGCCGTTGGGGTGGGCAAGCTGTGCGGTCACGCAGGGTGCCATGACAACAGAGGTCACAACACAGCTCACAAGTTGGGTACACCAGCATATTTAAATTAAACAATTTGCTGGTGGTCCACTGGTGCGCACCAGCAGTAGGTGCAGTCAGATCATATCCTCTCCCTCGTGGTTCCGGCGCTCAGTTAGTGAGTCAGAGCACAGGCTCAGAGATTCTCAGCCTGTGCTCTGACAACATTGAAAGTCAGAGCCGTGAAGGAGCGGGTATGGCAAAGAGCTACTGATTAGCATAACATCAATATCCGTTATAAAACCAGGAAAAGGTGGGCATGGATGGTGAACTGATTTGGTGGCGCAATGGGCCACTTGACTGGTTTTGCCCCCCAGGCCTAAGGCTGCCAGCCCTCCCCTGACTGACTCACTTTTACAGCGTTGTGCAGATTAGGGACTGCACTCCCTGATGAATGATGCTGGGAACCAGGATCCGTAAAAACAAATCGATTTATTACAAAAGTATGATATATAACAGATAAACAAAATAGCTGCAATGAGCTCTAAAAACAATCCGGGACGCGTTTCGCCACAGCAAGCGTGGCTTCTTCAAACCGGGTATAATCGATGAGTGTCCTAAGGTTCCCTATACAAGTTTAAATAACTAAAAACGGCGGGCAAACACATCATGCACAATAATCGTCACACGTCAGTACCACCCACAGGTACGACGTGTGCGGTCCAAGTCTCTTTTTGGTATCAGGTAACTTCCACGGTGCTGAAGTAGTTAAGTTCATTGTCCTCTTTGTGGCTATGCTGGTAGCTCCTTGTGGCAAGCTGTGTGTATGTCCATCCATTGCTGTTCATCTGACTTCGGGCTCGTCATTTTTTTCTTTTTTTTAATGCCAGGTTTTTTGTTAAATGTCCGCATTTACTTAATTTGTAGGAGACAGTATCAGCATATAAAAGAGAAAAAATAAAACAGAGGAGCAGTATCAATTGTCTTATCATAGTCAATAAATTCTGTACACCTTAATTCCTAACATTAGTGTGTCTTATTTGTTCCAGTTTTAAATGGACAATTCATTTTCATTTTTAGTGCAGACAATATTTCTTGTATGTGAGTCCGATTTAAATTGCAACTGTTAGATTTATAAGGTTAACAATGAAGTACAAAACTGTAACCTTGTATCCTTTAATTGGTTAATGTTATTTATATTCTGGTAAATGTTATTGCATCTCCATCCGAGCAATTAATTTAGCAGAGTGATTGCAGTTTAAAAGAGAAAGGGAAAAGGAGAGAGCGGAACGGGATAGAAACATTGAACTTATTCCTGCAGTTTTATAATTAATACCATTTACCCTATGTAATATTTGGAAACATTTAATTAAATGAGTAGACCGTACACCAGTAGTTAGAAGCAGTTTAAATAATTACATAAATGAGCCGGACTGCAAATCCAATCATTTACATTTCCCTTGTAATAATTTATGCAAACTATTGGGAAAGGCAGATTTAAAATAATTTAATAAATCCGACTATAATTTCGTCCTTGCTTATTATTTAGTGTTAAGGTACCGTTATCCTAAGTTTAGTGTAACGAATTCAGGTCCCAAGGGTATTCTGAATGATCCTATTAAGGGAAAAGTATCCTGACACAACGAATAAACAGTTAATAATAGTGTTATTGAATAAATGAACCTGTGCAGAAATTAAAAACCATTTAGATAATTAGATGAATAAACCGGGCTACAAATATGTCCTTTTTAATTGCTCTTATAATGGTTTCTTATGTCAGGCAGATTTTAAATAAGTCAATAAATAGACCGGACTGGAATTTCGTCCTTATTCGTTATTAAATATTTAAGTTGCCGTTATCCTATGTTTAGTGAAAATAAATTAGGTCCCAGGGATGCTCTAAATAATCCTATTGGGGAGAAGGTATCCTGACATAACGAATAGACTATTAATAATAGTGTTACAGTGAATTAATCTATAAGTGCATGTTGCTTATATGTAGTTATACATTATGTCGGCATCTATTTGAATTTTATAACATGACAGGAGGCTTCGTATTTGCTTAAGTCTCTCTTTACTAGAACTCCACAGCAGCACAGAAAAACAACCAATCAGAAAAAAGTTAGGTACTATAAAACTCCCCTCCCCATGCATCATTTCCTCTTTCTTTGCTGCTCCGCATCAGTACAGGTCAGAGTACCACTGCCTCCTGCTTCTAGTGGGTGGCTTTGGGATTTATTTTTGACTTATTTATGATTTATATTTATATTATTCAGTTACCATATTGTGTATGTATTTAGTTATATATTATATTATTTTCCTTTTATATATTTAATGTTTATTTCTGTATTTAGTTATTTATTATATATTTTTATAATTTATGTTTCTTGTTTATATATGTATATTCTGTATTTAATTTTTATATTTATATATTTTAGTTTGTTTTATAGTGGCTTTGGGCTTCTGCCCGTTTTTTCCTCATTGCTCCCCCTGTTGTTGGGGATGTTTCCTACATGTGGTTTTAGGGGGGTTTCCTGGGGATCCTTTTGGTTTTGCCCCTCTTCCCTTCCCGCCCGCCCCCTCCCTAGCGCCCTCCTATCAGCCCCTCGCGGGCTACGGGCGCTCTGCCCGGGGAGGCAGGAGACTAGCCATTTGGCTGCCTCCTCCATCTCCCCGAGCTCCAGTGAGAGCATGCCGGCGCCCGGGGTCTCTCGCGGTCAGATGCGAGTACACACACGCCGCGGCCGGCTTCTTCATGGAGCCACGTGCAGCCGACCGGCGAGAGGAGGGTGCACCTACTCACAGCCCTCCTCCAGAAGCGGTGGTCAGACCGCAGTGTTCTCCTCGCTGGCATTCTGGCTCTGTAACATGATGCATACAGAGCCAGTCTGCCAGGGAGCTCAGGGATAAGCAGAATTAGTTTTCTGCTACCAGTTGTTTTTTTGTTTTAAAACAAATAGGTGATAACTGCTTATTGCACTATTATCCAGAGTTCTTTGGTGCATATGCTTATACACAGTAGATATGTGCCTAATCCTTCTCAGGAGTCAGAGAGGAGACTTCTCTAGCATGCTATGCTCTGTACATGGCTAATCTACAAAGCTAAGCAGACCTGGCTATGGTTCAAACTGGTATGGGAGACCAGTCTATACTGACACTGATTCAATCCCATCAGATTCTGTGACTTGTAGAATTGGAAGGTGGTCCCTTCCAAGCTCAATAAGACGGTGCATTGAGTTGACTATTATTTTTGCCCTATTCCTGATATTATACCATGGGTAATATAACCTTCTGGCAGCATGCTGATGATGCATACTATGGATGAAGAAATCTGACTGGTCTGCATACCCTATTCTCAGTTACGTATTGCTCACTACGTCACGTTTTTAATGGACGCAGTTTTCACTGGAACATTTACAGTTTATACCTATTACAATTGTGATACCACTATTGCCTGCTAGGCATTTAGGGACTACTAGTCCCAGTTATATGTTATTAACACAGTATTATGCTGTCTAAAAGGGTTGGAGTCTGGGGGCCCTATGTCACAGGATGCTCTGAGGATCTACGATTTGTTGGGAACTCTACCCAACTCAGTGGTCCCCATTACTCATTCAATACCCATTGTAAAGCGCTGCGGAATTGGATTGCGCTATATATAAATAACATATAAATAATACTATATAATAATACACAACCAGGATTGGCCTGCTATGTCTGTGCCCCATTGATTGGCCTGCTATGTCTGTGCCCCATTGATTGGCCTGCTATGTCTGTGCCCCATTGATTGGCCTGCTATGTCTGTGCCCCATTGATTGGCCTGCTATGTCTGTGCCCCATTGATTGGCCTGCTATGTCTGTGCCCCATTGATTGGCCTGCTATGTCTGTGCCCCATTGATTGGCCTGCTATGTCTGTGCCCCATTAACGGCCTGCTATGTCTGTGCCCCATTAACGGCCTGCTATGTCTGTGCCCCATTAACGGCCTGCTATGGCTGTGCCCAATTTAACGGCCTGCTATGTCTGTGCCCAATTGAACGGCCTGCTATGTCTGTGCCCAATTGAACGGCCTGCTATGTCTATGCCCAATTGAACGGCCTGCTATGCCTGTGCCCAATGAACGGCCTGCTATGTCTGTGCCTATTTGCTTGGCCAACTGTTCTGTGTCCATTCGTTTGGCCTGCTGGGCCTATGCCCTTCTGGGAATATCACTGAGGAAAACTCAGTACCCACCAGTGTCATGGAGATAGGCAAGTGTCCAGGCACACACCATTGCCATACTGTCCAAGAGGACACCAGTATACGTCCATCTGAGTGTGGTGGGAAGGGTGAAGGCCCTAAACCTCATGTCTGAAGGGCAAGGTTTCTTATGATGACCCCAGGCACACGTCCATGGTTTACACCAGACCGGCGACGGCACGTCTCCAAGGAGAACTTCGCACAGACAAGGACCAGTACTCAGATGACTACAGGGGACCGCGGTGTTTCCTTGTCTCTACCAACTAACTCTATATCTGTCTCCGGGTATCCATATAGGTATCGGTAGTTATTCCTGCCTAAGGTTGGCTCCGGGCCCTGTTCAGTGGGGCTTACTTGTTTTGCCTTCCGGCCTGATATTTGCCTTCTATCTGAGATAGAATTTTCGTATTTACCCTTATCTACGTTTATTTTAGTTTTTTTGTTTTCGTGACTTCCTTTTCTTTTTCGCTCGGGTCGTCGAGAGGCCTGACTTGACCTCCTCCGACCTCCCAGGCGCTCGTGGATTGCGGAGAACGTCTCCAGCTTTCCTCAGGCTACCAACGGTCATCTTGGACCCCGCGCGCATGCACGGGATCCGGACTGTCAGTTGGTAGTTTTTTTCCATCTTTGTTTCCGTAGGTTGCCCTCACTCTTATGCTGATATTAGAATTGGTGTACCCTGCAGTTGGTCACCCCGAATCTCTAGGGACCCTAGTTTGGATCACAAGAGGGTGCGGCCCTCCATCACCTCGATCCGAGGATATTTTACGGTCATTACGATCTTGGGATAAGATGGCGGTACTGCCCCATCTCCTCGGAGCACATACCTGGTGACCAGGTTTCGGAAATGGTAGCCTTCCATCTATACTCTATATATCCCTCAAGGGAGCCGTTTTGTTTTGGATTCGCACTAACCCACTTTTTCAACTACCGCCAAGGAGACCTACGAGTCTCTATAGAGGTACCTGGTGTGCCCCGACACTTGCACAGACACCAAAATCGGATCACGTCCTACTGCTGGAGTACGGCTCAGGATGGTGGCAGACACAGACGGGGCTGCCGACATTCTCTAACAGGACCTCACATGTTTCGGACGGCTGAAGCTGGACCCTTCTTTTTTACTGTATCTGCTCTCTGGACTCGCCTGTCATGAGCGAGGGGACCTTACGCCTTGCCTGCGCATTGGAGAACGCTATGTGTTCGTGGGACTCCAAGATAAGAAGGGAGGTACCCCTCTATAGGGAGACTTTGACTTCAATTATCAAACTCACATTCCTGGTCCCTTGTCCTAGGGTCTACTTTGGGAGTTACGTGCCTGGACAGTCAGGGGTACAGGGACCTAGGGGTCTCGCTATATTATAACCCATCTTGTAGGTGGCGTGTATACCAGGAACCCCTACACAAATTTTGACAGGTCGGGCATGGAACAGGATCGTGCTATGGGTAATCGGATTATTTCACTCTCCCACTACAGCACGTGAGGACTCTTCGTGGTTTCCAGGTCCCAATCACCATTGGATCCGTACATCTGTCACTCTTAGACGATGATATATCTGGATGGGAATCTCCACTCCGGTTTACGCTTCCCATGCCTTTGTATATTTCTGGGATTCTCTATTTCTAGACTAGTCGACCACAGTTCATCCACACAAGTTCAGTTCAGAACCCTGAATGGACGTCCTTTTGGAGTCTTTTCTCTACTGCAGGCGAGGATTACACAGTCCATTTGCTTTATTGGAATCACTTAGGATACGGCTGGTTTGACCACACTCTTGCCTGCATACTAATTTATTCTAGGATAAAACTTCTCACCAGGAGGGAACGAAAGATCCTACTCGGTTCTATTGTGATATTGGTGATGGACTTAGGCGCACTCTTGAGATTGGAGATCTACCAGCAAGGCCGCATCGCCGGATGACCCTGGCACGATCGGAGGAACCACCTTACAGATCAAGAGTTGAGACATGGTGGCAATTTCTTCTCGCGGCCCTAAGTCCGCAAATGACCTTCGATATTTTACAGCTACAGGAAAATGGCTGATGGGTCAGATTGCTGGCTCATGGGCCGACTGCTAGGAAACAGATCACAACACCACGTTCAATGGATCTACAGGCAGATGGTGTTTTTTATCCGTGTTTGAGATGCTTCGTCGGCTGGCATCTTCATTGAACCGTCTTCTGTCCTTTATTGCAGTTGTTATGTCCGTTTTGGATTACTCTGATATCTCCTGGAATAGGTACCAGCGACACAATCAGCGTTGGACTGGCAATTTGAGCGTTGAAACAGCAAATACGAAGCCTCCTGTCATGTTATAAAATTGTAGATTATGCTAGCTTTAGTGGACCTATAATCTTAATTTTATTAATGACAGGAGGCGAGTATTTCCCGCCCATTCTTATCCCTCCCTTGTTTACTGTTAATAGTTTAGTTTTATCACGTACGTATGCAACTCTGCTTGTTGTCTCTGCTACCTGTCACTTGTTCTTATGTCTGTTTTTCATATGTAGGGTTGGGATATCTCATATTAAGGTAACTTTGGTTGCTACATTGGGTACCTACATGTTTTGTTCAGAGTACATTTCATTGGCTAACCAACCCTTTCGATTCTGTTTTTTCTCTCGTTTCAGTTTACAGTCCTTCATCGCTATCTGGTTCGACCGTTACTCTCGGAGGGTGGACATCGTTGTATTCATCGTATCTAGGACTTTGTTTCTTCCTCATTATGTTTTCTGCCTTTTATTCTGTTTTGTCGCAGCTTGAAAGAGGAAATGATGCATGGGGAGGGGAGTTTTATAGTACCTAACTTTTTTCTGATTGGTTGTTTTTCTGTGCTGCTGTGGAGTTCTAGTAAAGAGAGACTTAAGCAAATACTCGCCTCCTGTCATTAATAAAATTAAGATTATAGGTACACTAAAGCTAGCATAATCTACAATTTTCTAAATCTATTGTTCGTATACTTACTATCAAGGTAAACAGAAAAGAAAGAAAAATCTTAATCATTTTCGTTCTAAAACTTAGGTGCTGCAACTGTGGTACCAGTTTTTCAGACCTCTATAAGAACATGTGTGGTAGCTTCATATTAATATGTAGTGGAAAAATAAAAAGTCTTAATCTTTTTCGTTCTAAAATCTTATACAGAATAAATGTAAAAAGGGATAACAATGGAAGAATCTCTTTGACCTATTTGGATAAGTAGGAAAAAATAGAAAAAAGGGAAGAAGGTTCTTAAAAAGTCGAATAAAACGATAAAATAAGAGAAGGAGGGGGGGAGGAGTGGAATTGTTTCATAGAAAATGGCACAGTTCGAAATCAGCATTAAGGCCATGTGGAATCAGTGTGTTGAGTTTGTAGATCCACTCCATCTCACATTTTCCTAGGTCTATAAAATCTCCTCCTCTCCAATTTTTATTAACCTTATTCACCCCAAAAAACATTAAGCCCTCGGGTTTCTGATTATGGCATAGTTTAAAGTGCTTAGAGATACTGTGTTGCTCAAAACCAGCTAGAATTTTGTATATGTGTTCCCTAATTCTGATGTGTAGGGGTCTAGTGGTTCTCCCCACATACTTCAGTCCGCATGGGCAGATTAGGAGATATATGACATTTTTAGTGAAGCAGGTTATAAATTGTTTTATTGGGATTTTATTGTTTCCATTTAAATCTATATCTTTTATCACTCTTCTAGTGCAGCCTGATTTCTTGCAGGCTGCACATTGGCCACAGCCATAAAAGCCTTTCTCATTTCCGAGTATAGTGGTAGAGGGATTAAGTTATTTTAGGGAACTTCGTACTAGGGTATTTTGTAGATTTTTTGCACCCCTATAGATCATTCTCGGTTTCGTGGGGAGGATCTGTTTCAGAGCGGGATCTTGTAGTAAGATGGACCAGTATTTCCTAATAATCCTATTAATTTGAGGGTTGTTATTGTTGTAATTGCAAATAAAGGGAATGTCCTGCATATTGGTGTTAGTCTTTATTTTATATGTTAATAATTGTTTTCTCTCTTTATTCCTTATTTCACTTCTTGATTTCTCTAATTTTTCCACATCATAACCCTTAGTGATAAAGTCTGTTTTAATCCGTGATGAATGTTCATCATAGGTTATTAGGTCACTGCAATTACGCCTAATCCTAAGGAATTGTCCCTTGGGGGCATTCTCCAACCACGGGGAATGGTGGCAGCTTATGTGTTCTATAAAACTATTGCAATCCACTAGTTTAAAGTGGTTCCTAGTCTTTATCCTACCTCCTTCAATAAAGATTTCTAAATCTAAAAACGTGACGGTTTCCTTACTCCAATTGCTGCTTAGTTTGATACCCCAATTATTCTGGTTGAGAAACTCCAAAAAGGAAACAAGATCTTTCTCTTCACCCTTCCAAATTAAAAGAATATCATCTATGTAGCGGCCATAGAAGGCCAAGTTATCCCCCCAGCCATGTCCCTCATAAACATATGAGTCTTCCCAGAGTGACATAAACAGGTTGGCATAGCTGGGGGCGAACTTGGTCCCCATGGCCGTCCCATTGATCTGCAAGAAAAAGTTGTCATTGTACCAAAAGAAATTATTATTAAGGATGAGTTTTATTCCTTCCACTATAAATTGTATTTGTTCCTGTTTAAATTCCTTTGATTCTACTAAAAAATGTTCCGCTGCTCTATATCCATATGAATGGGAGATGTTACTATATAATGCTGCCACATCACAAGTGACTAGGATGCAGTCCTTATCCCAAGGCATATCCTCTAGAATTTGTAGTACTGTGATGGTGTCTTTAATGTGGGATCTAGTTCTTAGAACTAAAGGTTGTAGTTGAACATCAATGTACTGGGATAGTCTGCTCGAGATGGAGTCTATGCCTGCTATAATAGGTCTGCCTGGTTTTTTTTTTTTCATCCTTGTGGACTTTGGGTAAAAAGTAAAATACTGGAATTTTAGGAAATGTAAGGTTTAAAAACTGGAATTCTTTTAAACTTAAAATATTATCACTAAGACCTTTCTCTAAAAACGATAAGAATACAGCATGTATACTGTGATCTTTTAAAATTATTTCTGCTTCCGTATTATAAAATTGTTTAGACATGAGGACTATCCCCCCTCCCTTATCTGCCGGTTTTATAACTAGGTTTTTATCTGTTTTGTAAATCTTTTAATGCCTTTTTCTCCATTATTGTTAAATTGTGTTTAAACTTATCTTTGGGGACGATTTTTTTAATCTCACGCATTACCATAGTCTCAAATGAAATTATTTCGTCTGATATCATCTGTTTGGGGTAAAAGGAAAATTTGTTTTTTAGTGAGGTATGTTTAAACTCAGCTTCAGCTTCTGGTTGTTGTCTATTAAGTGGGTTTCCAAGAAATAATTTTTTTAAGCATAGACTTCGTTTGAAACGGTTCAAGTCTATGTACATATCAAAATGATTTAACCCTACGCTAGGGGCAAATTTTAACCCTTTATTTAACACTGACTTATGGTGGTTGTCAAGGGTTTTATCACTTAGGTTTAAAATGCCCTTTATTAGTTCCTTAGGTTGAGATCCCTCCTTTTTGATTTGTATTCGTTTTCCTCCCCTGGTCCCTCTATATCCAGGACCCTTCTTTTTCTGGGATTTGTTTGAGTAATTAAGTCCTGATCATCATTGAACCTGTATCTGTATACACTCTTTAAGATGGCTTGGCTAAGGGGGTTAGGGCCAATGCAGAACAGCATTGGAGATGGGGCATTACCTTGGTATATTTTATATATAAACATTTTTTTAAGACGTTTGTTGTCTTACTTTTGATTGTACAAGTGTCCTGAATTAATGAGACAAGCAAGATTATATTTTCATATAAACTATGATTGTGTATCTGCATTTTACTTCCAATGTGTTATCATAATATAATACACATAGGTTACTTTTATTTTATTTTATTTTTTTCTGTTTTCTTTTAACAGACCATACAGCAAACGTAGTTTAAAAGATGGTGATGTCATGATGGGATCTCAAGTAGCCAGGTAACGATTCACTTCAACCAATTCCTTTTTTTTTTTCTTTTCTTCATTAAACATTTTTTCCCCCTTACGTGTCTTGTATGTGTTCTACAGAGTTGTGGAAAGTAAAAATCCTGCTTACCAGGTTGGCAGCTATTATGTGTCATACAGTGGATGGACAACACACTTTATATCCGATGGCAAAGGCCTCCGTCCTCTGCCTACAGACTGGCCAGAAAATCTTCCAAGATCACTTGCCCTGGGGACAGTTGGCATGCCTGGGTAAGTTGCGAAAAGGAAATTTATAAATAAAAAAGAAAATTGGAGCAAAGTTTTAAAAGTTGGGCAGTCAATATAGAAACCAATAGTATGCTTGCAGCTTTAATGTTAGAACTTTGTCAATGCATAATGTCATCTGTCAACAAGAAAAATTAAGAGAAGACATGATGGCTATTAAATACATTTCAATTCTGGGACAAAGGGTTGCTGTCCATAGTATAAATATTTTTTGTTATGCCTATAAAATTAGTGGAGTGCTATACAAACAATATTTTCTTACCCTCACATTAAAAAGTGGTTGTGTGTGAAGTAACAAAACAGCATATGGAAAACAGAAAGGTACAATATTAGTGCAGATCGTAAATGTAGCAAACTGGAGTGCAGCGATGGGTGATAGGACACACTCACATGGAAAAGAGCCTAACAACTTTTGATATTGTGCCTTTTAACCCCTTAAGGACACATGACATGTGTGACATGTCATGATTCCCTTTTATTCCAGAGGTTTGGTCCTTAAGGGGTTAAAGCACACCTCTCTTCCTGCAGGGTTGTCACAAGAGATGCAGAAATTGAATAATAGTGCAGTATGGCCAAAATTATATATACAGTTGTGCTCAAAAGTTTGTATACTATATGTACTATTTTTAAAGAAAACACGAGTGAGCAGGCAATACACATTTCTTTTATTTCTTATGGGATTCATACGCAACTGTAGGTTATAAAAGAATGGCACAATCCTAAATCAAAACATGACGACAAAAAAAACAATGAAATGATCCTTGTTCAAAAGTCTGCATACCTTTCATTCTTAAAGCTGTGTAGTGCCCCCTTTTGCATCAATGACAGCGTGTAGTCTTTTACAATAGATGTTGTGAGAGAAAATGTGGTTTGGTAGTTGATGGCATATACATTAGGCCTGATTTACGGAACAGCAGCCTGAGGTTTGAGAGTTAAATGTCCCAGGGAGAGATATTAGGTTTGCAAGATGCATTACTGGTTCTCTGCAAACCATGGTATGGGTCCCTGGGGCGGAGCACTTGGAGAGCAGGGTGGGCCAGTGCTCCAATAGCACCAGCTGCTAAGTAACAGTCGGACCAGAACTTTTATTTTGTTTAGTAGTTTCACTTATGTCTAATTGCACCTCACCTGAATCTGATCAATTAGCTAGCAGGCTTTTAAAAAGAAGGGATCAGCATGCTACAGAGAGAGGAGGAAAAGCCAGAGGAATGGTGTCTTGCAGTTATACTTTTGTAAATTGTCAAGTGGGAAAGCCACCCAATTCCAGATAGGGATTTGCTGTGTATAGTAAGTGCTCAAGCAAGAGCAAGGAATTTTGTTTTGTTTATTTTTAATTTTCGAAACTCCTGTATATATATTTCACCGAATAAATCTGAAAAACTGAGCTGGATGTGTCCTGGACTTTCATTACCCTAGAAGGCTGTGGTTACAAGATCTGTGACAAGATCCTACCTGGAAAAGAGGTGGTGTGTTACAATGTCTATGAGGCCCCTAATTCTTGCAGGTTGTATAGCTGCCCATTCGTCTTGGCTAAATGCCTCCAGGTCATGCAAAGTCTTTGGTTGTCTTGTATGAGATCTCCCCAGAGTGGCTCACTGATATTAAGGTCAGGGTATGTGGTGGACGCCTCACGCACCACAGTCATATGCAATGCCAATAGAGAAATGGAGCTCCGACTCAATCATATTTTCGACTCATTCTGGGAGAAACTGGAGGCACTTATGAGGCCCCCGGAACCAGTGACACCGCCCGTTAGCACAATACAGGGCCGGACACGTGAAGTCAAAGAGAGGGGCCAAGACGGGCAGGCACAGAGACACGCTGAGGGCAAATACAGCCCGGGAACAGCCACCCAAAACAGTGGGACACCTGCAAACAACCATCAAAGGCCACATCGCCTGCAAGCAGTGACACAACAAAGGCCCTGGAGAGGCACAGCTCATCGCGACTGAATGAGAAAGTCAAACAAGGCAGCAGCACCTGAGCACTTGCAGCGGACCAGCAGCAGCCCGCAATCGCAACCAAAAGAAAGACCCACAACCAGAACTATGACTAACTTACTTGTCAAGTGAGCCAGACCTCCACACCGGAGATACGTCCCCTTGCACTCCTGGATCTCCGAGGGCGAGACATAGATCACCATATAGGGGGGCCACCGAGATCCCACAAAGAATCAGCTGATGGCACTAATATTCAGGCAGCCACACGGACACAGAGACTGCACCCTCTGCCAAATGCGCTCACAATTCACAGTCTCAGGGGAACACAGCACCACACATATCTGCAGCTGAGTATTAAGCCCACTCCACACACCTCCACCCTCTAGGCCTTAAACATTAGACAACCACACATACCACCCAGGAGATCAGCAGGAAACACCAGCACCACTACAACACCACGACAAGTAATTAAATAACAAAATACAGGATACCACACACCAATTAACCTCATCTCAGTCAGCATACATAACCATACACACTCATGCCGAGATACCGAACCGCTGACACCCTCATAACTACATGCGCATCTTGTATTATTCGTATTTTCTGTAGCCTTAATGATGCAATGGACACCCTGCCAAAATTAGGGATTAGCTGACTATGATTAGACAGCATACTGGTAGTATATGTGCAGATGTGTGAAATCTTGTTGATAATCTGCGAATTGGAAATGCTACCTCTGTCGTCCCCACTCCAAGTTTATATGTTGGGATTCAGTTTCTTTAATTTGATTGTGTATTAGTGTTGTTTGATATGCTCCTCACATGCTTAGCAAGATATCACAGTTTCCAGCCTTGCTCAAACAACTATACAGGCACTAACTCTGTCTGAATCACTATGCAATCTTTTATTAATCTTGGCACGTAGCTAGCAATTAATCGAGCTGAGGTAGCTCTACCCACTAATCATGTCTAGCATATTGTTATAAGCAAAATGTCTGTTTACTCGGCTTAACATGGGGTTCCTCTTAAACCGCATACGTGCCTTCATGGCCTGCTGCATTGTATAGCATGACCACCTCACTCAGACATATCTGTACTGCAAGGTGTAGAAACCACTATACTCGTCTAGCATGTCACTTCTGTTCAATATTTTACATAATAGGACAGTTAACTACAACTCGGTAGCTGCTTGGATAACTGCCTACTATATCATTATTTCCTCAGAAGCAGATTATCTGAGTTGCTCTTGAGTTACATTTTGACCTATCCGAAATTTTCTGTTTAAAATCGTACCTATTACCTTGACACAATCTCTCAATATTTAGCCTGCTTTTCATAATATAACATAAAATTGTGCGGTTTAAAAATAAAAAAATTAAAAATTAAAGACCACTATAGTGCCAGGAAAACACTCGTTTCCCTGGCTGTATAGGGTCCTTGGGTCCCCTTTACCCTCTGGGTCCCCCTCCCGCCGGGCTCTAGGGTGAGGAAAAGATTAAATTCCTACCTTTTTCCAGTGCTGGGGAATCTCCTCCTTCTTCTGCCATCATCGGCTGAATGTGCATGCGCGGCAAGAGCCGCGCACGCATTCAGCCAGACTCATAGGAAAGCATTCTCATCGCCTTTCTATGGACGCTGGCATCTTCTCACAGTGAGAAGCGCGGAAGCACCTCTAGCGGCTGTCAATGAGGCAGCCACTAGAGACTTAATTAAGCCATTTGTAAACATAGCAGTTTCTCTGAAACTGCTATGTTTACAGCTGCAGGGTTAATCCTAGATGGACCTGGCACCCAGACCACTTCATTAACCCCTTAAGGACACATGACGTGTGACATGTCATGATTCCCTTTTATTCCAGAAGTTTGGTCCTTAAGGGGTTAAGCTGAAGTGGTCTGGGTGCCTATAGTGGTGCTTGTTGACTCCTCTCCAAACATAGCGCTTTACTTTGGTCTTGCCACTTCAAATTAGTGTGCCAGAAGCTGTGAGGCATGTCAAGTTGTTGTTGCTCATATTGGAACCGGGCTTTTTTGTGGCATTGATGCAGTAAAGGCTTCTTTCTGGTAACTCAACAATGCAGCTAATTTTTGTTCAAGTATCGTCACAATGAACTCCTTTCCAGAGCAGCCTGAGGTTACTTGTGGGTTTTTCTTTGTATCCCAAACAATTATTTTGGCAGTTGTGGCTGAAATCTTTCTTGGTCTACCTGACCTTGGCTTGATATCAAGAGATCCCTGAATTTTCCACTTATTAATAAGTGATTGAACCGTACTGATTGGCATTTTCAAGGCTTTGGATGTCTTTTTTTTTTTTTTTTTTTTTCATTTTTATAAAGTTCCATTACCTTGTTATGCAGGTCTTTGACAGTTCTTTTCAGCTCCCCATGGCTCAGTATCTAGCCTTCTCAGTGCATCATTGACCTAATTGCAATTCAAAAAGCCACAGGTGTAGGAAATGAACCTTTAATTGCCATTTTAAACTGTGTTTGTCACCTTGTGTGTCTGTAACAAGGCCAAACATTCAAAGGTATTGTGATGATAGTCACCGGCACTGGGGATGGAAGACTGACACTATGTGTGGGTCCCCAGATTCCTTTTGTGTTTTTGTCATCCTATGCTCATTATTGGTGCAGGGTATGTTGAATGTATTGCTTTTCTGTGCCTCTCCCCCTACCCCTTTTTCCTGTCCTATTGTTTCCCCAGCAGGGCGTTGTCTTGTTGACACTGCTAGACCAGTTTAACCCCTTAAGGACCGGACTGTTTTTGCGATGTTGTACATTTGCGACCAGGCATCGTTTTACACTTTTGTGGTGGTTGTGTTTAGCTGTAATTTTTCGCTCTCTCATTTACTGTTCCCATACAAATTATATATTGTTTTTTTCAGGACAAAAGGGGCTTTCTTTACATACCATTATTTATATAATCTCATGTAATTTCATTTAAAAAAAAATGAAAAAATGATGACAAATTGAAAAAAATACATGTTTTTTGACTTTTATGTGAAAAATCTTTTACTCATCTACAAAAGCAAATGAAAAAAACTGCTAAATAGATTCAAAATGTTGTCCTGAGTTTAAAAATACCCAGTGTTTACATGCTTTTTGCTATTTTTTTGCATGTTATAGGGCTATAAGTACAAGTAGGATATTGCAGTTTCAAAAAATACATTTTTAAAATGTATCAATAGTGACATTGTAACACTATTATCTGTCAAATCTCTGAATACCACCCCACATGTACATATTTTTTTTTTTTAAAGTAGACAACCCAAGGTATTCAATATGGGGTATGTCCAGACTTTTTTAGTAGCCACTTAGTCGCAAACACTGGCCAAAGTTAGCGTTCATATTTGTTTGTGTGTGAAAAAAGTAAAAAACTAAATTGAATGCTAATTTTGGCCAGTGTTTGTGACTAAGTGGTTACTAAAAAAGACTGGACATAGACCAATTGCAATACATTGGGTGGTCTTCTTTTGCAAATGGTATGCCATCATGGGGGTAATTCTCATTCCTCGGCTACCATACGCTCTCAAAGGCAACGTAACGAACCTGGCCATTTTCAATGTAAAAATATTTGACCCATATATTTGACCCTGTAACTTTCAAAAACGCTATAAAACCTGTACATGGGGGATACTGTTCTACTCAGGAGACTTTGCTGAACACAAATATTAGTGTTTCAAAACTGGAAAATGTATCACAACAATTATATCATCAGTAAAAGTGTGTGTGTGTGAAAAATTAAAAAAAAGTCACTTTCACTGACAATATCATCGCTGTGATAGGATTTACTGTTTTGAATCACTAATATTTGTGTTCAGCGAAGTCTCCCGAGTAAAACAGTGCCCCCCATGTACAGGTTTTAGGGTGTCGTAGAACGTTACAGGGTAAAATACAGTGCTAACAAATTAAATTCTCTGGACTTTCGACCTAGGTTGGCAGGCAGGTCCCTTAAATTGCAATCAATAAAATTACTTAATTATGTAAAAATATTACATAAATACACACGTAGAATTTAAATCTATATGCATATTTATATATTTGAAGTCTACGTGTATATTTATATCATTATTTTTGTAATTTTGTATATGAACATATGTATAATTCGTATTCTTTATTTATATATACATGGATATATATACACAATTTATATTATATATTAATATCAAAATACAGTTAGAATAAAATTTCATAGATATAAGTTTTTATTATTTTATAATAATATATATATACAATATATATAGTTATTATATATATATATATATATATATATATATATATACACACATGTGTAATTTAATTATAAGTGTATTTTTATATTAATATATGTACATATTAATATAAAAATACACTTAGTATGACATTATAAATATATGATATATAGACTTATATTATATAGGTATAATATGTCTATATATCATATATATATACACATATATAATTATTATTTTTATTTATTAACTTTAACCTTTATTTTTTTTTCTTTGATTTTACACTAGCAGGGAGACTGCCTGTCAGCACAGGCAGTCCCCCTGCAGGCAGACACATGGACACCTATTGTGACCATGTGGTCGCTCTGTTGAGCGATCACATGGCCCCAGGGGTCCTAATCTGCCATGGGGAGACTGTCTGGGCTGCAGGCAGTCTCCCCACACCGGGACCAACGCCGATCGCCGCCAGGGGAACGACGGCGATCGGGTAAGTAACTAAGACCGTTAGGACGGTTCACGAACGTCAGCGGTCGGCAATGCAAAAATGCCGGTGACGATCCTGAACCGTCCTCGGTCCTTAAGGGGTTAAACTAGCTGCCCTGTCCCTCTTCAATCTCCCATCAGCCCTTGCTGTTGTCTGACCACCCTTCCTTGTACTATAGTATGTAAAGGAGGCCGCTGGGGGCTTAAAATATGTTTGTTATGCCTATTAAAGTTAGTCGCTGTTTTAACCTTCACGAAGTGTCTTCTGGAAAAGGTCCACCCTGATCCCAGTCAAGCCTCTGCGACTGAGTCTGAAGTGCTCCAGGGTCCCTGATAGCTACGAGAAACAGAATATAATGGCAGATAAGAACCATTCGGCCCATTTAGTCTGCCCAATTTTCTAAATACTTTCATTAGTCCCTGATTAGTCCCTCATTAGTCCCTGACCTTATCTTATAGCTAGGATAGCCTCATGCCTATCCCACGCATGCTTAAACTCCCTCACTCTGCCACCTTAGCTGGATGGCTATTCCATGTATCCACTACTCTCTCAGTAAAGTAATACTTCCTGATATTATTTTTAAACCTTTGCTCCTCTAATTTAAGACTCTTGTCTCCTCATTAACTGTGTTGATTCCCTTTATGTATTTAAATGTTTCTATCATATCCCCCCTGTCTCATTTTTCCTCCAAGCTATACATGTTGTGACAAACTTACTTTCCTGTGTGTTTGTCCAGGATCTTTTGGCAACTGCACAGCCCTCTAGGGTAAGAAAACCAGGTCAAGACAAAGTCCAGTTCCACAAAGGCCTCTGTCCTGTTTATTTTCTGTTGTTAAGAAGTAACCTCCTCAAAACACTTCTCTCACTCCACCCTGCTTTAACTGCAGTTATATAGCTGCTCACAGTCCCTACAGGTGAGGCTAATGACCTCGTTAGGCAGTGAGCCAGAACTCCTTAGAAAACCTGGGCTGGACTCATGCACAACCACTCTGACAGTGGGTGGAGAATCAGCCCACCCTGCTCTTCCGAATACTCCACCCCAGGGACCCAAATAACAACAGAGAAAAAAAACTACATTTAACCCCTTAACGCCGTTACGACGTACCATGCCGTCCCGCATTAAAAGGGCTTTAAAGCCGTTGCGGCGGCATGGTACGTCGTAACGGCTTAAGCCCCCAGGAGGAGGGGTGTACTCACCTCCGCCGCGATCCTCTTCTGGGGGGCTGCCTGAGAGCCCAGGTAGCCCTCCTCCGGCAAATGAGGCCCCCGGGGGCCATGTGATCGCTCTCAAAGAGCGATCACATGGCCCCCTATAGCTGGCTATGGATATGCCAGCAGGGGGACTGTCTGAAATATCACAGTCCCCCTGCTGGTGGGAAAGTAAAAAAATATATATTAGACATGTGTAAAATTAAATTGAATATATTTATATATATATATATATATATAATATGTATATATATTTATTATATATATGTAACGTCATACAAAGTGTATTTTAATATTAATATAAGTATATATATTAATATTAAAATACACTTAGAATGACGTTACATATATATAATATGTATATATATATTATATATATATAATACATGTACATATATATTATATATAAATACGTATAATTAAAATAATAAATACATAAAATAAATAAAATATTGAAACAAAATTTAATATAAATTATATATGCATATGTAATTTCATTCTAACTGTATTTTGTTATTAATATATATATATATATATATATATCGGTAACAAAATACACTTAGAATGACATTCTATATATATCTATCTATATATAAAATACAAATAACCGCAAATATATATATATATATATATATATATATATATATATATATATATATATAGATAAATACATATAATTACATAAAAGATTACATTAGTATACACGTAGAATTGAAATACCTATAAATGCCTATATATTCAAATTCTACGTGTATATTTAAATAATCTTTTAACGTAATAATGTGATTTGTAATAATGTATAATGTAATTAAATTTGATTGACATGCCTGACAACACAGGGAGAAAGTGCAGAGAATTTAATTTGCAAGCACTATATTTGACCCTGTAACTCTCCAAGACACCATAAAACCTGTACATAGGGGGTACTGTTTTACTCGGGAGACTTCGCTGAACTCAAATATTAGTGTTTCAAACTGGTAAATTGTATTACAACGATGATATTTTAAGTAAAAGTGACGTTTTTTGCATTTTTTACAAGCGAACGGCACTTTTATGGTCTATATTATTGTTGTAATATGTTTTACTGTTTTAAAACACTAATATTTGTGTTTAGTGAAGTTTCCCGAGAATAACAGTACCCCCCATGTACAGGTTGTATGGTGTTTTGGAAAGTTAGAGAGTCACATATAAGGCTTGCATTTCATTTTTTTCACATTGAAATTTGCCAGATTGGTTATGTTGCCTTTGAGAGCGTATGGTAGCCCAGGAATGAGAATTACCCCCATGATGGCATACCATTTGCAAAAGTAGACAACCCGAGGTATTGCAAGTGGGGTATGTCCAGTCTTTCTTAGTAGCCACTTAGTCACAAACACTGGCCAAATATTCGTTTTTTGCTTTTTTCACACAAAAACAAATATGAACGCTAACTTTGGCCAGTGTTTGTGACTAAGTGGCTACTAAAAAAGACTAAACATACCCCACTTCAATACCTTGGCTTGTCTACTTTTTCAAATGCTATGCCATTATGTGGGTAATTCTTATTCCTGGCTACCACACCGTCTCAAAGGTAACATTACTAATCTGGAAAATTTCAATTTGAAAATTGAATGTTCTATATTTGACCCTGTAACTTTCCAAAACAACACAAAACCTGTTAATGGGGGGTACTGTTGTACTCGTGACACATCGCTGATTACAAATATGTGCATTTTTTTGCAGTAAAACCTAACAGTATTATGACATTCACAGTTAAAATGTCAGACGGAAATTTAAAAAAAAATCTTATTTTCTCACTTTTTTTACATTTTATTCATAATAAATTATGTTCCATATATGAATAGTTAATGATAAATTAAAGCCCTATTTCTCTTGAAAAAATGATATATAATAAGTGTGGGTGCATATAATTTGAAAGAGGGGAACTACGGGTGAACAGACATATAGCGCAAATTCTAGTTTTTGTTTACGTTTTGTTTTGATCAGAACGTGCACTATTGACTCCGTCCTGAAAGGGTTAAACTTAACTTTCCCTGGGGCTGCATGTGCTTACCCACATGTCAGGATAGTGGCAGTGCAAAAGTCTGGGTGCCAGATATACACCCCTGACCACCATCCCCAACACTCTGTCACAATGTTAAGATCCTTTAACCTTTCCTTGTAAGTTTTATCCTGTAATCCATGAACTGCTATGCTTATGTTCGGGTTAATCCAGCCTCTAGTGGCTGTCTCGTTGACAGCCGCTAGAGGCGCTTGCGTGCTTCTCACTGTGAAATCATAGTGAGAAGACGCCAGCGCCCATAGGAAAACATTGTGAATACTTTCCTATGAGACTGGCAGAATGCGCACATGACTCTTGCCGCGCATGCGCATTCAGCTGAGGAGGAGGAGAGACCCCTTCCACCCCCTACAGCCCGGCGGTCCTTTAACCATATTAAAAATACATCTCCTGTCTCTGTGAGCAGTAGCTCCAGGAAGACATCTCACAAGGCCGCTATTGTCCAGCTCCACACCTTTTATGATAGAATCCCCAAACAATGATCTGCAGATACCAGAGAACAGCCCCGAGAGAAATGGGTGGTTCAACTGGAGAGACCGGTCTGGAGAGAATGGGGGTTGATAATGGCTACCGGGTTTTATGGTGGGATAGTAGTACCCATGGCTAGCCGATGACGACCCGCCAGAGGGTGAGTACTATAATAGATCGGCCTATTGTGGGAGGCCTTTTAGGAGGAGACTGAGTTTGGAAGTACTGCGGTACCCCGATTCTGAGACATCCAGGCACTTAGGCGAGACGTCCTGGAACCCGATTTGTTCTACCTGGCCCTTATAGAGTTTGAGCTTGAACAGCATTACAGGCGACTGCTCGACGCGATACAGCAGCAGGTTCTAGAGACTGGGGACTTAATAGACTTCACACCCGAGGATGTTGGCCAGGTAGGTGTAGAGGAACCTGTGTTTCCCTTACCTGAATCACAGGGATACTGGGCAGCCGCTCCAGATCCCCAACCTCCTGGCATGGCAACCCAGGGAGCAGAGGTAGAGGTTGTCGGCCTCCCCCCTCAGCAGCAGATTGAGTTACTGGGAATAAAGACAGTCAGTCTCTCCCCAGCAGCGGTGTGCATTCCAGGGTGAGGAGAGTATCGTCCTTCCATCCCAGCGGCAGTGCGAGTTACAGGGATGAGAGACAGCCGGACTCTCTCCCAGCACCAGTACTTATTACAGGGAGTGGAGACAACCAATCCCCAACCCCATGTCAGAGTGGCCCCAGCCTCTCTGACTTTCCTGCAGTGGCTGAGAGAGATCCAGGGAGACAGGACAGTGGGCACGCATCGCCAGTGGCAGGTATATGCTTCAGTAGATGCAGAGGTCGGCTAGGTGAGTGATCCTCTTGCATGGGAAATTTTTTGGAGGTACCGATTTTGTGAGGACCTTGGTGGGCTGGGTGAACTGACTAACTTCGGAGAAAACTTGTCTGGGGTTTCCTGTATTGGTCTCCTTCCAAAGGGGGAGATATATGCTGGAAACTATCCTGGGCTAGATTTGTTATTAGTGTGTGTGGGTGTCACAATGGCCCCCTGAGAATGGAGTCATATGGGGATAGCTTTGAGTTTGGGAGAGGGGCCATGACAGATTTACTGGGAGCTCCATTTTCTCCACTTCCAAGTGCCTCTTATGTCTAAGTCACCCTGAGCTTATTAGGGGCACAGGGTGACCAGGAAGCCCAGTCTGGCCTGCCCAAACCAGACTTCCACGGTTATGATCAGTTATGAGGGCTCCATGCTTAAATATTTTGCCTGCTCTACTGTACTAATGAGGATTGCTACCAACTTGGTGGATTTGGCTATGGAGCCTGTGTAATGCCCTCTGTTGACAGCAAGAGCAATATGCACTACCTG
This sequence comes from Pelobates fuscus, assembly GCF_036172605.1. Classification (NCBI taxonomy): domain Eukaryota; kingdom Metazoa; phylum Chordata; class Amphibia; order Anura; family Pelobatidae; genus Pelobates; species Pelobates fuscus. The sequence continues at coordinate 260,071,175 of NC_086321.1, forward strand.
AATAGGAGGATTAGTTAATTTGCATATTCAGCTAGATTTGCATATTGCTATTTCTGCAGGCAAAAGATATTTTATGTTGACTGTCTTTCCCACCCCTTTATAAATATGTCATTATGTTATTATAAGTTCCTGTATGTTGTCTGTGATTTGACTGTTTGTATTTTTATTGAGTTGTCACAGCAATCTTGAGGTAATAATCACATTAGAAAAGAAAAATAAAGTTTTGTTTGTCAGTTCATTTTGGAAATTGTGTCCTGTGTGGATTTGTAGGGATTCTAGTGGCAGAGTCTTCGGACCTGTTTGCTGGTTGCAGGGTTCCACTAGCCCTGGGATAAATCAAAAGAGCTAGGCCTGAGAGCTGCAGTTGCCCTTGTAAAGGCAATAACTATAATCACTGTAAGCAGAGCTGCAGCGGAATAGGCAGGAGGGACGATACCTGCCTGGAAGAAGGGCTGCAGCAGAAGAGGCAGAGGGAATGATGCCTGCCTGGAAGGAGAGCTTTGACCACTGGAAGCTGGACCCAGGTTGGAAAGCACCGGTGAGACCTCGGCCAAGCTGTGGCAGCTAGGGGCTGAAGTACTGATTGTGTCGTGGCGATAGCTAGGAAGTGTGTTTTGCGGAGGTACCCAGTCCTAATAGAAGGAATGAGATTCTGATTGAAGCTGGGGTGGGTCTGTCTAGAACTACAGTCAAATCCACTAAGCGGTAAACAGAGAGATGTTTTGCAAGTGCAGGAGGATAAATATCAAATGTAGAACATGAAAAAACAAGGGCAGCACTTCCTGTAATGTGAAATTGTGCATACAGTGCTACACAACTGTTTTATTGAGGGACACAGAGAAACACAAATGTTTCGGGTATTACCCTTATATCAATGCAAATGCCCTTGCATTGATATAAAGGTTTCTCCATGTCCCTCAATAAAATTGTTGTGTAGCACTTTGTGCACAATTTTGCATTCCAAGAAGTGCTGTCCTAGTTTTACTATTTCTGTTCAAAAGAATACTAAGTGAGAGCGGCTTGTACCCCCAAATGACTGTGCAGAAGGGGGTGCTCTGGCTCTACTTTCACACTCAGAGAGGGTGGAACACAACATAGGTGGGGTTGTTTCATGGTATATCTTCGCCTCTCTGTCAGTGTATCATGGTCAGAGAGGATGGAACACAACATAGGTGTGGTTATCATGGCATATCATGGTCTATCTGTTTGTGCAAGGGTCATCAAGTTTTTCTTTGGATTTAAGCCCCAGGTGTTTCTGGAACCAAGCAACGTCTCTGCCTATGAACAGCAAATAAATAAATATATATATATATATATATATATATATATATATATATATATACCGTATATACTCGAGTATAAGCCGAGTTTTTCAGCACATTTTTTGTGCTGAAAAACCCCAACTCGGCTTATACTCGAGTCAATAGTCTGCACTCATACACACACACTGCACTCATACACACACACTGCACTCATACACACACACTGCACTCATACACACACACTGCACTCATACACACACACTGCACTCATACACACACACACTGCATTCATATACACACTGCACTCATACACACACACTGCATTCATATACACACTGCATTCATATACACACTGCACTCATACACACACTGCACTCATACACACTGCATTCATACACACACACTGCATTCATACACACACACTGCACTCATACACACACTGCACTCATATACACACTGCATTCATACACACACTGCACTCATACACACACACACACTGCACTCATACACACACACACACTGCATTCAAACACACACTGCACTCATATACACACACTGCACTCATATACACACACTGCACTCATATACACACACTGCATTCATACACACACTGCATTCATACACACACTGCATTCATACACACACACTGCACTCATACACACACACTGCACTCATACACACACACTGCACTCATACACACACTGCACTCATACACACACTGCACTCATACACACACTGCACTCATACACACACTGCATTCATACACACACCCACTGCACTCCACTCATACACACACCCTGCACTCATATACACACACTGCATTCATATACACGCACACTGCATTCATACACACACTGCATTCATACACACACTGCATTCATACACACACTGCATTCATACACACACTGCATTCATACACACACTGCACTCATACACACACTGCACTCATACACACACACTGCACTCATACACACACACTGCACTCATACACACACACACTGCACTCATACACACACTGCACTCATACACACACTGCACTCATACACACACTGCACTCATACACACACACTGCACTCATACGCACACACTGCATTCATTATACACACACTGTAAATAAATATTCAATTAATATATTTTTTTTAGGATCTAATTTTATTTAGAAATTTACCAGTAGCTGCTGCATTTCCCACCCTAGTCTTATACTCGAGTCAATAAGTTTTCCCAGTTTTTTGGGGTAAAATTAGGGGCCTCGGCTTATATTCGGGTCGGCTTATACTCGAGTATATACGGTATATCTATATCTCATTGACCACGTTCTTCTTGAATGTACATATTTTTTTCCCCCTCAGTCTCACCGCATATATTGGCCTACTGGAAATCTGCAAAGCAAAACAAGGGGACGTTGTTCTTGTCAACTGTGCAGCTGGAGCTGTTGGTTCTGTAGTTGGACAAATTGCAAAGCTTAAGGTAAGTGAAAAATTGTCGGTAACATTACTTTAATTTTGTAGATAAATCTATATTTTGTTTTTTTTAACTGTTTTACCAGGGTTTTGTGTGGTTGCTGCATGCAGAGATTAGTGACACTTTAATATTTAATTATTTATTGCACTTCTTAAAGTAAACCTGCACCATTTTATTCACTTGGGATTTTTTGTTGTTGATTACTTTCATTTTGGTCACTCATTCTGTAGTGGTTATTCTATAACCCTCAGTAGAATTCTCATCGTTCTGAAAACTGTATTTAGACATTTTTATAAAATTATGTAAAGAACAGAATATTTTTCTTTTTTTAATTCATTTAAAAAAAATTATTATCTATTAACACTTTAAAGCGGCACTGTCATGCCGAATTCCGTTTTTTTTTTAACCCCCCCTCCCGCCTCAACTACATCCAATCGACCCCCTAGTCACCCCCAAATGCCCCTATGCCCCCCACATTACCTATTTTTTATTCTTTATTTTCTGCCCCGATCTATATTCAGGGCGCCGCCATCTTTGTGTGGGTAGGTGAAGTCCCTGTGGGACACGTCATCTACCCACACTAGACAGACTGTGAGATTCCCGCACATGCCCAGTGAAACAACTGGACATGCGAACGGGAATTTCACCTATTCATTCATTCATCAGACAGACGAATGAATGAATAGAAAAAATCAGACGAACAAACTAACACTGTGTATCAGTGTTCGTTTGTTTGTTCGGTTTATTACAAGGAGGGAGCTACCGGCGTGCAGCTCCCTCCTTGCAATATGTAAAGACAGAAGCGGCAGGGAGCAGTGCTCCCCACCACTTCATAAGCCCCCCAGGTCCCCTCCTCACTCTATGGGGGTCAATATGACCCCCATAATAGCACAAGGGAGATTAAAATCTCCCCAATGCCCCTACTCGCTATACCGCGAGTAGGGGCATGTCCACTAAACAGTGAGCAGCCTGTGGCTGCTCACTGTAAAAAAAAAAAAAAAGGGTAATAAGGGGGGGACGGGGGACCTACTGTCCTCCCCCGCCGGCCCCCACCCCTGGACGGCGGGTGGGGGCCATAATGGGAATGAGGGAGGACCTACTGTCCTCCCCTCAGGCCCCCACCCCTGGGCGGCGGGTGGGGGCCATAATAGTAATAAGGGGGGGGGGACCTACTGTCCTCCACCCCCCGGCCCCCACCCCTGGGCGGCGGGTGGGGGCCATAATAGTAATAGGTGGGGGGGGACCTACTGTCCTCCCCCCCCGGCCCCCACCCCTGGGCGGCGGGTGGGGGCCATAATAGTAATAAGGGGGGGGGACCTACTGTCCTCCACCCCCCGGCCCCCACCCCTGGGTGGCGGGTAGGGGCCATAATAGTAATAAGGGGGGGGACCTACTGTCCTCCAGCCCCCGGCCCCCACCCCTGGGCGGCGGGTGGGGGCCCTAATGGTAAAAGGGGGGGGGGGACCTACTGTCCTCCCCCCCGGCCCCCACCCCTGGGCGGCGGGTGGGGGCCATAACGATAATGGGGGGTGACCTACTGTCCTCCCCCCGCCCCCACCCCTGGGCGGCGGGTGGGGGCACTAAGTAAATTCCCCCCCCCCCATCAAGGTGACTAGGGGTGCCCAAGCCCCTAGTCACCCACCCCCCACCCAAATAAAAAATGCCCCTACCTACCCCCCTCACCCTAAAAAATAGTGAGGGGGGAATAAAATTGCTAACCTGTAAAGTAAAATTAAACTTACCATTCGACGTCTTCTTTTTTCTAAAATCTTCATTTTCAGCCCCAAAAAAGGCCAAATAAAAAACCATCATAGCCGTCGAACTAAAAATAAAATAAAAAACCCGAGCGCAAAAAAAAAACCTGACGAAAAAGAAAAAACCCGAGCGCACAAAAAAATAATCCATCTTCACCCATGGAGGGCTCCGCGCAGACTGAGCTCCGCAGGGCGGGGCAAGGCTTATAAAGCCTTGCCCCGCCCTGCAATTAGCCTAAGAACACTCTGATTGGTGGGTTTAAGCCAATCAGAGTGCTCTTTGTCATTTTACAAGCGTGGGAAAGTTCTTTGGAATTTTCCCACGCTTGTAAAATGACACAGAGCACTGTGATTGGATGGATTTCAAGCCATCCAATCACAGTGCTCTGTGTCATTTTACAAGCGTGGGAAAATTCCAAAGAACTTTCCCACGCTTGTAAAATGACACAGAGCACTGTGATTGGATGGATTTCAAGCCATCCAATCACAGTGCTCTGTGTCATTTTACAAGCGTGGGAAAATTCCAAAGAACTTTCCCACGCTTGTAAAATGACACAGAGCACTGTGATTGGATGGCTTGAAATCCATCCAATCACAGTGCTCTGTGTCATTTTACAAGCGTGGGAAAATTCCAAAGAACTTTCCCACGCTTGTAAAATGACACAGAGCACTGTGATTGGATGGATTTCAAGCCATCCAATCACAGTGCTCTGTGTCATTTTACAAGCGTGGGAAAATTCCAAAGAACTTTCCCACGCTTGTAAAATGACACAGAGCACTGTGATTGGATGGATTTCAAGCCATCCAATCACAGTACTCTGTGTCTTTTTACAAGCGTGGGAAAATTCCAAAGAACTTTCCCACGCTTGTAAAATGACAAAGAGCACTCTGATTGGCTTAAACCCACCAATCAGAGTGTTCTTAGGCTAATTGCAGGGCGGGGCAAGGCTTTATAAGCCTTGCCCCGCCCTGCGGAGCTCAGTCTGCGCGGAGCCCTCCATGGGTGAAGATGGATTATTTTTATGTGCGCTCGGGTTTTTTCTTTTTCGTCGGGTTTTTTTTTTTTTTTGCGCTCGGGTTTTTTATTTTATTTTTAGTTCGACGGCTATGATGGTTTTTTATTTGGCCTTTTTTGGGGCTGAAAATGAAGATTTTAGAAAAAAGAAGACGTCGAATGGTAAGTTTAATTTTACTTTACAGGTTAGCAATTTTATTCCCCCCTCACTATTTTTTAGGGTGAGGGGGGTAGGTAGGGGCATTATTTATTTGGGTGGGGGGTGGGTGACTAGGGGCTTGGGCACCCCTAGTCACCTTGATGGGGGGGGGGGGGGGGAATTTACTTAGTGCCCCCACCCGCCGCCCAGGGGTGGGGGCTGGGGGGGGGCAGTAGGCCCCCCCCCTCCTTATTACTATGATGGCCCCCACCCGCCGCCCAGGGGTGGGGGCCGGGGGGGGAGGACAGTAGGTCCCCCCCCTCTTATTACCATTATGGTCCCCACCCGCCGGCCAGGGGTGGGGGCCGGGGGGGAGGACAGTAGGTCCCCCCCCCCTACTACTATTATGGCCCCCTCCCGCCGCCCAGGGGTGGGAGCCGGGGGGGGGGGAGGACAGTAGGTCCCCCCCCCCTCTTATTACCATTATGGCCCCCACCCGCGGGCCAGGGGTGGGGGCCGGGGGGGAGGACAGTAGGTCCCCCCCCCTACTACTATTATGGCCCCCTCCCGCCGCCCAGGGGTGGGGGCCGGGGGGGGGGAGGACAGTAGGTCCCCCCCCCTCTTATTACCATTATGGCCCCCACCCGCGGGCCAGGGGTGGGGGCCGGGGGGGAGGACAGTAGGTCCCCCCCCTTTTACTACTATTATGGCCCCCTCCCGCCGCCCAGGGGTGGGGGCCGGGGGGGGGAGGACAGTAGGTCCCCCCCCCTCTTATTACCATTATGGCCCCCACCCGCGGGCCAGGGGTGGGGGCCGGGGGGGAGGACAGTAGGTCCCCCCCCCCTACTACTATTATGGCCCCCACCCCACCCGCGGTATAGCGAGTAGGGGCATATTATTTACTAATACCAAGTCATTTTTACTTAGTGTTAGTAAATTTGGCTGAAAGACCAATTTAGGTCTTTCAGCCTTTTAGTAGATAGCTCCCTGATACCGTGGGAATAAGGGAGTTATCTACTAAGCGGCTGCAAGATGCAGCCACAGCAATGAATAGGATCGGAGTTTCATTCATTTGAATGAAATTCCGATCCGAACAAAGTACCGAATTGCATCCTAACACCAATGGAGAAACAGTGCTCATTCTGTTAGGATGCAATTCGGCAGTTTTGCCGGCGTTCTGTCTAAGTGACAGGACGTTCGGCAATACTGACAGGAAGCATTGTGGGAACTGGGAGGAAAGCTAGGGATCATGGGAAAATTGCTCTGACCAGCGGAAATGAAGCACACTTTGCCCCTCCGCTGGTCAGAGCTGGTCAAGCGGAGGGATCCTTCATAAGACAGAGTCCCTACTTTGTCTTATGATTTTAAAGAAAACTAAAGACAGGAAGAAAAGAATAACAGATCCCGAGAGAGGGGGAGAAGAGGAAGAGATTGAGGAAAGGTAAGTTCGGCATGACGGTGCCGCTTTAATGATGTTAGGATGTGCATGTAGACCTTTAATTCCATACAGAACACTGCCACTGTGGTGATTCTAAGACTGCAGGGCGCTGATTCTCCCCAAGCTGATTGTCAAACAGGGTAGATCAAAACTAAGGGTGGGAGGAACTAATGATTTCGACCACTAAATCGTACCACTTAAAAAACTGTGTGTGTGTGTGTGTGTGTATATGTATATATATGTATATGGGGCCATTCCAGTAATGGAAATGAAATTGAGATTAAGTCATCTACCTTTAATAAGCAAAGTCGGTTGAGGTGTGCCGATACTGACATATGTGGTGGGCCTACCTTAGATAGAGTTGAATAGAGGGAGTGAAGGGTGGGCCAGCAGTACGTCTGGAACCAATCAGGTAAGTAGGGAAGGGGGGGGGGGGGGTGTCCCTTTTAAAAGTACATAGCCCCTTCCACAACTTCAGGCCCAGCCTTCCAATTTGTGTTCGGGGCAATTCCAGTAATGGAAATGAAATAGAGATTAAGTCATCTATCTTTAATAAGCAAAGTTGATTGAGGTGTGCCTATACCGATGTATGTGGTAGGCCTGTAAATAAGTAGGCAAAAGGAATACCAATCTTGCTCAAAAGATCTTTATTACGAAACCACATGGCATCATACCAACATATCTATGAGAACATCTTAACAAATGCGTTTATTTCCTGTATTGGTTGAGACATATAAACAGCATAGACTGACGACTTCCAGCGGCCTAAGGTTTTGATGACATCTACCTGAATGTCTTGGCTTGAGGCAGTGGATGCTGCCCCTATCCTGAATGAGTGCCCCTAATATTTGTTGGCGTTCACGCCGAGTCGTGTCAACAATAGTCGTGTGTGTGTGTATATGTACCATGAATTTAGACGTGGTGAGGGTAGCCCCTTGAAGGGACAGGAGAGGGAGTGAGGCGTGAGTGGGTACTGAAAGTAGGTATGCGTCAAAAACTTTCACCGAGCACCATGAATTGTCGGTGGGGTAGTAATGGATAAGAACGGTTTGACCTATCTGACTCGTCATAGTTGTGGGTAAGCTCAGAAGGTAATGGTCTTGTTGCTGTTAAGGTATGATGTGCGAAGGCAATTTTGACAATCGTGTTGCTCGTGATAGTGAACTCTCGTGGTTTGAGAAAGCCATAGAAAGCCAAGTATATGGCTGTTTTGATAATGGAGTTTGTATGTGGTTCAAAAGGTGCCGTATCCAGTAAGCCTGATATACGCTTGAACTGTTGTTTGTCTATAGGCAACTTACATTGTGCAGTAGGACCGTTTGCTTTGGATATACCTTTGAGAATGGTTTTGATAGGGTAGGATGTGAGGAAGCCTGACTTGTTGGGAAAAGTTTAAAACATGTGGTGTTGGATGCCAGTGAGGTATAACTAGATGGTGTTATGTGATCGCTTCAGTTTGAAGTGGCGAAAGCCACCAAGGTTGTAATGTCAAACCAGTTGGCCAGGTGGTGATCTGTCATGAACCGATTATACAAAACGAAAGCCCTGTCATATGCGTTATGCATGTTTTTTGAGAACGCCAGTTTTGCCAATTCTTTGCTATGACGTGCAAGTCTTCTAATTCATGATTAGATCTTGGAGCAGGGGAGCGGTCGTGGCTATTGGTGAGGCTGTCGGTAGGGACCTTCTGAATGCCTGAAGTTGAAGGCGAGATTACTGGTCAGCAGCCATGTTAAAAATGCCTGGTACATGGTAGCATACCAGAAACTGGTGACAGGCTGCCAACCACGTCAGTCTCCTAATAAATTTCATGATCATTAGGGGGAAGATCAGCCTTTGTTTATGACGTGGCAAATTGCCAAATTATCAGAAAAACATTGCACCGGTCTCCCTGCCCATAAATGGCCACATGTCACTGCTGCAGCTACTATGGGGTATACCTCAAAGAGTGCGGAGTTCTTGTAGAACCTTCAATCTGTCCACCTACCCCAGAGCCATTTGTTCCCGAAAATGCCCGCAAACCCAGTGGATGCTGCTGCGTCAGTCCAAATGGTGGGGGAGTCTACAGATACCTGAGGGAGGAACATGCTTCTTCCATTCCAACTTGCGAGAAACATATTCCACAGGTGTAGGTCTGCAGTGGCTTGCTGGTCAAGAGGGATACGGCTGTGGTCATCTGGGAATGTAGGGAGAAGGCCTTGAAATTAACAATCTGCCTTGTGGTATTATACGCATGGAAAAATTCAGTGAGCCAATCAGTGACTGCAGCTCTTTCCTGTTATATGAGCCTATGCGTAAGTAGTGGTCTATGGCCTGTCTGATATTGATGATTTTGTCCTGTGGTATGCTGGCTTCCATCGCTACTGAGTCGAGCTGTATTCCCAGGAACTGTATAACGGTGTCGGGTCCTTCTGTCTTTTTTGGAGATACTTGTACCCCTATTATGTCAAATAAGTGTACTGCTTATTGAGACTGCGTGTGGGGGATGTATTGTTCTCTACAAACAGAAAGTCATCCAGGTAATGGATGATGCTATGGCACCTGCTTGCATTTAAGAGCAGCCAACACAAGGTCAAAAATCTTTGAGCTACTCTTAGAGCCAAAAGTGAGCTACGTAAAAAAGTAATATCGGTCCTTCCATTTAATGCCATGCAGGTGCCATAGTGACGGATCGATGGGAAGTAGCTTGAAGGCGTTCACAATGTCGGTCTTGCTAAGCCAGGCGCCTACGCCCGCAGATATGATGGTGGATACTGCGTCGTCAATAGTAGCGTACTGTAGGGAGAATTCTTCAGAGGGGATAAGAGAATCAAGACTAGGAACCACAGAGGAATGTGGTGCAGAGAGGTCTATGATTAATCTCTGCTTATTTGTGTTATTCCTTGTGACCAAACCAATAGGTTTGGTTCTCCAGCTAGAGAAAGGGGGATCAGTGAATGGTCGTAGTACAAACCCTTGTTCTTGTTCAATCAGTAGCAATGTATCTACTGCGTCTGTGTCAGTCAAGGCAGACTGAAGATTGTTAGACTCCCAAATCCCTCCTGGCATGTAGATAAGACCCTTGGGAGAAACCCAAAAATAAATACTCAACTAGATGTTTAGATGGGTGGTAGGACAGTAGCCCCACCAGAACGTCAATATTAACTGAAGTTAGGTACGGTTTCATATGCATTTTATTAGGGCACATTGCTTTTGCGTGTGCCCTGAAACAATGCAAGCATACATGCAACAGACAACATGCACTATAAACGCAAGCCCCAACATTAAAGTTGTTACAAATTTGGGACTTGCCTAGATACACAATTGGGCGATCCAGTTTATCCCTCCCTTGTTTTTCTGCCATCGAGGTGCTTGGGATGGCAGTGGTTGGGATAGAGTCCAGTGTAACCTGGCAGAGGTTTGCAGTATGTGTAGTTGCTGCACATATTGCACAAGCTGGGGACCTAACCCCAGAAAAGTGTCTAAGGAACAGCTCTGTATCCAGTTGGCTTCAATCCATCATTGCACCTGTTGATGCCTTTGTTGCAAATGAACGGTGGTAGTCGTAGAAAGACGAACCACTGTATTTGTTGCCCAGGTCCACCAGCTTGTGCATATATAGGTCTAATTCCTTCCTTCTAGGTTGGTACACCGAACATAGCACATCCTTGTAAATCCCAAAGGCAATTATAAAGTCAGGGCTGGATAACTTTTTGTTCAGTCTTGGGTCTCTAGCCTTTAGGACCACCGAGATGTTGCTGTATGAGTAAGAGCGATTCTTTACGACATCCTGGGAGGCAAGACGAGATTAACGTCTTTGCTCTCCAGGATGTCGTTCTTGAGGTTCGCCGGTACCATGTGGGCCGGGTTAATGACCTGAGACCCCAGGTTGGGACTGAGAGGAGCCCGCAATTTCGGTTGTGGGAGGCTCTGGTGTTACAACGGGAAAGCTACAGGCTTCCAGTCTCTCCAGCCTATCATTAATCTGCCCCATGGAGGACACTAGCGAATCAATCATGGTAAGAAGGTTGGCGTTGCTCGTGCCACTCCTGCCTTCCCCCGTGTCTGTATTGTCAGTATTGACTTGCATCAGCCAAAAAAGTTCTGCTTTCCTGGCAGTAGCTGGAAAGGGGATGCTGCACCTGCGTAGTGCGGACGTGATGTGGGGGATAGTCCATGATATTATTGAAGATGGGCTACCGGTGTCCCCCTTGCATGTGGGGGTGGCGGTCCTGGCTGGAGTACTGGGGATTGACATGTCATCTCCATCTTCTGGTACCTGGGACATACTGAAATATATAGGAATCGTATGCTTTAGCCTAAGGACGTATACTTGTATTTTAGCTAATGCCGAAGAGGCGAAGACATTCGCTAGATTGGTGACAAGTGAGTCCCTACTAGTTGCCAAGTAGCTTAAGAGGATCTACCTATGGTTGGCGCGAGGGGGTAACCTGCGGTGTGTTGGCCTCTCGGGGAACGTATCAATCAAGTGGGGAGAAGTTGTGACAAGTGAGGCCCTTACTATGCAAAAAGCGAGGTGGCTAGCTATGTTTTGGCCCGTGGGGCGTATTACCTCTCTCGTGGAGGATGGGTGTTGGTCTTGCGGGACCTCTATCTACGGCAGAGAGTGCCTGGGCAAAATACCTAGATGGTTCTATTGTTGGTTCCTTATACCTTTACCCTTGAGTAATGGAGCGGGAGCAACGTACCTTTTGAACAATGTATGCTTGGTTCTGATCCTGGTGGACAACAGAAGAGATGGAAGGGGGCAAGTATGTATGTTTGTATGACACTCAAAACTGTTGAATATCTCCATCCGTAGTGCTTAAATCAACTATGGTCTAGCCACCTATGAGCCTTTAGCTGGCGTGTCAACTTGTCCTAGTTTGGACCATCAATCTCTGACCTCGATAAGCCAAGCTTGTCTAAGCTTGGAGCCGGAGTCTGTAACACATGTCAAAATAAGTTATAGTTGGTTACGTATGTTGTACCTTACGTACATTTATGCTCTTGATCACTGAGTTGCAGTAATACGTCTGAATAACGAAACGTATGACTGTTACAGATAATGCACGTACCAATTGGTAGGAACACCACACTCTTGACCTTTGTCTAGGTCTCCTAATCACGAAAGCACACCTAATCAAAATGACAAATACGGAGTTAACATCTACCGCTAAATGACACCCTCCTTCCCCCCCCCCCCCCCCCCACCTCCCCTGGGAAAATGCCAGTCAGCTATGATTTAAGACGCTTGTAACTGTTATCTAATGCATGTACCAGTCAGAAAGAAACAAAGCACTTCTTAAGCTCTGACTAGGTCTATAAACACGAAAGCAGACCTATAGATCAGAATTACAATTACAAATTAATTTTAAAATACAGTTAGTACGAAATTACGCATGTTTATATATTTTTTTTATCTATTTATTTTTTATTATTTTTTCAATTTGATTTTTTAACGTATTTATATATTTATTTATTTTTATTATATATAAATATATATGATGAAAATTATATATATTTAATCAATATCATTGTACGTGTATTTTGATAATATATATAATTATGTATATATTAATATTAAAATACACGTAGACAGTGTATGTATATTTATGTGTATGTGTGTATATGTGTATCTATATACTTAGATCATATATATAATATATATATGATCTAAGTATATATAATCTTATTTTTACACTGTTTTAACATTTTTATTTTTATTTTCAGGCAGCAGGGGGAGTACCTGTCATTACAGGCACTCCCCCTGCTGGCATTGACATGGACGGCTATGCCGTCCATGTGATCGCGGGGTCCTCGCAAGGACCTCACGATCACATGGCCCTGGGGGGCCGAAGAGGAAGGAGGGGGACTCCCTGGGCTCCCAGATAAGTCCCCCATACCGCAATCGCCGGCGTGGGATCGCTGTCGACCGGGTAAGTAGAAAAGATTGCAGGGCGTTCTATGCCGCCCTGCGGCGTTTAGAGCCACCAAAATGGGGACGGCATAGAACGCCCTGCGGTCTTAAGGGGTTAACCCCTTAAGGACCGCTGACGGTTCAGGACCGTCAGCGGTAAAACGTGCGTTTGGACCGCTGACGGTCCTGAACCGTCATAACGGTTTTGAGCAACTTACCTGATCGCCGTCGGTCCCACGGCGGCGATCAGCTCTCCTCCCGGTCCAGGGGGACTGCCTGTCTGCCCGGGCAGTCCCCCCTCAGCAGATCAGGACCCCACGGCCATGTGATCACTCGATCACATGACCGCAATAGGGGTCTGTGTATCTGCCTGCAGGGGGACTGTCTGTGCTGACAGGCAGTCTCCCTGCATCTGTAAAATCATAAAATAAAGTGTAAAAATAAAGAAATCAGTGTAAAAAAAAAAATATGTGTATATATATGATATATATATACATGTATTATATCTATATATACCTATATATAATATATGTATATATATCATATATATAATGTCACACTAAGTGTATTTTTATATTTATATATACGTATATTAATATAAAAATACACTTATATTTAAATTACACACGAATATATACAATATATATAATAACTATATATGGTATATATATATATTATTATAAAATACAAATAATATGTTAATAAAAATAAATAACAAAAAATAAAAATAATTTTTAATAATTAAAAAAAATTATATATATATATTCAATTTTATTCTAACAGTATTTTGATATTGATATATATATATTTATATCAAAATACACTTAGAATGTAATGATATATATATCTATGTATAAATAAATAAATAAAAATAATACGAAATATACATATGTCCACATACATAATTACATAAATAATTTCATAAATATACACGTAGACGTCAAATATATAAATATGTATATATATTAAAATTCTACGTTCATATTTATGTAATATTTTTACCTAATTAAGTAATTTTAATGATTGCAATTTGAGGGACCTGCCTGCCAACCCAGGCCAAAAGTCCAGATAATTTAATTTGCTAGCACTGTGTTTAACCCTGTAACTTTCTATGACACCCTAAATCCTGTACATGGGGGTACTGTTTTACTCGGGAGACTTCGCTGAACACAAATATTAGTGTTTCAAAACAGTAAAACATATCACAGCGATGATATTGTCAGTGAAAGTGAAGTTTTTTGCATTTTTCACACACAAACAGCTCTTTCACTGAGGATATTATTGCTGTGATATATTTTACTGTTCTGATACACTAATATTTGTGTTCAGCGAAGTCTCCTGAGTATAACAGTACCCCACATGTAGAGGTTTTATAGTGTTTGTGAAAGTTACAGGGTCAAATATAAGGCTTGATTTTACTTTTTTTTTTTTTTTAATTTGTCAGATTGGTTAGGTTGCCTTTGAGAGCGTATGGTAGCCAAGGAATGAGAATTAGCCCCATGATGGCATACCATTTGCGAAAGAAGACAACCCAAGGTATTGCAAATGGGGTATGTTCAGCCTTTTTTAGTAGCCACTTAGTCACAAACACTGGCCAAAGTTAGCGTTTTTTGCATTTGTAACACACAAACAAATATAAATGCTAACTTTGGCCAGTGTTTGTGACTAGGTGGCTACTAAAAAAGACTGGACATACCCCATTTTGAATACCCTGGGTTGTCTAATTTAAAAAATATGTACATGTTAGGTGTGTTTCGGGGATTTATGACAGATAACGGTGTAACAATGTCACTATTGATACATTTAAAATATATATATATTGAAACAGCAATTTCCTACTTGTATTTATAGGCCTATAACTTGCAAAAAAAAGCAATAAAGCATGTAAACACTGGGTGTTTTTAAACTCGGGACAAAATTTTGAACCTATTTAGCAGTTTTTTTCATTAGCTTTTGTAGATAAGTAAAAGATTTTTCAAGTAAAAGTCCAAAAATATGTTTTTTTGGTTTTTTTTCACCATATTTTATTATTATTTTTTTAATACAATATATGACATAATATAAATACTGGTATGTAAAGAAAGCCCTTCTTGTCGTGAAAAAAACAATATATGACTTGTATGGGAACCGTAAATGAGAGAGCGGAAAATGACAGCTAAACACAAACACCACAAAAGTGTTAAAACTGCTCTGGTCCTTAACGTACAAACATCGCAAAAACAGGCCGGTCCTTAAGGGGTTAAAGGTAGTTTTTTTCCCTCTGTTGTTATTTGGGTCCCTGGGGTGGAGTATTCGGAAGAGCAGGGTGGGCCGATTCTTCACCCACTGTCAGAGTGGCTGTGCATGAGTCCAGCCCAGGTTTTCTAAGGAGTTCTGGCTCACTGCATAACGAGGTCATTAGCCTCACCTGTAGGGGCAGTGAGCAGCTATATAACTGAAGTTAAAGCAGGGTGGAGGAGAAAGAAAGTGTTTTGTGGAGAAAGAAGGTTTGCTGCTATTTGTATCCTGTTACTTTTTAACAACAGAAAATAAACAGGCCAGAGGCCTTTTTGAAGCTAGACTTCGTCTTGACCTGGTTTTCTTACCCTAGAGCAGTGATGGCGAACCTTTTTGAGCCCGAGTGCCCAAACCGCAATACATGCCAAGTGCCAACACGGCAATTGCGTGTGTGTGTCTGTGGGGGGGTGCGTGTGTGGTGGGGGGGGTGCGTGTGTGTGTGGGGGGTGTGTGTGTGGGGGGGTGTGGGGGTGCGTGTGTGGGGGTGTTGTATGTGTGTGTGGGGGGGTGCGTGTGTGGGGGTGTTGTATGTGTGTGTGGGGGGTGCTGTGTGTGTGTGTGTGGGGGGGGGGGGGTGGTGTGTGTGTGTGTGTGTGTGTGTGTGTGTGTGTGTGTGTGTGTGGGGGGGGTGCTGTGTGTGTGTGTGTGTATGAGGGGTGCTGTGTGTGTGTGTGTGTATGAGGGGTGCTGTGTGTGTGTGTGTGTGTGTGTGTGTATGAGGGGTGCTGTGTGTGTGTGTGTATGAGGGGTGCTGTGTGTGTGTGTGTATGAGGGGTGCTGTGTGTGTGTGTGTATGAGGGGTGCTGTGTGTGTGTGTGTGTATGAGGGGTGCTGTGTGTGTGTGTGTGTATGAGGGGTGCTGTGTGTGTGTGTGTGTATGAGGGGTGCTGTGTGTGTGTGTGTATGAGGGGTGCTGTGTGTGTGTGTGTGGGGGGGTGCGCTGTGTGTGTGGGGGGGTGCGCTGTGTGTGTGGGGGGGTGCGCTGTGTGTGTGGGGGGTGCTGTGTGTGTGTGTGGGGGGGGGGTGCTGTGTGGGGGTGCTGTGTGTGTGTGGGGGTGCTGTGTGTGTGTGGGGGTGCTGTGTGTGTGTTTGGGGGGGTGCTGTGTGTGTGTTTGGGGGGGTGCTGTGTGTGTGTTTGGGGGGGTGCTGTGTGTGTGGGGGTGCTGTGTGTGTGGGGGTACTGTGTGTGTGGGGGTGCTGTGTGTGTGGGGGTGCTGTGTGTGTGTTTGGGGGGGTGCTGTGTGTGTGTTTGGGGGGTGCTGTGTGTGTGTTTGGGGGGGTGCTGTGTGTGTGTTTGGGGGGGTGCGCTGTGTGTGTGTTTGGGAGGGTGCTGTGTGTGTGTGTTTGGGGTGGTGCTGTGTGTGTGTGTTTGGGGGGGTGCTGTGTGTGTGTGTTTGGGGGGGTGCTGTGTGTGTGTGTTTGGGGGGGTGCTGTGTGTGTGTTTGGGGGGGTGCTGTGTGTGTGTTTGGGGGGGTGCTGTGTGTGTGTGTGTGTGTGAGGGGGGTGCTGTGGGGGGGTAGGGATACTGTGTGTGGGGGGCTAGGGGTGCTGTGGGGGGGTAGGGGTGCTGTGTGTGGGGGAAGGGGTGCTGTGTGTGGGGGGGGGGGTAGGGGTACTGCTGGGGGTGGTAGGGGTACTGCTGGGGGTGGTAGGGGTACTGCTGGGGGGGTAGGGTTACTACTGGGGGGGTAGGGGTACTGCTGGGGAAGGGTAGGGGTACTGCTGGGGGGGGTGCTGCTGGGGGGGTAGGGTGCTGCTGTGGGGGGTAGGGTGCTGCTGGGGGGGTGGGGTGGTGCTGCTGGGGGGTAGGGTGCTGCTGGGGGGGTGGGGTGGTGCTGTGGGGGGTAGGGTGGTGCTGTGGGGGGAAGGGTAGGGGTACTGCTGGGGAAGGGTAGGGGTACTGCTGGGGAAGGGTAGGGGTGCTGCTGGGGGGGTGGGGTGGTGCTGTGGGAGGTAGGGTGGTGCTGTGGGGGGTAGGGTGCTGCTGGGGGGGTGGGGTGGTGCTGCTGGGGGGTAGGGTGCTGCTGGGGGGGTGGGGTGGTGCTGCTGGGGGGTAGGGTGCTGCTGGGGGGGTGGGGTGGTGCTGTGGGGGGTAGGGTGGTGCTGTGGGGGGAAGGGTAGGGGTACTGCTGGGGGGGTAGGGGTACTGCTGGGGGGGGTGGTGCTGGGGGGGTGGGGTGGTGCTGGGGGGGTAGGGTGCTGCTGGGGGGGTAGGGTGCTGCTGGGGGGGGGGTGGTGCTGGGGGGGTAGGGTGCTGCTGGGGGGTGCTGCTGGGGGGGTGCTGCTGGGTGGGTGGAGTGGTGCTGCTGGGGGGGTGGGGTGGTGCTGTGGGGGGTAGGGTGCTGCTGGGTGGGTGGGTGGGGTGGTGCTGTGGGGGGTAGGGTGCTGCTGGGGGGGTAAGGGTACTTCGGGGGGGGGGGGTAGGGGTGCTGTGTATCCCCCCCCTCCCTCCCTCCTTCCTTCTTACCTTTAATGAAGTGGGGGGGGTGGACACAGCCATCCCTGGTGGTCCGGTGGTGGTACCGTCATCCCTGGCGGTCCGGTGGTGGCAGGCAGTGCTTCCGTGTCGGGAGGCAGGGGGAGGGATCTGTGATGCTGATACCCTGTCCTCCCGCGCGATGCTGTGTGGAGCGTTGCCATGGTAATGCTCGGCAACGCTCCACACAGCATCGCGCGGGAGGACAGGGGATCAGCATCACAGATCCCTCCCCCCTGCCTCCTGACATGGAAGCAGAGTAGGCGCCTGCCGTTTCGGGCAGGCAGGTGCCTACTCTGCAGTGATGACGGACCTGTGGCCGCGTGCCCACAGAGAGGGCACGGCGTGCCACAGGTTCGCCATCACTGCCCTAGAGGGCTGTGCAGTTGCCAAAAGATCCTGGACAAACACACAGGAAAGTAAGTTTGTCACAGTATGTATTTAGCAAATGCCAGACCTATAGTTTACAAATCAGAGAAAAAAACAGCACTAAGGGGGCTATTCAAAGATAGACAGTTTGCCAAAGATGCAAATATTGGTGACAAACGTTGGCATTTTAAAAAGAGAAATTGAAATGATGGCAGAAGAGGCTTCATGAGTGAACCTTCCCCTGCCATTGTTTTAATTCCATTTTGTGACGCTTTGGGCAGCATCACGTTCCCTCATCAGAGGTGGCTACATCGCCAGCTGGCCTGCCCTGAGCGAACGTGAATTCCAATTGATGCAGAGCACAAGCATAGTCCTCCCTGGCAATTATCGGAAGCACTTTGCAGTGCAATAGACCTTGTCAGCGTGCTCTCCCCAATGCTTCCGCTCACTTTGTGCCTCTGGCACATAACAAGCAATGTGCCATTTAATTTTTAGTAGTTGGTCTGGACCGAATTATTTTGTTGTGCAATTTTTTTTTCCAGTTACAAAAGTATGTGCTGGCTAAATTATTGTGCATATGTAAACCTGAAATAATGTAAAGATTTTTTTTTTCACAACCTTTTTCTTATTGCCATGTTTTAATAGAATACAAATATGATTGTACATTTTTATGCCCACATTGCCTACACATATTTCAGATTTCCTCCATTTATTATGCCCACGTCATGACCAATTGCCCCCATTTTATTACAGCCAGCCATGCTACACTGCCCACATGCCACATTGGCTACATTTATTTCAGTTTGCTTCCATTGTACCCAATTCACATGCATACCATTATGCGCACATCATGACACACAGCCTGCATACCAATAAGCAAAGCATTATAAAAATCAAAGCAGGATACCACAATAGCATAGACAAGTGTGTTACTTGCATCCTGAGTGAGAAAGGGGGCAAACGTCAGGCTTTTTAGGTGAAAGCTGCATGATGTTATGATAGATATTTTGTAAGGGGTAAAGGAAACATCAGAGTCAAAAAGCACACCAAGGCAACATGCCTGCGTTATACAAGTTATGATGGCTCTATTGACCTTCAGAGAAACAGGCATGTATGTACTTTTGGAGGGAGCAAAGACAAGGAGTTTGGTCTTGGAGTGGTTGAGGTTCAGATACATGCCACCACATTTGTGGTGTACAGTGGCAAACTCTTATGCATCTGGCAGACCTTGTACCAAATGCACCCTCTGGATGTAAATTATAGACATCTTGTTAAAAGTCAGAAATTGTTTGCAGGTGTGGTTTCTCTTTAACCCCTTAAGGACCAAACTTCTGGAATAAAAGGGAATCATGACATGTCACACACGTCATGTGTCCTTAAGGGGTTAATGTATACATTTAGTTGTGTTTTTGTTTAATTTATTTGTTTAATTCAGTGCTGTCCAACATTTTCACCAGTACTGTAGAATCAAGGTTCAACAAACATAGTGAATTAAAACATATAATTGAATAATCCATACCAACACATTCGCCTTACATATCCTGCCACACAAACACACGGGCATCACATTATGAACTGAAAATCACCACCCTTTGTTTTCCAATTCTTTCTTGTCTCTTTTTTTTCTCCATCACCCTTTTTCACCTCCTTACTCCATTTCCTTTTACGTCTACTTCCGGTCACTGATTCCACCTTTCATTCCACCTCCTGCTCCCTTTATGACTCCACACTCAAAATCCCTCTTTTATTTACATATTATATATACGTGTGCCATTTATCAAACATTTTATGCCTTCATAAATACAGTTGTGGAATGGCTGGTTCATGTATGTATTCAGTATTCTTTGTACATACCTTGTATCAGTGGTGTATTTTGGATTTGTTCTGTCCCAGGCACGAATAAATTTGCCCCCCCCCTCCTCCCAATTCGTGTCAAGGCCATTTTTTTGACTGACACACATGCCCTCATTGATACATGCCCTGATATACATTCACTGACACATGCAGTCATTGGCACACACTGTTTAACCAGCACACACTTTTACTGACAGACACACACTGACACACCCACTCACTGACAGTCACACACTCTCAGATACACATAAAATGACATACACACACTGACACATACTCACTGGCACACTCAGACACACACTGACAGCTACACTTACTCACTCACAGTAAGGTGGACAGCCCCAGAACACGAGGCAAACAAGGCATTTGTCTGGGAGCTTGGGTGGCATTTTTTGGTGCCGCCCCAGGCAAATGCCTTGTTTGCCTTGTGGTAAATACATCCCTGCCTTGTATGTGTTTTGCCCACTATGTCTCTGTGCACCAGACCAATAAAAGCTATGGTGATAGTCACATACATTCAGCAGTATGTTTGGTTTTATTTGCATTTTTATTTCATAATCAGGGCTGCAAAGTGGTTGGATCTACGGGCTCAGATGCAAAAGTTACCTACTTAAAAGAAATTGGTTTCGATGAAGCCTTTAACTACAAGACTGTAAGCTCTTTGGAAGAAGCTCTGAAGAATGCATCACCAGAAGGTTATGATTGTTACTTTGAGAATGTAAGTATATATTCTGTTGTAAAATATGTAAAATGTAAAAGGCTATGCAATGCTAACTAACTTAATGAAGCAGTTTTGGTATATAGATCATGCCCCTGCAGTCTTACTGCTCAAATCTCTGCCATTTAAGAGTTATATCACTTTGTTGATGAAGCGCTAGTCATACCTCCCTGCATGTGACTTACACAGCCTTCCTAAACACTTCCTTTTCAAAAAAACTGTTAAAGTAAGTAATCTAATGTTTACACTTCATTTATTGCAAGTTTTGTTTGATTTATAATTTATCTCCTGATCCAAAATTTGAAAGTAAGTTAAATCTGATTGAAAATGAAGCCATTTTGTTTCCATGCAGGCTGTGTCAGTTACAGCTATGCTAGGCTGTGGGTAAGGCTGCATAAACAGACTCAAAAGTAATTTAACAACTAAATGACAGAGAACTGAGCAACAAAACTTCAGAGGCATGATCTATCCACCAAAACTGCTTCATTAAGCTAAAATTGTTTTGGTGACTATAGTGTCCCTTTAATTTGCCTTAGCATTCCATATTTTCTTTGCCTTTCATCTCATCTTTTTGTTACAAGTTTACTAAAGTTAGATTTCAAAGTAAATTGAAATGAAATGTAACATTTTTATTTTAGTGTTGCGAACTGAAAGCCGAGGCGATTTAGAGAATTTCTTCTGTTTGGCTATTTCGATGTTAAATTTTGAATTCACGTTGACTTTACGCTTTAGTAAATAATTTTGTTGGTTTGTACTTTTGCATGTAGTTCCATCATTTATAAGTTCTCCATGTTATTCCATATGCAGTCTTGGACCCGGTTTTCCCATCACACAAAAATAAATAAATAAATAAACCATGTTGTGAAATATACAAGCTATCCTCCTACTTCCCCTGAATTTCCTCTTTGTGGCTTGACTATTTGTCTTAGCTATTGGCACGATGGTCTGGCCCTCACGTTACATGTTTGCAAGAGGTTTGCTATATCAGTTTTCTACAGATATTTATAAGCATTATGCATGCTGTTTCACACTGAAAAGGAATGTGAAAAGCATTTGTATGTTTCCTAAGGAGGTTGCCCTACTATTGGAAATGTTTTGTGACACACTACTTAAAAACTGAGAAGAATTATTTTCTAGGGAAAATCAGTACACAGTTACAACTAAACACAAAATGTCATGTTTTAAATAAAAAAGCATAAACAAAGGTTTTACCCACAAAACTGTGGTGCAATCAAATGTTAATGAGTGTTCCGGTAGGAATATATTTCTCCCATATATTTACTAGAAATCGTGCTTGCAAATTTATTGGAATGCATTTGATTACTTCCCATAAAGAAAAGCATGCAAGCAAGCATGCAAGACTTTTTATATGTTATGATGGTAAAAGTTTGAGTCAAATAAACAAGTAGAAGGCAGGTGAACAGAAAAAGGTCATTACGAAATTTTAGAAATAAGCATGAACAAAATCCTAGAAATAAAATGAAATAATTTGGAAAAAATGCAAAGTCCAAAATACCCCACCACGGAGAACCAATTCAGGAAAAGCGTACCTCTATTTTCTTGCATACTTGACTTTCATTTTATATTAAACTTCTATGAAGCATGAGGCAGGTCTCATTTAGTAAAACGTGCCCTGTGTTGTCCCTTACACTATTCTCCCCATTGTCTGTACAGGTAGGTGGGGTGTTTTCTGATGTAGCCCTGCAACAAATGAAACAATTTGGAAGAATTGCTGTGTGTGGAGCTATTTCTACGTACAACGATTCAGTGCCTCAAACAGGTAAGAACAGTTGCAGCTGGTAAACCATTTTAGACAACTTGCTTCAATACACTATAGATTTTTTTTTTTCTAGATCTGACTTTTTTCTTTCACTTTTCTTTCTTACATGTATTAATGATTTGCACACTATATTAAAGGGACCATTTGGACACCAATACAACTTTAGGTTTTGGCCTAATTAATACGCTGCAATTTTTGCATGCATACAGCATATTAACGAGGCCAAAATCTATCAATTTATAGTGCCACCATATTCCATAGCACTGTACAATTTGGGAAAAGACAGTGCAAGATACACAAACCAATACAAAATGGAAAGAGGGCAATGTCCTTGACCCAAGATCTTACTATTGAAGGATTTTTATACAAAGTGCTGGGATAGCTCATGAGCTAACAATCTAAAGGTTATAATGGAATTTGAGACAAAAGGTAGCAGGGAAATTTTGGAAGTGATGACCAGAGGAAAATTGCAGCTACTGGTAAATGTAAAAGAAATGAGTAAGATCTCAAGCAGTTGGAGAAGCATTCTATAGCGTTAGAAGGAACCTGCATTAAAGTTGTATTGGTGCCATAGTGGTTTTTTTTTTGTTGTTTTTTTTTTTTTTTTTAACACTAGGAAACTCCAGACTGGTGCTGCCACACAGTTAAAGCATGCATACATTCTACATGCACATACTACACAATGTAATGTAGTGTTAAGATTGGCTTATTGCAGCTTATTCCTTGAGCTTTACTAAAATAAAGTCCAAGGTCAAGCCCATTATGTCAAACTTTTCTTTTTATATTGCTTTGCATTTAAATTGATATCCACATGCCAAGAATCTGAATACTGACGGACAGATGTGATTACTTACAAATATACACTGGTGAAGTGCTAATATGATGCTTGAAACTGCACCCAATAGTGTAGTGTAACATAAACCATAGTTTATGAAAATATACCTTATTCTTAGTCTTGGTATTTAAATGACGTCTCTTTAAAAACAGATACACCTAATAGAGCAGACTGTGTAAAAAAAACTGTTGTAAAAAATTGCTGCGCCAAGAAAAAACTAAAAACTTAGCTCAAGTATGTTCACCTTAGGGTCCGTTAAGGCGACCCTTTTCCTTCTATAGGAGCGGTTTTCTTGTTTTGCTGTCCTGTGTGGTATTTAGAGAAAAGACAAACAGTGCAATATTGTAATTCATCCAATATGAATACAAGTGAGTGGTAAAGTAAATATACACAAACCCAGAGCCATGTGCTTGGCTCAGATCAAATCGCATATGTGGTTTGGCCTGATATTAGGATTATTGAGCATAGTGATTTTCAGGTCGTAGGGAGCGAGTGTGTTTGTAGAAGGGAGGGGGATATAAATGGGAGTGGGTAGGAGGCCGTGTGTGTACAGTCTAGGCAAGTAGAGTATGTGGAGCATCGTCTGACCGCTCCATGTATAGCCCGGATAGAGATGGTAGGGGAAATGTAGTCTATGAAAGAGGAAAGGTAGAGAGCAGAGGGTCCATATAGGTCCTGTCCTCCCTGCGGGACATTAGCTTGAAGGGGTGACCCATGCCTCTGCTGTGTAAGAGCTTGAGTTAAAGGTCTGAGTGCTTTCCGTTTGTGCAGGTTGCTGGGCGCCAACTTCTGAAAGAATTGGACCTGGTGGCTGTCTATTTGTACAGGGTTGTCTTTAGTGGTTGCATCAGTGCTTCCTTTATGTGGAAGTAATGCAGACGGACTATTACGTCTCTTGGCTTGTTAGTGTTTGGTGAAGGAGCTCTGAGGGCTCTGTGTGCCGTGTCACTGATGAGCTCTACTGGAGGTGCTTCAGGCAGTAGGCCGCAGAATGTCTCTTGGAGCGCTGAGTTAAGCATGTCCAGCGCAACGGATTCTAGCAGCCCTCTAATTCTTATATTGTTTCTGCGTTTTCTGTTGTTTAGATCTTCTTGCGCTTCTTCTAAGGCTCGTACCTGGCCGTGGATCTCTTGCAGGGCCATGTCGTGATTGGCATTGGTCATGGAGATCTCCATCTTGTCTTCCGCCGCTAAGGTGCGCCTGGTTAAGTCTTCTAGGCCTTCCCGGATAGGGGCCAGATGTTTTGCCAGCTCTGCTGCCACGTTTAGCTTGATATCATGGAGCAACTCCTTCAGGTCCCCTCTGTTCACCGGGTTAAGGTCCTGACTGCTTCTTCCCGCTTTGCTGGCGTCTGAGTCAGACTCAGATGAGACTCCTATACGTGGCAGGCCCTTGTCTGTGCTACCGCTGTTCTGTGTCTCGATTTTTATTTTTTTCTCATGAGCATGCTTGGGAGACAGGTGGGGCAGGTTGTGGCGGAAATATTTAGCGATTTGTGCTTTTGTAAGCTGTTGTTTTGCCCGATATTGCGGAGCTCTAGCAAAGAGCACAATATTAAGACGCACTACGAATAATTAGTTATCACTAAATATTAGTGCTAGTACATTATCTGTTCTATTACTTAGAACCTCAAGTCTAAGCTAAAGAAACAGTAGATGGGACAAATATATTGTAGAATATTGCCTATTCTATATTTCTATTGATTATATATGGATGTGTGGATTGACATAAGTAACAGATGGTATAAGTCACAAGTCTTTCTTTGTCTGAGAGCTCTTGAATGTAAGTTGGGGGTTTTGTCCTTATATGGCTAGAGTTATAGTCTGACATCATTCTGGTAATATCTATATAGAAACTGAACACGAGGTCTCTCACTCTCTTGGCTCTCTTTCCTGTACAAGATGTAACTCTCCCTTCAGGAGTCCAGCATTTACCACCTGCTGTTGAAATCCATTATCCTGTAACATCCTTTGTTGTTTTATTATGTATCAGTAACTAAGAATAAACCTGAAGAAACCATAAGTCAGATTGCGTATTAGTACTTTTCATTAATATAGACCTATATTAATGTCGCGAGCAAATTTGGCCCAAGACTATATATACAAAAGACGTGTGTGTGTGTGTGTGTGTGTGTGTGTGTGTATATATATATATCAATCAACTGAAGACAAGAAGAAATTAAGAAGATTTTACATTAACGTTGACGATTCGAGCTATATTTTACATATACACACACTGCTCAAAAAAATAAAGGGAACACTTAAACTACACAATGTAACTCCAAGTCAATCACACTTCTGTGAAATCAAACTGTCCACTTAGGAAGCAACACTGAGTGACAATCAATTTCACATGCTGTTGTGCAAATGGGATATACAACAGGTGGAAATTATAGGCAATTAGCAAGACATCCCCAATAAAGGAGTGGTTCTGCAAGTGGTGACCACAGACCACTTCTCAGTTCCTATGCTTCCTGGCTGATGTTTTGGTCACTTTTGAATGCTGGCGGTGCTTTCACTCTAGTGGTAGCATGAGATGGAGTCTACAACCCACACAAGTGGCTCAGGTAGTGCAGCTCATCCAGGATGGCACATCAATGCGAGCTGTGGCAAGAAGGTTTGCTGTGTCTGTCAGCGTAGTGTCCAGAGCATGGAGGTGCTACCAGGAGACAGGCCAGTACATCAGGAGACGTGGAGGAGGCCGGAGGAGGGCAACAACCCAGCAGCAGAACCACTACCTCCGCCTTTGTGCAAGGAGGAACAGGAGGAGCACTGCCAGAGCCCTGAAAAATGACCTCCAACAGGCCACAAATGTGCATGTGTCTGCTCAAACGGTCAGAAACAGACTCTATGAGGGCCCGACGTCCACAGGTGGGGGTAGTGCTTACAGCCCAATACCGTGCAGGACGTATATCACAGATGAAAGCAGGTTCACACTGAGCACATGTGACAGACGTGACAGAGTCTGGAGACGCCATGGAGAACGTTCTGCTGCCTGCAGCATGACCGGTTTGGCAGTAGGTCAGTAATGGTGTGGGGTGGCATTTCTGTAGGGGGCCGCACAGCCCTCAATGTGCTCGCCAGAGGTAGCCTGACTGCCATTAGGTACCGAGATAAGATCCTCAGACACCTTGTGAGACCATATGCTGTTGCGGTTGGCCCTGGGTTCCTCCTAATGCAAGACAATGCTAGACCTCATGTGGCTGGGTGTGTCAGCTGTTCCTGCAAGACGAAGGCATTGCTGCTATGGACTGGCCCGCCCGTTCCCCAGACCTGAATTGAGCACATCTGGGACATCATGTCTCGTTCCATCCACCAATGTCACGTTGCACCACAGACTGTCCAGGAGTTGGCAGATGCTTTAGTCCAGGCCTGGGAGGAGATCCCTCAGGAGACCACCCGCCACCTCATCAGGAGCATGCACAGGCGTTGTAGGGAGGTCATACAGGCACGTGGAGGCCACACACACTACTGAGCTTCATTTTGACTTGTTTTAAGGACATTACATCAAAGTTGGATCAGCCTGTAGTGTGTTTTTCCACTTTAATTTTGAGTGTGACTCCAAATCCAGACCTCCATGGGTTGAAAAATGTGATTTCCATTTTTATATTTTTGTGTGATTTTGTTGTCAGCACATTCAACTATTCATCTAGGATGTGTTTGTGTGTTCCCTTTATTTTTTGAGGTGTGTGTGTGTTCGTGTGTGTGTTCGTGTGTGTGTTCGTGTGTGTGTGTGTGTGTTCGTGTGTGTGTGTGTTCGTTCCTGACTGCACATATAGGAAGAAGATCAATCAAAGTGTTGCTCACTGTTTTGCTTTATCTTTTGCAAAGTGTATTTTTTTCATTTATTTACTTTTGCAATGCATTATACTTTCCCTGATCTCATTGCATTCCTTCTTTTTTTGCTTCTTAACCATCATTTTTTAATGCACTTCATTTTTAGGCAACTCAATGGAGTGTTGTTTATTTACTTCTCTTTTTTTCTGTCATTTTAAATGAAGCAGTCTTTTCTGAAATGGATATTTCTTTAAAAATAAATGAACCTATTTTAAGCATTTTTTTTCATCATTTACAACCATTTAACTTTTTTCGGAAGACTGTGATATTATTGTTAGGGACACTATGACTATAGATAATTTTAATATTGCTCTACTAAATGGGCTCTTTAAATGAAGTTGAACATGCTGCATTGATCCATATTTAATTTTATTGTTTTTGTAATCACCAGAATACAAATCTGTCTCCCTACAGGACCATATGTACAGTCATATTTTGTTTTTAAACAACTGCGCATGGAGGGGTTTCTGATCTTTAGCTGGGAAGACAAACCTCAGTATCAGGAGGGACAAAAGCAGCTCTTGCAGTGGATTGTAGAGGTAATAACTGTCTTAATTGTTGTGATCATAGCTACAAAAGATAAGTTTAGATTTGACATGGTGAAAGTAAACTATCATGTGTCTGTCAAACCTACACTAACACACACTCTGCATTCATTACACTAACACACACTCTGCATTCATTACACTAACACACAATCTGCATTCATTACACTAACACACACTCTGCATTCATTACACTAACACACCAGCACTTTAGCATACCGCAATACAAAAAGAAAGTGCCGCGATCCTCATTTTCCTACATAGTTCCTTAAAGGGACACTCCAGGCACCCAGACCACTTCTGCCCACTGCTCTTAACCCTGCAAGTGTAATTATTGCAGTTTTTTATAAACTGCAATAATTACCTTGCAGGGTTAACTCAGCCTCTAGTGGCTGTCTACTAGACAGCCACTAGAGGGCACTTCCTGGTTTCTAGCAAAGGAAACCTGTGCTAGAGCGTCGCTGGACGTCCTCACGCTATGTGAGGACCTCCAGCGTCGCTCATTTCCCCATAGGAAAGCAGTGAAATGCATTTTCAATGCTTTCCTATGGGGAGCGCTAATGCGCATGCGCGGCATTGCCGCGGATGCGCATTAGGTCTCCCTGGCCGGTGGGCGGGATCAGTCTCGCCCACCAGCCGACGCAATGCAGAGGAGGAGGAGCAGCGGCGGCGGAGGAGGAAGCAGCGACGTGGGACATCGTCACTGCCTCAGGTAAGTGACTGAAGGGGTTTTCACCCCTTCAGCACCCGGGGATTGGGGGGTGCGAGGGAGAGGGGACCTGCAGTGCCAGGAAAACTGATTGTTTTCCTGGCACTGGAGTTTCCCTTTAATTATGGAATAACCTCAGACACTATCAAATTGTCCTCTAGTTTAAGTCAACATATCTCAATACTGAATGCACTTGTAATCATGGTTGATTATATTTCTTACCCGCTATTTGTTACATTTATATAGGTGTATTTTAATAGTGTTTTGTCATTTTGTACTCTATTGTGGGCCCATGACATTCTTAAAAATTAGAGGAATTTCAATGTATCCTTCCAGGTCAAATGTGTTAAAAATAAAGGCATTAAAGTCCATTATAGTTGGGATATAATGATACGTCCTAACGTCGTTAAGGGGTTAAATTTAAACCGTTTGGAACATACTACTCCATACGTAATGAAGGCAATGCACTGCAGATTTGCTTTGTTGTTTTTTTAATTGTAACCATGTTTTTTTTTTCTTACCTTGTTTTTTCTTCAGGGAAAGCTGAATTTCCACGAACATATCACAAATGGCTTTGAAAATATGCCAGCTGGTTTTATTGGAATGCTTAGTGGAGACAACATTGGGAAAGCCGTAATAAAGGTGTAACCACCAGGATTTGCAGTCTTTTTTAAAGCATTGCAGTGCTGCTTGTTGTGGGAGCAGTCTCGTTTTTGTGAAAATTAATAAAATAAAATAAATAAATAAAAGGTTCTTGCTAAAACTGAACTTTGTTTCTCTGCCTTAGCACATACAATTACTGTAAATGTCTCTTTGTGCAGTTAATCCAAGTGTAGCCAATACATCCCCAAATTCATTTTATTATATCTAAAATTATTTCTCATGTCTGCTTTAAGCAATATTTTTATTCTAGCAGTGGTGATTTTCATTTGTATACAGTGTAATATAAAATTCAATTACCATGAAGTGATGTAAGACGCTGAAGGGGCGGGGCATCTAGGTACGAGCAGGAGAAACCCAAGTAAACCCCTGCATACATTAAGAAAGAGAACGGCGGATGATTAGTGAAAGCTGATAGAGGACTGCGAGCAACTCGAACCCGACTTTAGCGGAAATTATTTGAGCTCCAGTGAGCATCTACTCCTCGCAACCTACTGCAAGGCTTGGAAGGAGTTGGAGCGAGCAGAGACCCGTTTTGAAAATCCTCAGACAAACGGAAAAGAGGTCATGAGAGGAGAAGGCGAAAGCGAGAAGCGAGGTCTCATTACTGACTGAGGGAGCACAGATCCTGATTTAACGATCGAGAAAGAAGGGGCAGAGAAAGAAAACAAAAAGTGAGTCAAACGGTATCTGAAAAAAAATATTTAACAGTAACTCCCATAAATAAATAAGCGGGAAGAAGGGAGGAAGAAAAATAAAAGAAGGAAAGGAAAATAAAATAAAAGGGGAGGAAAAAAAGGAAAAAAACACTGAGTTGGGAGAGGTAGGAAGAAAAGTTAATTAAAAGATACATGATAAATAACTAAAAAAGGGGAAAGAAGAAAGAGGTTTCCAGAGTAGGAAAAATTAAGTCTGGATTCCTGAAATGAAATAACTGCATAGTCAACATGACAAAATCCACTTCTTAAACCCTGGTGTATTACCCTCCCCCTATCAAAGTTCCTCCACTTAAAGTCATTACCTGCCTGAACTGAGAACCTGAAAAAATAATTAATTCCAACTCACTATCGGTTTAGTTAAAGGTCTGACCGTAAGACTCAGAATGTCCACACAAAAAAAGCAGCAAAAGTAAACAAACTGCTAAAAGAGAAAAAAAGCAAGACATTAAATTAATTAAAGGAAAAAAAATTAACATCAATGTTCTCTCCTCAAAATAGAAAATCTAGTGGGAAAGCAGAAATGTCTCTGAGCCTAGAGTCTAATAGCTCAACAGAACATGAAATTGAATCCTCATCAGATCAAATTAATAAAACAAAGTCGGCTGCCTCTCTTACAAGAGCAATTCCATAAAATCTTGGATCAACAGCTGAAGATTGTAAAAGAATTAAGAGAAAACATCCAGAAAGGATTAAAATCCCAATTACATCTAATTAAAGGATCACTATAGTGCCAGGAAAACAAACTCGTTTTCCTGGCACTATAGTGCACCCTCAGGGTTCCACTCCCACCGGGCTGAAGGGGAAGTAGGGGGTTAAACACTCACCTTTCTCCAGCGCCGGGCTCCCTCGGAGCTGTGGACTCTCCTCCTCCATCGGTCGTCATCGGCTGAATGCGCATGCGCGGCAAGAGCCGCGCGCGCGCATTCAGCCAGTCCATAGGAAAGCATTCTCAATGCTTTCCCATGGACGCTTGCGTCTTCTCACTTTGAAAATCACAGTGAGAAGCGCCTCTAGCGGCTGTCAATGAGACAGCCTCTAGAGGCTGGATTAACTCATATGTAAACATACAAAACTGCTATGTTTACAGCAGGCAGGGTTAATCCTAGATGGACCTGGCACCCAGACCACTTCATTGAGCTGAACTGGTCTGGGTGCCTATAGTGGTCCTTTAACGAAGAACTGAATGAATGTTTTAAAGGAATCAAGGAAGAAATACAACAGATGGCAGACAAGATTAAAACCATGGAAAATAAAGAACAGATGGAAATTTATAAGAATAAACTGGAAGCGTTGGAAATAAAAGTAACAGACTATGAAGATCATGCTCGTTGAAAGAACCCACATATAAGAGGGATCCCTGAAGAAATTTGTTCTGGTCAACTAAATAGCTATATAATGGATCTGTTTAACCCCTTAAGGACCAAACTTCTGGAATAAAAGGGAATCATGACATGTCAGACATGTCATGTGTCCTTAAGGGGTTAAAGAACTGGGAATACAAGAGATCTTAAATGAAAATATAATCGAAAGAGCTCACAGATTGCAGAAACCTAAGAATATCCCTAAAGACATTCCACAAGATATAATTATACGTTTTTCTACCTACTTTATTAGACAGAAAATATCTCTGGCATTTAAATCTTTCACGATAGAAAATGAAAGATGTAGCAAAATTTAAAAAATGTTTCAAGATTTATCAAATGAAATTAGATCAAAGAGAAGATCATATCAATTCTTAACAGATATCCTAAGAGATACAAATATAAAGTATAATTGGGGTTTTCCTGTAAAGATCTACCTTAATTATGAGTAGTTTTTTTTTACATTACTAATGATGTTAGTGAAGCCAGGAAA
The DNA here is from genome assembly GCF_036172605.1 of Pelobates fuscus. Lineage (NCBI taxonomy): Eukaryota > Metazoa > Chordata > Amphibia > Anura > Pelobatidae > Pelobates > Pelobates fuscus. The sequence goes on from NC_086321.1 coordinate 260,102,775, forward strand.
TGGATAGAAACTCATATAACCAGAACCGGCCAAATTAAAAAAGCAAATAGAGTATAGGGGTAAAGAATATGGTTAACTATTTAGGAGAGTGTGGATTAAGAGAAAAGAAGTAATACACTTAATTGATAGAATTCATTTTAAAGAAGGGAAGGGAATAGAGGGGTACGGGGTGGAAGGGAGATTGGAGAAATCCTCAGTTTTGTTTTTTTGAAAGTTTTTTTTTCCCGCTCATTGCACCTCTTTATCACTTTTAATGCTGTCACGTGAATAGTGATGTACCGAACGGTTCGCTGGCGAATAGTTCCTGGCGAACATAGCGTGTTCGCGTTCGCCACGGTGTGCGAACACATGCGCGGTTCGATCCGCCCCCTATTCGTCATCATTGAGTAAACTTTGACCCTGTGCTTCATGGTCAGCAGACACATTCCAGCAAATTAGCAGCAGACCCTCCCTTCCACACCCTCCCACCTCCCTCCCAGCATCCATTTCAGTTTCATTCTGAAGCTGCATTCTTAGATAGAGGAGGGAAAGTGTAGCTGCTGCTCATTTGATAGGGAAATTGATAGCTAGGCTAGGGTATTCAGTGTCCACTACAGTCCTGAAGGACTCATCTGATCTCTGCTGTAAGGACAGCACCCCAAAAAGCCCCTTTTAGGGCTAGAACATCAGTCTGCTTTTTTTTTCTGTGTAATGTAATTGCAGTTGCCTGCCTGCCAGCTTCTGTGTCAGGCTCACAGTGGATACTGTGCCCACTTGCCCAGTGCCACCACTCATATCTGGTGTCACAATAGCTTAAGCTTGCATTTAAAAACCAAACATTTTTTTCACTGTAATAGATTGAATAGCAGTTAGTTGTCTGCCAGCTTCTGTGTCAGGCTCACAGTGGGTACTGTGCCCACTTGCCCAGTGCCACCACTCATATCTGGTGTCACAATAGCTTAAGCTTGCATTTAAATACAAAAACATTTTTTTCACTGTAACAGATTGAATAGCAGTTAGTTGTCTGCAAGCGTCTGGGTGTCAGGCCTTCAGCGTGTACTCTGCCAACCTCTGCCAGTCCACTTTGCCACTCATATCTGTGTGACAATAGCATGCCTTTAAAAAGAAAACACTTTTTTCACTGTAAGCTAATAGCAGTCAGTGTCCTTCAAGCGAGTGTCAGGCCTTCAGCGTGTACTCTGCCAACCTCTGCCAGTCCACTTTGCCACTCATATCTGGTGTGACAATAGCGTGCCTTTAAAAAGAAAAAAAAGGTTTTCACTGTAAGCTTAAAGCAGTCAGTGTACTTCAAGTGGGTGTCAGGCCTTCAGCGTGTGCTCTGCCAACCTCTGCAAGTGCACTTTGCCACTCATATCTGGTGTCACTATAGCGTGCCTTTAAAAAGCAAAAAAAAATTTCACTGTAAGCTAATAGCAGTCAGTGTCCTTAAAGCGGGTGTCAGGCCTTCAGCGTGTACTCTGCCAACCTCTGCCAGTCCACTTTGCCACTCATATCTGGTGTGACAATAGCGTGCCTTTAAAAAGAAAAAAAGTTTTTCACTGTAAGCTAATAGCAGTCAGTGTCCTTCAAGTGGGTGTCAGGCCTTCAGCGTGTACTCTGCCAACCTCTGCCAGTCCACTTTGCCACTCATATCTGGTGTGACAATAGCGTTTAAAAAGAAAAAAAGTTTTTCACTGTTATAGATTGAATAGCAGTTAGTTGTCTTCAAGCGGGTGTCAGGCCTACAGCGTGTACTCTGCCAACCTCTGCAAGTGCACTTTGCCACTCATATCTGGTGTGACTATAGCGTGCCTTTTAAAAGAAAAAAGTTTTTCACTGTAAGCTAATAGCAGTCAGTGTCCTTGAAGCGGGTGTCAGGCCTTCAGCGTGTACTCTGCCAACCTCTGCCAGTCCACTTTGCCACTCATATCTGGTGTGACAATAGCGTGCCTTTAAAAAGAAAAAAGTTTTTTCACTGTTATAGATTGAATAGCAGTTGTCTTCAAGCGGGTGTCAGGCCTACAGCGTGTACTCTGCCAACCTCTGCCCGTGCACATTGCTACTCATATCTGGTCTCACAGTAGCTTACACGCATAGCACCACTAATCCAAAAAAAAATTGACAGGCAGAGGCAGGCCACCCCGCAGAGGCCATCGTGGTCGTGGTGCTGTGATTCCCTTTGGCCTTAGAATAATGCCCAGTTTTCAGAGGCCACGTAACCTGAACTTGAAAAGTTCTGAGGACATAGTTGACTGGCTAACACAAGCCACCCAATCTTCTACAGCTTCCGCTCGGAACCTTGACGCACCATCCTCCTCCAGCTTAGCTTGGGGCACCTCTCAAGATACCACTCACCCGCCTGCCGCCACCACCAACACTAGCACCACAGCCGCTTCACTTGGTATGTCAGAGGAGTTATTTACACATCCGTTTGAAGAAATGAGTGATGCGCAACCATTATTGCCAGAGGATGTAGATAACAGGGATATGTCTCAGGCAGGCAGCATTACACACATGGACGTACGGTGTGATGATGATGATGTTGTACCTGCTGCTGCTTCCTTTGCTGAGTTGTCAGATACAAGTGAAGCGGTTGATGATGACGATGCGTCCATGGATGTCACGTGGGTGCCCGCTTGGCAAGAAGAAGAACAGGGCGAAAGTTCAGATGGGGAGACAGAGAGGAGGAGGAGGAGACGAGTTGGAAGCAGGGGGAGGTCGTCGCAAGGAGCTAATGGCACAGTCAGACAGCATGCATCGGCACCCGGGGTCAGCCCGACAGCACGCCAATCAACGCATGCTGTGTCCACCACAGAATGCCGTCATTGCAGAGCTCAGCAGTGTGGCATTTTTTTTGTATGTCTGCCTCTGACAGCAGCGATGCCATTTGCAACCTGTGCCAAAAGAAACTGAGTCGTGGGAAGTCCAACACCCACCTAGGTACAACTGCTTTGCGTAGGCACATGATCGAACATCACAAATGCCTATGGGATCAACACATGAGTACAAGCAGCACACAAACTCAAAGCCGCCATCCTCATCCTGTTCCAGCATCTTCAGCCACGTCAACCACTGCTGTCCTCCTTGCCCCCTCTCAACCATCCGCAACTCTGTCTCTCGCCTTGAGCAGTTCCCGCTCATCTGCCCACAGTCAGGTGTCTGTCAAGGACATGTTTGAGCATAAGAAGCCAATGTCAGTAAGTCACCCCCTTGCCCAGCGTCTGACCGCTTACTTGTCTGAACTATTAGCCCGCCAGCTTTTAACATACAAGCTGGTGGAGTCTGAGGCGTTAAAAAAATTAGTGGCTATTGGGATACCGCAGTGGAAGGTACCCGGACGAGATTTCTTTGCACAAAAGGCAATCCCCGACCTGTACTCGATTGTGCAAAAGGAAGTAATGGCATGTCTGGCACACAGTGTTGGGGCAAGGGTCCATCTGACCAATGACCATGCAAAGCATGGTCAGGGCAGGTATATCACCTAAACTGCGCATTGGGTAAACCTGCTGACGGCTGCCAAACATGGAATGCGTGGCTCTGCAGAGGAGTTGGTGACACCGCCACGACTTGCAGGCAGGCCTGCTGCCACCTCCTCTACTCCTCCTACTCCATCCTCTTCCATAACCTCCTTGGCTGAGTCCTCTTCTGCTGCTACATCTTGCTCCACATCAACGGCACCCCCCCAGCTCCCCAGGTACTATTCCACATCCCGGATGCGGCAGTGTCACGCCGTCTTGGGTTTGTCTTGCTTGAAAGCAGAGTCACACCGGACAAGCACTCCTGTCCGCCCTGAACGCAGCAACTGGATATCGGCAAAGTGGTTTGTGACAACGGAAGAAATTTGTTGGCGGCATTGAAGTTGGGCAAGATGACACATGTGCCGTGCATGGCACATGTGTGCAATCTGATCGTACAACGCTTTGTGCATAAGTACACAGGCTTACAGGACGTCCTGAAGCAGGCCAGGAAGGTGTGTGGCCATTTCAGGCGTTCCTACACGGCCATGGCGCACTTTGCAGATATCCAGCGGCGAAACAACATGCCAGTGAGGCGCTTGATTTGCGACAGCCTGACACAATGGAATTGAACACTCCTAATGTTCGACCGCCTGCTCCAACAAGAAAAAGCCGTTAATGAATATTTGTATGACCGGGGTGCTAGGACAGCCTCTGGGGAGCTGGGATTTTTTTTGCCACATTACTGGACGCTCATGCTCAATGCTCATGCTCAACGCGTCCTTTTGAGGAGGTGACAAACCTAGTCAGTCGCACCGAAGGCACCATCAGCGACATCATACCATTTGTTTTCTTCCTGGAGTGTGCCCTGCGAAGAGTGCTGGATCAGGCCGTAGATGAGCGTGAAGAGGAAGAGGAAGTGTTGTGGTCACCATCGCCACCAGAAACAGCCTTATCAGCATCGCTTGCCGGACCTGCCGCAACGCTGGAAGAGGATTGTGAGGAAGAGGAGTCAGAGGAGGAATGTGGCTTTGAGGAGGAGGAGGAAGACCAACCACAACAGGCATCCCAGGGTGATCGTTGTCACCTATCTGATACCCGTGGTGTTGTATGTGGCTGGGGGGAAGAACATACCTTCATTGAGATCACTGAGGAGGAGGAACGGGAAATGAGTAGCTCGGCATCCAACCTTGTGCAAATGGGGTCTTTCATGCTGTCGTGCCGGTTGAGGGACCCTCGTATAAAAAGGCTGAAGGAGAACGACCTGTACTGGATGTCCACGCTACTAGACCCCCGGTATAAGCAGAAAGTGGCGGAAATGTTACCGAATTACAACAAGTCAGAAAGGATGCAGCATTTGCAAAATAAATTAAAAAGTATGCTTTACACAGCGTATAAGGGTGATGTCACAGCACAACGGGAATCTAACAGGGGAAGAGGTGAAAGTCATCCTCCTCCTCCCACGACAACGCTGGCAAGGACAGGACGCTTTAAAGACGTGTTGTTGATGGAGGTCTTGCAGAGCTTTTTAAGTCCTACGCATCGCCACAGCCCTTCAGATCGACCCTCAGAGAACGACTCAACCGACAGGTAGCAGACTACCTCGCCTTAACTGCAGATATCGACACTCTGACGAGCAATGAACCCCTTGACTACTAGGTGTGCAGGCTTGACCTGTGGCCTGAGCTATCTCAATTTGCGATCGAACTTCTGGCCTGCCCCGCTTCAAGTGTCCTGTCAGAAAGGACCTTCAGTGCAGCAGGAGGTATTGTCACTGAGAAGAGAAGTCGCCTAGGTCAAAAAAGTCTAGATTACCTCACCTTTATTAAGATGAATGAGGGATGGATCCCGAAGGGACTGACACTGGGCGATACATTCGACTAAAAAAGGCCTAATGAGAAGAGCTGCCTTGGGCTAAAAATGGTCCACACGCTGCTGTATTTTAGCTCTGAATGCCGGTTGACTTGCATGACTTATCCGCCACCAACTAGGGTTCAAGTCGCAATGTTATAGGGCACTTTCTGCCTGGGAAACAAACATCAATTTTTATGTCCGCTGCTACAGCAGCGGCTGCAACAATACCTAATTTTTGAGGCATGTGTACATGCCTAATTTTTCGGCCCTCTGGTGCTGCACTGTGGCTTCAAAAACCAAACGAAAAAAAAGGCACATAACAGGGATTAAACTGATAGGAATAGTACTACTTAACACACCACTCCTATCTGGTGGCACATTAGATTGCACGCGCGGTGCCCCAAATTTGAAGTAGGAGGACCGACCAAGCATCTTTTTCCATCTCTCGGTTCCTAAAATCGATGCCATATACACGTCTCCTGATAGGGCGCCAGCTCGTTATTCTCTTTGGCGCCAGCTCGTTATTCTCTTTTTCACTTCACTAGGGACACTTTACTGCACTATGGGTACTTAGACCCACTCTTTGTCTTGCACACTGTTATTCCTAGCCAGCATCTGTGATGGGAAATCAGGCAGTCATCTAAACGTTTAGATTGAGCTTTAGCTTAGAACACCCTTGAAGGTGTTTAAGGAGATTAGGGCTAGTTTAGAGGATTCTTCTTAGACCTCTCTGGTTCTTTATAGCCCTTCTACCTATCCAGCATATCTGGAAACTAGCTAAGAGAAAGGGTGGCTGCGTGTCTGTGATACATTTCACTTTATATCACCTTATTGACACTTTATCACTCCGGTCTCCATACTCTCTGCCTATACCCATCTATTTAGAGGGAATTTCCTTGCCCCTGCCAATATTATATAATAGGTAATAGTATTACCATTATTACACAATCCATATAGGACAGGTGTCAATCCATATCTGCCAAGTGACCCTATGTAGGGGGAACAGTCCCTATTCTGCTCTGTGTCAGTGTGTATCAGGGGCTCTGAGGACAGGTGTCAATCCATATCTGCCAAGTGACCCTATGTAGGGGGAACAGTCTCTATTCTGCTCTGTGTCAGTGTGTATCAGGGATCCTTAGGACAGGTGTCAATCCATATCTGCCAAGTGACCCTATGTAGGGGGAACAGTCTCAATTCTGCTCTGTGTCAGTGTGTATCATGGTCTCTGAGGACAGGTGTCAATCCATATCTGCCAAGTGACCCTATGTAGGGGGAACAGTCTCTATTCTGCTCTGTGTCAGTGTGTATCATGGTTTCTGAGGACAGGTGTCAATCCATATCTGCCAAGTGACCCTATGTAGGGGGAACAGTCTATATTCTGCTCTGTGTCAGTGTGTATCAGGGATCCTTAGGATAGGTGTCAATCTATATCTGCCAAGTGACCCTATGTAGGAGGAACAGTCCCTATTCTGCTCTGTGTCAGTGTGTATCAGGGATCCTTAGGATAGGTGTCAATCCATATCTGCCAAGTGACCCTATGGAGGGGGAACAGTCCCTATTCTGCTCTGTGTCAGTGTGTATCAGGGGCTCTGGGGACAGGTGTCAATCCATATCTGCCAAGTGACCCTATGTAGGGGGAACAGTCTCTATTCTGCTCTGTGTCAGTGTGTATCAGGGATCCTTAGGACAGGTGTCAATCCATATCTGCCAAGTGACCCTATGTAGGGGGAACAGTCCCTATTCTGCTCTGTGTCAGTGTGTATCAGGGGCTCTGAGGACAGGTGTCAATCCATATCTGCCAAGTGACCCTATGTAGGGGGAACAGTCTCAATTCTGCTCTGTGTCAGTGTGTATCATGGTCTCTGAGGACAGGTGTCAATCCATATCTGCCAAGTGACCCTATGTAGGGGGAACAGTCCCTATTCTGCTCTGTGTCAGTGTGTATCAGGGATCCTTAGGATAGGTGTCAATCCATATCTGCCAAGTGACCCTATGTAGGGGGACTAGTCCCTATTCTGCTCTGTGTCAGTGTGTATCAGGGTCTCTGAGGACAGGTGTCAATCCATATGTCAAGGTGTCAATATGTCATATGTCAGGTGTCAATCCATATCCATTGTGACCTAGGAATGTTAGGTGATTTATGCCCTTTATGGATTAAAACTAGACTCTGCATCAACTGTGTAATTTTCCATGGGAGTTTTGCCATGGATCCCCCTCCGGTATGCCACAGTCCAGGTGCTTGATACTTGGTCATACGGCTGTTACTAAACCAATGATTTCCTTTGTAACCCAACAACGTCTGTACTGCATGTGGGACTCGTACATAAAGTTCTTGACCCAGAGTGAGTTTATCGGCTTCAGCTACTAGCAGGGCAGCTGCAGCTACAGCTCTTAGACAAGGTTGAAGTCCGCTGGCCACTGCATCCAGTTGCTTAGACATGTAGGCAACAGGTCTTTGCCATGATCCCAAGTACTGTGTCAATACTCCCACAGCCATTCTTCTTTGCTCATGTACATACAGGTAGAATGGTCGTGTGTGATCAGGTAGACCTAATGCTGGGGCACTCATCAAAGCCTTCTTCACATCTTCAAATGCCGTTTGCTGTTCTTGAGTCCATAAGAAGGGGTCGTGCTCTGTACCTTTGATAGCTGCATACAGAGGTTTTGCCAGTATCGCGTAGCTGGGAATCCATATCCTACAGAAGCCGGCTGCCCCCAAGAATTCTCGCACTTGTCTTCTATTCTTGGGTATCGGTATTTGGCACACAGCTTCTTTTCTCTCTGGCCCCATAATTCTTTGACCTTCAGAGATATGGAATCCCAGATATTTGACAGTTGGCAAACACAACTGAGCCTTCTTTCTAGACACCTTGTATCCTGCCTTCCAGAGAATGTGTAGTAGATCGTGCGTTGCTTGCTGACATATTTCCTTTGTAACTGCTGCTATCAACAAGTCATCTACATATTGTAACAATACACACTCTCCTGGGATGGACTCGAAATCCAATAAATCTTGACTTAGAGCTGAACCAAATAGGGTAGGTGAATTTTTAAACCCTTGGGGCAGTCTTGTCCAGGTCATTTGGCGTTTTGAGCCCGTTACAGCGTTTTCCCATTGGAAAGCGAAGATACATTGACTTTCTGCGGCAATTCTGAGGCAAAAGAAGGCATCTTTGAGGTCTAAGACTGTAAAATAAGTAGCCCCGCCCGGAATTAAAGCAAGCAGGTTATATGGATTGGGCACAACTGGATGTATACTAACAACCGCATCATTGACTGCTCTCAAGTCCTGCACAGGTCGATACTCATCTGTACCGGGCTTTTGAACAGGCAGCAATGGGGTGTTCCAGGGGGAAGTACAGAATTTTAGGATACCATACCGTATGAACTTATCCAGATAAGATTGGATGTTCTTCTTAGCCTTCTGCGGGATGTGATATTGTCTTAGGCTCACTGGATAAACCCCAAGTTTTAGTTCGATTTTAATAGGTGGAATATTGCGGGCCAGTCCTGGTGTGTTGTTCTCTGCCGAAACTCCTGGTATGTTGAATAAGGACTCATCACTCCTAGGGTTTTGGCTAGTCAACGCTGTATAAAGTCGCCACTCTTCTTCCTTTGGTACGGATAATGTCATAATACCTGAAGGTCCATTAAACTTTAAGGATGTTGTTCCATTTGGTAGGAACGTAATCTGCGCTTGTAACTTAGATAGCATATCACGTCCCAGCAATTGGACTGGACATTCAGGCATATAAAGGAATTGATGTTTTACTACGTGGCCTCCCAATGTACAGAGTCGACTTTTAAGAACCGGTTTTGCAGCACTTCTTCCAGTTGCTCCTAATACAGTAATAGTTCTTCCAGATGGAGGAGCAACTAGATCAGTCACCACCGAATGTTCAGCACCAGTGTCGATCATGAACGCACTCCTTTTTCCCCCTATTGGTACATCGACCATAGGCTCCGCTCGACCAAGGGGGATGGAGCCCGGTCGGTATCAATAGTCCTCCATGACCGTGTCAGCCAATCCTACAAAGTCCCTACCTTCTCTATCGCGGGACCTTTGCGCTGCTGGATAGTACCTATCTTCCCTTACACTTCCTCTGTTCCCATTACTCCCTCTATTACCATTGCTCCCTCCGGGGCCTCCTCTACCTCTCGCTCTGCCTCTAAAGTTTCCATAACTTGTCCTAGGTCTGTCTCTCTCATACTGTTCTCTTCGCGGACACTCATTTCTCCAATGCCCTTCTTCCCTACAGTATGCGCACTGATTTCTACTCAGAGGTTCCTCATTCCACTTACTATCGCCTCTATCTGGGCCCCGTCTATCTACGCCTGCGATCGCTACCGCTAGCATATCTGCCTTTCTACGCATCTTGCGCTCTTCCTCTTTCTTTGTCTCTGTTTCCCTGTTCATATATACTTTATTCGCTACCTCCATTAGTTGGGTAATAGACATACCTGCGAACCCTTCTAACTTTTGTAGCTTGCGCTTAATATCTCCGTAAGCTTGGCTGACAAAGGCGGAGTTCACCATTCGGGAATTATCTGCGTCTTCCGGATTAAAGGGGGTATACAAGCGGTATGCCTCCAATAATCGGTCATAAAAGACACTGGGCGCTTCATCACTTTTCTGAATCACCTCAACTGTCTTCGACATGTTAATAGCTTTCTTCCCTCCGGCTTTCATGCCAGCAATTATAGCGTCTCTATAGGCTCTGAGTTGAACCATATCTGCGCCATTTACATTCCAATCGGGATCGGTATTAGGGTAATGTGTTGCGGCCCATGCTGCTGGATTGGCTTGATTCAAAGCACGGGCTCTATCCTCTAGCGCTTTAATGGTCGCTTGGTTAATCCTTGTCCTTTCCTCATTATTAAACAAAGTCATTAATAACTGCTGGCAATCAGCCCATGTCGGATTATGTGTCTGAACTATCGAGGTGAACAGATCGGTCATAGCTTGTGGTTTCTCAGTGTACGAGGAATTGTGGGTCTTCCAATTCAAGAGATCGGTAGTCGTGAACGGGACATATACGAAGACTGGGTCAGCATGTGCCATTTGACCTGCGGCATCAATATAAGCTGACCCGGGATTCAGAAGAAGAGGCATCTGATAATGTTTTAATTGTTGGGTACCGGTCAGTTGTCGGGTTAGTATGGGGCTACGTGGAGGGGCGTCAGTTAGAGGTTCCAGTCGGGGGGAAATAGGGCATGAGGATGTGGGAGCTTGATTTTGGGAAAAGTTAGTAAATAGAATACTCCCAGCCGAGCTAGAAGAAGCTTGACAGGAAGTTTGAAGTGGCGCCAAATCAGGATATTTAGATCTAACGGGGGTTGGTTCTGGTTCCGGAAGGGGAGGTTTAATACGAGGGGGGGTGGATTCTGTACTAGAGGAGGAAGCGGAAGTGGATGAGGGCAATGAGGGGAGGGGTATAGAACTTCCTGCATTCGCGTTACCTCTTCCTGTAGGGAAGTAAGGGGGCGGCAAAGGGATCTCGGACTCAGGGGGCGTGTCCAAAATGGGCCTTACCACCGTCCTAGTGGACAAACAAGTCGTGGCCACCATGAGGCGACATTGCTCCTCGTGGCATATCTGAATCCATTTTGGCGAGTCGTTTACGGCCTGTCTCCAACAATCAATATATGGAAACTGTCCGTAAAGTTCAGGCCTACCTGACACAGCCACGTGTACACGCTGTATCAGGGTTGGATCCAAACTACCACGTGGCGGCCATGCCGCAACCAAAGTAGGCCACTCCCTAGTGCACAAAGTGACCAAACGTACAGGAGACATTTTAACCTCAAAATCACATGTTTTGAATCCCTTTTTAAAATTCTTTACCATACAACCTAAGGGATCCGGAATCGTTGACTCCGACGCGCCCATACTTATCAATGGAACGTCGTTGACAACGAATACTATGCACGCATACTATTCAACAGTCACACCCGTTTCCTCTGGCAACAGCACCACGTGGTACGGTTACCAAGTGAAACGTACACAATAACACAATAAACACTCAGGGAATTCCCGTACACACACAGCTGTTACACCAGTCACTAAATAATCAATATTATGCCCTTTGGCGAAACTATACAGTCACCCACGCTATAATTCTCTATATATGAATTACCCGTCTATAACACACCCCAGTAACATCGTCTTTTACAAATAGCGGTTACAGTACGGTTAGCATAGGTCAAAGCACAATTTAAGGTCACAATACAATTATTAGTGGTTATGGTGTTAAACATGCAATAGACGACAATGATTAGTACTTATATACAGTGTCAGTAAATATACAGGGTTATGGTACCGTGCACTATGATACAGCAACACACTATTAACACTCTCGCTAGACGGCTGAGCTCGCGCTATCTAACAAGATATACACTTTACTAACAATCTTTAACACATTTACAATCCCAACTAAACTATTGGCCAGTACCTTGAATGGACTACCTAAAACTATCTACATCCGTTTTGGTTAGCCACACTGCCCAAGCACCACATATAGCGAACTAGAGGACCGAATTTACACAGACGCCTCTTAGTCGATTACCCTATCAAAAATCTAGTGGGTTCCAAATTTACACGCCTTCCCACTTAGCCAAGATAGGTTGAGAGCTAGCGAACCGAATTTACACAGACGCCGCTTAGTCTCCCGGTCCCTCCGACCTAGCAAACAAAATATACACCCTAGAACGCTAGTCTAGACAAGACACCGGTGTCCGGCTAGGGCTATTTACACCAGAACCCCGCCTGACTAACCAAATCAAACGGTCTTACTAAAGAGCGTTCGATTGAGCGGTGCGCCTTCGCTCCTTCCCTCCGACAGAGGGGGCAGATTCCATACACAATTCAAACCCCTTATGGGCCTACCGCACAATCGGTATACCCCTAGTGGGTCTGCCGTCTAAAACAGCAGTTGTCTTACCTCCTCGTTCCTGAACCTGAGTTCACACTCATCGACGGGGACACCCCAGCACTTCTTACGTAGAGGCCGATAATCTCCTGGACAACAGACCAGTGGCGCCGAGACGAAGGGAGGTCCACGCAGAAGTTCAGGGGTGCAGCCGTAGAGAACGTGGGCAAAGATAGACCGTCTCACGCCTCTGCCTCTCAGCTACCGTTGAACGATGAGCTTCCCGGCCAATGCACCAAATGATACCGGAGAAACTGACGGAAGCCAAGCACAGAGAGATGGACACAGGTTTCTTCAGGAAGGAAGATATTCTTTATTGGATCACCGATCGGGACTCAGAGGGACTAATGTCACCAAAATACAGCAAGTTCTGAGCCCCGGACAATAGTGCAGGCTCCTTATATAGGCACATAACTCCTCCCATATTAAGCTCCACCCGCACATTCTCTTGACCAATCAATACAAATAAGAATTAACTTCCTGCTTGACCGCATGGCCTGTCCAGCACAATGGAGGAGGGGAATACTACATCCTGTATTCTTGCACATGCTCCGTACACTACTGATCGTATCTTGCCTCGTGCAACCAACTGATCGATACGTCAGCATATGAACGTACACATGCCACGTGGTAATCTCGGCCTACTAAATTTATTTTTACCGAGATTCCACCACAATACAGTGAAATATGAAGAGATTTATAAATTAACAGATAAAAAAGGTAGATACCTTTTTTAATATGCATGTTAAATGATAAGTACTCCTTGCTCAATATTTACTCCCCCAACAAAAAACAGTAAATGATTTGATACAGGGGTCCTTCTTATGTATGGGGGGTTTTAATTGCGTTGCAGATCCCACCATAGACAGAAGGACACAAAAAGTCAAGAAATTAGACTCGGCATCTAAAAATCTAACATGTAGCCAAAGCACAGCTTAGCGGAAAAGGGCCTTGACAGGGGTTAGGAGGCGGGCTTAGGAGGAAGCGGCCAGGACTGGTGGTTTGTGGGTAAGGGGTTTGGTTATTTAAATAGGTAGCCATTTTGTAAGTATCACTTTTAATCTCCTACCTGGTTAAGTTTGTGTGCACGCCTGTGCTTGCAGATTTAGCTGGGTAGGGCTTTCCCTTTTTCTGTTTCTGCAGGGCCATGGAGGATGTGGAGAGACTCCTGGAGGGGATCCGAGTGGCTGCGCGGCAACAAGGTGCGGACTGGCTGAGGGCCCAACTGGGGCCGGTCCTGACGGCGGCAGTGGAGCGGGACGGCGGCGGAGGGCGCCCGGCGAGGGCCAGGAGGCCGCCGAGGCGTCTGAGCCCGGGTGCAGGAACCGGAGACGGCCGGACCGGCGGGTGCGAGTCGGCTGGTAGTAGCCGCGACAGGCCCGGTGACCGCGTGGTCGAGGCTCCACCTCCCCGTGTGCGACCAGGGCCTCGGCGGGGAGCAGGACGACGGGCGGTTGCCCAGGACGACGGTGGGGTGACCCCCGGGTCGGACGGGGCCCCGCCGGATTCGGAGGCGGCAGGACGGCGTACTGGAGTGCCGGGTGGGAGGGGGCTGCGGCCCAGGAGGGCGCACCCTGCTTCAGAGTCCATGCCCAGAGGGGATGTCGCCAGGTCTGCACGGAGCAGACCCCAGGAACACCAGGCAAGTGCAGGGGGTCCCTTCCAGGCCCCCCTTGGCAATCAACATAGGAATGGGGGGGCGAGCAGGGCCAGGAGAGCGGGTTGGGGGGAGTGGGGGGTGAGAGGTATTCCCCAGGGTCACGGGTGGTTAGGGACAGGGGATCAAGGGGGGACCCAGGCAGCTTATGGGGGGCCGGTGAGTGGTGAGCTTCAGCTGGCAGGGGAGCCCTGTCAGGTGTTCAGGGGACGTCTGAGGGGTCCTTAGCATCGCCAGGAGGGGGTGGGGAGCTGGTGAGAGCTGCCAGAGGTAAGTCTGGAGTTGAGAGGAGCGGCAGGGAGTCCAGTACTTGGGGGGCAAGGGGATTCCATCCCGGGGACAAGGGGTCATGGTGGGGACCCTGGCAGCCCAGGGGCCCTGTCCGGGGGGATAGGGGTCGGTCTCGTGATAATAGGGGTGGAGGCAGGGGGCGTAGGTCAAGTGTTAGGTCTCGTTCGGGGTCCAGCAGTGTTAGCCCCATGTCAGTCGGGAGCGGGGGCGAGCGTGGGGGGTCGCGATGCAGGTCCTTGTCAGGTAGCCGGGCGGGGGGGGGTCGGGACCCCCAGGAATGGTTCACGGGGGCGGACATCCAGGAGGGGATCTAGGAGTCGTAGTCCCAGGGGCAGGAAGGACCAGGCCTTAGGTGTACCACGGCAAGGCAGGTCACGGCGGGAGGCCTTGGTGACAGGCAGGCGCTCCCTGGGGTGGGACGGGCGGGTGGCACGGGAACAGTTCACCCTGCCCAGGACGACTTCTCCTCGTTTCAGGTCTCGGAGCCGCTCCTCATCAGTGTTCTCGAGGCACCGGGCAGGCTCCCCGGTTGGCGGGAAACGGGTGGAAGTCGTGCATCCGGGACGACCAGCGGAAGGCGTAGCAGCCCCGGGTGCATCTGGATCGAGGGGCTTGGTCGGTGAGTCCAGCGGATCTATGCATCCCAACGCTTTAGTACACGCACTGCAGTCACTACTCCACTCACTGGGAGCGGGGGGTGCCACGGGGAATAGTGTGGGTCAGTTTTGGGCGCAAGGGGCAGCGGTCGAGGGAGCAAGCGAAGGGGTCACGGTGTCGTCAGGCGTCAGCGGGGACTCCGGGGTGTCGACCAGCGTGGTAGAAATGGGGTCCGAGCGGGCCGAGCTGACAGGTGGGGTGCCGGATGCGGCAAGGCAGCACGCTTACGTGTCGTTCGCGGGTCCGCTCGGGGTCCATCTCAAACAGGAGGTCAAGGACAAGATTTGGGGGGGTGAATTTTGTGAGATCTTCTCCCTTCTTCCTTTAGAGGACTATATTGACCTCAAGGAAGAGGATAAGAAGGACGAAAAGAAGGAGGAAGAGGAAAAGCGGAAGCGTTATCGCAAGATCCCGAAGTCTTTCGGGAACTGGTTGAGGGCGTTCTGAGTTTTGGCCAGCGTGATTGGCGAGAAAATGCCAGGAGCCTGCTCCTCCCTGTTCTGCTATTTGGATGGGATTTGGGAAGCGTACCGCACCTACGGGGGGCTGGCCTGGTGGCGGTACGATGAACAATTCCGGCAGCGGCTCGCGGCCAATCTGGGTATGAGGTGGGACCAAATGGACCTGCCTCTATGGATGAAGCTTATGATGGCGCAGAAGGCGCAGCCCTTTCAGCACGCGGCTGGCGCAAAGGGTCAGTCCACCTCGTCTGCCGCCTCGCAAAAGGGCTTATGCTGGCTTTTCAACGAAGGCCAATGCAAGTGGGGTGCGTCATGCCGCTTCAAGCACGAGTGCTCGGGTTGTGGAGGGGCCCATGGACTGCAGCGCTGTTTCAAGAAGGGTAAGTCGGGAGGAGCCTCGGGGTCTAACCCCGGTGAAATTAGGAGCGATGAAACCTTGGCTAAGCCTCTATGGTAACAGGGCGGACGCCGAGTTACTCCGGGCTGGGTTTGGGCGAGGGTTCTTCATCCCCTTTCGGGACAGGGGCGGTACACGGGACTTGCGCAACCTTAAATCGGTGGCGGAATTCCCGGGGGTGGTACGGGACAAGCTTGCTAAGGAAGTGCTGCTGGGAAGGATGGCGGGACCATTCCGGGCACCCCCGATGGAGGGCCTTCGGGTTTCACCACTCGGGGTGGACCCCAAAAAGGAGCCGGGGAAGTCTAGGCTCATTCACCACCTTTCCTACCCCAAGGGAATGTCGGTGAATGACGACATCGACAAAGACTTGTGCTCAGTCACCTATGGATCTTTCGACCAGGCGGTCGAGCTGGTGAGGCGGGCGGGGCGTGGACACTGATGGCCAAGTTGGACATCGAGGCTGCTTTTCGGCTGCTCCCAGTACACCCGGCGTGTCACCATTTGCTGGGATGTTACTTTGAAGAGCAATACTTTGTGGACCTATGCCTCCCAATGGATTGTTCCATTTCATGCTCCTACTTTGAGAAATTCAGTTCGTTTCTTGAATGGGTAGTCCGGGTTGAGGCAGGGTGCAAAGCGGTCGTACACTACCTGGACGACTTCCTCTGCGTGGGACCGGCGGACTACCCCGAATGCCCGCACTTGTTGCGGACCATGGAATGGGTGGCAGGCCACTTTGGGGTGCCGCTGGCGGCGGATGAGACTGAGGTCCCAACCAAATGTCTTAGCTTCCTGTGTTTGGAAATAGATTCGGTGCATATGGAGTGTCGGCTTCCGCTGGCTAAGTTGGAAGGGCTGAGGGGCGTAGTGGCCACGGTGGCACGGGCGCGAAAGGTGACGCAACGGCAGTTGCAGTCGCTAATTGGGATGCTAGACTTTGCCTGCAGGGTCATACCAATGGGCAGGGTGTTCAGCCGCAGCCTGGCGGCGGCTACGGCAGGGGTGCGTTCCCCGCACCACTTCAAACGAGTGTCGTCGCATATGCGGGCAGATTTGGAGATATGGGACGCCTTTCTACGGGATTTTAACGGGACGGTATTCTCCTGGCAGGGGGGCGTATCGGCAGCCGAACTGGAGCTGTTCACCAGTGCGTCAGGTAGCGTGGGTTTTGGGTCATACTTCGGAGGGAGGTGGTGCGCTGAAACGTGGCCGGAGGGGTGGGGGCACAGCCCCCTTATGCGTAACCTGGCCTTCCTGGAATTGTTCCCGTTGGTGGTCGCCTTAGCCCTGTGGGGTGAGGGGCTTTGTGACCGCAAGGTGGTCTTTTTATCTGACAATATGGCAGTGGTGCACACCGTCAACAACCAGTCGGCAGCATCTAAACCAGTGGTGAGACTCCTCCGGCGCTTCATCTTGCTGTGCATGTCTCTTAATAAAGTATTTCGCGTGCACCATGTGCCAGGGTATTTAAACGAAGTGGCTGACGCTCTCTCTCGTTTTCAGTGGTCCCGATTTCGGACGGTGGGCCCGGAGGCGCGAGAGGTGGGCCAGGCGTTACCAGACGAGATGTGGCAACTGGAAGCGTCCTGCTTGGCGGACTTGTGAAGGCTTCGCTGGCACCGGCCACTTGGGCCGCCTACAGTAAGGTCTGGAGTACATGGGAACGGTCCTGGGTTGTGATGGACCTGGGGTCGTTGGGCGAATTGCCCGTGGACGCTTTCCTATGGTTCACCTTTCAACTCCTGGCGGGGGGTGCGTCCCCAGCGGTGGTTGACAGGACCATGGCGGCGATGGCCTTTTGGTTCAAGCTGCACGGGAAAGAGGATCTTACCAAGGCTTTTGTCATTAGGCAAGCACTTAAGGGGTACAGAAAGGGTCGTAGGACTCAGGACAGCAGGCGCCCCGTGTTGGTACGGGTGTTGGGCGACCTACTGCGGGTGCTGCCTGACATCTGTTTCGAGGCGGCATTTCTTTTGGCTTTCTTCGGGGCTTTCCGCATAAGAGAACTGGTGAGTGCCACGCGGGCGGCGCTGGGGGGTCTGCAGGCAGTCCTCTCTAAGAGGATCGCGGCAGAGGTAAGTAAATTTTACCTCCTGGGGCTGCAAGCCGTTACAGTGTTCTAGGCCGCTGCAACGGCTTAGCCCATTTAAATGGGGACGGCATAGAACGCCGTAATGGCGTTAAGGGGTTAATCAATAAGAAGAAAGACAAAGGGAAATAGCTATCAGCAGTGTCTTCTGTTTTTTCTTTTTTGTACCCTTGTATGAAAGTTTAATCTTAATTTTATTAATGACAGAAGGCAAATATTTGCTTAAGTCTCTCTTCACTAGAACTCCACAACAGCACATTAACATAGAGAGAAAACAGCCAATAAAAAAAAACGGTAATGCACAATAAAAGTCCCCTCCCAACAAACTACTTGCTCTTTCAAGCTGCAACAAAACAAATGACAGTATAAACTAAACAATATAACTGGATTCTCAGAAGATACTAGTGCCAACTGATGAGCATCATACAGAGAAGTGGTTCAAACATGGTATCATAGATGAAGCTTTAAACTGAAACAAGATAAACAGAATCGAAAATTTGGTTAACTTATGAAATGTACTTAGAAAACACATGCAGCCACCCAGAGTAAAGTTAACCATTACTAAAATCAACAGTAATTTCACCCGATCATTCCAGAAGTATACCCAAAAACAACTATGTGACAGACAGAAGTGCAAACTCTGGGAGACTAGGGGACACTGTAAGCCATGGGGACACAGAGACACTAGGGACACTGGCTAGGAGACATGGGGACACTGGGAGAAATGGAGACACTGTGTCCCTAGTGTCTCCGTGTCCCAATGTGAATCCCAATGTCTCACAGCATCCCCACATGTCTCAGCGTCCCCATGTCTCACAGTGTTCCCTAGTTTCTCAGTGTCCCCATGTTTCCTGGTGTCCCCAAGTGTCTCATTGTCCCCAGGTCTCCAAGTGTCCCCTAGTGTTTCAGTGTCCCCATGTGTCCCTTAGTGTCTCAGTGTCCCCATGTCTCCCTGCTGCCTTTCCCCTCATCCCTCACTTACCTGAGCTATAGCCTGTTTCTGCAGGCTGGGAGCTGCTGTCTAAACTCTCTGTGCTGTGTAGCTGCTCCCCCACGGATTATTGAGTAGAGAGAGGCAGGGAGGGATATGCTGTAACTTCCTTTCCCTGCCTCTCTCCACACACAGTTACCTCTACTGGCTGGTGCAGGTATAGCAGAGCAATCTCAGTTTATACTGAGAAAAATATCTGAATTTGTATTGCCGGTATTGCTGCAGAACCGGCATGGACAGGCAGCCTCAAATACTGGCTGTGCCGGTAAAATACCAGTCAGGTGGCAAACCTAAGAGTAGTGTGTAAAAAAATAAAATAAAAAAAAAAGTACATTTTATTTTTTTCAAATGGGCATGGGCATGGGCATGGGCCTGGAGCTGCAGCTCCATCAGCCCCTATTTTATCTTGCCCTGGGGCAGGGAGTGAAGGGGTTACAGTGTGGGGAGAGGGCAGGAAGAGAAGTGTTTACAGTGTGGGGAGGGAACAAGGATAAAAGGGGTAACAGTGTAGGCAGGGGGCAAGGAGAGAAGGGGTTACAGTGTGGGGAGGGAACAAGGAGAGAAGGGGTTACATTGTGGGTGTCAGGAGTATGATCCAGCACGTAGAATTGTGTAACACAGAGGACTGATAGGTAACATATACCGGATTTCAGAATGGTCGGACTAACGTACCAAAGAATAGTAAGGAATAGCCTAGGTCAAGGGACACAGAAAGAGACACAATGATAAGGAAAAGCCAGGAGTCAGGGATGCCAGAAAACAGGGAAGTCAAAATCAATTCCAAAGTCAAATAACCAGAAAAAACTGAATCAATAATGTGCTCTTGGACAACCACAAGGGAAACTACAACCGGGCACTGAGCAAGAGGAGAACTGGGTCTAAATACCCCAGCTGTGGATCTGATTGGTTGTAACTGGCCTTTGACCCCAAAGGCTGTTATCAGATTCCTATTTGCATGATTGCTGCTCAGCACAAACCCTTCTGTGGATTGATTGCTGCTCGGCACAACTTTCCCTGTCAGGACAGTAATTTTGCTCGGCACAACTTTTCCTGTCAGAACAGTAAATGCCATTAATCACATTTTTATGTGCGGAATACGTGACATTACCCCCCACCTAAAGAACGTCCACCGGGCGGGCAGGACCAGGCTTGAGAGGAAACTTGGCATGAAAATAGCGAATCTTGCGGCCAGCATGTATATCAGATGCCGGAACCCAAGAACGATCAGCTGGTCCATAACCTTTACAATCCACCAAGTACTGTAAAGTGCCCCAAGAAGACCTGGAATTAGTTATGGAAGAGACCTCATAATCTTCCTGTCTAGAAACAAACTAAGGGAGGAGGAGGGACACTTGAGACAGTATATTTATTGCAAACAAGAGGTTTGAGTAAGGACACATGAAAGGTATAAGGAATTTTCAAGGAGGGAGGAAGGGCCAGAGAGTATGCAACAGGATTGAGCATACGAAGGACACAAAAAGGTCCAAGGAACCTAGGAGCAAATTTCATGCTAGGGACTTTGAGCCTGATGTTACGAGAAGATAACCAAACCCTCTCACCCACTTGGTAAACAAGTTTGGCACCTCGACGTTATCAGCATAATGCTTGAAACGGTCAGCAGCAGTACCCAGAGCAGATTGAACTTTAAACCAGGTATCACGGATGGAAGCCAGGCAGTCATCCAAAGCAGGAATAGCCATATCAGAAAAAACAGCCGGTAGGACAGTAGGATGCCGGCGATTATTAACAAAAAATGGACTATGCCCAGAGGAGTCATGGTCAGCATTGTTCCTAGCAAACTCGGCCCATGATAGTAATTCGGACCAATTGTCTTGAGTGCTATTGACAAAACAACGTAAATATAATTCCAAGGACTGGTTAGCCCTCTCAGCTGTACCATTGGTCTGGGGGTGGTAAGAGGATGAAAAAGACAATTCAATCCCTAATTGTTTATTGAAGGCCCTCCAAAACCGGGACACAAACTGAGAACCTCTATCAGATACTATATTGTGAGGAATGCCATGCAGACGGACAATTTCTCGTATAAAGATTAGTACCAGGTCTTGAGATAACGGCAATTTCTTGACAGGTATAAAATGAGCCATTTTAGAAAAAACGGTCCACAACCATGAGAATAGTGGTATAACCGTTAGAACTAGGAAGTTCAACAATGAAGTCCATAGACAAGTGGGACCATGGGACCTCAGGAATAGGAAGAGGTTGTAACAAGCCACAAAGGAGTTTATGAGGCACTTTGGAAACCGCACAAACAGAACAAGCCTGCACATACTCCTTAACATCCTTCCTGAGGGAATCCCACCAGAATGACCTCATGATAGCAGAAGTGGATTTATTAATACCTAGGTGACCAGCAGACGCATTGTCGTGAAACACCTTCATGATATTAACCCTTTCCCCCAATGAAACAAACAGTTTGTCCTGAGGTTTACCAAAGGGCGCCTGAGACTGAGCCTCAATGATGGAGCCAAGTGGAGAGGACAATGAAAGGACAGTGGACGCCTACATACATTCCGGGGGAATGATATGGGACGTTTCTTGCTCTAGTATAGCCTCAGTATCAAACTGCCTGGACAAGGCTTCGGCCTTGACATTTTTAGAACCAGGTCTATAAGTGATAAGAAAATTAAAGCGGGAAAGAAATAGAGACCACCTAGCTAGTCTAGAAGATAATCACTTGGCAACTCCTATGTAAGCCAGGTTTTTGTGATCAGCAATGATTAAAAGGGGTCCTTGGAACCCTCTAAAAGATGTCACCACTCCTTGAGAGCTAGAATAATGTCCAACAATTCTCTATTGCCAATGTCATAATTGCGCTCAGCAGGAGAAAACTTTCTAGAAAAGTAACCACAAGGATGTAACAGAGTTTCCTGGTTTGAGCAGTGAGACTTCAGGGCATGATCTACACACTAAAACTGCTTCATTAAGCTAAAGTTTTGGGCAGACTAGATGGGCTGAATGGTTCTTATCTGCCATCACATTCTATGTCTCTATGTTTCTAAAGTTGTGTTGGTGACTATAATGTCCCTTTAATAATCTCAGGTCTCATAACCATCTAAATTTTGGTGAGACCGACCCTACTCATAGTCCTGTCTGAGAAAACCAGAGAACTGTTTTCTGAGCTGTGGAGCTCAGTCTGCGCGGAGCCCTCGCTGGGTGAAGATGGATAATTTTTTGGGTGTTTGGATTTTTTTTCAGTTGTTCATTTTTTTGTGATCTGTCTTTTTTTATTTAATAACTTAAACAGGAATTATGGATTTTTATGTGTCCTTTTTTGGGGCTGAAAAAAAGAAGATTTTAGAAAAAAAGAAGACATCTAATGGCAAGTTTTTTTTTCTTTTTACATTTTAGGTAATTTGTTTATTATTATTAGAGTAAGGGGGTAGGTGATATAGTTTTTTGAGGGTCATTACTGTGGGGGGTTGGGTGGTAAGGGGCTTGGGAATGGGTGGTTAGGAGCTTGGGAACCACTTGGAAGGTAGGAGATTTATTTTGATAACTTGCTCCACCCATTGCTCCCCCCCTTTTGCAAATTAAGTGCCCCCACCCGCTGCTCATAAGTGGGGGCTGAGGAGGGACATTAGGTCCCTCATTTAGTTTAGAAGCCCCTACTCATGGTGCACGAGAGGGAGTTCGGGACACACACTATGTTCCCCCTGTTAGTTATTTTTATAGGTGCCACACCAAGGGGCACTTTATTAGAGTCATAGGGGGTCTTTCTGCTCACTGTTTAGTAAACAACTGCTCACTGTTTAGTAGACATGCCCCTTATCGCGGATTAGCGAGTAGGAACATTGGGGAGATTTTAATCTCCCTTATGCTAATATGAAGGTTGTTGTGACCCCCATAGAGTAAGTGGGCGTGGGGGGGTTATAAAGTAGCAAGGAGCACAGCTCCCCGACACTTCTATTTTTATATATTACAAGGAGGGAGCCGTGATCTGGTAGCTCCCTCCTTGTAATAAACTGAACAGTCTTCCTTCGTTCGAAGACCGATCGTTCTTTGTAATTTCTATTCTTTCATTCGTCTTTCTGCCGAATGAACAAATAGCCGAAAGTCCCATCCGAATTTCAGACAATAGCAAATGCCCAAGTTAAACTGGGCATGCATGGGAATTTCCCCGTGCCATCTAGTGTGGGCAGATGATGTGTCCCACAGGCCTTCATCTGCCCACTCTAAGATAGCGACGACCAGGACCTAGGTCCAAGCATGAAATTTAAAGGTAAACAAGGGTGAAATGGGGGCTTAGAGACATTTGGTGGTGACTACGGGGACAACTAGATGCAGTAGAGTCAGGAGGGGGGGGGGGGGATAAAAAAATAAATGGGTGCAGCCATACCAGTGCCGCTTTAAGACCCTTTTTGTGTGTTTGACTTTTTATTTTGTTAATATGCTTATACAGTCATTGGAAAAAGAAAGTACATCCTCTTTGAATTCTCTGGTTTTACATGTTCTTCAGCATGTTTTAAAATTAGGTAAATACAACCTCAGATGAACAACAACAACACATGACATATTACACAGTGTCATGATTTATTCCAATAAAAATAAAGCCAAAATTGAGAAGCCTTATGTGAAAAACGAAGTACACCATTACTGCTTACATAGGAATTAAGAGGCTAGCTAGCAGACAAACACTGTTAATCAACTACCCTTGAATAATTGATCATCAGCACATTTGACCTCCTCTATAAAAACTGAAGTTTTAGCAGTTTGCTAGTCTGGAGCATTCAGGTGTGTGTTAACACAATGCCAAGGATGAAATATATCAGAAATAGAGATGTCCCGAATGGTTCGCTGGCGAACATAGCTTGTTCGCGTTCGCCACGGATGGCGAACATATGCGATGTTCGGTCCGCCCCCTATTCGTCATCATTGTGTAAATTTTTACTCTGTACCTCACAGTCAGCAGACACATTGCAGCCAATCAGCAGCAGACCCTCCCTCCCAGACCCTCCCACATCCTGGACAGCATCCATTTTAGATTCATTCGGAAGCTGCATTCTTTTTTGTTTTTGTTTTTTGTATTATTATTTTTTTTTTTTTTTAGACAGAAGTGTGTTATATTTGAGCATGCTAGGCTGAACTTGCGTATATCATGGCTAGTTGTACTGAGGGTATGAGTATATAGCAGTACATTGTTGTGAAAGATGGCTGTCATGTTTAGGGTGTAGCTTGCACGTTATCAACTGTGTATTTATATTAGCAGCTCCACCACTAGTTATAAAGTGTGAGTCGCCCCATGAGATGAGACTAGTGAATAACATAATACATGAACGGTTAAGGTAAAGGCATGTAAGGAACTACGACAATAAACTCTTTAGGAGGTGAAATAATGACATGTTTAAACGCTTGCTACTTTACGATTAGTTAATGTGCAGAGAGCAGTTCATGTGCTCAAAGGCATGGTGTGGAGGATCGGCTATAGTGGGACATGCTTGGCAGGCTGCTGTTTACTGCTTGTGCTCATCCGATCCCTTCTGGGCGCCAGGTGCAGACCCTGGGAGTCCCTGATACCTGGAACAACAAAGGCAAGTCTCTGTCTAAGTGCCGGGTTCGCGGCTTGAGGTGGTGGAAGCTTGTTTTGTCGGGTGGCCGGATCTGTCCAAGGTGGTGCTTCACGTCCGGTGCGGGATTGTGGTGGCTTAAGTTGGAGGCGAGTGCTTGACGTGGGGCAGGCTCTGCATTTCTGTTTGTGCCTCCGATCCCATCTTCGACGCCTTTTGCGTTGGTGGATTTTAATGGGGACTGCTTTGCTTAGCTGTGGTGGAGCTTGTTGGGGCTGTGGTGGAGCTTGTTGGGGCTTCCTGCTTGTTATTTGCTTCCACAATTGATTAAAGAGTCTTTCCAGCTTAGACTCAGAGTCGCAGATGAGTATGTCAGCCTGGGCGGCTGTGCTCTGTGCGTCCATTAGCTTCAGACAGCCTCTCAGGGGTGGACCGGGATAACTCCCACCTGTCCGAGGGGGGGGGGGGGTAACGGAGCTCCTGCCGGGAAGTAGCTGCTCCTGGGCATCCCAGGATCTGGAGATCAGCCGCCTCTCCCGCTCGGTGAGCACCAGGCCACACTTGCCACGCGGAGGTAAGTAAGACTCTGTCGAGTTGCTGACCGCTATTAAGCATGTCGGGTCGGTCAGGTAGGAGCAACATTGCTGGGTCATCCCCTTCTGGGGTGAAATTCGCTTGTTGATAGCTGCTTAAAGTGAGATATTGAGGGAGCTCACACGAAGTGCGTCTTTCCTCCATGACAGCTAGGTCCCGACCCCCGGAAGCTGCATTCTTAGTGAGAAGAGGGACAGTGTAGCTGCTGCTGATTTAATAGGGAAATCGATAGCTAGGATAGTGTATTCAGTGTCCACTACAGTCCTGAAGGACTCATCTGATCTCTGCTGTAAGGACAGCACCCCAAAAAGCCCTTTTTAGGGCTAGAACATCAGTCTGTTTTTTTTTTTTTCTGTGTAATCTAATTGCAGTTGCCTGCCTGCCAGCGTGTGTGTCAGGATCACAGCGTATACTGTGCCCACTTGCCCAGTACCACCACTCATATCTGGTGTCACAATAACTTTTAAAAGCATTTAAAAAAAAAAAAAAAAACTTTTTTGACTGTAATATAATAGCAGTCAGTTTCCTTCACACGTGTGCGTTTCAGGGCCTGCCAGGGCATAGTGTCACACCAGTGCAACTCATATCTGGTGTAACAGTAGTGTACATTAAAAAAAACGAGAAATTTGACTGTGAAATAATAGCAGTCAGTTTCCTTCACATGTGTGCGTTTCAGGGCCTGCCAGGGCACAGTGTCACACCAGTGCAACTCATATCTGGTGTAACAGTAGTGTACATTTAAAAAAAAAAAAATACAGAGGGCTTGTTGTCACCTTTCGGGGACCCTTGGTGTTGTACGTGGCTGGGTGGAGGAAGAGACCTTCAATTACATCAGTGAGGACAAGGAACGGGACATGGCTAGCTTGGTATCCAACCTTGTGCAAATGGGGAGTTTGCGGTTGTGCAAATGGACTGTTTGTGTTTGTTTGCGGTGCGTTAAACGGGGAGTTTGGTCTGTCACTGTGAAGCGGGCGTAACCCTTACACTACCTGATTGATACAACATCATACCTGATGTTTTAAAGCACGTTATTCCAAACAATTTAGGAATGTTAGGTGATTTATGCCCTTTATGGATTAAAACCAGACTCTGCATCAACTATATAATTTTCCATGGGATTTTTGCCATGGATCCCCCTCCGGCATGCCACAGTCCAGGTGTTAGTCCCCTTGAAACAACATTTCCATCACTATTGTGGCCAGAAAGAGTCCCTGTGGGTTTTAAAATTTGCCTGCCTATTGAAGTCTATGGCGGTTCGCCCGGTTCGCCTGTTCGCGAACATTTGCAGAAGTTCGCATTCGCCGTTCGCGAACGGAAAATTTTATGTTCGCAACATCTCTAATCAGAAACGATCTTTGAGAAGCAATTGTTGCTGCACATCAAACTGGGAAGGGTTATAAGGCCATTTCCAAAAATGTAAAGGCAATCATTCTACAGTGAGAAAGATTATTGAAGTGGAAATCAATCAATAAATTGATTACTTTGTGTATCTGCCCCATGCCAAATTAAGAAACAGTGCATGCACGCTCCCTGAAGTAATTCACACCAGACACATGTTTCAGGTTAATGAAAAACTTGAGGAATGTTTATTCAGAGGGGCAGGCGACCCCTTATAAAGCACAATTACATCATAAGCATTGTCAGAGATAACATAGAACTATACATCAATAATTGGTTAAGTGTTAATTGTTTTATTCACAGCACGTCCTACTGGGTGTGCCATCTTATGTCATTACTGCCGTCATGAAGTTCTCCCCCGGATTCCAGCACCATCTTGGAAATGAGAGTGTTTAGTCGATGGGTGGGGTACTCCTGAGTGACATCTAGTGGTCATTTTAGTAAATTATTGAATAATGCTGATTATAACAAAATGGTGTAAATAGGCATTTTACTTTAGCTAATATCTGTCCACAACAATTATTCAAAAGTGGAAAACATTCAAGACAGTTGTCAATAGTCCCACGAGTGGACATCCCAGCAAATTCACTCCAAACGCAGACCAACAGTCTCAGAAAGCCTCTTTTCTCTTTTGTTTGCAAAGTGGCATCTGAACAAACCACAAGACTACTGGAAAAATGTTCTTTGGAGTGTTGAGACCAAAGTGAAGATGTTTGACAATAATGCACTGTGCAACTGTTGTCGAAAACCAACAGCATACCAACTGTCAAACATGGTGGCGGAGAGGTGATGATTTGGTGGTGCAGGGGTGATGATTTGGGCTTGTTTTGCAGTTGCAGAACCTGGTAACCATGCAGCCATTTTGTTAATTCCTCTGTATACCAAAGTATTTCGGAGTCAAATGTGAGGCCATCTGTCCGACACATTAAGTGTGGCCGAAATTGGGTCATGCAACAGGACCATGATCCCAAGAACACCAGCAGAACTACAAAGGAATTGCTGAAAAAGAATCAAGGTGATGCCATGGCCCAGTCAAAGTCCAGATCTCAACCCGATTGAAATGCTTTGGTGGGATCTTAAGAGAGCTGTGCATAAACAAATGCCAGCAAACCTCAATGAACTAAAGCAATGATATAAAGAAGAGTGGATCAAAATTTCTCCACAATAATGTGAAAGTCTGGTAAACAAGAATAAGGGGTGGACCTAATGTCCTCCCCCCTGGCCCCCACCCCTGAGCGGTGGGTGGGGGCCCTAAATTAAAATTTAACCCCCCTACCCCCAGGTGACTAGGGGTCCTCAAACCCCTAGTCACCCCCTCCCCCAAAAAATAAACTCCTACCTACCACCCTCACCCTAAAAATAATGAGGAGGGACCGTTAACTAAATACCTGTAAAAATAAATAAAAATAAACTTACCATTCAATGTTTTCTTTCTTCTAAAATCTTCTTTTTTCAGCCCCCAAAAAGGCCAAATAAATATCCATAATAACCAACGCAATAAAAAAAAAAAACATCGTCACCCGGCGAGGGCTCAGCGCAGACTGAGCTCTGCACTGATGCACTGGAGTTTCCCTTTAACTAAAAACCTGTAAAAATAAAAAATTAGATAAAAACACCTACCATTCGATGTTTTCTTTCTTCTAAAATCTTCTTTTTTCAGCCCCAAAAAAGGCCAAATAAAAAACCATAATAACCGACGCAATTAAAAAAAAACCAAAAAAAAAACGAGCGCACAAAAAAAAAAATCCATGTTCACCCATGGAGGGCTCCACACAGACTGAGCTCTGCAGGGCGGGGGAAGGCTTATAAAGCCTTGCCCCGCCTGCAATTAGGCTAAGAACACTCTGATTGGCTGGTTTAAGCCAATCAGAGTGCTCTTTGTCATTTTACACAGCGTGGGAAAATTCCAAAGAACTTTCCCACGCTTTGTAAAATGACACAGAGCACTGTGATTGGATGGCTTGAAATCCATCCAATCACAGTGCTCTGTGTCATTTTACACAGTGTGGGAAAATATTTTTTTTTGGGGGGGGGTGACTAGGGTCCCCCCCCTTTGTATTTAGGGCCCCCACCCACCGCTCAGGGGTGGGGGCCAGGGGGGAAAATAGGTCCCCCCCTTATTGTTATTTTTAGGGCCCCCACCCACCGCTCAGGGGTGGGGGCCGGGGGGGGACAATAGGTCCCCCCCTTATTGTTAATTTTAGGGCCCCCACCCACCGCTCAGGGGTAGGGGCCGGGGGGGGGACAATAGGTCCCCCCTTATTGTTAATTTTAGGGCCCCCACCCACCGCTCAGGGGTAGGGGCCGGGGGGGGGACAATAGGTCCCCCCCTTATTGTTAATTTTAGGGCCCCCACCCACCGCTCAGGGGTAGGGGCCGGGGGGGACAATAGGTCCCCCCTTATTGTTATTTTTAGGCCCCCACCCACCGCTCAAGGTTGGGGGCTGGGGGGGACAGTAAATAATATTGTTATTTTTAGGGCCCCCACCCACCGCTGAAGGGTGGGGGCCGAGGGGGACAGTAGGTCCCCCCTTATTGTTATTTTTAGGCCCCCCACCCACCGCTCAGGGGTGGGGGCCGGGGGGGACAGTAAATAATATTGTTATTTTTAGGGCCCCCACCCACCGCTGAAGGGTGGGGGCCGAGGGGGACAGTAGGTCCCCCCTTATTGTTATTTTTAGGCCCCCCACCCACCGCTCAGGGGTGGGGGCCGGGGGGGACAGTAAATAATATTGTTATTTTTAGGGCCCCCACCCACCGCTGAGGGGTGGGGGCCGAGGGGGACAGTAGGTCCCCCCTTATTGTTATTTTTAGGCCCCCCACCCACCGCTCAGGGGTGGGGGCCGAGGGGGACAGTAGGTCCCCCCTTATTGTTATTTTTAGGCCCCCCACCCACCGCTCAGGGGTGGGGGCCGGGGGGGACAGTAGGTCCCCCCTTATTGTTATTTTTAGGCCCCCAACCCACCGCTCAGGGGTGGGGGCCGGGGGGGGGGACAATAGGTCCCCCCCTTATTGTTAATTTTAGGGCCCCCACCCACCGCTCAGGGGTGGGGGCCGGGGGGGGACAATAGGTCCCCCCTTATTGTTATTTTTAGGGCCCCCACCCACCGCTCAGGGGTGGGGGCCGAGGGGGACAGTAGGTCCCCCCTTATTGTTATTTTTAGGCCCCCCACCCACCGCTCAAGGTTGGGAGCTGGGGGGGACAGTAAATAATATTGTTATTTTTATGGCCCCCACCCACCGCTCATGGGTGGGGGCCGGGGGGACAGTAGGTCCCCCCTTATTGTTATTTTTAGGGCCCCCACCCACCGCTCAGGGGTGGGGGCCGGGGGGAATGTATATAATATTGTTATTTTTAGGGCCCCCACCCACCGCTCAGGGGTGGGGGCCGAGGGGGACAGTAGGTCCCCCCTTATTGTTATTTTTATTGCCCCCACCCCCACCCCTGTCCCCCACAAAAGGTCCCCCCCTTATTGTTAATTTTAGGGCCCCCACCCACCGCTCAGGGGTGGGGGCCGGGGGGACAGTAAATAATATTGTTATTTTTAGGGCCCCCACCCACCGCTCAGGGGTGGAGGCCGAGGGGGACAGTAGGTCCCCCCTTATTGTTATTTTTAGGCCCCCAACCCACCGCTCAGGGGTGGGGGCTGGGGGGGACAATAGGTCCCCCCTTATTGTTATTTTTAGGGCCCCCACCCACCGCTCAGGGGTGGGGGCCGGGGGGGACAGTAGGTCCCCCCCTTATTGTTATTTTTAGGGCCCCCACCCACCGCTCAGGGGTGGGGGCCGGGGGGACAGTAGGTCCCCCCCTTATTGTTAATTTTAGGGCCCCCACCCACCGCTCAGGGGTGTGGGCCGGGGGGGACAGTAAATAATATTGTTATTTTTAGGGCCCCCACCCACCGCTCAGGGGTGGGGGACCCTTTTTATTTTATTTTTTTAAACAGTGAGCAGCCACAGGCAGTCACAATCACAGTTACACACAAACACAGTCACAGACAGTCGCAATCACAGTTACACACTCACACACACAGTCAAAGACAGTCACAGTTACACACAGCACACACACAGTCACAGACAGTCACAATCACAGTTACACACAGCACTCACTCTCTCACTTACAGTCAGCTTGGCGGTGTGAGCAGCAAGAGGCTGCATTTAGCTCCGCCCCCACGGCTGGTCTAGCTCCGCCCCCAACTCTCCGTGCAGGTTTCCTGCTTGCTCCCAGCCCCTGCGTGTGAGCTGTGTCGGCTGCCCAGCGCCCCTGCTGCCATGGCACCCGGTGCAGCCACACAGCTCACTGAATAGCAAGCCCGGTCAGCCCTGGTGGCACCCCCCTGCCTGATGGCACCCGGGGCGGACCGCCCCCTCCGCCCCCCCCCTTAGTACACCACTGCGTCAAGGTAAATCTCATAGGTGGATCCTACACCTTGCTTCCTTTAGCTGCATGCCATTGGAGTGAAACAAAAAAAACCTCAATTTATTTAAATATGCATAGGGGTTTGATGTAGTGCGCAAGTAATTGTTTTCTTTGTTTTTTATGGTATGTATTTGGGCTGATGTGTACTATGGTCATTGCTGTTGCCCAGGAGTAGTGGGAGTCTGAGTGCAGGACTTATTTGTGTGTGTTTGTATTTGCTTTTATATCAAACAGTCAAGTTACAATGCTGCTGCCAACCCCATGTGTTCCCTATTAAGGGTTAATAAGTATGTAGGTGATTAGAAAAATACACCTATCTGTCTTATTAGAGATTTGTTTACCTGAAGTTGATGGAAGCAAGGTGAATTGTTAGTGTAGGAATCACCTAAGAGGTTTGGCTTGACTTGGCAGGTTGGCTTGCACCTAAGGTCATTGGAGTGCAACAAAAAAAACTCCATTTATTTAAATATGTATAGGGATTTGGGATAGTGTGCAAGTAACTTGTTTCTTTGTTTGTCACTCTATGTATTGGGTCTGGTGATGTGTACTATGGCCATTGCTGCTGCCCAGAAGTAGTGGGAGTCTGAGGGATTTGGAATGTTTCCTAACACATCCAGCAGATGTTGGAAAGGCAGAGATGGATTAGGCACAATGTTTCACTTGTGGTAGACCTGCACGAACACACAGCCCTATTGGGAGACTACTTGCAGATCTTCTACACTATCTTAAGCCCAAACAGGGTCTCCTATTCATGGACTGGAACCACCTAGACAGACTCCACGCTCGATTAACATTCCAGGTTTTGATAGCCGCAAACTCCCTCATAGCGAGACCATGGAAATCCCTCCAATCACCTAGTGAGCAAGCCCTTGTGGCACAAATAACTACTAACTGGGAATATGAACTTATGGCAAACAATCACATCACACCTAATGCAACCACCAGAGAAGCTAGAGGAATCTGGAAAGATTATGTTTCCATAGCCAGAACGAGTAGGGTATGTTTTTTCTTATATATCCTGAGTTACGCTCCAGCACAACCTCCACCAGATACATGACGCTTGGGAGGTATGACTGTTTTAGTGTTTTCTGTCGATAAGACTCTGTAATTAGGCCTATCATAATTGTCAGCCCCAGGCACAATGGGCTCTTAATCTGGCCCTACCTAGGAGATGTCCAGGGGATAATTGCCCAATTAAAAACACGTGTGGGGGACCGAGGATTAACGCAGATACATCAGTTGGAACCGAACAGAATTGCTTCAATGTTCGTGCAACATCAGACGCAATCATGCGCATGAGTTCGTCATATCAAAAAAGGAGAGGCGCTGTGGGATCAAAAATATCTAATGGGAAATCGCGTAAGCCATACTTCGAGAACGGCTGTGCATGGGATAAGCCATCCGTGTGCATATATATATATATATATATAGCAAAAAAAACTTCTTGGTCCCCTACTGTTCTCCATGTATACTGCCTCCCTTGGTAAACTCATTAGCTCCTTTGGCTTCCATTATCTCTACCTGTCATCTCCTGATCTCTCTCTACCCATCTTGACTCGTGTCTCTGAGTGCCTCTCCGCAATTTCCAATTGGATGGCTGCTCACTTCCTTAAACTCAACCTGTCCAAAACAGAACTTTTGGTCTTTCCTCCCTCAAGTGTTGCTACTCCCATGTCTGTCACCCTCCAAGTCAATGGCGCCACCATCACCTCTTCCTCGCAGGCTCACTGCTTAGGTGTTCTCTTTGACTCCGACCTCTCCTTCCCCCTTCATGTCCAGTCGATCACCAAATCCTGTCGCTTCCATCTCAAAAACATAGCTTGCATCCGCCCCTGTTGAACAACAGACGCGGCTAGGGTGCTGGTCCATACTGTTGTTCTTTCTTGTCTTGACTACTGCAATCCCCTTCTCAGTGGTTTTACGTGTTCCCAGATTGCACCACTGCAATCTATTATGAACATGGCGGCAAGACTCATTTTCCTGTCCGTCCGCACCTCCCATGCCTCCCCCCTCTGTCAGTCCCTACATTGGCTATCCAGTTAGATATAGGACTAAATTCAAGATTCTGGTGCTTGATTACAAGTCCCTACATAATGCTGCTCTAACCTACCTATCCTCCCTAATACACAAGTATATCCCGTCGAGGCCCCTGCGCTCTGTTAAAGAGCTACGTCTATCCTCTGTCTGTACTCCCACATCTGATGCTCGCCTCCAAGACTTCTTCATGTGCTGCACCTTTTCTGTGGAACTCCCTTCCCTTCTCCGTTAGACTTTCACCCAGTCTCCACTCCTTCAAAAAATCTTTGAAAACACACTTCTTCAGGAAAGCACATCATTTTAACTGTTAGCGGATTTTCATTCCTCCCCCCCATGACTCCTCTCCTGCAACTGTCAAAAATAACCTACTAAGTTCCCAGTGAATACTTTTCTAGCAACCTATTTTATTACCCCTACTTATAACCTTTGTGTCTCTATACCCCACTCCCTCTAGCATGGAAGCTCATTGAGCAGGGCCCTCAACCCCTCTTTCCCTGTGCGCTCATTTGTCTGGTTACAATTATGTGTCTGTTAGTCCACTCATTGTACAGCTCTATGGAATTTTGCTGGCGCTATATAAATAATAAAATAATAATAAGAAGAATTATCTAGCTGCAAAAGTATGCTTTTACGTTTCCCCTTCCCCTTTTTCCTTTCTGTATCCTAATCTTAAAACCAATAAAAATTGTCAAAAAAAAAAATTACATTATAGTTGATAACATGTGTGTCTTCAAAGACTAAAGTCTATTACGAGATAAGGTTAACTATTAATGTTATTATGTTAAATATTTTCCATTTTTGACATTGTAGCACTGATCCAATCTTTGATTTACACTCTATGGCCCCACCTGACTTTCAATGTCGTAGGAAGGATTTAACAATAGGGAGAAAGAGCTACAAGCAGTATATTATAAGAATATGTCTAGATTTTACCAGACATGCACAAAGGGACAGTCCAAGCACCAAAATATTAGCTTAATGAAGCGGTTTTGGTGTATAGATCATTCTTCTGAGGTAACATTGCTCAATTCTCTGCCATACACACACACATCAATTATGTTTATATTACGTTTATATTTATATAGTGCCAACATATTCCTCAGCGATGTACAATAGGTAAACAAAATAGACACTAAATTCGAATAAACACTAAAACCCTGTAGCAACACTAAGACCACCCTCACGGATATACTTGGGACATACTCGACAACAGAAACATTAGTTATTAACATCTCATCTAAGGTTCTATCAGCTGCCCAGGAACAAGTACTGCAGAAATGTATGGGGTTTGTGGAGGTTTTTGATGGAAACAAACTGACATTCGATATTGAATTCCAGAATTTCTTTAGAACTCTCAGACTAAGGGTTTGCTTTCATTTTAGTCCAGTGTCTTTACCTCCCTCTGGAATATCTTTACCTTCCTCTGAAGTGGAAAGCTCCTGGCCGGTCGATAGAACCAGATGTAGAGTGGTAAGTGTGACAAAGTGCCCTTTGCCACTTGTTCTTGGAGAGGACTAATGGCTAGCCTTTTGCCTCGTTACTATGGCCCCTGGGAGGTATTGCCATTTAAAAACCTCTATTTATGGCTATTGTATTTTGGAGACTGTTTCTGGCCCGTTAATTTGTACTGTTACAGTTCTGCACTTTTGAAGTGGCACTTCGGATGCAGCCGAAGTACCGAAGTAGTCGAAAGGACCGCCATTCATGCATACGAACACGTGGCAGCGACCATTTTTATTTAGCCGAACGCGGTCAACGGTGTTTTGCCGTTCATGGAACTAAAATCGGATACGCGACGGCACGAACACCGCTGAACTTCTACCTTCTCTGGAACTTCGACGCTTCGACAGTAGTCGAACAGCGTTCGACAATACAAACGCCACATTAACGGCCTCCATTTGTACATTTGAACAGTATTTGACTATGGTGAATAGACCGGCTGCACAGCCCAAATCTGTGGAACTGTTTTGGGCAGGAAAGCCATGCTTGCGGTCGGTTAAATGTGACTTCCAGCTATCTCCCGAGCCACTGGATCAATTCGCATGATTTTTGGATATGTTGGTTCCCTAATTATGCTGGTTCAGAAAATGAAAATTTATTGGAATTGCATGTATAATTGGGAAGTTATGAAAAATTTGTAAAGTATATTTTTCGCTTGGAGATAATTGAGTTGATACAGCAATTAACTCAATTATCTCCCAAGCAGAGGGGAGGAATTTACTGTAATGAATGGGAGTGTTTATCTGTGCGACTGTAAACTATTGGTTGTTGAGTTTGTGTTTTCAGTGCCCAACAAGGTCCACGTGGGTGGTAACCTTGTAGGAAAAAGTGTATAAAAGAAACAATAGAGCCTCAGTGCATTCTGTTCATGTTTGACCCTCAACACGTAGTCTTGTCTCGGGATTGGAGGGGAACTGCTATAATCACATTGGGGATTGCTATACTTGTATACTCCACTGAGCTCTATTCACTTAGCTCTTTTAAGAGCTGTTCCTGATAAGCTCTCCTGGAGGAGAGGTCTTTCCCACACAATCCTGGAGGACAGAGGCTGATCCAGGGTGGAAGGAAGACGGCGAGACTCCAGTTAAGCTACGGCGGTTGTGGAGTCCGCGGTGGTTGTGGTGTCCGATGTGGTGCTTATGGTCCTCGGCGCAAGCTAGGAAGCGTCCGTCAACAGAAGGTACTCTGTCAGAGTACAGGTGATCCGTTACAGTAAGTAAATTCAAAATAATATCTTGGTAGAGGCTTATGTCAAATTGGTCAAAAGGGATGTTAATAGATTGAACTGGATGAAGACTGGTAAACAATTAAATCTCACAAGGACCAGAAGAACAGCCCTCGGGAACATTAGGTCCTCCCCCCTTATTTTACTGTAGGGCCCTCCCCCACCTCTCAGGGGTGGGGACCAGGGGGGAGGACATTAGGTCCCCCCCTCTTAGTATTTAGGGCCCCCACCCACCACTCAGGGGTGGGGGCCAGGAGGGAGGACATTAGGTCCCCCCCTTATTTTACTGTAGGGCCCCCACCCACCGCTCAGGGGTGGGGCCAGGGGGAGGACATTAGGCCCCCCTAATTAGTATTTAGGGCCCCCACCCACCGCTCAGGGGTGGGGACCAGGGGGGAGGACATTAGGTCCCCCCCTTATTATAATTTAGGGCCCCCACCCACCACTCAGGGGTGGGGGCCAGGGGGGAGGACATTAGGTCCCCCCCTATTCTGATTTAGGGCCCTCACCCACCGCTCAGGGGTGGGGGCCCTGGGTAGGACAATAGGTCCCCCCCTTTATTTTACATTAGGGCCCCCACCCGCCGCTCAGGGTATAGCGAGTAGGGGCATAATGTACTAATACTAAGTAATCTTTACTTAGTATTAGTAAATTTGGCTAAAAGACCAATTTAGGTCTTTCAGCCTTTTAGTAG
Source organism: Pelobates fuscus (assembly GCF_036172605.1). Lineage (NCBI taxonomy): Eukaryota > Metazoa > Chordata > Amphibia > Anura > Pelobatidae > Pelobates > Pelobates fuscus. The sequence continues at coordinate 260,138,931 of NC_086321.1, forward strand.
ATAGCTTCCTAATACCGTGGGAATTAGGGAGTTATCTACTTATTAATTCCTGTCATTACACTGACTGGCCAAGTAACTTACATTTTATGTGAATGTATGTTACTTGATTGTTGTAAGTGTTGCAAATACTTACAGGTGAATTCTGGCTATGTTTGTATACCTTTTATTTAAAATTGTATGCAATTTTACATTCTTCTTCTTTCACTGGGTAAGTATATTAGTACTTAGACAATACTGTGCTTCGGAACTTAGGCACTTTGACACTTCGGAACTTCGAAAACTTTGGAACTTCGGCACTTCGAAACTTCGACACTTTGGAAATTCTGTCATTTTGGAACTTCGGGACCTCGACAATTCAGCACTTCGGCACTTCGGCACTTCGGCAATTCGGACATTCGGAAGTACCCGAATGTCCGAATTGCCCGAAATTCGTCCAAATTCATATTCGGACCGAAACGAATTGCACATGTCTACCGAAAACCTGTACATGGGAGACTTCACTGAACACAAATATTAGTCTTTTAAAACTGTAAAACATATCACAGCGATGCTATTGATGAACTGCGTACAATACTTCAAGTGAGGTCTCACCAGTGTCCTGTACAATGGCATGAGAACTTCCCTCTTTCTACTGCTAATACCTCTCCCTATACAACCAAGCATTCTGCTAGCATTTCTTGCTGCTCTATTACATTGTCTGCCTACATTTAAGTCATCAGAAATAGTCACCCCTAAATCCCTTTCCTCAGATGTTGTCGTTAGGACCCTATGAAATGTTCTGTACTCTGCCCTTGGGTTGTTACGTCCAAGATGCATTATCTTGCACTTCTCCACATTAAATGTCAGTTGCCACAACTCTGACCATTTTTCTAGTTTACCGAAATCATTAGCTATTTGGCTTATCCCTCCTGGAACATCAACCCTGTTACATATCGTAGTATCATCAGCAAAAATACATACCTTACCATCAAGACCTTCTGCAATATCACTAATAAAAATATTAAAGAGAATGGGTCCAAGTACAGATCCCTGAGGTACCCCACTGGTGACAAGTCCAAGCTTCGAATATACTCCATTGACTACAACCCTCTGTTGCCTGTCACTCAGCCACTGCCTTACCCATTCAACAATATTGGAATCCAAACTTAAATATTGCAGTTTATTGATAAGCCTTCTATGTGCAACAGTGTCAAAAGCCTTACTGAAATCTAGGTAAGCAATGTCTACTGCACCACCCTGATCTATAATTTTAGTTACCCAATCAAAAAAAAAAAATAATTCCCTGCTCTGGTATGTTTTTCTGTGTTCAGGGAAATTTCTACGAACATAAATTAGAGGGATTCCCTGCTACCCGAACGTAGACATACGCACCAGAGCAGGAAATCCCTCTAATCTATGTTCGGGGAAAATTCCCCGAACATAGACCAGGTAGGGAATCCCTCTAATCAATGTTCAGGGAAAATTCCCCAAACATAGACCAGCTCTCTAACGTGGGGAATCCCTTGAATCCCCATGCTAGAGAGCTGGTCGTAAGTGCGAGCCGTTGTAAAACAGATAGGTCGCAAAGAGAGGAAAACCTGTATTTGGAAAGGATAGAAAAAGGGGAGAGGTGTGTCTTTATGTTAAACCTGAATTAAAGCTAAGTGTTCAAGAATTTTTACGTGATGATGCAGGTTGGGATGTGGAAGCAGGAGGAAACAAGGAATTTATTAATACTAGGAATATGTTACATGCCCCCAAACATTTATAATGATGGGTAAGAGCAACTGTTATCTCAAATTAATAAGGGTGCACAACTGGGTAAATTGTGAATCATGGTAGATTTGAATTATCCAGTCATTGATTTGGCCAGAGAGATTAGTAGAACAGTTAGTGGAAACAGGTTATTGATTCTGATAAATTATCATTTCATTTCTCAATTAGTAGAAGCGCCAACAAGAAGAGATGCTTGTCTGGATCTTGTCCTAACTAATAATGTTGACTTATTTTCAAACATTTAAGTTAGGGAAGACTTCCTGAAGAAAGGATACTTGTACAGTACTGACTCACTTGGAGGACAGGATATTTATGGATACCCACGGGGTACCATTGTTTAACCCCCTTCCAATCCAGCATCAAAGATCATCGGAGAAGAGCTTACCTGACCACTTGGCCCAGTTTGGTCATTTCTGGCTTAGGAAGCAGAGGTGCGCATGCAACTTTGGGCTGAATGCCCTAATCCGCTGCTCCCAGAGAAAATGGCTTAGCTTGACACCACAGTGGTTGTCTTTATGTCCCGGATGGGTTGTGATCTCCACACGGTAATTCAAAAGGGCCTGAAAGTGGCCAAAGACAAGCTTCTGGTTGTGCTCAGTCTTCTGGCATAAATATTATATTTTGCAGACATGGCCCTCTTAAAGGGCACTCACTCGTACCCGAGTGCCATCAGGGAATGAGCCCAGTGTTCTATCTGCATATTGGGCAACACAAATGTTGCACTGTATATGGAATAATGCAAGGCATTGCTTCTGAGGATTAATGCTAAGCTGATTGATTTGGGCTTAAAGGAACTGGGAACCTCGTCCAAGGGACTTCGCGGAACCCTTCATTGCCTAGTTAAAGAGGCATGTAAACCTCTTCACAACTTTAAATAAAATGACCTTACTGAAACAAGTGTTTCATCCAGAAGGGGTGTTTTTGGGAGGGCTAGTCATCAGAAGAGCCAGCCATTACCAGGTTCTAGACTACTGTCCACAGAACCTACCCTCCATCCTCATCCTTCATTCCGACCAGCTCCACACGGACTATGCTCCATAGAGGCACAGAGAGAGCTAGAGGCAGAGATCTTTCCACAGGTGAGTATAGCCTTGATTCTACCTTATACTAAATTTACTGCAGACAGTATGTCCCTCTTTTTACAGAATTGGATGGCAATTTTCCCGGATGCCTGTATCCTGCTGGTGTACAAGGTTACATCACCGAGCTGCATGTGTTGCCCATGCAGGCTTTTTCTCCTCCTTCTTTAGATGTATCTAAAGAACACAGGATCCTCATTGACATGGGATCCAGACACTGTTCTCCAAAGACACAGTGCAATTCTCACTGGATAGAGAGGGATTCTTCAGCAACATTTTTCTTGACAGGAACAAAATTATGCACTACCGAACCTTCATCAATTTGCGTCAGCTCAATGGTTTCGACATTTCTAGATGAAAGGGATCGATCTTCTATGGGATCTTTCTTGAGAACAACTGGTTCACTCATCTTGAGCTGAGGACGCATATCTTTCGGTTCCCGTCGCCCAACATGTCATCGCTTTCTGCGCTTTATTTGATGGGAGCATCCCTGCCAGTTCACCTGTCTCTCCTTCAGTCTCAGTTCCATTCTGTGGTGTTTCACAAAGCTTCTAAAAACCAGTAATGGTTCAACCAATGGCATCCATTGCCTTATCTACCTGGACAACTTATTGATTATTTGCACCCAGACTGCGCCCTCAGATGATATTTGTTATTTACTTTCTTGAGTCGTGGAGATTTGTAGTGAACAGAGAGAAATCAGTGCTGCTTCCTTCACAGGTCATCCAGTTTTTCAGTTTCGAGTTGCATTAATCTGTCCACATGAAATATAGCATCCATAGAAAGGAGTTCTAAGGGGTCCTCCTCTTGGACTCCTTTCCTCTCCACCTTCTTGCTCACACCGTATGTGTCACGACAGTGACCCCTTCATGCAGAGTGCAACCTAACTATAGAACGTATACCGGACCTTAGAATGGCCGGGCTCACGTTAGAGTAGTCAAATGGGATAGCCAGAGGTCAAGGGATAACAGAAGACGGAATAACGATTAACAAGCCAAAGTACAGGGAACCAGAGAGTAGAATAGTCAATTAGAGTAGCCAAAAGTCAAATACCAGGAGAGAATACCAATATTACATAAAGAGCACTATGGGAACCAGCAAGAACCACACTAGGGCGTCTTACTGCTGTCAAGACAGCCCTTTTATAATGTGGTGTGTTTTGCTTTAAAACCACGCCCCCAAAAGGTCCGGGTGCGTGGTTGCGTCATGATCTTGTCGGCTTCCAGCCGACGGCAGTGACGCGCATGCGCCGAACTTAGAAATTCCGCTCTGAGTGAGCGGCCGGCGTCAGAGGTGCCGTGCCGCTCAGTGAAGGAGGATGCTGTACTGCGTGGGTCCGAGGATGACAGGTAAGGTATCGTGACAGTATGGCTCTTATCTTCCTCAATCTAGGTTATTTTCCCAAGGCCTCTGCATTATCTGGTATTGCAACAGTTAAAAGCGAAGTGCCTACAATCAGGCCAGTCATACAATCACTGAGTTACTCTCGATGGAATTTTGTGCGGAGGAAGTCTGTTGGTGGCTGCTTCACATGCAGGCCTGGAATGGCAAGGCAATGTTTGGTCGCTCGACAGACTTCATCATAGAATCAGATGTCAGCCTTTGCACACTGCGCAGATTCGTTAACAGGAGGACCCTGACTGGACAAAGAGATTGGCTTACACATAAATTGCCTGGAACTGATTGTGGGAACCTTTGCCATCTGCAGTCTGGCCAAAGACTTGTCCAATTGCTGCATTCTGCTCTGCATGGACATTATTTACGCGGTCTCTTACATCAGTCATTTGGGCAGAGCCAGGTCCCAGGCTCTTACAGAGGTGACGAAGGACATCTACACGTTCTGCCTCTCATGCTGCATCGCACTCTGAGGGCAGACTATCAAACAGGGGTTACCAACCCCACGGCAGATTGGGTCTCTCAACATTGGTGGGATGGCAGCAATTGGCAGCTGGGCGACGGTTTTTGCACAGATTGGTGGCATTCAGGGGCCTGCTTCGAATGGATCCCTTTGCCTTACGGACCAATCGACAATTTCAGAGGTATTTCAGGCAGCTTTTGGATCCGGAGTGATGGATATGTGTCTCACCCCATACCCTTCTGTGTGTTTTCCCACCCAAGCTGCTCTGTTTGTTAGGGGAATGGGGTGACTGGCAGGAGGTGGATCATTGTGTGCTCTCCTCCTGACAGTCACTCGGGGTTGGCCAGAAGATCCTCAGCAAGGTAGGAGGCAACGACCTTACAAAGGCAAAGACATAGAGCTACAAGAGGCTATTACCGGGCCTTGGAGTGGCTGGGCTTAACTTAACTAAACTAGAACCTAGGAAGTAACAGGACTAAAGTAGACAAATATATTTCAGGCCAGAAAGGAACAGACACAAAAAATCCCCCAGAAAATATACAAAATTGTGTACCGGACAAAATACAGGCTGGTATAGGAAAAAAAACGTAGTGAAACAGGCCAAAGTCAAAAATAGGAACTGGAATGGGTCAACAAGGGCATTTCTACTAAGCAGTGAGCTGTATGTATTTATTTTATTTGGGCAGCAGAGTTTCCTTGTAACAATCGCCATGGACAAAGTGTATCCCCCTTTCAAGAGACAATTGTGCTTGAAAAGGTGAAACACAAATTTAGAGGAAGTGGAAGGTGAAAAAACACCTGCCATGATATGTTGTCTTTCTTAAAAGGCATTTTCAGTATTCCTTCATTTGTTATAAATGCTAATCCTATTTTACTCCTTAATAGGGGTTTGAGTTAGGCTTCATATTCATAATGTCAGTGGAATGGGTCGTCTCAAGAAAGCACTTGATAATCCACTTGACAAACAAATGATATTCAACTTGGCAACATTGTTAAAGGTTAGTGATACAGAATTTAGGCTTAGTTAGAATATTGACGTTAAGCACATCAGTGAGGCAAACATTGAGAATCCAACCTTCAAGCTCCACCTCGTTATGGTGCAGTCATAGTGAAAGATATTCGTTGACAGACTTTACACTTAACTATATTTTTTATTTTTTGAATTTTTTATTTTTGCAGTGCATATTATGGATACAAACTGGCTTGAGGTACCCCAAAGGCAATCCTCGAGCTGCTTAGCATAAGTAACAAGTAGGGTAATCGTTAGACAATACACAATTTTATATTATATGGTAGCAGTAACGTTGGTGAAACATAAGAGTATTAAAGGTAATTAACAAGCATGGCATGACATATCCCCTTACTGATAAGAGATAGGTACTATGTGTAGATAGTCATGGTAAGGTAAGGGATACAGTAGAGTTTACCACCCCAGATAGCCCCAGCCCCCCAGCAGAATAGATTATAGGAATAGCAGCAGAATAGGTTGCATTACCCTCTGGACCTGGCAAAGTAAAAGAAGTGTGAGGTGCATCACTAGTAAGTTACACGTGTATGGCAATTAAGAGGTCCAGTACGGCCCAGGTACCCCATACTGGGTAGGCGCTGGGTTCAGAGGCCCATCTTGGTGGTCAGCCTATCCCCCTTATAGGGAATTTAGTGTCCCAGGGTGCTTGGCTTCTCAGGCTGTCCGCCAGGGGAGACTCCTGCATTTTTTTTTGTGCTGCACTTGCATTCTACTCCTCTCCCGGACCCTGTGCGTTTCCTTCTGCATGTAGCTGGGGTTAAGAAGCTTTGCGGTTTGCCAGCCGGCTAATTTTACCGCCTTACGCTGCTTAGGCCGTCGTCGCTGTCTACGGTATGTCGGGCTCGTGGTGTGTGCAGTAGGTTGCTTCGGTGAGTAGCGGGATGGTTGTGGAGGTGCCTCGGTGGTCTCAGTGGGTGTCAGCCTGCTTTCCAGCTTTTTCCAAAAGGCGTCGAAGATTGCCTCTAGGCGCCGGTGTGTATCAGGAATCTCCCCTCCAGGAGTATAGGGACGCGTGTCGTCCGCCATCTTAGCTGATGCTCCACCTTGCTTGCGGGTGTTTGTGGCTCTGCTGCGGCTCTCCGGTAGGGTTTGGGAGCCATCAGGGTAGGGACCGGGATAACCCCCGCCGGTCCAAAGGGGGGGGTAGCAGGGCTCCAGGTACATGTTCAGCACTTCGGTCGCGCCGTTCTGGGAGAGCGGCCGCCTCTCCCCTCCTCAGCGCTCACTAGGCCTCAGTGAAGCTCGGCGTCTGGAGTGCTTGAAAAGGCTGATGGAAGCATTCGCAAGTCGGGTCTTCTCTGTGTACAGTTAGGGGTAAGTCGCTTGATGCCCGGTTTTGGCTATTTCAGGCAAAATAGCCGTTTTGCTTAGTGTGTTCCTGGGAGCTCACAAGAAACACAACCAGTCGCCATGCTTGTCAGGCCCCGCCCCACTTAACTATTTTTTAACCTCCACAGTGGTTCTTTTAGATTAAATTGATTATATTAAACAGTCCTTTAAGGGGACAGAAAAAAATCTATTAAGAATATATGATCAGTCGAAAACCTTCTGCAATGAACTGGCTTTGATTGTCAAGGAAACTGCAGAGAGAGAGGCTGTGACGGTAAAAGGAGACTTCTTTTGTCAGCTCCTGGAGTAGATTTTTTTGCTTTTATTACTTGCTTGATCCGTAGAAATATTTCTAATCCCTCCAGGTAGATCTATTTTTTCCTAAATTGGTTTCTGTAAGGACATGTTATCGCCTTCCTGTGGTGTATCACCAAATTAATATAAATATTACACATGGTTCGTCTACATTAAAAGGTATTTATTTAGAAGACAACAACACAATACTATAAATGTATCACAAACACACAGCCCAGACCCATGGAGCAACAACCCTTTTAAATCTATCTATATAGTAATCCCCTTCCCCACACGTTTGATCTCACCCACGGTTAGGCCTTCACATCTAGTAATGGCTCACTGCTGCAAGTCCAACATCACATCCACCAAGGAAGAAAAGGAAGCAATAGAGTGTAACATGGTTCCCCATGCTAGCACATGGCGTCTGCACATCTGCTCTGCAGCAGAGCCAAGAAGGAACAGAGAGAAATGAGGATAGTGGGGGGAGTGGTTATCTCTTTCCTGACTTGTAAATTACCATGTCAATTACCATATCAAAGTAAAGCTTATCCCCCTGTAAGAAAGATCTACATGAACTTGATCACATGACCCCTGGTCACCATGCTAGTTTGATGACAGAATGTCACCACACTTCCTATGACAGTTTGTGTATGGGTCTGTAGGAAGATCTTTACATTTGGTCTAATAATACATGGAGGCAAAATTTGACCTCAACCGTCTTTTCATTGATGATAACATTTTCATGTAGATAGTGGGCCATTGATTTTTTTATTTATCTTTATAGAATTTGGGTAAACTTTGATCAGATTTTGGTTACCATTTACACATACAACAAACACATTTTCTATTGAGTTCTATGATTTATTACTGGAATAAATTTTCTTTTTTGAGTTTTACAGCAATCAACATATACACACAAGTCCAAAAGTTTTGTGTCGTCATAACCTCACGGTATTCATTAATTGTGTGTTTTATAATTTTTTTTAATGTAAGTTACTGTGTATACTATATTTAAAGAGAAGCTAGTGTACCAAGGAGTGAGCTGGGATGGCTAACAGATATCCAGATATGAATACTAAATCCAGATAAAGGAAAATAAAAAAGGGAAAAAAACTTGCCCAACGGCCAATACCATGTGTGCTGTGAACAAACACAAATGTAAAAAGACGAATACAAAGAAAAATCCCAAAATGAAATCTAAATCAGAAATAGGAGTATGGTAGATCTAAAGAAGTAGTCACCACCCAGTCAGGTAACTATAAACGTGGTCTGAATAGATCGTACTGCCTATTCCAGGATAAAGTGCAAAGGTATCACCAATATCATGAATATAATAATATGCAAACGTCTGTACCAAAAGTTATACTGAGTAGGTGATGTATCAGGGAATAGTCAATGGCTACTAAGATCGGGATGAAATCAGTATTATGGCATATAGTACGTGCACTGCAATGCCTGCAACTGTTGCACACATATAGGTAGAATAAGTAATAAGTGATTTCAATAGCATGGAGTAAGCCACAAAGTCGGCCAAAATACTAATATGGAATCAAACTCCAATCACTCCCATGAATAGCAGGCATGGATTAATACAATTGAGGTTTATTATAAAGACACGTTCAGCTAGAGTAGTGCCAAGAGGAGAGGGCGGGTAATAGTACTGAGAGTATTAAGTCTCTTGGCAAGGTGGTCTACTGCCTGTGAATGATGAGCCTTCTTGCCTGAATTAGAACTACACAAATGGTCTGAGTCATTAAAGGTCTATGTAGTAGTAACTATGCACTAAATAGATGGCCATGCTAACATGCCCCCCCATGCCTTCGAGGGCACCTCAAGCTATTCCCATTCATACTGTTAGAGCGAGAGCAGAGAGAGGGTAATTATGCTGTAATTCTACTGGCTGTGAATGAGGAGCCTTCATGCCAGAATTAGAGCTAAACAAATGGTCTGATTCTTTAGATGTCTATGTACAGGTAACTTTGCACTGTAATAGTAGCCGTGCTAACATACCCCCCCGTGCCTTCAAGGGCACCTCAAGCTATTCCCATTGATACTGTTGGTACAAGATCCTTAATAAAGCTGGGTAGTTAAAGGCATGCTGGTAAGCCAGATAGCTAGTGAACGAAATAATCAATAGATACAATGATAAGTCCTTGTGCTGTCAACTGATGATACGAGACAGCACCATGTGGACCCCTGATGCGCGCCTTTTGCCCGACCTGGCTCGTCAGAGGGGACGTCCTTGTAAATCCTATTCAGCACCACCGGTGTGCCATGCCAGAATGAGATAAACTTTTAATTGACCTCTAGGTATCTGGTGCATATTGAGCTTTTATGTTGTAGTACTAGGATTTTGTCCCACTGTTTCTCCATAAACTCCATACCCTAATGTTCCTCCCATTGCCATTTAAACATATGATCGTCGTTTTTATCTCCTGTCAGAAGAGTCTGGTATAGGCAAGCGATTGTTCTGGGTAGTTCCCTTCTTATCCGGTACATCTCTTCAAACCATGTTAAATCATGTTATAGTTTAGCCTTGTTCGGTAGACTGTTTTTGTAGCATGCTATTTAAGTGTATGGGATTATTATATCATCGCCGTTTCGTTTTGATCTCCCAGAATATCTGTCAGTGATTTTAATCCATTAGTAGTCTGAATTGTTGGGAACATGGATCCCCTGCTCTATAAAGGAGAGCTCTCCTCATCTGAAGCCACGTGCAAGAGCTTTATTATATGTCAAATGCAGCACCGCGTCCTCGGTATGGGTTCAATCCTGGTGTTCCTACGTATTGTTTTCAATGTATTTAGTGTATGCGTCATTGGAGCTGTGCAGTTATTGAGATTATTATTAGCGCCAACAGATTCCGCAGCGCTTTTCAATGGGTGGGTTAACAAACACGTAACAGACAAGCTTGACGCACAGGAACAGAGTGCCCTGCTCAATAAACTTACATGCTAGAGGGAGTGGGGTAAAGTATTACAAAAGGTAAGGGAAGTATTAGGGAAATAGATTGTTAGAAGACCCTGAAGAGTAGTTTTTTTTTTTTTTTTTTTTTTTAGTTTAATGACAATTGCAGGAGAGGAATCAGTTGGGAGCCATTAACAGTTAAACTGAAATGCTTTTGTAAAAAGTGAGGTTTTAATTATTATTTTTTTTTGAACGGTGGAGACTGGATAAGTGTCAAGGGGAAGGGAGTTCCACAGGAACTGTGCAGCCCTAGAAAAGTCTTAAAAGCGAGCATCAGAGGTTGGAGTACGACCAGAGGATAGACGTAGGTCTTCGGCAGAGCGTAGGTGCCTAGATGGAACATACTTGTGTATTAGGGAGGAAAAATATGTGGGAGTAGCATTAAGTAAAAATTTGAAAGCAAGAACCAGAATGTTACATTGAGCTCTATATCTTACAGGAAGCCAATGCAGGTATAACTGCTTATTTCTGTAGACCACGCGCATGACTATAAGGAAGCTCCTATCCCTCTTACTTTTAACTCTACCCATAGCTTGTGTTTAGAAGCAGTATGCCACTTTCATATATCCTCTGTAAGGATGTCGTAGTTGTGATCTCCTGCCTTTTCAGACATAATTAATAATCCTCAATATCAAGGATATGAAGAAAGCCTTAGGCAGAGAGAACTGGCATTATTACCACCATCAGAAACCGGTGGATGTTTGGAGAATATCTTCCCTGAATTCACCTTGAATTCTGACTTTAGTGAATAACTCAGACATTTAACTCAGAAACATTGGGTCTATTGGGCAATTTCTCAACCATCTACTAATGTTAGTATTTTATCAAAACATTTTATCCGAATATGAATTTCCAATGCCCAGTTGTACTTTAGCTGCCTAGAGCACCTATTTAAGTAATACAGATTTCAAACAAATTACCTTTTTTTCCATGTTAGATGTACAGCTTATATTGGCCTATTGGAGGTTTGCAATGCAAAAGAGGGTGAAGTTGTACTTGTTAATTGTGCCGCTGGAGCTGTCGGAATGATAGTTGGTCAGATTGCCAAAATCAAGGTATGTGAAACGTGTATATCGATAGACCTGAAACCTCTGTAGCAACTGGAAAATCAATTACATGTTGGAAATATGAAATTATCAACTTAATGACAATATCTAAGTGGATTAATAAAAGATAATTAGCATGAGGGTAGAATAAATTACTGTAAGTAATTCCGCACATGATAAATACCTCCCAAAAATCTGGATCTGTCATGGCAGCCATAATGTAAGGCTTGTGTATCACTAGCCAGAATTAGACTCTTGTCAGCCATTTTTTACCATGTATCACCAATGGCATACATTGCACTAAGAGCTAACCTGACCATTCTCCTTCCTTTCACACTTTCATATCTCCCAACAATGAAAGTTATTCATCATGGTCACCTGAAACAGCTCTTTAGAAAATGGCTCCCTAATTTGCCATCCTTTGTATATCACATACATTGTATAAACATACTGTGTATACCACATGCATTGTGTATACATGCAGCACATACAATCTATATAGATATATGCAATTGCCATATTTAATGGTACCAAATTGGAGAGAAAGCTGTGATTAGTCCCTTTTTTGTTATCCCTAAATATGGCAGTACCACATATATAATGTATGTAATGCATGTATATAGAATGTACATGACATACACAGTATAGCACATTAGGGAGCTATATGATAGACAGCTGATAAACATTTTCTTAATTCTGGTCTTTTGGCTGTTTAGTAGGCAGCTCAATAATTAAAGGGACACTATAGTCACCTGAACAACTTTAGCTTAATGAAGCAGTTTTGGTGTATAGAACATGCCCCTGCAGCCTCACTGCTCAATCCTCTGCCATTTAGGAGATAAATCCCTTTGTTTATGAACCCTAGTCACACCTCCCTGCATGTGACTTGCACAGCCTTCCATAAACACTTCCTGTAAAGAGAGCCCTATTTAGGCTTTCTTTATTGCAAGTTCTGTTTAATTAAGATTTTCGTATCCCCTGCTATGATAATAGCTTGCTAGACCCTGTAAGAGCCTACTGTATGTGATTAAAGTTCAATTTAGAGATTGAGATACAATTATTTAAGGTAAATTACATCTGTTTGAAAGTAAAACCATTTTTTTCCCATGCAGGCTTTGTCAATCATAGCCAGGGGAGGTGTGGCTAGGGCTGCATAAACAGCAACAAAGTGATTTAACTCCTAAATGACAGTGAATTGAGCAGTGAAATTGCAGGGGAATGATATATACACTAAAACTGCTTTATTTAGCTAAAGTAATTTAGGTGACTATAGTGTTCCTTTAACTTATGTGGGATAACCATTTTTAAGGATGCCAAATTAGGGACCTCTTTGCTGAACAGAGCCCCACTTGGACTAATGGGCATATGTTCTTCAGAAGCTACTGACATTTTTTTTCTGAATTGTGTTTCGTTTCAAAATGATGATTTCTGAATTTGTGATTGGCATAAAGGGAGTGTAGACATCAATTTATATTTGTAATTTATCTTTAGCTTTTTGTTAACTATTGTTGGTGTAGGCATACTTAAATTTTTCCATATCTGGCAATGAGGTTTCTGGCAGCCAACTTTCTTTTTAAAACCATAAATTGTAATGGTTTACTCAGGGGCCATTTTCTTTCTCTATTTGTTAAAGCGGCACTGTCATGCCGAACTTACCTTTCCTCAATCTCTTCCTCTTCTCCCCCTCTCTCAGGATCTGTTATTCTTTTCTTCCTGTCTTCTTTAGTTTTCTTTAAAATCATAAGACAAAGTAGGGACTCTGTCTTATGGAGGATTCCTCCGCTTGACCAGCTCTGACCAGCGGAGGAGCAAAGTGTGCTTCATTTCCGCTGGTCAGAGCAATTTTCCCATGATCCCTAGCTTTCCTCCCAGTTCCCACAATGCTTCCTGTCAGTATTGCCGAACGTCCTGTCACTTAGACAGAACGCCGGCAAAACTGCCGAATTGCATCCTAACAGAATGAGCACTGTTTCTCCATTGGTGTTAGGATGCAATTCGGTACTTTGTTCGGATCGGAATTTCATTCTGATGAATGAAACCCCGATCCTATTCATTGCTGTGGCTGCATCTTGCAGCCGCTTAGTAGATAACTCCCTAATTCCCACGGTATCAGGGAGCTATCTACTAAAAGGCTGAAAGACCTAAACTGGTCTTTCAGCCAACTTTACTAATACTAAGTAAAAATGAATAGTAAATAATATGCCCCTACTCGCTATACCGCGAGTAGGGGCATGTCTAGTAAGCAGTGAGCAGCCTGTGGCTGCTAACTGTAAAAAAAAAAAAAAAAAAAAATATTGCCCCCCACCCCTAAACGACGGGTGGGGGCTGTAAAGTAAAATAAGGGAGGGAGACCTATTGTCCCCCCCCCCCCCCCCCGGCCCCCACCCCTGAGCGGTGGGTGGGGGCCATAAAGATAATGAGGGGGGGGACCTGGACCTACTGTCCTCCCCCCCCCCCCGGCCCCCACCCCTGGGCGGCGGGTGGGGGCCATAATGGTAATAAGAGGGGGGGACCTACTGTCCTCCCCCCCCGGCCCCCACCCCTGGGCGGCGGGTGGGGGCCATAATAGTAGTAGGGGGGGGGGACCTACTGTCCTCCCCCCGGCCCCCACCCCTGGCCGGCGGGTGGGGGCCATAATGGTAATAAAAGGGGGGGGGGACCTACTGTCCTCCCCCCCCCGGCCCCCACCCCTGGGGGTCGGGTGGAGGCCATAACAGTAGTAGGGGGGGGGACCTACTGTCCTACCCCCCCCGGCCCCCACCCCTGGGCGGCGGGTGGGGGCCATAATAGTAGTAGGGGGGGGGGGACCTACTGTCCTCCCCCCCGGCCCCCACCCCTGGCCGGCGGGTGGGGGCCATAATGGTAATAAGAGGGGGGGGACCTACTGTCCTCCCCCCCCCCCGGCCCCCACCCCTGGGCGGCGGGTGGGGGCCATAATAGTAATAAGGGGGGGGGGACCTACTGTCCTCCAGCCCCCGGCCCCCACCCCTGGGCGGCGGGTGGGGGCCCTAATGGTAAAAGGGGGGGGGACCTACTGTCCTCCCCCCTGGCCCCCACCCCTGGGCGGCGGGTGGGGGCCATCATAGTAATAAGGGGGGGCTACTGCCCCCCCCCCCGCCCCCACCCCTGGGCGGCGGGTGGGGGCACTAAGTAAATTCCCCCCCCCCCATCAAGGTGACTAGGGGTGCCCAAGCCCCTAGTCACCCACCCCCCACCCAAATAAAAAATGCCCCTACCTACCCCCCTCACCCTAAAAAATAGTGAGGGGGGAATAAAATTGCTAACCTGTAAAGTAAAATTAAACTTACCATTCGACGTCTTCTTTTTTCTAAAATCTTCATTTTTCAGCCCCAAAAAAGGCCAAATAAAAAACCATCAAAAGCCGTCGAACTAAAAATAAAATAAAAAACCCGAGCGCAAAAAAAAAAAAAACAGACGAAAAAGAAAAAACCCGAGCGCACATAAAAATAATCCATCTTCACCCATGGAGGGCTCCGCGCAGACTGAGCTCCGCAGGGCGGGGCAAGGCTTATAAAGCCTTGCCCCGCCCTGCAATTAGCCTAAGAACACTCTGATTGGTGGGTTTAAGCCAATCAGAGTGCTCTTTGTAATTTTACAAGCGTGGGAAAGTTCTTTGGAATTTTCCCACGCTTGTAAAATGACACAGAGCACTGTGATTGGATGGCTTGAAATCCATCCAATCACAGTGCTCTTTGTAATTTTACAAGCGTGGGAAAGTTCTTTGGAATTTTCCCACGCTTGTAAAATGACACAGAGCACTGTGATTGGATGGATTTCAAGCCATCCAATCACAGTGCTCTGTGTCATTTTACAAGCGTGGGAAAGTTCTTTGGAATTTTCCCACGCTTGTAAAATGACACAGAGCACTGTGATTGGATGGCTTGAAATCCATCCAATCACAGTGCTCTGTGTCATTTTACAAGCGTGGGAAAGTTCTTTGGAATTTTCCCACGCTTGTAAAATGACACAGAGCACTTTGATTGGATGGCTTGAAATCCATCCAATCACAGTGCTCTGTGTCATTTTACAAGCGTGGGAAAGTTCTTTGGATTTTTCCCACGCTTGTAAAATGACACAGAGCACTGTGATTGGATGGCTTGAAATCCATCCAATCACAGTGCTCTGTGTCATTTTACAAGCGTGGGAAAATTCCAAAGAACTTTCCCACGCTTGTAAAATGACACAGAGCACTGTGATTGGATGGATTTCAAGCCATCCAATCACAGTGCTCTGTGTCATTTTACAAGCGTGGGAAAATTCCAAAGAACTTTCCCACGCTTGTAAAATTACAAAGAGCACTCTGATTGGCTTAAACCCACCAATCAGAGTGTTCTTAGGCTAATTGCAGGGCGGGGCAAGGCTTTATAAGCCTTGTCCCGCCCTGCGGAGCTCAGTCTGCGCGGAGCCCTCCATGGGTGAAGATGGATTATTTTTATGTGCGCTCGGGTTTTTTCTTTTTCGTCGGGTTTTTTGTTTTTTTTGCGCTCGGGTTTTTTATTTTATTTTTAGTTCGACGGCTTTTGATGGTTTTTTATTTGCCCTTTTTTGGGGCTGAAAAATGAAGATTTTAGAAAAAAGAAGACGTCGAATGGTAAGTTTAATTTTACTTTACAGGTTAGCAATTTTATTCCCCCCTCACTATTTTTTAGGGTGAGGGGGGTAGGTAGGGGCATTTTTTATTTGGGTGGGGGGTGGGTGACTAGGGGCTTGGGCACCCCTAGTCACCTTGATGGGGGGGGGGGGGGAATTTACTTAGTGCCCCCACCCGCCGCCCAGGGGTGGGGGCGGGGGGAGGACAGTAGGTCCCCCCCCATTATCGTTATGGCCCCCACCCGCCGCCCAGGGGTGGGGGCCGGGGGGGAGGACAGTAGGTCCCCCCCCCTTTTACCATTAGGGCCCCCCCCGCCGCCCAGGGGTGGGGGCCGGGGGGGAGGACAGTAGGTCCCCCCCCCCTTTTACCATTAGGGCCCCCACCCGCCGCCCAGGGGTGGGGGCCGGGGGCTGGAGGACAGTAGGTCCCCCCCCCCCTTTTACCATTAGGGCCCCCACCCGCCGCCCAGGGGTGGGGGCCGGGGGCTGGAGGACAGTAGGTCCCCCCCCCTTATTACTATTATGGCCCCCACCCGCCGCCCAGGGGTCGGGGCCGGGGGGGGGGAGGACAGTAGGTCCCCCCCTTATTACTATTATGGCCCCCACCCGCCGCCCAGGGGTGGGGGCCTGAGGGGAGGACAGTAGGTCCCCCCTCATTCCCATTATGGCCCCCACCCGCCGTCCAGGGGTGGGGGCCGGCGGGGGAGGACAGTAGGTCCCCCGTCCCCCCCTTATTACCCTTATTACCCTTTTTTTTTTTTTTTTTTTTTTTTACAGTGAGCAGCCACAGGCTGCTCACTGTTTAGTGGACATGCCCCTACTCGCGGTATAGCGAGTAGGGGCATTGGGGAGATTTTAATCTCCCTTGTGCTATTATGGGGGTCATATTGACCCCCATAGAGTGAGGAGGGGACTTGGGGGGCTTATGAAGTGGTGGGGAGCAGTGCTCCCCACCGCTTCTGTCTTTACATATTGCAAGGAGGGAGCTGCACGCCGGTAGCTCCCTCCTTGTAATAAACCGAACAAACACACGAACACTGATACACAGTGTTAGTTTGTTCGTCTGATTTTTTCTATTCATTCATTCGTCTGTCTGATGAATGAATGAATAGGTGAAATTCCCGTTCGCATGTCCAGATGTTTCACTGGGCATGTGCGGGAATCTCAGGGCTATCTAGTGTGGGTAGATGACGTGTCCCACAGGGACTTCACCTACCCACACAAAGATGGCGGCGCCCTGAATATAGATCGGGGCAGAAAATAAAGAATAAAAAATAGGTAATGTGGGGGGCATAGGGGCATTTGGGGGTGACTAGGGGGTCGATTGGATGTAGTTGAGGCGGGAGGGGCGTTAAAAAAAAAACGGAATTCGGCATGACAGTGCCGCTTTAACCCCTTAAGGACCAAGCTTCTGGAATAAAAGGGAATCATGACGTGTCACACACGTCATGTGTCCTTAAGGGGTTAAACAATCCCTCTATGACATTCTTAAGAGACCATGTTAAACCACAATCTTCTGCACAAACCATTCTGTTATACTGCAAATCTATTGCAAAACACTTGTTGAACACTTGAGGGACCAGAGTAATAATTTTGTTTTGATACAGTAGTAGTGTGCAGTAATTGGCTAGATATATGCACACTGCATCCAAAGTTGTCTTTCACCCAAGGGCAAAT
The DNA here is from genome assembly GCF_036172605.1 of Pelobates fuscus. NCBI lineage: Eukaryota > Metazoa > Chordata > Amphibia > Anura > Pelobatidae > Pelobates > Pelobates fuscus. The sequence continues at coordinate 260,156,577 of NC_086321.1, forward strand.
CCCTAAGTGTGCATCTCATTGCTTAATGTCTTGTAACTGCTAATGGCATGTTAATTGAAAGCTTTATGTGAGACAGCATTTTGCTTATGAGACAGCATTTTGCTTATTAGCACATACATGCTGTACTTAAATGAGAATTTGTCATGCTTTTTCCTTATTTGTTTACACAATGCAAGAGGGATTTTTATGTATCTCATTAATGTCTGCCTCATCTCTGGTGCATATCAATGAGTTAATGGAGAGTGATATGTAGATGTTAATTTTATTTACATGCAACTACTGGGAATATATTCCTTAAAAGCAACTACACATTCAGCTTAGTAGCTGTACTGGGAAATTCAGTTTATTCGTTCAGTTAATAGTATAATCTCGGCTGGAAAATTCATTCAATTACAAAGTAATATAGTCTTCTTTACATAATTAAGATTATTTAGCAAGTTTTACACATGTAAAAAACACACTTTCACAGTTAAGTTATAACTTTAAATTCACGAGAACCTTCAGTTTTTGATTATTTTTTTTTGTTCCCTGTCCAGGGTTGCAAAGTGGTTGGATCTGCTGGCTCAGATGACAAAGTTACCTACCTTAAGGAAATTGGGTTTGATGAAGCCTTTAACTACAAGACAGTAAGCTCTTTGGAAGAAGCTTTGAAAAACGCATCACCAGAAGGCTATGATTGTTATTTTGAAAATGTAAGTATAATGAAATAAGATTAAAATAGGCAAAATTGTGTTAATAGCATCACACCATAGAACACTGCATTCTACGCACAATCCTAATGAATATTAACAGAACAAAGTATTCAGTGAAATAAAAATAGTGGAACAAAAGAATGAAAAAACAAAGAAAAAAAAAATGAAACTAGACACTACCAACAGGTGTCCCTAGAGAGTTGGGTAAGTAATAGCTAAATAGAGTCTAGATATATGATATATTAAAACTTAACTTTTAATGTTGTAATTAGAATAAAATAAGAGAGAAAGGTAAAGCAATAGTTAAAATAGGGTAAGCAGTCTGTTAGTATAAGCTGTGCCAGTAAAGCAACAGTTCTAGTGATTCTAATTACAACATTAAAAGTTAAGTTTTAGTATGTTATTTGTCTAGATAGACTCTATTTTAGATATTACTTACCCAACTCTCTAGTGACACCTGCTGGTAGTGTCTAGTTTCATTTTTTATTTTTCTTTGTTTTTTTCATTCTCTTGTTCCACCGTTTTTATTTCACTGAATACCGTACTTTGTTCTGTTACAGATGTAGTTAAACTATCATTGGCAGAAGCATCCTTTAGAATGTAGTACAATCTAATGTTTAAATGGACTATATAGATAGCAGATGCAAAACTATAAAAATAAAATGTTCCTTTTCCAATGGTCTTCCTTTGGTTTTAGTATTGAGCACTGAACATTTTATCTTATAGGATATGTAGTTCAGCACATGGCAGAAATGTAATTATAAAAAGGCATGTGTAATTCTGTTGCACAAGATTTTTGTTTTTGTTTTTTTGTGTTCTTTATTAATACGATTTCTCCTGTTTATATACACAGGTAGGGGGTAAATATGCCGATGTAGCCCTGGAACAAATGAAACAATTTGGAAGAATTGCTGTGTGTGGGGCCATCTCTATGTATAATGATTCAGTGCCTCAAACAGGTATATTATGAAATTCCACAGTGTTATTTTGGTAGCTATTGTCTACTTCAAGTCAGCTTTTTTAATCAGGAATATGCTATTCTGAAATAAATCTTACTTGGCTAAATATATAAGTGCGTATTATAAATGATAAACATTTTATATCACTGTTAAAGAATAATATGATAGAAATAAGGAGCATGACCTGTATTAAAATCCTATAACTCATCTAGCAGATGATGAATTCAGTTGTCAATTTAAGCTAGTAACTTAACAACTATGGAAGAACCAAAGAGCAGGAGAGAATGTGTACTGGAATATGGCAACAAATTATGGAGGGCTATAGTAATACAAGAAGGGTCACTTCGAAAGATAGTAGGCTTTCCTAAAGAGGGGTTTTTGTTTGTTTTTAGTGACTTTCTAAAGGACTTCTGAAAGTCTCTCACAGGGTAAGGCAATAAGAATAGAGAAACCCTATATAAGCAGTGTGAGGTAGAGCAGATGACAGCCGAGTGAGTAGAATTGTTGAAGGTTTTGTAAGTTAGTATCAACAGTTTGAATTGGATCCTGAAGGATACAGTAAGACAATGCAAGGATTACCAAAGGGGTGAGGTATTGGAGTAGTAGTGTTTTTTTTTACACACTACTCTTAGGTTTGCCATCTGATTGGTATTTTACCGGCACAGCCGGTATTTGAGGCTGCCTGGCCGTGCCGGTATTGCAGTAATACCAGCAATACAAATGCAGGCAGGGCCAGACTGGCCCACCGGGATACCGGGAAATTTCCCGGTGGGCCGTCGGCACCTGGGGCCAGGCAGACAGCTGGGTCTGCTGGCGGCCGCTGGCTGGGGGAGGTCTGCTGGCGGCCGCAGGGGGAGCTGGCTGTTCTGTCTCTGCTCCCCCGCCCTCACGCGCAGCTTAATGAGACCGGGGCCGGAATATGACGTAAGAACAGCCAGCTCCCCCTGCGGCCGCCAGCAGACCTCCCCCTGCAGCCACTAGCCCACCCAGCTGGTCACCCACAGGTAAAATTATGTCAGTGTGAGTGTGTGTGTCTGTGTCATTGTGTGTGTGTGTCTGTGTCATTGTGTGTGTGTGTATCTGTGTCATTGTGTGTCTGTCATTGTGTGTGTGTCTGTGTCATGGTGTATGTGTCTGTGTCATGGTGTGTGTCTGTGTCATTGTGTGTGTGTGTGTCTGTGTCATGGTGTGTGTATGTGTCATGGTGTGTGTATGTGTCATTGTGTGTCTGTGTCATGATGTGTGTGTCTGTGTTATTGTGTGTGTGTATGTGTCATGGTGTGTGTCTGTGTCATGGTGTGTGTCTGTGTCATGGTGTGTGTGTCTGTGTCATGGTGTGTGTGTATGTGTCATGGTGTGTGTGTCTGTGTCATTGTGTGTCTGTGTCATGGTGTATCTGTGTGTCTGTGTGTATTTAAAAAGTGGTTTTACTCAACTTTTTTTTTCTCCCCACGCCGTGCTGGTCTCCCCTCGACTGGCCCTGCCTCTATGGCTGAGATCATCAAGCATGATGATCTGAGCCAATCCAATGCTCTGCCATAGGATTGGCTGCAAAGGCCCTGATAGTAGGTGCTGCACACTGTGCAATCACGCTGTGCAGCACTGACACAGGAAGCACCTCTAGTGACTGTCTGAGTGACTGTCACTAGAGGTGTCACTAGGAAGCAATGTAAACACTGCATGTGAGTATGCTTAATGTATAATTAAACGTATAACTCTAAAAGGACCAATATTATATATTAGAAAAAGATATATATATATATATATATATATATATATTACTCAACCATCTGGGGTGGCAAGACATTGCCTTACATATTACATATGGCAATATATGGCACAATGACTTATGGGGCTGGCATAGATTTTTTTTTTTCCAGGGCTGCTTTGTATCCCCAGTCCGGCCCTGAATGCAGGTATTTTTCTCAAAATAAATGGAGATTACTCTGCAATACCAGCACCGGCCAGTGTGTGGAGAGAGGCAGGGATAGGAAGTTACAGCATATCCCTACCTCTCTCTACTACTCACTGATCTGTGGGGGAGCAGCTACACAGCACAGAGAGTCCAGACAGCAGCTCTACACCTCAGGTAAGTGAGGGATGGGGGGAAAGGCAGCAGGGACACATGGGGACACTGAGACACTAGGTGACACAGACACTAGGTGACACAGACACTAGGGGACAGAGACACTAGGGGACACATTGGGACACATACACTAGGAGACAAAGACACTGGGAGACCTGGAAACACTGAGACACCTGGGGACACTGGAAAACATGGGGACACTGAGACACTTGGGAACACTGAGACACTAGGGGACACTGGGACACTAGGGGACACTGGGACACTAGGGGATACTGGTACACATGGGGATGCTGAGACACATGGAGATGCTGTGAGACATAGGGACATTGGGAGACACTGAGACATTGGGACACGGATACACTATGTCCCCATTTCTCCCAGTGTTCCCATGTCCCCCATCCAGTGTCGCTAGTGTCTCCCAGTGTCTGTGTTCCATGTCTCTCAGTGTGCCTAGTGTCCCCATGTATCCCAGTGTACCTATTTGTCCCAGTGTCCCCATGTCTATGTCCACAACTGTCCCCATGTCTCCCAGTATCCCCAAGTGTCTGTCTCCCAGCCAGTGTCCCCAAGTCTCCCAGTGTCCCCAAGTCTCCCAGTGTCCCCAAGTCTCCCAGTGTCTGTGTTCCCATGTCTCTGTGTCCCTAGTGTCTTAGTGTCCCCAAATGTTTCAGTGTCCCCATGTCTCCCAGTGTCTGTGTTCCTAGTGTCTCAGTGTGCCTAGTGTCCCTATATGTCCCAGTGTCCCCATGTCTATGTCCACAACTGTCTCCATGTCTCCCAGTGTCCCCAAGTGTCTGTCTCCCAGCCAGTGTCCCCAGTGTCCCGTAGTCTCCCAGTGTCTGTGTTCCCATGTCTCTGTGTCAATAGTGTCTTAGTGTCCCCAAATGTTTCAGTGTCCCCATGTCTCCCAGTGTCTGTGTCCCTAGTGTCTCAGTGTCCCCATGTCTCTCAGTGTCCCTATGTATCTCAGTGTCCCCATGTCTCACTGTGTCCCCAGTATCCTAGTGACATGGGGACACACTGGGACATTTGGACACTGGGAGAAATGGGGACACTGAGACAATGGGAGACTAGGGGACTGGGCGACATGGGGACACTGTGATACATAGAGACACAAATCACTGGGTGACTTGCGAGACTGAGACACTGGGAGCAATCCATCTATACAGCAGAATCAAACTGTGAGTAGTTTGTTGGTGATTTTACAGAATTTTCTCTGATGTCATTATAAAAATGATTAAGGCTGGTATTTTTTTTCCAAGAAAGGTGGCAACCCTAACTACTCTTCACATACTCTTGCTTAAATGCGCACTATAGGGTCAGGAACACAATCATGTATTTCTGACCCTATTATGTTAAAACCACCACCCTGGCCCCTTCTTGCCTCCCTAAGTATAGTAAAATATAACTTGTATTCAAGTCTGCTGCTGGCTCTGCCTCTGAACTGACTGTCTGCTGACATCATCAGAAGTGGTGGTCTGAGCAAATTACAATACTTCCCCATAAGATTGGCTGAGACTGTCAACTAGGCAGGTCAGTGGCAGAGCCAGCACAAGTCCAACATAGCCCTGGCCAATTAGCATCTCCTCATAAAGATAAATTGAATCAATGCATCTCTATGAGGAAAGTTCAGTGTCTGCATGCAGAGGGTGGAGACACTAAATGGCAGTGCTGCACAGTAGGCAGTGCTGCCCCAGGAAGCACCTCTAGCAGCCATCTAAGTAGTGGCCAGAGTTATTTTCTCTGAAAATACAGTGTTTACTGCAAAAGGCCTGAATGGAATGATTCTACTTACCAGAACAAATACAATAAGCTGTAGTTGTTCTGGTGACTATAGTGTCCCTTTAAGTTTGGAAGCTTAAGAGGGATATATGGGAACAAAACTTGCGTGGACTGGCTGACAATAAAATTAGTTTAGGTAATGCAGACGTTGGTCTCTCTAACACTGTGGCATGTCCCCTTTCTTCTACACTCACTACATACACATTTTCCCTGTCTCAGACTATATACCAGGAACTTCTGCCTGCTAGTAAGAAGGTAAGGAGACAAGTGGACCAGTGAGTGCTAGGGGACAGTCCTTAGAAAGCATGGAGTGAGCGCATCATTAGATGCATTTATGTCAAGCTCAGGGTGCTGCCTGCATAGTATGCCCTTAGTTGGACAGCCTGCAGGATTGGTGGGCAGCCTGACATGCATTCATGCCAGGCTGTCCTTCAAATTCTTTTGACAGACATGCCCCCTTTTTGGGCTGGTTCTCCCATTTTGGCAGGTCTGGTCACGTGATTCGCACCAGTGGCCCACCCTTTTACCCCGCCCATTGACTTCCTGCTTCACTGGACACTGCTGTTAGGGGTTATGGATTTACCTGAAAGATGAAAGCATAAATTAGAGAGAGATTAGCATAGAGCAGGGGTAGGCAACCTTTTAGCGGCACTGCGCCAAAATATGATTGTGATGTCCCGTAGCGTGTCATTCCGATTTCTTTAAATTGAGGTGTGCATGTTCTGTCATATTCTGCTTGTGCTATTAATACTGCATTTGCTTTGTATCATTGTATTTGTGCGTATATGAGCTATTATATTGTATGTTCATTAATAGTTTGTGGTATCATGTATAATACCTATAAATTTGGGCTGTATATGGGGGCTACTTGTGGAATTGTGTGTGAATGGATATGTCACATTGTGTATTTGGTAGTGTGTGTATGTGTGGGGCTGTTTGGGGTATTGCATGTTAGAGGCTGCATGTGGGGTTGTGTGCATGTATGTGGATTGTTGGTGGTTTTGTGTTTGTGCGGACTGTGTGTGTGTTTGTATTATTTGTATGAGGGGAGGGTTATTCTGCAGCTCTGAGGCTTCCCTGGGTTTTAGTGGGGACCAGGTTGGCCAGGTACAGCTCAAGGACAGAAGCTGCAACAGGAAGCTGTAGGCTGCTCTACTCCAGTGTGGATTCCCATTCACAAGTGCTGGGAGGAAGTGATCTGAGGTCACTTTCTCTACGTTCTGCAATGCATAAATGGAGGATTGTCCTTCATCACCTTTTCGTATTAGCAGATATCTGAAGTTTCACTGGGACTCCTGACAGGCCAGAGCCTGTTTGGCTCTTGTAGCCTTGAGTGCCGTGCAAAGGCACCTCGAGTGCCGCGCATGGCACTACTGCCGTAGGTTGCCTACCCCTGGCATACAGTATGTTTTTTTTCATATAGCTGCATCCTATGAGTTTCCCTCCAGCACCATCTCCATCAGATACATGAAGCTTGGGAGGAATGACTGTTTTAGTGTTTTTGGTCGATTAGATTCCGTAATTAGGCCCCATCATCAATTGTCAGCACCAGGCCCAGTGTGCTCTTAATCCGGCCCTGCCAAATGAGCCGGTGACAGCCTGAGGATTAAGCAAGGAAATTTGCTGAAATAAATATATATTACATGGTCATGGGAAATAGAAAGTACACCCTCTTTAAACATGATTTTACATATCAGGACATAACAATCATCTGTTCCTTAGCAGGTCTTAGGTAGATACAACCTCAAATGAACAACAACACATTATATATTATACTGTGTCATGATTTATTTAACAAAAGCAAAGGCAAAATGGAGAAGCCATGTGAGGAAAAGCTAAGAACACCTCATGATTCAATTGCTAGTAGAACCACCTATAGCAACAGTAACTTGAAGTAAATGTTTTCTGTGTGACTTAAAGGGACACTCCAGGCACCCAGACCACTTCTGCCCATTGGAGTGGTCTGGGTGCCAACTCCCACTACTCCTAACCCTGCAACTGTAATTATTGCAGTTTTTTTATAAATTGCAATAATTACATTGCAGGGTTAACTCCTCCTCTAGTGGCTGTCTACTAGACAGCCACTAGAGGGCACTTCCTGGTTTCTAGCAAAGATTTTCTTTGCTAGAGCGTCGCTGGACGTCTTCACGCTATGTGAGGACCTCCAGCATCGCTCATTTCCCCATAGAAAAGCATTGAAAATCTTTTTTCAACGCTTTCCTATGGGGAGCGCTAATGCGCATTAGGTCTCGGCCGGTGGGCGGGATCAGTCTTGCCCACCGGCCGACGGAATCAGAAGGAGGAGCGGCGTGGAGGAGGAGACAGCGACAAGGGACATCGCTGCTGCCTCAGGTAAGTGACTGAAGGGGTTTTCACCCCTTCAGTAACCGGGGATTGGTGGGTGGGAGGGAGAGGGAGCCTCCAGTGCCAGGAAAACGGATTGTTTTCCTGGCACTGAAGTTTCCCTTTAATCAGTATCTCACATTGTTGTGGAGGAATTTTGACCCACTATTCTTTATAATGTTGCTTTAGTGCATTGAGATTTGCTGGCATTTATGTATATAGCTAGAGGTGACAAGGAGAGGGGGGCATGTGACACAGAGGCACTGTGCTGCCGGTCTTTAAAGGACTCACACTTCACATACCCATCATCTTTAAAGTGCTCAGTCACTCTACAACTGGGACCTGAAGCACTCCTGCTGTGGCTCGTTGAAAAGTAGTGACAATTCAAACTGGGGCTGTGACTTTGAAGACTGATTTCAATCTGTTTTAATCTGTAATGTTAGTTGATTCTGTTAACCATGTCAGCTACATCTTGACCCCATATTACCACTGCAGATTAATAACATTGCCAGCAAAGATAATACAGATTTATCTCGGTATCTTTTTGTTTCATCCCTGTGTACACTGTGCTGAGAGCTAATAGTGAGTCAGCAGTAAGCTGAAATGGTTGGAGTCTATCGGTGTCTTGATGATAACCATGTGCACACTGTGTGCTGAGAGCTAATGGAATAGCTAACTTGTTTCATAAACGAAATATTTAAGGGAAAGCTACATTTATCATAGTAGAAGCACTACTGAAGATTAGTGTAACGAGTATATACCCCTACACGCAGGATCCAGCCAAACAGAAGACAGTACAGAGGAGAGATACGTCTACCGGACCTTAGAGTGGCCGGACTCGACGTAATAGGAGAAGACAGAGTCAGGAACGATCCGAGGTCAAGGGCACAAAGAGACAGCGTAAACGAAAACTAGCCGGGGTCTGGTACACAGGAATCAGCAAGCCGGCAAACAGTACAGACAAGGATAAAGCAAAAACGAAGTCAGAATACAAAGCCAAGGTCAAATACGAGAGACACAACTGAACACAACAAGCACTAAAGGGAACTGTAGCAGAAACCACGATAGGGCAAGGAACTAAGGGAAAAGGGTAAGTATAAGTAGCCTTCAAACTAATGAGCCTTCAAATCCCCCAACAGGTAAGTGTATGGGGTGATTGGCATGACAGGAGCCAGTGGGAGCTTTTTTGCAATTTAGGCTCCCACTGTCTCTTTAAGAGCGCGCCCGAGATTCGCGGCGCGCTCTTAGCTACAGGCGGGACACGTGGCCGCTTCTCGCGGTCACTGCCCGCCTTCCTGTTTGAGCAGTCGGATGAGCCGCAGGACCGCGCGCGGCTTGAAGAGAGGACCGCGGCCAGCCCCCGGACACGGTAAGTACCGCTACAGTACCCCCCCCTGAGGACACGCCCTCCGGACGGGCAGGACCAGGCCTGGCAGGAAAACGCGAATGGAAAGAACGTACAAGGCGGGGAGCATGAACAGCATCCGCAGAAATCCAACTGCGCTCCTCAGGCCCATAACCCTTCCAATGTACCAAGTACTGAAGCCGACCCCTGAGGAAACGAGAGTCAATAACAGCAGATACTTCGAACTCCTCATGACCCTCCACAGAGACAGGAGGGGGCGGGGGAGTATGCCGGGTATAGCGGTTGCGTACGTAAGGCTTCAACAACGAGGTGTGAAATACATTGGGAATACGCAGATTCTTAGGCAGACCCAAGGCATAAGAAACGGGATTAACCTTATGTATAATGCGATAAGGACCAATGAAGCGGGGAGCCAATTTCATAGAAGGCACCCGGAGGCGAATATTCCGTGTGGAAAGCAAAACCCTGTCCCCTACAACATAGGAAGGAGCCGCTCTGCGATGCTTGTCAGCCTGAGCCTTCTGGCGAGCAGCAGAGTCCACCAAAGAACGCTGAACCTGCTCCCAAGTATTACGCAAACCAGCCAAATGCTCATCCAGAACTGGCATGCCCTGTGAGGAGAATGCAGCCGGAAGAACAACGGGATGCTGGCCATAGACAACGTAAAAAGGGCTTTTGCCGGAAGAATCATGAGTGGCATTATTCCGAGCAAATTCAGCCCAAGGAAGCAGGTCAGACCAATTGTCCTGATGGTGAGACACAAAACAACGGAGGTACTGCTCCAGAGACTGGTTGGCACGTTCAGCAGCTCCATTAGACTGGGGATGGTAAGCGGAAGAAAATGAGAGGGAAATACCCATCTCCGAACAAAAGGCTTTCCAGAACCTGGAAATAAATTGGCTACCCCTATCGGATACAATAGATAAGGGAATACCATGTAATCGAAACACTTCTTTAGCGAAGATAAGAGCCAGTTCCTTGGAAGTGGGCAACTTGCGAAGAGACACAAAGTGAGCCATTTTGGAAAACCGATCTACTATCATTAGGATGACTGTGTTACCATTCGAAGGGGGTAATTCAACAATAAAATCCATTGATAGATTAGACCAAGGTCTCTCGGGAACGGGTAACGGATGCAACAGCCCACAAGGAACTCTACGAGAGGTTTTCATACATGCACAAGTAGTACAAGCACTTATATAGTCAGTAACATCCTTACGTAAGGTATCCCACCAGAGATACCGAGAAACGGCTGACACTGTTTTGGAAATACCAGGATGTCCAGCAGTCTTAGTATCGTGATACAGTGACAGAATATCCCGTCTCTCGGGAACGTCAACGAACAATTTATCATTAGGTCTCTCGCTAGGTGCCATGCTTTGTTTCGCTTGTATGGCCTGCAAGAGGGATGAGGAAATAGACAATATAGTAGTTGCTATTATCCTGTCTGGGGGAATGACAGGAGTGACATCAATCTCCTGTTTGTCAATAGTCTCGAATTGTCTGGACAGGGCCTCCGCTTTAGTGTTCCGGTCACCTGGCCTATAGGTAATTATATAATTAAAATGAGACAAGAACAGTGACCACCTAGCCTGCCTTGAAGACAATCTTTTAGCTTCGCTAAGGTAGGATAGGTTCTTATGATCTGTAAATATGAGAATAGGATCTTTAGTTCCTTCTAACAAATGTCTCCATTCTTTGAGTGCTAAAATGATAGCAAGGAGTTCGCGATTACCCACATCATAATTCCTTTCTGCTTTGGACATTTGTTTAGAAAAGAAGCCACGAGGATGCAATGGTTTGTCAGGAGACTCTCTTTGGGATAAGACAGCACCTACCCCTATATCGGAAGCATCCACCTCAAGTATATATGGCAATGAGGGGACAGGATGCTGTAAAATAGGGGCAGAGGCGAACGTAGTCTTAAGAAAGTTAAAAGCCTGAAGTGCCTCAGTAGACCAGACACGTGTATTACCATCCTTTTTAGTCATACGAGTAATAGGCGCTACTATAGACGAAAAACCTTTGATAAAACGTCTATAATAATTAGAGAAACCCAGAAAACGCTGGATGGCTTTCAGACCTTGCGGTAGAGGCCATTCTATGACCGCAGCGAGCTTCTGGGGATCCATCCGAAAACCCTCAGCGGAAATCAAATACCCTAAAAACTGGACCTCGGATTGGTCGAATAGACATTTTTCTAATTTGCAATAAAGACCATTAGCAAGAAGGGTCTTCAGAACTGTCGTAACATGTCTGTGATGGGTGTGAATGTCTGTAGAATATATTAAAATGTCATCCAAGTACACAATAACAAATGAGTGAATAAAGTCCCTTAAGACATCATTAATAAATTCTTGGAACACTGCTGGGGCATTGCAAAGCCCAAATGGCATGACGGTATACTCATAATGACCCGACCTAGTGTTAAAGGCTGTCTTCCATTCGTGGCCCTTTTTTATACGTATCAAATTGTATGCTCCTCTAAGATCTAATTTGGTGAATACCGTAGCATGTTTGAGCCTGTCAAACAATTCTGTTATTAATGGTATAGGGTAAGCATTTTTGATGGTGATTTTGTTAAGACCTCTATAATCAATGCAAGGTCTTAAATCACCTTCTTTCTTAGATACAAAGAAGAACCCCGCTCCAGCCGGAGAAGAGGATCTCCTAATAAATCCCTTGTCTAATGATTCTTTAATGTACTCCTCCATGACACGGTTTTCTTGAACCGATAGGGGGTACACCCTGCCCTTGGGAGGTATAGTACCAGGCAACAAATCAATAGCACAATCGTAGGGTCTGTGAGGCGGTAATTTGTCAGCCTCTCTTTTATCAAAGACAGTTTTTAAAGTTAAATACTGAGAGGGTATAGCCGTAGATAAAGGAGGAACAGTAGGAACGTTAATAGAATTCACAGGCGTGACTTCAATAGTACATGACTCATGGCAGGCTTCACTCCATGATTTTATCTGCCCTGTCTCCCAGTCAAAAATGGGATTGTGGGCACGTAACCATGGATACCCTAACACCAACTGTGAAGAGGGAGAGGTGATGACCTGGAACCGAATGGTTTCATAGTGTAGAACCCCTGTGTACATGTGTAGCGGTGCGGTCTCGTGAGTAACAACAGGAGATATCAATGGTCTACCATCTATGGCCTCAACGGCCAAGGGTATCTCCTTCTCCCTGATGGGAATATTGTTTTTCTTTACAAAACCAAAGTCTATAAAATTCTCTGCTGCCCCAGAGTCAACCAGGGCATATATATTTTCAACTATACAACTCTCTCCCATATGTAAAGAAACAGGTAGAAGCAGTCGGTTAGGAGGCAATGTAGGAGACTTAGAAATCACACCCAAGGCCAGTCCCCTATAAGGTCTTGGGTGCGAGAGTTTTCCGGGAGCAAAGGACACTCCTTTACCATATGGTCTCTCTTACCACAATATAGGCAGAGTCCCTCCCTTCTCCTATGTAGTTTTTCATTATCAGAGAGTTTGGCAACCCCTAATTGCATGGGTTCCTCTTCAGTTACTTTTACACTCTCCGGTGTATTAACTCTGGGTTGAATAGGTGTAACAAAACGTCTATTCCTGTTCTTGGTATAGAGCCTGTCACGTATCCTATTATCAATATCGATGAGGTGGTCAATAAGGTCCTCTAAGGCAACAGGAAGTTCCTTAGCTGCTACCTCATCCAATATAGAATCTGATAAGCCTTCCATGAAGGCAGTAGTTAACCCATTATTGGTCCAATCGACCTGTGAGGCAAGAGTACGAAACTGTATAGCGTAATCAGCCACAGACCTAGAACCCTGTTTAACCCTCATTAATGCTCTAGCGGCATTCTTAGACCTTTTCATAGTGTCAAAAGTTCTGCGAAAAGCTGTTAGGAAACTGTGAAAGTTATGCACCATAGGTCCATTAGCCTCCCAAATAGGGTTTGCCCATTCAAGTGCTTTGTCGGTAAGTTGGTGCATAAAGAACCCAACTTTAGACCTCTCTGTGGGAAATGAACGTGGATACATTTCAAAATGAAACTCTATTTGGTTAATGAACCCTCTGCATGTCTTAGAATCCCCTCCATACCTAGGAGGAGGCGTTAAATGTGCTGTAGCATTAGGCATAGTCGATACTTCAGGAAGCAGGGGTGTAGGAGGGTTAGGTGCGGTTGCTGGAATGGTTCTGGCTAAGAGCGTCTGGAGAGCCTGAGCTATTTGATCCATACGGTGGTCCTGCTCTATAAATCTAGCCTCATGGGTCGCCATCTGTTGAGCTAAATCTGCGGGGTCCATGGCCCTATCGTAATGTAACGAGTATATACCCCTACACGCAGTATCCAGCCAAACAGAAGACAGTACAGAGGAGAGATATGTCTACGGGACCTTAGAGTGGCCGGACTCGACGTAATAGGAGAAGACAGAGTCAGGAACGATCCGAGGTCAAGGGCACAAAGAGACAGCGTAAACGAAAACTAGCCGGGGTCTGGTACACAGTAATCAGCAAGCCGGCAAACAGTACAGACAAGGATAAAGCGAAAACGAAGTCAGAATACAAAGCCAAGGTCAAATACGAGAGACACAACTGAACACAACAAGCACTAAAGTGAACTGTAGCAGAAACCATGATAGGGCAAGGAACTAAGGGAAAAGGGTAAGTATAAGTAGCCTTCAAACTAATGTGATTGGCTCCTGTCACTTCCACTCCCCCAACAGGTAAGTGTATGGGGTGATTGGCATGACAGGAGCCAATGGGAGCCTTTTTGCAATTTAGGCTCCCACTGTCTCTTTAAGAGCGCGCCCGAGATTCGCGGCGCGCTCTTAGCTACAGGCGGGACACGTGGCCGCTTCTCGCGGTCACTGCCCGCCTTCCTGTTTGAGCAGTCGGATGAGCCGCGCGCGGCTCGTGCAGCCGCAGGACCGCGCGCGGCTTGAAGAGAGGGCCGCGGCCGGCCCCCGGATACGGTAAGTACCGCTACAATTAGGTCATGTAAGGGAGAGCTAAGAGAGGGCTAGGGATATAGAGCGAGAGTTATAGCATTTTGCGGAGACGTACTGTGTGGGCATCTCTGTACACAGAGGTTGAGGTCCATAAAATGCCTTGAAAGATTCCCTAATTCTTATGCCAAGTATGCAGAAAACTTGGTTTCCCATTTTACTGATATAACCTTGCAAAATAGCTAATGTGAGCGCAGATTTCAAACCAACGTGCTTGTTGAACCTTAAAATATGTGCCTTCCATTTGTTAACCAACCACTTAAGATCCCCTCGTATTTTTATTTGTTAAGGGGAAATGTCAAGGCTCGCTGGTCACACTCACGAACATATACGCACCAAACGCAGACCAGGGCTCCTATGCCCGGTCTTACCTAGCTAAACTGGAGGAATTTGCAGAGGGCATTGTGATAGTAGGAGGTGACTGGAACATGGTCCTTGACCACTCGAGAGACAGCTCCTCTAGTAATGCAGATAATAAACGCCACCAGCGTAGCATCCTGGCGAATGCGTTATACTCCCATCAGCTAATGGACTGTTGGCGCCTTCTCCACCCACAGGGCAAGGACTATACATACTATTCCCCAGTTGCGAAAAGCTACACCAGAATTGATATGTTTCTCATGGTTCACAGACACCTCCACATTATAAAAGATGCAGACATAGGCAATATCACATGGTCGGACCATGCCCCGATATTTTTAACTATAATATTACACGACGCCCCCAGACAGACTTCACATTGGCGTCTCAATGAGACCCTCCTAGACAACCCGAGGGTTTTGGAAGACGTGAAATCGACTCTTCACAATTATTTCATAGACAATGTCTCAGCAGATACATCAGATGCATGGATTTGGGAAGCCCACAAAGGGGTCATTAGAGGCATTCTAATAAAATGGGGCTCTAGGATTAAGAAAGAAAGAACACTCAAACTAGCCACTCTATCTGACGCGATACACGAGCAAGAAACACTACACAAAAGTAACCCCACCCAGGAAACCTTTAAAAAACGGCCCTTCGAATAGAACTTCGATCCCTTCTATCCCTGAAAGCACACAGATCGGCCCAACTAACAAAGAGCTCCTTCTACGCATGTGGCAACAAGAGCGGTAAGCTGTTGGCCTGTGCATTGAAGGACAGGCTCCAAAAATCCTTTATATCCAAGGTAAAAAAGATAACGGGGACACAATGCCACACCACTAACGATATAGCAGAAGCGTTCCGATATAGCAGAAGCGTGACTTTTATCATACCCTATACAATCTTACCCCCCCCACGACAACACCCCTCAATATAAAAGAATATTTGAGCACAAATCTCTACTCCAGGGTACCAGACGCCACAGCACACACACTGGAAGAAACATTCTCCCTTACGGAGCTTTCCCTCGCAATCAAGACAATGCGGAAAGGCAAAAGCCGGGGTCCAGATGGCCTAACCGCCCGATACTACCAAACACTAGCAGGGGTACTGGAACCACACCTTCTTAAAATGCTCAATGGGCTGGGACAGGACTCCTCCCTACCCTCACCAATGCTGCGAGCTTCTATTACCATCATACCCAAGCCTGGGAAGGACCCAGATATATGCGGCAGCTATATGCCCATTTCCCTTATCAATTTGGACCTTAAACTAATAGCCAAATTAATAGCAAACCGCATCAAACCCCTATTACCGGATCTAGTCCACCCTGATCAAGCGGGTTTTGTACTGAGACGTGAGGCCAGGGACAACACCTCGAAAATACTAAATGTAATACACGGAGCAAACACAACTCGCAAGCCGACGTTATTAGGGGGGATAGATGCAGAGAAAGCATTTGACAGGGTGGACTGGACATATCTCTTTAAAGTACTAGAAGGGATAGGTTTTGGCCCGAAATTGAGGAACTGGATACAAATCCTGTACAGAGGACCAACAGCCTGTGTCCGAGTCAACGGACAACTGTCCGCCCCCTTTCAGATAAATAATGGGACCCCTCAGGGTTGCCCACTATCACCCCTTCTATTTGTCCTGGCAGTAGAGCCCTTTCTGACAGCTGTTCGAAACAACCCCAAAATCCGAAGTTACCAATACTCTGGGGAAGAGGTAAAAGTATCCGCTTTTGCGGATGACGTCCTTTTCACTATCACAGACCCGCTTAACACTCTTCCACAGGTACAGTCGGAAATAGACAAACTTGGAACCCTATCTAATTTTAAAATTAACTCAGAGAAATGCGAGATCCTAGGGATCTCTGTCCCCCCGAACCTACAAACTCGCATCCGACAAACTCTTAAATACTCATGGACAAAAATAGGACTAACATACCTAGGAATACATCTAACTTCAACACAAAAAAACTTATACACACTAAATTACCCCTCCCCCCCCTTATGGATACCATTAAACAAGACCTCAAAAAGTGGGACCTACCCCATTTCTCCCTAATGGGCCGGGATAACATAATAAAGATGATGATTCTGCCGAAGGTACTGTACTTGTTCCAAGCCCTTCCTATTCCTCTCCCGGGAGAATTCTTCCGACACATGAGATCCATATTTACACGCTATACATGGGGAAACAAACACGCAAGACTAGCTTACTCCACATTGACATCCACCTCGGGAAGAGGAGGGTTGGGACACCTCACCTGTACAAGTACTATGTTGCTGTCCTACTCACACGCATCAGGGAATGGACATATATGACCAAGAGAAAATCATGGCACGGGTTAGAACAGAGCTTTGCGAAGGTCTCCCTCCATACGCTGCCGTGGCAGACATGCCAACTTCACAAAATATACCCTACACTCCACCCCTTGATTCACAACACCCTCAGGGTGTGGGGACGACACAAAGAGGTTTGGGGTCTTTCCCCAGGACTTTCCCCATATTTCCCTATAGCAGCCAACCCAGACTTCCACAATGGCCAGGGAAGCACCATCCTATAGAGATTACTGGGGACCCTTAATCCCGACATCATAGCACTTGTGACAGAGGACACCCCTCCCAAACTTAAACCACTCCCCAAACTCAACAGGCAAGAGACACTTCTAGATATCATGGGAAAGGCCCAACTGACCAACTTCCTGACCCACTCAGTCCTTCCTCACTGGCACACAAGGGAAAAAATACCATTTGAACTTCTCTGCACCCAAGGGCACAAGCGCAGAAGGCCCCTCTCAGCCATATATTGCATTCTACACACAGAAACAGCAGATCAACCCAGACCCACATTCCAACGCAAATGGATGAGAGGCCTTCACATCCATATGACAGACGAGGATTGGGACCATATCATGATTACGGGAATTAAAACCCCACTCAGCATAGCACGAAAATAAACCTTCTATAAGAGGGCTACTAGGTGGTACAGAACACCTGTACAGCTAAACTCATATTGGCCAGCAGTCAGTGACGAATGCTGGAACATATTTGGTGGAACTGTAAGACCATAATACCATTTTGGACACAAATCCTAGCAGATATTAGTAGAATGTTACCCAGGCAGGCACAAATGTCCCCATCCCAAATTCTCCTAGGTTGGCCTCGAGCCTTCAAGGAACCATCCAAACAGCAACTCCTGAACCTACTTCTAGGAGAGGCTAACGCCCTGATCCCAAGGTTCTGGCAACAAACTGTGATACCATCAAGAGAGCTATGGATCCAACAAGTAGAAAAAATAAGGGAACTAGAGGAGATACATTGGTCTACTTTGGGGAAGAGAGGCAGATATCTCCAGACCTGGGAACCATGGCTCAATTTCTGGGGAAATCCCACATAGGATCCACGGACTGGACCTCACGCAAATAAGGACTGTAGACAAGTAATACACAACCTCATGACACCATCTAAAACCCTAGCGGAATTATGTTAACTATGACCGACTTGGTATGCAGCAGGACTCCCTACCCATTACCCCCTTAGTCCTCTCCCCATCCCCCCCACGATCCATCCACTATACCGCAGCCATACAAATCATTCACAAAATGCGGATACAGAGGGCTGTAGGTTAAATGTGAATTTGGGTAGAATATGTGATTTGTTAGTGCTCCCCGATATGTTACCACTATGCATAACCCTTATTCCCTATCCCTTATATATAACCTTTGTTTGAAAACGAAATAAAAACGATATTAAAAAAAAAAAAAAAAAATCCCCTCGTATCCATTTTTTTGACTTTGTCCTAGGGTGCCAGGTGCTGAACAATACCAGACGCTTTCTCAATATCATGGAATTAGTGCATTGAGAATTGCATCCTCAGGATTTAAACTTGATGGGAACAAATAAGAGAAATATGCACTTCTGTCTCTAGGGGAGCTGCCAAGAAAAAGGTTTCAGTTTTTTTGTAGGCTCCATTTTAATGCTTTATTTTTGTCCTCCTAGTTAGACCTTTTTGAAGGTATGGGTTTTAGTTCATCTGAAATCTGAAAATGTAACCATATTTTAACTGCATTAGTTTATCTTCATAAACTTTATCCAAATGATGACTTGATATTTACTAATGTTCTACCATGTGTCAGGTGGGGTTCAGCTAAATGCATAAAAATAGCGACTAGACAGCCAATTTATAAACATTTAGTAGATATGACACCTTCTGCCGCATGCCAGGTGGGGGTATATGGTGGTAAAATACCTCCATTATGGTAATGTGTTTTATTTTATTTTTTATTTATGTATTTACTTTTTAATGTAGCTGCTGATTAGTACGCGCAGACCAGGCTCCTGCCTCCGAGAGTTTTTTCTTGTTTTTGTTTTTTTTATCTGTTTCACAGTAGGTTATTAGTTGCATCTCAGATAAATGGATATATAAAACAAAAGCATAAAAAAGTCAAATGGTGTAGTATATCTGCATACTTGTATACAATGAATGTGGAAAGCTGCTTACATTTAATAGAGCTTCAGGCCAGCTCTGAAATTCAGGCTTGGGTGGAACATGCTCACCTTGAGATATTTGAGTACTTTTCTTCAATATGTATAGATCCTCCATGGAATATTGGTATGGAATATAAAACAAAAGACAGGAGTAAAATATATAATGTAGTATGTAATAGGACTGTAGGCATGTATAATAGTGTGTGTGTGTATGTGTATGTGTGTATATATATATATATATATATATATATATATATATATATGTATGTGTGTGTGTGTGTGTGTGTGTGTGTATATGTAGAAAGGCCATTAGGCCTGAATTTGTGGGAGGAGTAAGTCCCCTACTTAAACTCCCAGCCCCTACTCACCTCTGCCGTTCAGCTGATTGTCTATCCCCATAGCAACCAGCACTTCCGGTCCGAGCTTCCCGCCAGAACAGCTTCAGTCTCCTGCAGCAAGAGGTCCAGAGCAATCCTCCATCCGTTCTGGGGCCCTGCCGCTCGGTTTTTCCTCTCGGTCGCGGTACCTGGCTTCCGGTCACGAGACCGGCACGCTCACGTAAGCTAGCCTAAAAACGTAGGGGTAGGCTCCCTCTATCTTCTTTAACCGTATCCATGCTCGTTTTACGTATTCAGCGTTCACGCCAAAACGGACAAACGTCCGTTACACTTACGCTTCATTCACGTATTCGTACGGAAAAACTGCAGAACTATGTATAAGTTTAACGCTCATATTATTTGTTGTATTTCTGTGTTACTGTTCGGTCATACGCACGAACCCCGTACTTATCTACTTACCCGTTCGTGCATCTTTAACGTTAGATGAAAATCCTATTCACCCCTCGCTATTTTCTCATGCAGTACTGATCTATTTGTACGGTTTAAACAAACGCAGAGTACAAATCCCTAGTACGGTTAATTCTTTTAAACCATGCTAAATAAATTCATGAATTTCATTCACACAAATTTCAAATGTAAACGCATATTCCCTGTTCGGTCAGTTAAATGCTGATACCTACCTGTCAGTATTAGTTATTCAATCCGGTCTAACTACCAGTCTTTTTTCTTAAACTGTGTTTGCCGGTTTGATATATCTAAAACATTTAAAATCTCAATAACTGTTTATAATATACGGTTCTTTTTTCCTACACCTAATTAACTAGTAACCTTCGTTTTAATAGTCATTTTATTAATTCTTATAGACTTCTCATGTCACCAATATAAAGAACAGGTTTTTCTAAATATACACCAACCCTATTCAAACCCTTCATAAAGATATTAATTATTAAACACGATCTTCTAGGGTAATTCAGTTAAATCCACATCTGTACTACATCTTCTCCTTAAAATCACGCAGTCATTTATTCTTGCCTCTGTCACATGTCTTTGGCTTCACAGATTGCATCGGTTTCTTGTATTCCTGCTCAAAGTTACTATTTCAAGTTTTTTTTATTACAGGAACAGGTATAGTATTTTTCTCACTTTGGTTTCATCCAGGTCTAGGCCTCAAATACAATTAAGCAATCTAGACTTGTCACAGCGAGACATGTTGGTATTTATTACATACTGTTGCATCTGTCGTTAACTATTTAAATATTAATTGGTTAATCCTTAGCTCAAGTATTATTCTAGGCCTCCACCGGTTTCTACACATTAAACCAGTTACGCTCATCACAAGTTCCGTACTTCATTCAAGGTATAGTTCCCCACTCTTTTCAAGACCTTTCTATACAAGAGCTTACGCGGTCTCTGTTTCATTACGATTGACTCACGCTCTTACGCCTACGGTATGTTAATTCTTTACAATTTCTCTACCCAGTATGGTCATACTGCCATCAGGCCAAGAAAAACATCCAACCTACCTGACCCGGTACTCAGGCATACCGCCTTTCTCTTTAACGCAAACTCGTCCCAATCCAATACTAAACCTTTCAGATCCCTCAATTCAGGATCTCACGTTGCGCTCCTAACATCCAACCCTCACTACAAACCATACGTCACCACGATACACATAAATACATCAACATCTGTCTTAATCCTCAGGCTTTTTCTTCAAGAACAGCAACAGACAAGACTCGCTACATTAAAAATACTAGAAGGTTCCAGTTATCATTTACAACCTTTTAAGGTTAGTATCCACACGTTACACCAGTATTTCCCAGTCAACCTTAAGTATACAATTGAACTGGCTACTGGGTCTAGGCTACCGCCTTATCTCACCCTATTAGGAAATCCGGTCCCGCGAGGCCATCTCCCAGCTCAACACGGAGGTACGGCCCACGCCCAAATCATAGTTATACACCTCGCCCGCCCTACTACAAGGCTTTAGTCAGGGCCTCACATGTCACGGCCACACGTTTTGAATTCTCTTTACAGTCACTGAGAGGCCAACACACCGCCACCACGTCTGTGGCCTCAATTTCCTAAGCCAAATCATAGGTAGAGCCTCTCACCGCCACTTGGCATTAGCAGGGCCTCACCTACCAAAAATCCCACAAATAAGTTTTTCGCTTCGGCACTAGCATTACAGTCCAGTTCTTCCAATAAATACCATCCCTCATTTCCCCCCCACGTTTCCTTACTCCCCTCCTAATATCTAATTCACACAATCATTTCTTTTAGAATGTCCCAAGAACCAATCCCCATCGAAGAACTGCCAGAAGAGATACCATTTATGCCAACCAGACCAGAGTCTCCAGGCAAATCTCTCACCCCTTCAACTCCCACGTCCTTGAGAGCATGGACTATTCCTAAAATTACGGCCGAGCTTAGGCTCAGGGGAATCCCCTTTCCAGCCACAGCTAGAAAGGCAGAACTTTATAGGCTGCTTACCTACCAAGCCCCTGAGCCTAGGCCAAGCACTAGCTCTCAAGGACAGCCACCAAGCACTGGCACGGCCACCCAGGATACCCTGGCAGCAATCTTGGCCAACCTGCAGACCCTTAATAGCAGGCTATCTAAGGTGGAGAGCTCCATCTCCTCCCCAGGTAATACCCCGGGCCTCCCAGTCTCCACCCCAGCTGTCCCCGTTGTACCAGCATGCCCCCCCCATACTCCCCTCGCCAACACCAGTCACAGCTATAACTCCTTTTGAGTCACCAGCTCACTCCGTCCCAGACTCTATCAGGAAAGAAATCTTAGACGGGAAGGACGTGTGTCTGGTGTCTCTGCTTATAGCTTCACAGGACATACTGGAGAACAAGGCATACAATTACGTGGACATATCAGTAGTACTTAAGACGAGAGATCCCAGGCTTAATAAAAAACTTTCAATTCCCCAGTGTGTGATAGCTTTCGGGATATACCGTGATGTCATCTGCACGGTGTATCCCCACAGAAGAGAGGAGTTAGACCTCTACCTTCACAAGGTGGTGGATCTAGGCATCAAGTACGGGGGCTCTTCTTGCTACGACTATCATAAGTCAGTATCAGCGAAGGCGGCGACCCATCTGAAACAGTTCAACGTTAGAATTAACTGGTGTCAGATGGATACAGAACTATTCTGTCACCACTTCACTGGTCTCAGGCCCCCGTCTTGTGCCATATGTAATTCCACATCCCACATGGCGGACTTATGTCCCTCTGAAGCAGATCCCACCACCTCCACTCCCACACCTCATCCCTCTTTCACCCCTCACAACAAACCAGCGGGTGGTCTACGTGACAAGCTGGGTAGGCCCATCTCCTTTTTAGGCAAGGCGCAGGTGTGCAATAATTTCAACGCAGGCTCCTGCAGTTTCAGCGCCTGTAGATTATTGCACATCTGCTCCATTTGCTTCAGGGCACATACCAAGACCATGTGTCCGGCCAGGTTGTCCCCTAACAAATGATTAACCGACATTAATGTCGACAACCTGTTTTTTTACCTAAGGTCTCACCCTAGCAGGCACTTGGTGGAATATCTGACCACGGGGTTCACACAGGGGTTTCTCACGGGTATAGTAGCCATCCCCTCCGGTACACTTGAATGTCCTAATCTCCTGTCAGCACATCTAGACCCAGTCTCCACAGACACTCTCCTTTCCTCTGAAATTACCAACGGTTTCATGATCGGGCCTTTCACCTCCTCACCTTTTTCCTCCTGCCGCACTAACCCAATCAGTGTCGCAGTTCACAAATATTCAAATAAAAAACGTCTAATTATCGATTTATCGGCACCGCACTCCTTTTGTTCCCAGCATTAACGCACTCATTCCAGCAGACGAATTCTCACTCCAGTACGTGACTATTGACGACGCTATACAGGCCATCATCTCTTCTGGTAATCGCCCCTGGCTCAGCAAAACAGACATCACAAACGCATTTAAGTTACTACCCATGCACCCCTCACTCTGGCACTTGCAAGGTGTTAAATGGCGAGGAAAGTACTACTTCTCCACGCGACTCACTTTCGGTTCTCGAAGCAGCCCCAAACTTTTCGATATCTTCGCTGAGACACTATGCTGGCTGCTTCTGAACGTCCTCAGGTGTCACTCCATTATTCACTACCTAGACAACTTCCTACTGATAGAGCCAGACGCACAAACACCCACCGCTATCAGCCGCACTACAGCACTTTTTTCCACACTTGGAGTACCTTTGTCCCCATCTAAAACAATTGGCCCCACAACTAAATTAACCTTTTTGGGGATAGAGCTAGATTCCGTTACCCTCAGAGCTAGCCTTCCCCATGACAAACTGACCCGCTTGATAGAGGAGATGTGGAATGATGTTTACACCAGGAAGGAACTCCAGTCCCTTCTGGGATCCCTGAACTTCGCCATGCGCATCATCCCACAGGGAAGGTCTTTTATATCCAGGATTCTTTGCCTGCTCCACGGGGTACCGGACTCTTGCCCAGTATCATTGGACCCCCACGCCAAGGCTGACTTAGCTATGTGGGGGAAGTTTTTGGCAGAATGGAACGGTATCTCCATGTTTATCCCCCCTCTCTCCACTTCTTCACCCATCATTCACACAGATGCTGCAGCCAACACTGGTTTCGCAGCCATCTTTGGGAACCACTGGTTTAGGGGTCACTGGCCTCTGAGACGGATGCCTTGCCAGGATTCAGGGAGACCTCAGCCCTATTTGAAATATACCCCATTGTGGCGGCCGCACACACCGGGGGTCATTTCTGGTCCGGCAAGGCAGTAAAATGCTACTCTGACAACTCGGCAGCTTGCGAAATCATTAACAAGGGGCGCTCATCATCCCTGACCATCATGCGGCTGATTTGCAAGCTGACCTGGCTAGCAGCAACCGGTCAGTTTCACTTAGTTTGTTTTCACATGCCGGCTATCCACAACACGGCCGCTGACGCTCTTTCTCGCTCTCAATTCCAGGTATTCTTTCAGGCACTCCCTACGGCTCACCACCAGCCATCCAGGACACCACGGTTTCACAAACTAATCTTGGATTGAGCACACTAATGCATCACACTAGGACTCTCACTCACCAAGCACTATCACCTAACACAGCTATCTCTTATAATAGGGCACTTACCATATTTAACAAATTCACTGCAGAATTCGGTTTACAAGGCGACCTTTCTATACAAACCATGGTGGCTTTTGCCTCTTTCTGCCACTTACATCTTAAACTTTCTCACAACACCATAAAACTTTACCTCACCGGGGTACAGCACCATAGCCTCACAAATTTCCCTAACAACATCCCCTTCTTGTCATCATATCCCATTAAAAAGGTATTGAAAGGTATGTTAAAGGTTTCAGCTCCACTCACGATCACAAGACTACCTATAGATGGACCTATCTTCAGATCACTTAGCAATCTCCTTGACGAATCCCCATTTGATCCCGACACAAACCTGGTGATCAAAGCGGCTATCTATCTTGCTTTCTACGGTTTTCTCAGACCTAGAGAGTTCACCGTTGTTTGTCAAGGAGATATCACGCACAGCCTTAAAACATCGCACCTCACAAAGGTGGAGGATCACTATCTACTTTCGATCCCATCAACTAAAACCAATCATTCACTACACCCCACTGTAATTCCTCTCTTCCCTACTGATAATGCCTGGTGTCCTGTCAAGGCGCTAGACCACCTACGGTCAACCCACCACGCGCACTTACCAGACTCTCCGCTCTTATCAATACAAGGGCACCCGCTTACCACTGCTAAATTCACGTCTCACGTCAGAATACTATTATCTAAACTGGGTTTCAATCCGGCTTCATTCTCCGGGCACTCCTTTCGCATAGGAGCCGCCTCTTCAGCCTCCAGCACTAATACACCGGTCCACATCATCAAGAGACTGGGGCGATGGAAATCCTCCGTATACCATACATATATTCCACGACCAGAAAAAGGCTTTGTCAAGCTTTCAGGAACTTGGTTATGTAAAAAGGCAATAAAGTGTGTATTTTCTCGAACTTCTCTTTTGCCCTCTTTTATTTACAGGCCCACTCGTACGTTGGTTTCGGCACACCACAACCAACTTTGCCCTTACAGATACTATCCATTACGTATTAAATATATATATATATATATATATATATATATGAGAGCCTCTTATGGCTCTAGTAAAGCAGCATGAAATGGTATAATCCCCACTATTATCCCAGGATAATGTTCAGCCAGGTATTTTGGGGGTTTTAATGCGAGGTAAGACACAAAAATAATGCTCTCTGTAGATTCTTATATATATATATTTGTGCCTTGCAAAAGTATTCACCCCCTTGGCATTTTTCGTGTTTTGTTGCCTCACAACCTGGAATTCACATGGACTGTTTGAGGATTTGCATCATTTAATTTACAGAACATGCCCACAACTTTGAAGATTTTTTTTTTTTATTGTGAAGCAAACCACAAATAGGACAAAATAACAGAAAAAGTCAGTGCATAACTATTCGCCCCCTAAAGTCAATACTTGGTAGAGCCACCTTTTGCGGTGTCTCTACACAGAGCTCAACATTTCCAGTTGCGAGTAAATATTTAAGCCCTGTAAAATGGATTTTCACAGCTGGTTATTGTGCAATATATTATCCAGACTTGCAGTGGCGTGTAACTTTTATTCACTCTTGGGGGCATTATCCTTAAATACCCCAAGTGTGTAAAACAATTGCACATAACACATATTCTTAAACAGGAAGAAAACAGATTTGCATTCAGGTTTGTCTTGGTGATGTACAGGTCAATATATAGTTTCCTAGAACCACACATAGTTTCTGTTTCTTGAGTGGTGTTGTGCTGGTTTTTGGTATGCATTGATACCATTTTATTGTGCATACAATTTGTGTTCCAAACATTGCAAAGCTATAAAAATGTATGTTTAAAAAAAAAAAATAAAATAAATAAAAATATATATTTTTTAAATATACGTGTGCCTTTTTTTCTCTTTCTAGGGTAAGCTGAAATACCATGAACATGTCACAAATGGCTTTGAGAACATGCCAGCAGGCTTTATTGGGATGCTTAGAGGAGATAATATTGGGAAAGCTATAATAAAGTTGTAACTTGAATGTCAATGTACTCATTCGTCAGATGAAAAAAATTCTGCATGTTTGATTTGCCAGATCCTTTAATTTCTTGATAACCAACTGTGTTCTCCTTTGAATCATGGTCCAGTTTTCTAATGGATACATAAATAAAAGGTGGACTCTTACTACATGCTGTCTACGTGGATGTGTTCTTTGTCTTGTATTTTTTAATGATTTAGTTAAATAGCTCTCACTATCAAATTAATGTCATTTTACAGTAGAGGGGAGTAGCAGCAAAGGCAATAGTTATACAGATATTGAATATTCCAATGTATGTGCATTGTGTAGAAAACTAATAAACATTACAATAACAAATGTGTTCTTTATTCTGAAGCTTTGTTTATAAAGGGTCTGTGTTCTTTTGTCTTTAAGATCAACAAAAGTCACCAAAGATGGCATGATTTGAAAGCAGGAAATATATGTGAATTTGGCAGGCTCAAATGACTACTCATTATATCATATTCAAATAGACTAGTCATTTAAAGCAACCACTTGATAATGCATGATCTCTTACTACTTGCTAAAACAAAGGATAGCTAAAAGGCATATTTTCACCATGTGGCACTATTTCACTGTATTTCAGGGGTTCCCAACCCGTGGTATGCGAAATGATTTGGCCATTGGACAAACCGCTGCGATGACAATGGTCCGACAGGGGAGATCACAGGATCTCCCCTGCCAGCCCTAGCTGGGCCAGCACTATCCGAGCGCTGGCCCTGCTGTGTGCCTTCATGGGCCGGTGGGGAGAGCAAAGATCTCCCTCACTAACCCACAGGCACTGACAGGCAGCCTGTAGAGGGAGGGAGGAGCTGGGAGGCAGAAGGTTCCTCCCACAAGTTCAGTAATTTGGAGTGTTGCCGCGGGTTACTGCGGGTTACCACCTATTACACCCCCTCCCAAATAAAGGGCACCCCTACGTCCCCCACACACACAATAGCCATCACCCACACACTGCAATCCTCACAAACACACAGAGCACACCTCACACACTCAGCACCTCTCACACATACACACAAACACTGCACACCTCACACACACACAGCACCTCTCACACACACACACAAACACTGCACACCTCACACACACACAGCACCTCTCACACACACAGACTCAACACCCCTCACAAACAGAGAACCCCTCACAGACAGCACTCCCCCACACAGAGCATCCCCCTCACACACACAGAGCACCCCTCACACACACAGAGTCTGTCAGGGTGTGCATCCATATGTCAGTGTATGTATCTGTGTCTCTGTATCTGCATGTGTGTCAATGTGTGTATCTGTGTCTCAGGGTATGTATCTGTGTGTCAGGATAAGTATCTGTGCGTGAAGATGTGTGTCAGTGTCTGTATCTGTGTATCTGTATGTGTGTCAGGGTATGTATCTTTAAGTGTTTCAGTGTATGTATATATGTTTCTGTGTATCTGCATGTTTGTCAGCATAGGTATCGGTGTGTTAATGTGTATGTCTCTGTATATCTGCATGTGTGTCAGATACATACAATGACACACTTAAGGATACATACCCTGACACACAGAGAGCCTGAAACAGATGAAAAAGCAGGGAGAGCCTGGGGCAGAGGAAAAAGCAGGGAGAGCCTGGGGCAGAGGGAAATACAGGAAGAGCCTTGGGCAGAGGGGAGAGCATGGGACAGAGGGGAGAGCAGGAAGAACCTGGGGCAGAAGAGAAGGGAGATCCTGGGGCAGAGGGAAATGCAGGGAGAGCCTGGAACAGAGGAACAAGCAGGGAGAGTCTGGGCAGAGGGAAATGTAGGAAGAGCCTCAGGCAGAGGGGAGAGCATGGGACAGAGGGAAGAGCAGGGAGAACATGGGGCAGGAGAAGCAAGGAGATCCTGGGGCAGAGGGGAGAGCAGGGAAAGCCAGGGGCAGAGGGAAGTAAGTAAGAGTGTGTGTGACTGTGTGTCTGTGTGTGTGTGTGTGTGTGTGTTTAACTGTATTCCTGTAACTGTGTGTGTGTGTGTGTGTGAGACTGTCTGTGTGTAACTGTATGTCTGTAACTGTGTGTGTGTGTGTTAGACCGTCTGTGTGTAACTGTATGCCTGTAACTGTGTGTGTGTGTGTGTGAGACCGCCTGTGTGTAACTGTATGCCTGTAACTGTGTGTGTGTGTGTGTGTGTGTGTGTGTGAGACTGTCTGCCTGTAACTGTGTGTGTGTGTGACTGTCTGCCGGTGACTGTGTGCATGACTGTCTGTGACTGCATGTGTGACTGTCTGCCTGTTACTGTGTGTGACTGTCTGCCTGTAACGGAGTGTGTGACTGTCTGCCTGAAAATGTGTGTGTGGGGCTGCAGGGATTTTGTAGAAGGGGGCAGAGGTTTCGTATTGGGACAGAAGTCTTTATAAGGGGGGATAAGCAGGGGATTTGTGGAAGGGGGTTGCGGGGGTTTTGTAGACAGAGCAGTACAGAATTTGTAAAAGGGGGCAGGACAGGGGTTTTGTAGGAGGGGGTGGGGCAGGACAGCGGTTTTGCAAAGTTTACAAATTGTAAAAAAAAAAAGAAAACCTTTAACATTTTTTACAGGTTTTTTTTTGGGGGGGGGGGGGGGGGTGGAGTGGGGAGGGGTAGGGGGTGAGGGGGTGCCAAGCACAGGATCCGCCCCGGGTGCAAAATGCTCTAGGTAGTGTTTGTGATTAAGTGGCTACTAAAAAAGACTGGACATACCCCATTTGCAATACCTTGGGTTGTCTACTTTTACAAATCGTATGCCATCATGTGGGTAGTTCTCATTCCGGGGCTACCATACGGTCTTAAAGGCAACGTAACCAATCTGGCGAATTTCAATGTGAAAAAACTGAAAAATGGAACACGCCATATTTGACCCTGTAATTTCCCAAAACACCATAAAACCTGTACATAGGGAGTACTGCTTTCCATGAGACATGGCTGAATACAAATATGTGTATTTTATTGCAAACAGTATTATGACATTCACAGTTAGAATGTCACATAGAACTAAACATTTTTTTAAATTTCTTATTTTTCCCCCATTTATTTTATATTTTGTTCATATTAAATTATGTTGTGTGGGTGCACATAATATGAAAGAGAAGAATTACGCCTGAACAGACATATAGTGCAAATTCCAGATTTTGTTTACGTTTTGTTTTGATCACAACGTGTACATTTGGCTCTGTCCTTAAGGGGTTAAACAGATGACACTGGCCTTAAATACATCCTTCCTCATATGGGACAAAACAATCCCCAGTCACCCCCTAATGAACACACCGTCACCACTCACTTCAATACTGAGAAATAAACAATTTCCCCCAGGCCTGACACCCCCATATTTTGTGCACTATGAGGAAAACGGGCTCCTTAGATTCTTCCACTTCTTCCACGACCAGCAACTCCTACAATTCCTACACCTACCTAGAAAAACACCACTAAACACCTTCGACCCCTTCTGCTACTTACAAATCCGCCGCTTCTTAAACGAACCACAACACAACACTACAGCCACCACTAAACTAACACAATTCAAAAAAGCTTGCATACACTCACCCATTCAAAAAGGGCAAATTTCCACTATATACCTCCATATGAACTCTAACTCCTCAGCGGATGCCCTCTCATACACAAGTGCATAGGAAAGAGACATAGGCCCCCCGGAAGACCCCTTAGACTGGGCAGACATCTGTAAAGCCACGGCCTCACTCACGATATGTGTAAACCACAAGGAGCAAGCTTACAAAACGCTACTCCGTTGGTATCTAACACCCCTGAGACTAAAACAAATGGGAGTCCCAGACTCAGACACATGCTGGAAGGGCTGCGGACTCAGGGCTACATACATGCCCCCGTATATCACAACTATGGGTCGAGGTCTCCAACTTCACCTACAGACTCTTACATACGGATATACCCACAGACCCCTGGATCTGGCTACTTTCCAAACCCTATGCCCCCCTCACCAGAGCACAAAACAAACTGGTGGCAAAACTAGCACTGGCCACCAGACGAATGATCGCAGAACAATGGGGCAATCAGAACACACCTCTGCTCATGACAATGCTCCACAAAGCTGCAGAAACCATGGAGATAGACAAACTGTCGGCCCTGATCCACGACACAACACATAACTACCACAAAATCTGGGATCCCTAGATCCTAGACCACCAGCCCAGCGCATAAGGGGGGGCCGGGGGCGAGCAGCTGCCCAATGGGAAAACGCCCCAACACTACCCCCCATAAAGCAACAACCCTTCTGCTTCCCCCCACCTCCAACCCTGCAATCTCCACTCCCACGTCAAACATCCCCTCCCCCCTCACCTATACCCCACACCTACCAAACCCACCTCTAAACAGAAACCTTAATCACTATGCCCACTGATAACAAGTGGCTCAACCTCCGGCGGATCAAGTACACCAAAAACCCAACACCGACAACCACTAAAAAGTGACCCATCGGGAACCACAAAACATCACCCAAACAGCATGAAGGGAGGAACTGCCCCGGGAACACCCAGCACACTCTACCCACCCACAACAGTGCTGCCACGGGGTACCCAATGTAGAGTACACCACCCCCACTCTGAATTTCCCACCCTTTAACTGACACTTAATGATCCAATACCCCGACACCTTCCCAAACACGACTCATACCTAACACGGGTTCACACAACATATGGAGTCTCATCTCCACCACTAGATATAACGATGCATTCACCAAAAACCCCACGGGGGACTTCATGTACCGAAAAGACATTCTAATAGAGGAAAACTAAAACAATTGATAACAGGGAAATAACAGATATATTGCATTCGATGTCGAGTTCTTCATTTAATTTAACGTGAAATGCACCCCCTCCCTATTCTTCTTTGTTATGTATCCCATAACAAATCCTAAAAAATCTTAAAAATAATGAATAAAATTAACAAAAATATATATATATATATACATATATATATATGTTAAGATACTCACAGCTTAAATGAATGAAACCGCCGTTTAGCCGATATTCCCCCTTTCCAGAGACACAGGCTCTATACAGCAGACCGCCAAACTCCCGAACGGAGTGCAAGGGAATGCGGTAAATCCACGAACACAAAATCAGCCAAACTCCTTCCACAGCTAAAACAGGCTAAATAAATCCTTCCAAGTAGCAATCCCCCCAAACATGAGACCAAGCTCCGTCTTGAGGGTAAAACAGGAATCTGTTTAATGAGGGCTACCTGCCCGGTATTTATGCAGGTCTCCCACCTGGTGGACACTCCCCTAGGGGACCAGATGGAAGACTGGGACATATATTGTACAGTTGCCAATCGCAGTGGCCCAGGTTTAAACACTCCCCTTTACACAAGTAAATCCCTCCTCTCTATCCTGGAGATAATTGGGAATTATCTCCAGGGATAGAGGCAAACCGACATTGTACACAAGACAGTAAAAACACATAAAAAATATATAACTAGGGGGCGTGGCCTGGCATCCGAACCGCATGGATGCAAGTCTGTGAGGCTCCTGAACCTGGAGTAACATAGGAGCAAAAAACAATCGGTCCACAAGCGTTTTGAAACCCCATAAGCAAGGTACTACCTCAACATGTCACAGGCAAAAATCAAAAACTGCTAAGGCAGACAGGGCGTCCTTTTTTCTCAACAAAACATCGGCACCCAGAGCGCGGGAGAGCCACAGCCCGGCCAAAGATGGCGGAGCGCTGTGTACAGGATAGGACTCGATCTCCCCCCCTGCCTCCCCCAACTCGATGTCGGAAGAGAGACCGCTGACCGCGACGACTATGCGCCTAATGATGGCGGAATTTACAGAAAGCATACAGGCAAGCCTAAAGAAAAAAATAACTACGCTTTCCACGGACCTCCGCAAGGAGCTCCATGATGTGGGCCAGCGTACCTCCCACGTGGAAAACCTTGGGGACAAACTACAAGAGCTTAAGCTGAAAATGGCGGATATGGAGGATCGGGCTCGAAGGAATAATCTGCGGATAAGGGGGATCCCTGAGGCGGTCCTCCCAACTGCTCTTAATACCTACCTGCTGGATTTCTTCCAAGCGGATAAGGGGGATCCCTGAGGCGGTCCTCCCAACTGGTTTTAATACCTACCTGCTAGATTTCTTCCAAGCCCTCATGCCTGAGATCCACCCGGACCAGCTCCTCATTGACAGGGCTCACTGACTCAGACGCCCTCCACACCTACCCAGCACGGCAGCCAGGGACGTTATTGTCCGAGTGCACTTTTACGATGCTAAGGAGAGGCTGGTGCGGTCATGCAGAGGGATGGAAATGACGGAACCCTTCACAGATCTGTCAGCCGCAACTCTCCAATTCAGGAAGAGCATGTCACCGATCACAACCGCATTACGGGCACAAGGAGTAGTATATCGTTGGGGATTCCCCGCAAAGCTCCTTGTCCATTACAAGGACGCACTGCATGGAATCTCATCTCTTTCGATAGGCATGGAAAAGCTAAAGGCCTGGGGCCTGGGGCTGCCTGCGACAGTGGCAGAATCCTCCCATACCGTCCCACAAATGGTGCCGGAGTGGACAGTTACCTGAAGCGGCATGACCGCAGCAAGTATATAACCATCACAAATGTGTTGATACTCTATCTGTTCTTGAGTTACAGCTTCGAAATATGTACCTAAATTTCTCCTAATGGTTAAAAATAGGTCCCCTGTTTACTATTTAGACATGTTTTATTATGATCCCGATGCCTCTCTCAGACTTAAGGCCCTTACCCAACCCTGGGCTCAGACACTGAGGGCTACGTACTGTGAGCTTATTGCCACTCACCTCCACGCCCCCTGGTATCGGCGGCCAAGTCCCTCTTGGCGCTCTTTGGTTCACTACGGGTGAACCTAGTTGGGTATTTTACCCCCAAGTTCTTCCCCTTCCTGTACCCCAGTCCCCCTCTCCCCCCGCCCTGTTCCTTCCCCCCACTACACAAGTAAATCCCTCCTCTCTATCCTGGAGATAATTGGGAATTATCTCCAGGGATAGAGGCAAACCGACATTGTACACAAGACAGTAAAAACACATAAAAAATATATAACTAGGGGGCGTGGCCTGGCATCCGAACCGCATGGATGCAAGTCTGTGAGGCTCCTGAACCTGGAGTAACATAGGAGCAAAAAACAATCGGTCCACAAGCGTTTTGAAACCCCATAAGCAAGGTACTACCTCAACATGTCACAGGCAAAAATCAAAAACTGCTAAGGCAGACAGGGCGTCCTTTTTTCTCAACAAAACATCGGCACCCAGAGCGCGGGAGAGCCACAGCCCGGCCAAAGATGGCGGAGCGCTGTGTACAGGATAGGACTCGATCTCCCCCCCTGCCTCCCCCAACTCGATGTCGGAAGAGAGACCGCTGACCGCGACGACTATGCGCCTAATGATGGCGGAATTTACAGAAAGCATACAGGCAAGCCTAAAGAAAAAAATAACTACGCTTTCCACGGACCTCCGCAAGGAGCTCCATGATGTGGGCCAGCGTACCTCCCACGTGGAAAACCTTGGGGACAAACTACAAGAGCTTAAGCTGAAAATGGCGGATATGGAGGATCGGGCTCGAAGGAATAATCTGCGGATAAGGGGGATCCCTGAGGCGGTCCTCCCAACTGCTCTTAATACCTACCTGCTGGATTTCTTCCAAGCGGATAAGGGGGATCCCTGAGGCGGTCCTCCCAACTGGTTTTAATACCTACCTGCTAGATTTCTTCCAAGCCCTCATGCCTGAGATCCACCCGGACCAGCTCCTCATTGACAGGGCTCACTGACTCAGACGCCCTCCACACCTACCCAGCACGGCAGCCAGGGACGTTATTGTCCGAGTGCACTTTTACGATGCTAAGGAGAGGCTGGTGCGGTCATGCAGAGGGATGGAAATGACGGAACCCTTCACAGATCTGTCAGCCGCAACTCTCCAATTCAGGAAGAGCATGTCACCGATCACAACCGCATTACGGGCACAAGGAGTAGTATATCGTTGGGGATTCCCCGCAAAGCTCCTTGTCCATTACAAGGACGCACTGCATGGAATCTCATCTCTTTCGATAGGCATGGAAAAGCTAAAGGCCTGGGGCCTGGGGCTGCCTGCGACAGTGGCAGAATCCTCCCATACCGTCCCACAAATGGTGCCGGAGTGGACAGTTACCTGAAGCGGCATGACCGCAGCAAGTATATAACCATCACAAATGTGTTGATACTCTATCTGTTCTTGAGTTACAGCTTCGAAATATGTACCTAAATTTCTCCTAATGGTTAAAAATAGGTCCCCTGTTTACTATTTAGACATGTTTTATTATGATCCCGATGCCTCTCTCAGACTTAAGGCCCTTACCCAACCCTGGGCTCAGACACTGAGGGCTACGTACTGTGAGCTTATTGCCACTCACACCTATATCCCCAGGGATAACTCCCATGGGATTAATGATACCTGGCCGAGTCCCGGGCTACCGACTGTTCCCTGACGGACTGCTTAGTTAAC
The DNA here is from genome assembly GCF_036172605.1 of Pelobates fuscus. NCBI lineage: Eukaryota > Metazoa > Chordata > Amphibia > Anura > Pelobatidae > Pelobates > Pelobates fuscus. Next base: position 260,191,600 of record NC_086321.1, read on the forward strand.
CGCAACACTATGGTGTTCAGGAAAACATCAGTTCTAATTGTATAGCAGCCGAAATTAAAGGGACACTATAGTCACATGAACAACTTTAGCTTAATGAAGCAGTTTTGGTGTATAGAACATGCCCCTGCAGCCTCACTGCTTAATCCTCTGTCATTTAGGAGTTAAATCTCTTTGTTTATGAACCCTAGTCACACCTCCCTGCATGTGACTTGCACAGCCTTCCATAAACACTTCCTGTAAAGAGTGCCCTATTTAGGCTTTCTTTATTGCAAGTTCTGTTTAATTAAGATTTTCTTATCCCCTGCTATGTTAGACCAGGAGACCGAGTGAACGAAACACACTCAAAGAGTTAGGCCATAACTCCCCCTGACCGGTCGGAAGCCAGGTTGCGGTACTAACAATTGGCAACGTACGCCCATTACTGAGACAAAATAAGAGAAAGAAAAAAGGGAAAGAAAAAAAAAAGAAAAAGAAAAGAAAAAAAAAGAAAGGGAGAAGGAAAAAGAAAAAAAAATAATTATAATAATTAAGAGTTTCTTTTTGTTTTTTGTTTTTTTTCTTTTTTTCTAACCATGTACAAACTTTGAAGGTGCCTATTACCCGGTACGAATGTGACTGTCTAATAGCCTTCCATTTGCTCCTCAGCTCCAAGGTGAGCTCTCAATTTTGAGCCGATGCTCACCTCCACGCCCCCTGGTATCGGCGGCCAAGTCCCTCTTGGCGCTCTTTGGTTCACTACGGGTGAACCTAGTTGGGTATTTTACCCCCAAGTTCTTCCCCTTCCTGTACCCCAGTCCCCCTCTCCCCCCGCCCTGTTCCTTCCCCCCACTAAGTGCAGAAGTACCAACGACTACCAAACCCCTCTGATGGCAGATATAATACAAATCTCTACCCCATGCGGGGACAGGGTCACTACGTTCCTGAATGCTTGGCAGACACTGTCCACCCAAAGAAAATCGCAGCGGCAGAAAGTCCTAGGCCCTCCCACACAAGAACATCTCTTAACCCTGACATGGGTTACGAATACAAAGGCAAACCTTAACGAACCCTCCTTAACTTTTACTCTAAAATATGAAAATCATCACTTACAATGTTAATGGGTTGAATACCCCTAGTAAGCGAAGGCTTTTACTCAGAGATCTTAAGAAAAACTGAATAGATATCGCTTGCATCCAAGAAACCCATTTTAAGAAAGGACACATACCAGCCCTATTCACTAAACATTACCCCATACAATACCACTCGATGTCGGACAGCAAATCCCGAGGGGGTCTCCATTTTCCTCCACAGAGATGTAGCTTTCCAGCTCCACCAACAACACATAGACCCTAACGGGCGGTATATCATCCTGGTAGGACTGATTAATAACACACAACATACGTTGGCAACAGCCTATTTCCCCAACGATAGCTCCAAGTCCTATCTTCATTCCAGGCTCATCAAACCTGACAAATAAAAAACAGGGAGACTTACTCCTCTGTGGGGATTTCAACTTCACCCAGACTGATCTTGACACATCACATCAGGCCGGACACGTAGCACTAGGGAAAGAACCGCCAAGGCTCTCACTAAACTCCTAACCCAGTACGACCTGTACAATGCCTGGAGGACACTTCACCCCTCTGAGCGTGATTATACCTTTCACTCTAGGGTACACAATACCTACACACGAATAGACACTTTCTTAGTAGATAGAGTCTCTCTGGCGCAAATCTCTGGATGCTCCCCACTGTAGGGAAAGAGAAATGGAGAGGTAAGCAGAAACTGAAGGATCTGCAAGGTTCCTGGAGGTAGAGAAAATATTCAGCTTACCCAAAGATGGAGGTGGATGGAGAGGGCAGTTTCGCACCAAATGATCCGCTTTTCCACAGTAGAGACAGAGTCCCTGTGATGGATGTTTTTTATGTTCTTCATGTGACAGAGGGTCATGGGTCACCCCTATTTGCATAGGTTCCTCCAAAGCTTGTGCCGGAGAAGTAGTAATGGTTTGGCCAGGGTGTCGAGGAGGAGCAGTTCCTTGTAATCTTTTAGACCTCCTCCCGCAAAAAAATGTCTGTCTAATTTGCTAACAAGCTGGATCAGTTCTTCCAGAGAAGGTGTTTGCCTAGTCTAGCCAACTCGTCTTTCAACGCTTTAAATAGTCCCAGACAGTGCTGTTCTATGAGACCATTTTTGTTGTGATCCATTCAGGGTCACCTCCCTGAATTCCATAGTGTAATCCTCTACAGGTCTTCTACCTTGTCGCAGGGAATGCATAGTTGTACATGCAGTGGATGCTCTTAAGGGATCATCATATTGGACTTGCTTAGCAGAAATAAAGAATTCCCATAAAGCCAGTTCAGGACTGTTGGCATGAAGTAGTTGACCCAATAGTAAGGTAATTACAGTGCGTACCTTAATATACTTATTCGGTTAGGTTCTATGTTTCAAGGCGAACATCAGTTCACAGCAAGTGATGAAAGTTCTTAGATCAGACCTTTTAAGAGTAAATATGTCTGGCATTGGGATTGCAAGTTCTATGATGCTAGGTGTCATAGAAGGAGGAGTTGACGCAAGTGAGAATGCAGGTAACGGCGTGGATTCAGCCCTCTGTTCACTTTGAGTTAGGGTAGCTTGACTGAGAAGAACTCAGCTGCAGTGGTATGATAACCCCTTTGCAGGCAAAACCTTTGCAGGTGCCTCAGAGTGGTATGGGAATCTGGGAGATGGGTACCTTTAGTTACAGATGTAGCAAAGTAGACAGAAAGGAGAAGACAGGAAGCAGTGTCAGGTGGTCCGCTGATCAGGGCAGACAGCAAAGGAGGGAGGTCAAAATTCAAGCCAAAGTTCAGAAGCCAGGAAATCCACAAGCAGTGGGCCAGAAGCCAATGATTGCAGAAAAGAAGCGCGATTAAGAAGAAGTTTAACTGGGGGATCAGGAGCAAGGAACCAGGATCATCAGCAAGAACCAGGTTCATGACCAGGAATTAGGAACAAGTACAAGAACCAGGATTGGGATTAGAATGTCAGGAGACTGGGGCAAGCATGAGAGCAACCAATCATTGACCAAGCACAGTGCTTGGCTTTTTATAGGCAGATGATGTCACGTGACTGGCCCCCAGCCACTGCAGGTGGAGCCCCCAAGGACCATAAAGGAGGGGAGGAGGCTGGGCGCCATCTTGACTATTCATCAGGCCCTCCCCAATAATCTCTTGCATACTGCGTCAGCATCCACGTGTCATCTGTAATTTTACTTCAGCGCCCAAGTGGATCCCGGTGCCATGCAGCAGAAAGAGGTCCATGGGAGAAGCAGTGACAGTGGGGCTGGATAGAGCCACCTACCCAGCAACCAAGTCCCCAGAGGACCGCCTCCAGGATTCGAGGGGGTTGTGACACTTGTGTGTTATACATGAGATCCATGGCCCCCCTGTGGCTTGTGCATTTGATACAATTTACTCTGTTCTGTGCTCTTGTTCTTTACTTTAAAAAAGCAGTAAAACATTTGCATGCTTAGTTATTTTCTTCATTGGCACTAGTGATACTTCTAACTAACATTCTTTATAGACCTTTCCTAAGGCACTCAATTATACTTCCTATGTTATAATGTGGTATTTTGTGTAAAATATGCTATATTTATGTGTATAATGCTACCTATGCATTACTACAGTATTTCTGTCTCATTTGTAGTATTGTGGACTTTGTATGTAGATAAAACAAAGCCTAGGAAATAGATATGTGAAATCCTGCTGTGTCATGTGGACACTGTATTCGTAGTGTTATATTCATTACTCTTTCTATTTTGTGCACATTCGAAAGAGGCAGGGGAGAGAAAGGGGAGTGGATGTTTGAAGGGGAAGTGTGTTTAAAAGCTTAAAGTGTATAAAGGTCGTCAGACAGAAGCAAGGGTGCATTCAAAGGATCAAGCACTGCACACTTTCTGCTACACCGTAATCTCCATAAACCAGGTATTTTAATATATGTATGACCACCTGCATTGTAGACAATCTGAAAGTGCTAAACATGTTAAAAGGCAGAGATTCTAAGTAATTCGAAAAATGTTTAATTATTTACAGCTGCTTTATTCAACCTGTTAAACGCTCTGCAAGTGAGAGTTCATCTTTAACCCCTTAAGGACACACGACATGTGTGACATGTCATGATTCCCTTTTATTCCAGAAGTTTGGTCCTTAAGGGGTTAAAGGTTACCCCAAGCTCCATGACCAATTTAGTTAGTTGAAGTTGTCATGGTTCCTGGAGTCTGTATGTGCAGTTTTTAAAAAACTAACTCCAGCTTCGGCAGCATCATTGGAGTGTCATAATAGCCAGCCTGAAGCAAGAGTTCCAGCCTGCTAAGTCCTGTGCATGGTTGGTGTCTTTCACACACACACCACACACAACATGCTGACAACAGACAGCCAATGGTGACATAGCCTCCTCCTTCATGCTGCCCATGAATTTTATTGCCATTTTAATTTTAGTTTTTTTTCTTTCTTTCTTTTAAGTGTATGTCATAACAGCTGTACTATTATGGGGCATATTCACTAAACGGCAAGTTGTGGTAAGGTGAAAACCATATGCAAAATGTATGCTGAAATAGGTCAGAAATAACAAAACGCTTGGGAATTTGAGATTGATTCCAAGGTTGCCATGTTTTCTAATCCTATTGGCATTTATGCACAAGTCACTGTTTAAAGAATTTAACAAATTCTGTATTGCAATCTTTGAAATGATTGCATACACTATTGCAGAAACTAGGCGTTTGTGTCTGACAGCAGCCTTTTGTAATGCGTTGTATTTGGTAATCTGTGTTCTACGTGCTCTGCATTCCAAGAATGACAGAGAATGCTGTGTAAGTATGCTATGTAATGTGTAGGGAAAAGACAAAACCAGAATACGAGTTTGAAACCTGGGTTGTTTTCCTGTTTATTTCTATGTATCTATTTACATTATTTTAATGGGAAATTTATTTTTGAAACCATATAATTCACATTAAGGTATCATGCTATAAATTAAATTCCACAATTCACAGTCATCATGCATCGTGTCTTTAAATCTTAGTACATTGCAGGGACTTTTGGTAAATTACTACAGTATACATGTCCTGGGCTGTCCAAGAGTGATGGAAGTCACATTCCTGGCTGCATTCATACTTACCGTATATACTCGAGTATAAGCCGACCCGAATATAAGCCGAGGCCCCTAAATTTATCCCAAAAAACTGGGAAAACGTATTTACTCGAGTATAAGACTAGGGTGGGAAATGCAGCAGCTACTGGTAAATTTCTAAATAAAATTAGATCCTAAAAAAAATATATTAATTGAATATTTATTTACAGTGTGTGTATAATGAATGCAGTGTGTGCGTATGTGTGTGTGTATGAGTGCAGCGTGTGTGTATGAGTGCAGTGTGTGTATGAGTGCAATGTGTGTGTGCATGAATGCAGTGTGTGTGTGTGCATGAATGCAGTGTGTGAATGCAGTGTGTGCAGGGCCGGTGCAAGGATATTTGCCGCCGTAGGCAAAAAACATTTTGCCGCCCCCTCCCCCCCCATATGTCCTGACTTCCCCTCCTCCTCCCTCAGTGGTCCTTACCTCCCCACCCCCGTGTTCCTTCACCCCCCCCCCCCAGTGGTCCTGACTCACCCCTCCCCTAGTGGTCCTTACCCTCCCCTCCCCTAGTGGTCCTTATCCCACCCCCTCCCTCCCATAGTGGTCCTTATCCCCCTTCTCCCTCCCATAGTGTTCCTTATCCCCCCCCATCCCTCCCATAGTGGTCCATATACCCCCACTCCCTCCCATAGTGGTCCTTATACCCCCCTCCCTCCCATAGTGGTCCTTATCCCACCCCCTCCCATAGTGGTCCTTATACCCCCCTCCCTCCAATAGTGGTCCTTATCCCCCCCCTCCCTCCCATAGTGGTCCTTATCCCCCCCTCCCTCCCTCCCATAGTGGTCCTTATCCCCCCCCCTCCCTCCCATAGTGGTCCTTATACCCCCTCCCTCCCATAGTGGTCCTTATACCCCCTCCCTCCCATAGTGGTCCTTATCCCCCCTCCCTCCCATAGGGGTCCATATACCCCCCCTCCCTCCCATAGTGTTCCTTATCCCCCCCATCCCTCCCATAGTGGTCCATATACCCCCCCCTCCCTCCCATAGTGGTCCATATACCCCCCCCTCCCTCCCATAGTGGTCCTTATACCCCCCTCCCTCCCATAGTGGTCCTTATACCCCCCTCCCTCCCATAGTGGTCCTTATCCCCCCCTCCCTCCCATAGTGGTCCTTATACCCCCCTCCCTCCCATAGTGGTCCTTATCCCCCCCCCTCCCTCCCATAGTGGTCCTTATACCCCCCTCCCTCCCATAGTGGTCCTTATCCCCCCCCTCCCTCCCATAGTGGTCCTTATCCCCCCCCCCTCCCTCCCATAGTGGTCCTTATCCCCCCCCCCTCCCTCCCATAGTGGTCCTTATCCCCCCCCTCCCTCCCATAGTGGTCCTTATACCCCCCCCTCCCTCCCATAGCGGTCCTTATACCCCCCTCCCTCCCATAGTGGTCCTTATACCCCCCCCCCTCCCATAGTGGTCCTTATACCCTTTTTTTTGTTATTATTAATTTTTTTTTATTATTATTTCTTATTTTATTTTATTTCGTCCCCCCTCCCTGCTTGATATATGGCAGGGAGGGGGCTCCTTCCCTGGTGGTCCAGTGGCAGTTCAGTGGGGGGGAGAGGGGGCCTGGCAGAGCTGTACTTACCTGTTCTGCAGCTCCTGTCAGCTCTCTCCTCCTCTGCGCCGTCCGTTCTGCTCTTCTGTCAGCTTACACTGTAAGTCTCTCGCGAGATTTACACTGGGAGCTGACCGAGGTGCTGACCGGACGGCGCAGAGGAGGAGAGAGCTGACAGGAGCTGCAGAACAGGTAAGTACAGCTTTGCCAGCCCCCCTCTCCCCCCAGTCTGTATTATGGCAATGCAAATTGCCATAATACAGACCTTGACTCGAGTATAAGCCGAGTTGGGGTTTTTCAGCCCAAAAGATGGGCTGAAAAACTCGGCTTATACTCGAGTATATACGGTACATAGTTACATAGCTGAAAATAAACTTGCGTCCATCAAGTTCAGCCTTCCTCACATATGTTTTTGCTGTTGATCCAAAAGAAGGAGAAAAAACCCAATTCGTTAAGCGCATCCAATTTTGCAGACTAGGAAAAAAATCCTTTTGACCCCAAAATGGCAGTCCGATATCCCCTTCGATCCAGTAGCTATTACCCCACTAATTAGAAATGATATCCCTGTATGTTATGTTTTTGCAAGTATTTATCCAATTGCTGTTTAAACACATGTATGGACTCTGATAAAACCCCCTCTTCAGGCAGAGAATTCCATATCCTTATTGCTCTTACTGTAAAAAAACTTTTCTTTGCCTTTGATTAAATCTCCTTTCTTCCAGCCTCAGTGCGTGACCTTGTGTCCTATGTATAGCCCTGTTTATGAATAGATTTCCAGATAATGGTATGTACCTGCCCGAATAATGTTGTCATATCCCCTCTGAGGCCCCGTTTTTCCAAACTAAAGAAATTTTAATTTTTTAACCTTTTTTCGTAACTATAATGCTCCTTTCCTTATCAATTTTGTCGCTCGTCTCTGCACTTTTCTAGTGCCATGATATCCTTCTTTAGAACAGGTGCCCAAACTTGCACAGCATATTCAAGGTGTGGTCTTACCAGCGATTTATAAAGAGGCCAAATTATATTTTCATCCAGAGAATGTATGCCCCTATTTATACATGACAAAACCTTACTGGCCTTAGCAACTGCAGATGGACATTGCATATTGCTGCCTAATTTGTTGTCTATAACAATCCCCAAATCCTTCTCGTGTGTTGTTACCCCTAATTCACTACTATTTATGGTGTAAGTTGCTTGTGCACCCCCCTACTCACCCCCTTTGTCACTTAGGGGCCCCACTTGCCTCTCATGAGTGAGTGAGACGGAGGCAGTAGGTAACCCCCCCCCTCCCCCCTTATCACATAGGGCCCCCATCCGCCGCTAACCTCATACGCAACAGGAAATCCAAAATGTTCAAGCACATTTCAGTTAATGCAGACTCTTTCTCCCTCAGTGGAGTCCACAATTAAAAGTGGCAAAAAAGGGAAAAGCTGCATCTGACAGAAGGGGAGAAAAACCAAAAATATTTGTTGATAAAACGTTTGTTGATAAAGCATCAGTACAGGCGTGAAACGCATCCAGAGAGGTACTGTAAGTTTTTCATATTTTTGATTTTCCTCCTCTTCTGGCAGATGCCATTTTTTCCCTTTTTTTTGTTTTGCATTTTTTTAACTAAGGGAGAAAGAGACTGATTTTAAGGGAAACTATAGTGACAGGAAAACAGTTCACTATTGTTACCGGAGGAATAAGAGGAACAAACCGCAGAAGCCACACATAGAGATATGGACACAAGTCTTCAGGAAGTAACAGGTCTTTTATTTACACACCGATCGGGTCTCACACTGAACTTGTGTTCAAAAGGTATGAGCCCAGAGCATAGTTTGCACAGGCTATTTATTAACAATAACTCCTCCCATTCATAGCTCCACTCACACATACCCTTAGACCAATCAGTGAACAGGATATTCAGGATCACCTAATATGGGCAGACCGTATGACTCCTTTTAAGGACAAAGGAATATGACTACAGTTGATGCACATGCTCAGTACATTGATGACAGTATCTTAGCTACATGTAACTAACTGATACAGCAAACACCTGTACTTGTATATGCCACATGGAGATTTCGGCCTACTAAATTTTGACCATGCTGGAATCCCATCACACTATAGTCTGGTTGACAGCTGCAATAATTACAATTGCAGGTTTAAACTGACAGAGGCACTGCACCCAGACCATTTCAATGAGCTGAAGTGGTCTGGGTGCCTATAGTGTTCCTGTAATAAGTATGAAGGTGTTTATAAAAATACCCCTCTCTGTCTCATTAGAGATTTTACATTATAGCTGAGGACAGCAAGGTGAATTGCTGGTGTAGGACTCACCTAAGAAGAGGTTTTGTCTTGATGTGGCAGGTAAGCTTACCCTTAAATGGCCATTGGAGTGATACTAAAAATCCCTTCTGTAATTAAATTGTGGATAGGGATTGGGGATAGTGCTCTAGTAACATTTTTTTTTCCTTTGGTTTTTATTGTACATATTGGGGCTGATGTTTACCAAAGTCATTGCTGCTGCCCAGGAGTATTCCGAGTTTAAGCGCAGTGCTTAATTTTTTTTATGTGTATAAGGCTCTGAATGAGCCTGAATTTGGTACAGATTTCAGCTGGGCTGATTGGCTGAAATGCAGAACGTACATTTTTAGAATCTGGACATGGAACCTTCAAATCCGGTTTCTAGACTTCAACATTTAAAACTATATGACCTATTTATCACTATAATGTCTTAAAGCATAGTATTTAGCAGGGCTAACCTCTCTTAGCTATAATATTATATAAATGTGATACTCAAAAAATTAGAGAATCTTGCAAAAGTTCATTTATTTCAGTAATGCAGCGTAAAAGGGGAAACTAATATATGAGATAGATGCATTACATGCAAAGCAAGATAGTTCAATCCATGATTTGTCATAAGTGCGATGATTATGGCTTACAGCTCATGAAAACCCCTAATCCACAATCTTAGTAAATTAGCATATTGTGAAAAGGTGCAATATTCTAGGCTCACAGTGTCCCACTCTAATCAGATAAGTAAGCCATAACACCTGCAAAGGGTTTCTGAGCCTTTAAATGGTCTCTCAGTCCGGTTCAGTTGGAATCATGGGAAAGACAGCTGACCTGACAGTTGTGCAGAAAACCATCATTGACATCCTCCAAAAGGAGGGAAAGCCTCAAAAGGTCATTGCAAAGGAAGTTGGATGTTCCCAAAGTGCTGTATCAAAGCACATTAATAGAAAGTTATGTGGAAGGGAAAAGTGTGGAAGAAAAAGGTGCACAAGCAACAGGGATGGCCGCACCACACACAGATGGATCCTGGACATGGGCTTCAGATGTCGTATTTCTCTTGTCAAGCTGCTCCTGAACAACAAACAACGTCAGAAGCATCTTACCTGGGCTAAAGAAAAACAGACCTGATCTGTTGCTCAGTGGTCCAAAGTCCTCTTTTCTGATGAGAGCAACTTTTGCATCTCATTTGGAAACCAAGAACCCAGAGTCTGGAGGAAGAATGGAGAGGCACACACTGCAAGATGCTTGAAGTCCAGTGTGAAGGTTCCACAGTCTGTGTTGATTTGAGGAGCCATGTCATCTGCTGGTGTTGGTCCACTGTGCTTCATTAAGTCCAGGGTCAACGCAGCCGTCTACCAGGAGATTTTGGAGCACTTCATGCTTCCTTCCGCAGACAAGCTTTATGGGGATGCTGTCTTCATTTTCCAGCAGGACTTGGCACCTGCCCACACTGCCAAAAGCACCAAAGCCTGGTTCAATGACCATGGGATTACTGTGTTCGACTGGCCAGCAGAAGCTTATAGCTTCCATGCCACGCCGCATTGAGGCAGTAATTGCTGCAAAGGGGGCCCAAACCAAGTGCTGAGTCCATATGCATGCTTATACTTTTCAGAGGTCCGATATTGTTCTATGTATACTCCTTGTTTTATTGATTGCATGTAATATTCGAATTTACTGAGATTGTGGATTTGGGGTTTTCATGAGCTGTAAGCCATAATCATCGCACTTATGACAAATCACGGCTTGAACTATCTTGCTTTGCATATAATGCGTCTATCTCATATATTAGTTTCCTCTTTTACATTGCATTACTGAAAAATAAATGAACTTTTGCACGATATTCAAATTTTTCAAGCATCACCTGTAGTTAGTAAAAGTTCCTCTATTTAAGATATAAACATAATTGAGAATACAATAAATTGAGATTGTCTTGGAAGCAATAAAGTTTTGTCTTTTTTTAAATATTTCATTAACAATTTAAATACAGGGGGTGGAGCTTGACTTTTGAGCGGCCCAGACGTGCCTTGCAAGAGCTCCTGCGTCTGGGGCCAAGATTCGGGATTTATTGCCTGGCCACTCTGTATTACTGGCTACAATTAGCATTTTTTATTGACCAGGGGACAACACTGCACCCAGGGATACCCAAGTTAAGGTTCCCCACCACTGAGTTGTCCAAATCGTGGCCTGCGGCCTATACGAGTGGTAGCCGAGGAGAGACGGCTGCTTTCCCGGTTCTCTGGCTGGCGGAGTGACACCTGTATTTCGCTACTCCTCCCCCCTTTGGACTGGTAGGGGTTATCCCGGTCCCCACTAACCAGCTCCACATACCTTTGCAGACTTCCAGCAACTGTTAATACCCGCAACACACTCCAGCAAGATGGCGGATGCGCTTAGGTCCTCTGAGTATCGACTACCACAGCACATTCAAAATCAACCTAGCGCAATTGAACAAATGACAAAGCACCTTAAATATGTCGTTGACCACTTCTGTATGGCCATATGTTGTTAAGCCCACCACTACTTTCAAAGTACCCCATTAATGGTGGGTCCTACACTAACATGTGGGGGGCAAATAAATAGTAATAGTGTTAAAAATAAAAAAGTGTTAAATACTAGTAAGAGCATATTGAGTATACAAACATAAGTGATGAAAGCAATTAGAAACAGTGTTAAAACTAAATAATTAATGTGTTGGTGCTAAAAAGGAGTATACTCACTAATGCAGATGACTGTGCTAGCTGGAAAAAATAATAAAAGTGACTTGACTATTGATAAACTCCTCCTTAATATACACACCTGTGGCCACCTCTAAAGGAGACTCTGAAGCTGGGGGGGGTGGCCTGGGCGGGGTGCTTAACCCCTAAGGAATCTGGTCTGGATTCCAAATATAATATAAACAGAAAAGATAGGGGGCACTCCCGAGACCTGAATTTTGTATGAAAGGTGCTGCCGCTGTGACCAAAACTTCATGAATGAGAGAATAAATAGTTGCGGCGCACTCAGACTACAAAAAAATACAAGAAACAAAGAAGGCTACTAAAATGCCTAACTAAGTATAAATATGGGGATTTGGTTCCACCATATGGCCATATGTTGTTAAGCCCACCACTACTTTCAAAGTACCCCATTATTGGTGGGTCCTACACTAAAATGTGTTTTTTTTTTTCTGTTTTTTTTTTTCTATATATTTTTTTTTTAAATGTAAGTCTTGTACTGTCTATTGTGATAAACTTTTGAAAAAAAAAAAAAACGATTTGGGAATCTTTAATTTTTACTTACTAATAACAATTTATGTGACTAAAATGTGTTTCAGAACAATACATCTGATTTACACAGCCTGATTTCTAAACTCATTTATTGTAGTTTAACCCCTTAAGGACCAAACTTCTGGAATAAAAGGGAATCATGACATGTCATACATGTCATGTGTCCTTAAGGGGCTAAAGACACATTACTGTGAGTTTTATATCTCTGGAGCTCTTTTATGCACTAAAGCACACCAGCAATATAGAGCTCCTAGAAAAGAGGGATAGAGGAATTTGGGCCAAAAATAGGGACCGTCATCCCTAAATAGGGATACTTTGTATGTATGATTTTATATGGGTTTTAAAAGAATCAGTAAAAAATGTTGCTCAACTCTTCAAATACCGCTAATAGGCATCTGCATGTGCAACTTAGTTCCATGACCTCTAAGATTATGATTCTTTTTTCCTGAGTAAAACATTTGAATGAAAGCTTTGCTTTTATAAATTGTAACCATATTCTCTTTATTTTACAGCTGTATAAAGATGGTTAAATCAAAGTCCTGGACAATGGTGAGGCATTTTGAAGGTGCCCCTAAACCTGAAGATTTTAAACTGGAAGAGCGAGAGCTTCCATCCCTTAAAGATGGAGGTACAATGGAATTAAAATGTAGATCTTTTTCTGTAAATATTTTTTGTTTTAAATTACTTTCTGCACTATACTTTACAGAAAGTTTAGGGTTATCTATGAAAGATGGTCCCCTCAAACCCACATCACTGGTGAAGCCCATAATGGGCAGGTTTGCCTGGAAAATCCCACTGACCAGTTTTAAGGCTGTCCTTCAGGACCAAGCAGAGCTCACTGCTCAATTACTCTGTGCTAATGATGCACTCACGCTGTTCTGTCCGGGCACAGTTCCCTGGTGTTCCCAGATGTGGGACACTGTTGGACGGCAGGACAGGACCCCAGTATTGGGGCAGTTTGTCTTTAATACAGTGTGGGTTTTTGGGTCCAACTATATATTTTTTTTCTTGATCCCTTGTTTTATTTTAAATTTATCTTAAAGGGACACTGTAGGCACCAATACCACTGCAGCTCATTGAAGTGGTCTGAGTGCAATATCCCATGTCACTTAACCCACAGTGGTAATTATTGCAGTTTTTATAAACTGCAATAATTACCTGCCAGGGTAAACTCCTCTACCAGACAGCCACTAGAGGGACTTCTGGGTGCTTAGATGACTTTTGGTTGTCTAAACGATGCTGGACGTTCCTCACGCCATGCATGAGGACTTCCAGCGTCACCGGAATCCCCATAGTAAAGCATTGAATAATAGGGCAGACATTTCAAATAAAACATTGCTTCTTTTCTCTTCTCAAATGTTGCAATTTAAATAGGTAATGATTTCTACATTTAATTTTAATTTTCACTCCTTACAAATACATAATTGTTTAAAAATATGGGAAAAGTAAACATAATATTAAATATAGGGGACAAGCAGATATACAATTTTTAAAATCCTGGTACTGCTGGTTCTTCTTTAAAGTTTCCATCTTATACAAATAATACATGTTGACCTAAAATCAGTGAACGTGTACGGGATGTATATATGACCCTCTCTATGGGTGGAGAAATCAGGACACCAGTAATTGGCATAGCTCCCAACAATCAGGCCTGTGGAATAGGGACAGGGCCGACTTCCTGCATGGTCCTAGTACATGCTGCACAGCGCAAGTGCATCTAATGATGTGCTTGTCCTGTGCTGCCTGAGGACAGCTCCCTGGTGTCCCTCAACTAAAGCAGTCATTGTCCTGCCAAAACCAGGACTGTTGAGAGGCTTGCGATGGCACAGTGTGTTGGAACCCAAGACTGAAATTCAGGCAGTGCAAACATTGAGACATTCAGCAGGTACTGGCATGTGAGCAGTGGTGTATCCTGGTTTTGTGCTGCCTTAGGCAGGACAAAACTCAGGCGCCCCCCCCCCCCCCCCCCGCGCCACCCCCACCCAACCTTTCCCCCCGCCCCGCATTCTAAATACACACACACACACATTCACGGACAGATACGCATACACTAGCTAACAGAAACACACACTCGCTAACATAAACACACTCACACTCAGTAACAGACAAACACACTCACTAACAAACACACACTAACAGACACACACTCACTCACTCACTAGCAGACACAAACTAGCAGACACACACACTCCCTAACATACACACACACTCACAGGCAAACACACACACTAACTAACATACACACACACTCACAGGCAAACACACAGTCAGGCACATATGCATATGCAGTATATCATACATATACAGATATACATATGCAGTATATCTACACCACTGATGTTCAAAGTTAGGGTGCATGTTCAGTTAATCTGCAGCACTTTTACGCCTAGACACCAAATTGTTCTAAGTCAATGAGCTAAGCCCTGCAATGCACTGCTTAGAAACGTCCAACTCTACAGTGAGCTGTATTGGTTATGTTGATTGGAGTGTTCTTTTAATGTTTTATTTATTTATTTTATCTTTGTGCATATTTTCTTCCTTTGATCAGTATTGTGATTTTTCAGATAATATATCTTGTTTAATATGATCTACATACACTTTCAGAGATATTGCTGGAATCGGTGTTCCTGAGTGTGGACCCCTACATGAGGTAACAGGACCAAATATCTTTTATATATATATATTATACACACACGCGCACACACACACACAGAACGTACCCTAAACAGAGCTTGTGAGCGTGTACTATTACTAGAGAGGGGTATGTTATACCTATAAATAAACGAAGATACGTGTGAGTAAAGAAGGGATATATGTTTTAACAAAGAGTTTTAGAGTAATTAAGAATTACCTGATAGGTGTTGTAGTAACTCTCTATATCTTAGTTTGTTTTAAGTAGTAATTGTCAAAGCTGGAAAACAGTACAACAGAAGATCTTTGTAAGAATGTACCGTATTGAGGACCTAACGTGGCTCCGATGCAATGAGACAAACCCCTGAGAACAACGTGTAAACGTAAAAGATTGCTGGAAGAACACCTCTGTCTTAGGTTTCATTGGCAAAATTGCTAACAATTGATATAGGCACCTAAAATACATGGTATGATAGGAGAAAAAAATGTGTACCGAGTTGAGGAAATATATATAAATATGTACACGAAGACATGTATACTGAAATTATGTTTAACCTATCGCGCAGGTGTAATTATTAACAACCGTGTGTGACTAGTTAGTAATAGTATCTTGTGAACAGCATCCTAGACAACTGGATAATGTTTTATTAGACTACATTTAAATAGTGGCAGCCTGTCACATGGTGGCTCAGCCCATTAACAGTGGAGTTCATGCTGAATCCCGACAGCCATTTGTCCTGAGCATCCTGCCGCTCCTCACACCTCCCTGTGAGTCACCAGTAAGCTGGGCTGGTTCCAATAAGGCATTTCTGGGTGGGCCAGTCCAGCTCTTCTCCTGCCCATGATACACTCCCTGCCTAGCACCAACCCTCGACCAAAATAATTTTAAAATCTTCACAAAAAAGACACAAAGGAACTGCCTATCCCAGGCGTCGGGTGATATAAATTCCACATCCCTGTAAATGGATACATAATGTCGTCTTAGATTTAAGTGCCTATTATCACTTCTGTTTTAATTAACAGGCCATACAGTAAACAGATGATGAAACCTGGTGATGTAATGATCGGATCACAAGTTGCCAGGTTTGTATATTTTTGATTACACATTTTTGTCTAATTTTCATGTTATTGAGTTTATAGAACAGATAAATTAATAGTGATTTTTTTTTTATTTGAACTTTTATTATTTTATAATTTTTTTTCATATCATGCAAATTTTTAACATTTCATTTTGTCATAATTGTTCAGGCTCTGTTAAGTTGGCATTTGTAAATGTAAATTGTAATGTCTTTGAACAGGTTCTCAACAGGTTCTCAATTAGAATTAAGTCTGGGATTTAAATAGGCCATTCTAAGGCACTCATATTATTGGCTTTAAACCATTTCAGTATAGTCTAGTGGAAGGTAAAGCTCTGCCCCTTCTCATTTGTATTGCAAACTAAAACCGTTTGTTTCTAGACTTGCTGTATATTAGGTTCTATCCATTTTTGCCTGTCCCTGCCTATTTCATGCAAAAGTCGTCTAAGAAGCGGGAAGTCCCTCTAGTGTCTAGCAGACAGCCACTAGAGGGACTTCCGGCTTCTTAGACGATCTTTGGTCGTCTAAAGGATCCTGGACGTCCTCACGCTAGGAATAGTGCTTTTCTACGGGGAGATCCTAATGCTAGTGAGGCCATTGCCACGCATGTGCATTAGGTCTCCCATGCCGGCGGACGGGGAGGGGCGTGGGCAGAGCTGAGCCAGCACCTATGTAACCCAGGTATTAGCCCTTTCAGTGCTGCAAGAGGGGGCCTTGACAGAGGAGAAATATATACTGTCAGGAATACGAGTTTGTTTCCCTTTAAATAATTTCCGAGTGTCATGGAGTTAAGTTGGAATGATCCATAGTAATAGCATCCTTTATTTTCTGGATAATTACTTTTAAAGTTGGAATATGAGGATTAAATTCCTAAGTGGACCTGTGTGCCTATGCAAATGAAGCAAATATTTGGTTTTCTGCTCTAGTACCCTCCTAATCTTGAAAGAATGCTAATATAATCTATTTAAGAATGAGAAAATTAGTTGAAACAGAACATACACATGCATACAGGTAAAAAAAAAATTAAGGCCTTAAATTTGAAAACTACAATAGGAAAGAGATGGGAAAAAAACAGAGGGTGAGGGACATTATGTTAGAATAGGCTTGGATAATAAGGAACAGTTTATGATAATACACTCACACCATAGTTTGCCATGTACAATATGTTTTTGTTTCTTCATCTTTCTTTAGAGTGGTGGAAAGCAAAAATCCTGCCATTGTAGTAGGCACCTACTATGTTGCAAATGTAGGATGGACCACGCATTTCATATCGGATGGCACAGGGATGCATGCCTTGTCTTCGGATTGGCCAGAAAATCTCCCCAGGTCACTTTCTTTGGGTGCAGTTGGCATGCCAGGGTAAGCAGCTAAACAAACAGCATTCTATTAGCTATTCTGTAATATTAAAGATAAGCTTATTGAAAATAAATACAGGTTTCCAAAAAGCTGTAAAGGTCTGTTTCCATGTTGTTGTTCTCATTTTTTAAATATATACTTTTGTCTAAAAGTTGGGCGTGACAGACGATTAGATTTATTTACCAAGCACAAACTTAACTAAATAGATCATGAATGTGAGACACAAAATACCAATCTTTGCTCAGCTTACATTCATTAAATACAGTCAATATTTTATAATTTTGATATTCAACCTTAAGGATGGACGCATTACAGAAATGTTCTGTCATGAATGCCATACCCTTAAGGAACCATGAAGGAATAATTCAGTAATTTGGCATTTTACCAGCAGGGAATATTTCCCTGCTGGTTACCAGGGAACTCCAGGTATCACTCAATACATAGCTGGACCCACAATTAGTGGCTCCATGCTGACTGATGAGCTGTGTGCAGCGCTTAAAGAGCACTGCACACAGCCCTCAGCTCAAAGTCTCAGTGGCCTCATTATTGATACCACTAGGTAATTCCTCTGACAGAGACACGCAGGAACTAGAAAGACCCCAATGGGGTCTCCCTGCAAGCCCCCTCCACCCAGCTGCATGATAACGGACGACAGAGGGTGATCAGTGCTGGGCTATTATTGCTGGAAAGTGCTGATCACTGTCTGCCATTACACTTACACTGATATATAACAATATATCTTCATATTTAGTAGCAGAGAGGGAAATAATCCACTCATGCTGCAAGTGCACATTGCAGAGGGCTTAGAATGTGCTTTGCACTGTAAAGGAATTCCGCTGCTGTCGGCAAGGGAACATAAGCAGATGGTATCCCTCTACTAACATTATTGCTAGGGTTAGGGTTAGTTAGTATTAGTGGTTAGTTAGTGTTTAGGTTACAGTTTTAGTTGTTTTTTAGAGTAAGGGTTGTAGTTTGTATTCAGGGTTAGTTAGTGATAATTAGGTTAGTTATTGTTAGGGTTAGTTAGTATTATGTTTAAGGTTAGGGTACGTATGGTAAATGTTAGCATTATAGGTAGCATTAGGGTTATGGTTGGCATTAGAACTTGTGTTGGCCTCAGGATAAGCGACATAGACTCATCTTCCGGTTTCTTCTTTCTTTCTTTTTTTTTTTTCTTTTTTTTAATCTGCACATACGATGGCCCTTTATTGAATTGCTAAATTATAGCTTTGCTACCTTGGTAATCTCAGATCATGGTGACAGAGAGTTTGTGTCTCTTGCCTCTCCCAGCCCCATTGTTTTTGTCTCTTGCACGCCCAAGACCCTCTATGTGTATTTTTCCCATTCCCCAGCCCCTGGCGGCTAGGGGTGTGTGTGTGTGTTTCACCTCAGCCCCCTTCTGTGTGTGTCTCACCCCAGCCTTGGAGTGGCTAGGCTTAACTTAACTAAACTAGAACCTAGGAAGTAACGAGACTTAAGTAGACAAATATATTTCAGGCCAGAAAGGAACAGACACATAAAATCCCCCAGAAAATATACAAAATTGTGTACCGGACAAAATACAGGCTGGTATAGGAATAATATTGACTAGGTTAGAATATTGACGTTAAGCACATCATTAGGGCAAACATAAAATCCAACCTTCAAGCTCCACCTCGTTATGGTGCAGTCATGGTGAAAGATATTCATTGACAAACTTTACACTTTACTATTTTTTAACCTCCACAGTGGTTCTTTTAGATTAAATTGATTATATTAAACAGTCCTTCCAGAGGACAGAAAAAAATCTATTAGAAATATATGATCAGTCGAAAACCTTCTGCAATGAACTGGCTTTGATTGTCAAGGAAACTGCAGAGAGAGAGGCTGTGACGGTAAAAGGAGACTTCTTTTGTCAGCTCCTGGAGTAGATTTTTTTTTTTTGCTTTTATTATTTGCTTGATCCATAGAAATATTTCTAATCCCTCCAGGTAGATCTATTATTTCCTTAATTATTTATTTATAAAATATTTTACCCGTAAAGATACATTGAGATTTCTCTCGTTTTCAAGTATGTCCTGGTTTCTGTAAGGACATGTTATCGCCTTCCTATGACAATTTGTGTATGGGTCTGTAGGAAGATCTTTACATTTAGTCTGATAATAAATGGAGGCAAAATCTGACCTCAACCGTCTTTTCAGATGATATTATCATTTTCATGTAGATAGTGGGCCATTGATTTTTTTTTTTATTCATCTTTATATAATTTGGGTAAAGTTTGATCAGATTTTGGTTACCATTTACACATACAACAAACACGTTTTCTATTGAGTTGTTTGATTTATTACTTTGAGTAAAACTGGAATTATTATTTTTTTTGAGTATTACAGCAATCAACATATACACACAAGTCTAATAGTTTTGTGTCGTCATAACCTCATGGTATTCATCAATCGTGTGTTTTTATAATTTGAATATAATATGAACACTAAATCCAGATAAAGGAAAATCTCAAATATGAAAAATTAAAAAAAATTAAAAAAACTTTATTAGTGAAAAGTATTAAAATTGCCCATTGGCCAATACCATGTGTGCTGTGAACAAACACAAATGTGAAAAGACAAATACAAAGAAAAATCCCAAAATGAAATCTAAATCAGAAATAGGAGTATGGTAGATCTAAAGAAGTAGTCACCACCCAGTCAGGTAACTATAAACGGGGTCTGGATAGATCGTACTGCCTATTCCAGGATAAAGTGCAAAGGTATCAACAATATCGTGAATATAATAAAATGCACATGTCTGTACCAAAATGTATACTGAGTAGGTGATGTATCAGGGAATAGTCAATGGCTACTAAGATCAGTATGAAATCAGTATTATGGCATATAGTACATTAATTACAAACAGACAGGCGTGCTCTGCAATGCCTGCAACGGTTGCACACATATAGGTAGAATAAGTGATTTCAATGGCATGGGGTAAGCCGCAAAGTCGGCTAAATACTAATATGGAATCCAACTCCCATCACTCCCATGAATAGCAGCACTCCCCTGTTTCTGGGGTGGTTAAGGATGTCGTAGTTGTGATCTCCTGCCTTTTCAGACATAATTGATCATCCTCAATCTCAACGGTCTGAAGAAAGCCTTAGGCAGAGAGAACTGGCATTATTACCACCATCAGAAACAGGTGGATGTATATCTTGGAGAATATCTTCCCTGAATTCACCTTGAATTCTGACTTTAGTGAATAACTCAGACATTTAACTCAGAAACATTGGGACTATTTCTCAACCATCTACTAATGTTAGTATTTGAATATGAATTTACAATGCCCAGTTGCACTTCAGCTGCCTAGAGTGCCTATTTAAGTAATACAGATTTCAAACAAATTACCTTTTTTTCCATGTTAGATGTACAGCTTATATTGGCCTATTGGAGGTTTGCAATGCAAAAGAGGGTGAAGTTGTACTTGTTAATTGTGCCGCTGGAGCTGTCGGAACGATAGTTGGTCAGATTGCCAAAATCAAGGTATGTGAAACGTGTATATCGATAGACCTGAAACCTCTGTATCAACTGGAAAATCAATTACATGTTGGAAAAATGAAATGATCAACTTAATGACAATATCTAAGTGGATTAATAAAAGATAATTAGCATGAGGGTAGAATAAATTACTGTAAGTAATTCCACACATGATTAGTGATGTCGCGAACACAACATTTTCGGTTCGCGAACGGGAACTTCCGCAAACGTTCGCGAACTGGGCGAACCGCCATTAACTTCAATGGGCAGGCGAATTTTAAAACCCACAGGGACTGTTTCTGGCCACAAAAGTGATGGAAAAGTTGTTTCAAGGGGACTAACACCTTGACTGTGGCATGCCGGAGGGGGATCCATGGCAAAACTCCCATGGAAAATTACACAGTTGATGCAGAGTGTGGTTTTAATCCATAAAGGGTAGAAATCACCTAACATGGATTGACACCTGTCCTTAAAGCCCCTGATACACGCTGACACAGAGCAGAATAGAGACTGTTCCCCATCCTCAGAGCCCATGATACACACTGACACAGAGCAGAATAGGGACTGTTACCCCTACATAGGGTCACTTGGCAGATATGGATTGACCTCTATCCTAAGGATCCCTGATACACACTGACACAGAGCAGAATAGAGACTGTTCCCCGTCCTCAGAGCCCATGATACACACTGACACAGAGCAGAATAGGGACTGTTCCCCCTACATAGGGTCACTTGGCAGGTATGGATTGACACCTGTCCTCAAAGCCCCTGATACACACTGACACAGAGCAGAATAGAGACCGGGGGTCTAGTAGCGTGGACACCCAGCACAGGTCGTTCTCCTTCAGCCTTTTTATACGAGGGTGCCTCAACAGGCACGACAGCATAAAATACCCCATTTGCACAAGGTTGGATGCCGAGCTACTCATTTCACGTTCCTCCTCCTCACACAGAGCAGAATAGAGACTGTTCCCCCTACATAGGGTCACTTGGCAGGTATGGATTGACACCTGTCCTCAAAGCCCCTGATTAACACTGACACAGAGCAGAATAGAGACTGTTCCCCGTCCTCAGAGACCATGATACACACTTACACAGAGCATAATAGGGTCACTTTGTGCCTTTATTTTGGTTTGGTTTTTGAAGCCACAGTGCAGCACCAGAGGGCCTAAAAATTAGGCATGTACACATGCCTGAAAAATTTGGTATTGTTGCAGCCGCTGCTGTAGCAGCGGCCAGAAAAATTGATGTTTGTTTCACAGGTAGAAAGTGCCCTAAAACATGGCGGCTTGAACCCTAGTTGGTGGCGGATAAGTCACGCAAGTCAACCGGCATTCAGAGCTAAAATACAGCAGCGTGTGGACCATTTTTAGCCCAAGGCAGCTCATCTCATCAGGCCTTTTTTAATCAAATGTATCGCCCAGTGTCAGTCCCTTCGGGATCCATCCCTTATTCATCTTAATAAAGGTGAGGTAATCTAGACTTTTTTGACCTAGGCGACTTCTCTTCTCAGTGACAATACCTTCTGCTGCACTGAAGGTCCTTTCTGACAGGACACTTGAAGCGGGGCAGGCCAGAAGTTCTATCGCAAATTGGGATAGCTCAGGCCACAGGTCAAGCCTGCACACCCAGTAGTCAAGGGGTTCATCGCTCCTCAGAGTGTCGATATCTGCAGTTAATGCGAGGTAGTCTGCTACCTGTCGGTCGAGTCGCTCTCTGAGGGTGGATCCCGAAGGGCTGTGGCGATGCGTAGGACTTAAAAAGGTCCGCATGTCCTTCATCAACAACACGTCTTTAAAGCATCCTGTCCTTGCCGGCGTGGTCGTGGGAGGAGGAGGATGACTTCCACCTCTCCCCCTGTTAGATTCCCATTGTGCTGTGACATCACCCTTATACGCTGAGTAAAGCATACTTTTTAATTTATTTTGCAAATGCTGCATCCTTTCCGACTTGTTGTAATTCGGTAACATTTCCGCCACTTTCTGCTTATACCGGGGGTCTAGTAGCGTGGACACCCAGTACAGGTCATTCTCCTTCAGCCTTTTTATACGAGGGTCCCTCAACAGGCACAACAGCATGAAAGACCCCATTTGCACAAGGTTGGATGCCGAGCTACTCATTTCCCGTTCCTCCTCCTCACTGATGTCAATGAAGGTATGTTCTTCCCCCCAACCACGTACAACACCACGGGTACCAGATAGGTGACAACGAGCACCCTGGGATGCCTGTTGTGGTTGGTCTTCCTCCTCCTCCTCAAAGCCACATTCCTCCTCTGACTCCTCTTCCTCACAATCCTCTTCCAGTGTTGCCGCAGGTCCAGCAAGCGATGCTGATAAGGCTGTTTCTGGTGGTGATGGTGACCACAACTCTTCCTCTTCACGCTCATCTACGGCCTGATCCAGCACTCTTCGCAGGGCACGCTCCAGGAAGAAAACAAATGGTATGATGTCGCTGATGGTGCCTTCGGTGTGACTGACTAGGTTTGTCACCTCCTCAAAAAGACGCATGAGCCTACAGGCATTGCGCATGAGAGTCCAGTAACGTGGCAAAAAAATTCCCAGCCCCCCAGAGGCTGTCCTAGCACCCCGGTCATACAAATATTCATTAACAGCTTTTTCTTGTTGGAGCAGGCGGTCGAACATTAGGAGTGTTAAATTCCAACGTGTCGGGCTGTCGCAAATCAAGCGCCTCACTGGCATGTTGTTTCGCCGCTGGATATCGGCAAAGTGAGCCATGGCCGTGTAGGAACGCCTGAAATGTCCACACACCTTCCTGGCCTGCTTCAGGACGTCCTGTAAGCCTGTGTACTTATGCACAAAGCGTTGTACGATCAGATTACATACATGTGCCATGCACGGCACATGTGTCAACTTGCCCAACTTCAATGCCGCTAACAAATTTTTTCCGTTGTCACAAACCACTTTGCCGATATCCAGTTGCTGCGGAGTCAGCCACTTTTCCACCTGTGCGTTCAGGCGGACAGGAGTGCTTGTCCGGTGTGACTCTCTGCTTTCAAGCAAGTCAAACCCAAGACGGCGTGACACTGCCGTATCCGGGATGTGGAATAGTACCTGGGGAGCTGGGGGGGTGCCGTTGATGTGGAGCAAGACGCAGCAGCAGACGAGGACTCAGCCAATGAGGTTATGGAAGAGGATGGAGTAGGAGGAGTAGAGGAGGTGGCAGCAGGACTGCCTGCAAGTCGTGGCGGTGTCACCAACTCCTCTGCAGAGCCATGCATTCCATGCTTGGCAGCAGTCAGCAGGTTTACCCAATGCGCAGTGTAGGTGATATACCTGCCCTGACCATGCTTTGCAGACCAGGTATCAGTGGTCAGATGGACCCTTGCCCCAACACTGTGTGCCAGACATGCCATTACTTCCTTTTGCACAGTACAGGTTGGGGATTGCCTTTTGTGAAAAGAAATTTCTGCCGGGTACCTTCCACTGCGGTGTCCCAATAGCTACACATTTTTTGAACGCCTCAGACTCCACCAGCTTGTATTGTAAAAGCTGGCGGGCTAATAGTTCGGACAAGCCAGCTGTCAGACGCTGGGCAAGGGGGTGACTTTCTGACATTGGCTTCTTACGCTCAAACATGTCCTTGACAGACACATGACTGTGGGCAGATGAGCGGGAACTGCTCAAGGCGGGAGACGGAGTGGCGGATGGTTGAGAGGGGGCAAGGAGGACAGCAGTGGTTGACGTGGCTGAAGATGCTGGACCAGGAGGAGGATGGCGGCTTAGAGTAGGCGTGCTGCTTGTACTCATGTGTTGATCCCATAGGCGTTTGTGATGTGAGATCATGTGCCTATGCAAAGCAGTTGTACCTAGGTGGGTGTTGGACTTCCCACGACTCAGTTTCTTTTGGCACAGGTTGCAAATGGCATCGCTGTTGTCAGAGGCAGACACACAAAAAAAATTCCACACTGCTGAGCTCTGCAATGACGGCATTCTGGTGGTGGACACAGAATGCGTTGATTGGCGTGCTGTCGGGCTATACCTGGGTGCCGATGCATGCTGTCTGACTGTGCCACTAGCTCCTTGCGAATACCTCCCCCTGCTTCCAACTCGTCTCCTCCTCCTCTCTGTCTCCCCATCTGAACTTTCGCCCTGTTCTTCTTCTTGCCGAGCGGGCACCACGTGACATCCATGGACGCATCGTCATCATCAACCGCTTCACTTGTATCTGACAACTCAGCAAAGGAAGCAGCAGCGGGTACAACATCATCATCATCACACCGTACGTCCATTTGTATAATGCTGCCTGCCTGAGACATATCCCTGTTATCTACATCCTCTGGCAATAATGGTTGCGCATCACTCATTTCTTCAAACGGATGTGTGAATAACTCCTCTGACATACCAAGTAAAGCGACTGTGGTGCTAGTTTTGGTGGTGGCGGCAGGCGGGTGAGTGGTATCTTGAGAGGTGCCTGAAGCTAAGCTGGAGGAGGATGGTGCGTCAAGGTTCCGAGCGGAAGCTGTAGAAGTTCTGAGGACATAGTTGACTGGCTAACACAGTCAACTATGTTAGCCAGTCAACTATGTCCTCAGAACTTTTCAAGTTCAGGGTACGTGGCCTCTGACAACTGGGCATTATTCTAGGGCCAAAGGGAATCACAGCCCCACGACCACGATGGCCCCTGCGGGGTGGCCTGCCTCTGCCTGTCATTTTTTGGGGGATTAGTGGTACTATGCGTGCAAGCTACTGTGAGACCAGATATGAGTGGCAATGTGCAATGGCAGGGGTCTGCAGGGCACACGCTGAAGGAAGGCCTGACACACCCGCTTTAAGGACACTGACTGCTATTAGCTTACACTGGAAAACTTTTTTTCTTTGTAAAAGCACGCTATAGAGACACCAGATATGAGTGGCAACTGTCAAAGTACACTGGCAGGGGTCTGCAGGGCACACGCTGAAGGCCTGACACACCTGCTTTAAGGACACTGACTGCTATTAGCTTACACTGGAAAACTTTTATTCTTTGTAAAAGTATGCTACAGAGACACCAGATATGAGTGGTGGCACTGGGCAAATGGGCACAGTATCCACTGAGCCTGACACAGAAGCTGGCAGACAACTAACTGCTCTTCTTCAATCTATTACAGTGAAAAAAAAAATTTGGTTTTAAATGCAAGCTTAAGCTATTGTGACACCAGCAGTGAGTGAGTGTTGGCACTGGGCAAATGGGCACAGTATGCACTGTGAGCCTGACACAGAAGCTGGCAGTCAGGCAACTGCAATTACATTACACAAAAAAAAAAAAAAAAAAAGCAGACTGACGTTCTAGCCCTAAAAAGGGCTTTTTGGGGTGCTGTTCTTACAGCAGAGATCAAATGAGTCCTTCAGGATTGTAGTGGACACTAAATACCCTAGCCTAGCTATCAATTTCCCTATCTAATCAGCAGCAACTAAACTTTCCCTCCTCTCACTAAGCATGCAGCTTCAGAATGAATCTAAAATGGATGCTGGGAGGGAGATGGGAGGGTGTGGAAGGGAGGTTCTGCTGCTGATTTGCTGGAATGTGTCTGCTGACCGTGAGGCACAGGGTCAAAGTTTGCTCAATGATGATGAATAGGGGGCGGATCGAACCGCCCATGTGTTCGCCATCGCGGCGAACGCGAACACGCTATGTTCGCCGGGAACTATTCGCCGGCGAACAGTTCGGTACATCACTACACATGATAAATACCTCCCAAAAATCTGGATCCGTCATGGCAGCCATGATGTAAGGCTTGTGTATCACTAGCCAGAATTAGACTCTTGTCAGCCATTTTTGGCCATGTATCACCAATGGCATACATTGCAATAAGAGCTAATCTCTCCATTCTCCTTCCTTTCACACTTTCATATCTCCCAACAATGAAAGTTATTCATCATGGTCACCTGAAACAGCTGTTTAGAAAATGGCTCCCTAATTTGCCATCCTGTGTATATGACATACATTGTATAAACATACTGTGTATACTACATGTGTATACATGCAGCACATTCAATCTATATAGATATATGCAATTGCCATATTTAATGGTACCAAATTAGAGAGGAAGCTGTGATTAGTCCCTTTTTTGGTATCCCTAAATATGGCAGTCCCACATATATAATGTATGTAATGCATGTATATAGAATGTACATGACATACACAGTATAGCACATTAGGGAGCTACCTTCTAGACAGCTGATAAACATTTTCTTAATTCTGGTCTTTTGGCTGTTTAGTAGGCAGCTCAATAATTAACTTATGTGGGATTACCATTTCTAAGGATGCCAAATTAGGGACCTCTTTGCTGAACAGAGCCCCACTTGGACTGATGGGCATATGTTCTTCAGAAGCTACTGACATTTTTTTCTGAATTGTGTTTCGTTTCAAAATGATGATTTCTGGATTTGTGATTGGCATAAAGGGAGTGTAGACATCAATTTATATTTGTAATTTATCTTTAGCTTTTTGTTAACTATTGTTGGTGTAGGCATACTTACATTTTTCCATATCTGGCAATGAGGTTTCTGGCAGCCAATTTTCTTTTTAAAACCATAAATTGTAATGGTTTACTCAGGGGCCATTTCCTTTCTCTATTTGTTAAACAATCCCTCTATGACATTCTTAAGAGACCATGTTAAACCACAATCTTCTGCACAAACCATTCTGTTATACTGCAAATCTATTGCAAAACACTTGTTGAACACTTGAGGGACCAGAGTAATAATTTAGTTTTGATACAGTAGTAGTGTGCAGTAATTGGCTAAATATATGCACACTGCATCCAAAGTTTTCTTTCACCCAAGGGCAAATCAAAGTGTGCATCTCATTGCTTAATGTCTTGTAACTGATAATGGCATGTTAATTGAAAGCTTTATGTGAGACAGCATTTTGCTTATAAGACACCCTTAGCACATACATGCTGTACTTAAGGAAAAAACATGGCAAGTTCTCCTTTATTTGTTGACACAATGCACGGGTGATTGTTATGTATCTCATGAATGTCTGCCTCATCTCTGGTGCAAATCAATGAGTTAATGGAGAGTGATATGTAGATGTTAATTTGATTTACATGCAACTACTGGGAATATCTTCCTTAAAATCAACTACACATTCAGCTTAGTAGCTGTACTGGGAAATTCAGTTTATTTGTTCAGTAACTGAACACAGAACCCCTTCACGCACACAGAACCCCTTCACGCACACAGAACCCCTCCACACATAAACAGAACCCCTCCACACATAAACAGAACCCCTCCATCATGCACACAGAACCCCTCCACACATAAACAGAACCCCTTCGCACACAAAACCCCTCCACGCACACAAAACCCCTCCACACATAAACAGCACCCCTCCACACATAAACAGCACCCCTCCACACATAAACAGCACCCCTCCACGCACACAGAACCCGTCCACGCACACAGAACCCCTCCATGCACACAGAACCCCTCCACACATAAACAGCACCCCTCCACACATAAACAGCACCCCTCCACGCACACAGAACCCGTCCACGCACACAGAACCCCCCCCCCCACGCACACAGAACCCCCCCACGCACACAGAACCCCCCCACGCACACAGAACCCCTTCACGCACACAGATCCCCTCCACGCACACAGAACCCCCCACGCACACAGAACCCCTCCACGCACAAACGGCACTCTCTCCACGCACAAACGGCACTCTCTCCACGCACTATGCTAAAATCCCCGGGTTAGGGGGTGCAAATTACTTGCCTTGTCCCGGGTGCTGACAACCCACGCTACGCCACTGGTTCAGTTAATAGTATAATCTCGGCTGGAAAATTCATTCAATTACAAAGTAATATAGTCTTCTTTACATGATTAAGATTATTTAGCAAGTTTTACACATGTAAAAAACACACTTCCACAGTTAAGTTATAACTTTAAATTCACGAGAACCTTAAGTTTTTGATTATTTTTTTTGTTCCCTGTCCAGGGTTGCAAAGTGGTTGGATCTGCTGGCTCAGATGACAAAGTTACCTTCCTAAAGGAAATTGGGTTTGATGAAGCCTTTAACTACAAGACAGTAAGCTCTTTGGAAGAAGCTTTGAAAAACGCATCACCAGAAGGCTATGATTGTTATTTTGAAAATGTAAGTATTAAGAAATAAGATTAAAATAGGCAAAATTGTGTTACTAGCATCACACCATAGAACACTGCATTCTACGCACAATCCTAATGAATATTTGCAGAACAAAGTATTCAGTGAAATAAAAACGGTGGAACAAAAGAATGAAAAAACAAAGAAAAATAAAAAATGAAACTAGACACTACCAACAGGTGTCCCTAGAGAGTTGGGTAAGTAATATCTAAATAGAGTCTAGATATATGATATATTAAAACTTTACTTTTAATGTTGTAATTAGAATAAAATAAGAGAGAAAAGTAAAGCAATAGTTAAAATAGGGTAAGCAGTCTGTTAGTATAAGCTGTGCAAGTAAAGCAACAGCTCTAGTGATTCTAATTACAACATTAAAAGTTAAGTTTTAGTATGTTATTTATCTAGATAGACTCTATCTTAGATATTACTTACCCAACTCTCTAGTGACACCTGCTGGTAGTGTCTAGTTTCATTTTTTATTTTTCTTTGTTTTTTTTTCATTCTTTTGTTCCACCGTTTTTATTTCACTGAATACTTTGTTCTGTTACAGATATAGTTAAACTATCATTGGCAGAAGCAACCTTTAGAATGTAGTACAATCTAATGTTTAAATGGACTATATAGATAGCAGATGCAAAACTATAAAAATAAAATGTTCCTTTTCCAATGGTCTTCCTTTGGTTTTAGTATTGAGCACTGAACATTTTATCTTATAGGATATGTAGTTCAGCACATGGCAGAAATGTAATTATAAAAAGGCATGTGTAATTCTGTTGCACAAGTTTTTTGTTTTTGTTTTTTTGTGTTCTTTATTAATACGATTTCTCCTGTTTATATACACAGGTAGGGGGTAAATATGCCGATGTAGCCCTGCAACAAATGAAACAATTTGGAAGAATTGCTGTGTGTGGGGCCATCTCTATGTATAATGATTCAGTGCCTCAAACAGGTATATTATGAAATTCCACAGTGTTATTTTGGTAGCTATTGTCTGCTTCAAGTCAGCTTTTTTAATCAGGAATATGCTATTCTGAAATAAATCTTACTTGGCTAAATATATAAGTGCGTATTATAAATGATAAACATTTTATATCACTGTTAAAGAATAATATGATAGAAATAAGGAGCATGACCTGTATTAAAATCCTATAACTCATCTAGCAGATGATGAATTCAGTTGTCAATTTAAGCTAGTAACTTGACAACTATGGAAGAACCAAAGAGCAGGAGAGAATGTGTACTGGAATATGGCAACAAATTATGGAGGGCTATAGTAATACAAGAAGGGTCACTTCGAAAGATAGTAGGCTTTCCTAAAGAGGGGTTTTTGTTTGTTTTTAGTGACTTTCTAAAGGACTTCTGAAAGTCTCTCACAGGGTAAGGCAATAAGAATAGAGAAACCCTATATAAGCAGTGTGAGGTAGAGCAGATGACAGCCGAGTGAGTAGAATTGTTGAAGGTTTTGTAAGTTAGTATCAACAGTTTGAATTGGATCCTGAAGGATACAGTAAGACAATGCAAGGATTACCAAAGGGGTGAGGTATTGGAGTAGTAGTGTTTTTTTTTGTTTTGTTTTTTTACACACTACTCTTAGGTTTGCCATCTGACTGGTATTTTACTGGCACAGCCGGTATTTGAGGCTGCCTGGCCTATTGCAGTAATACCGGCAATACAAATGCAGGCATTTTTCTCAAAATAAATGGAGATTACTCTGCAATACCAGCACCGGCCAGTAGGGGTCACTGTGTGTGGAGAGAGGTAGGGATAGGAAGTTACAGCATATCCCTGCCTTTCTCTACTACTCACTGATCTGTGGGGGAGCAGCTACACAGCACAGAGAGTCCAGACAGCAGCTCTACAGCTCAGGTAAGAGAGGGATGGTGGGAAAGGCAGCAGGGACACATGGGGACACTGAGACACTAGGGGACACTAGGTGACACAGGCACTAGGGGACACGGGCACTAGGGGACACGGGCACTAGGGGACACGGGCACTAGGGGACACGGGCACTAGGGGACACGGGCACTAGGGGACACAGGCACTAGGGGACACAGGCACTAGGGGACACAGACACTAGGGGACACAGACACTAGGGGCACATAGGGACACATACACTAGGGGACACAGACACTGGGAGACCTGGAAACACTGAGACACTAGGGGACACTGGGACACATGGGGATGCTGAGACACATGGGGATGCTGAGACACATGGGGATGCTGTGAGACATAGGGACATTGGAAGACATTGGGACATGGAGACACTATGTCCCCATTTCTCCCAGTGTCCCCATGTCCCCATCCAGTGTCACTAGTGTCTCCCAGTTTCTGTGTCCCATGTCTCTCAGTGTGCCTAGTGTCCCCATGTATCCCAGTGTCCCTATATGTCCCAGTGTCCTCATGTCTATGTCCACAACTGTCCCCATGTCTCCCAGTGTCCCCAAGTGTCTGTCTCCCAGCCAGTGTCCCCTAGTCTCCCAGTGTCCCCAAGTCTCCCAGTGTCCCCTAGTCTCCCAGTGTATGCAGGGCCGTCTTTAGCGCGGGGCAAACGGGGCAGCTGCCCCGGGCCCAGTTGCTCATGGGGGGCCCCAGAGCAGCTGCTCCGTGGGCCCCGCGATTTGCGCAGCCCCCCTTGGACCCGGCAGTGCGGCTGCACAGAGCCGCAACATCCCGCATGCTAAAGAGGGCCCCCGGGTGGCCCATGCACAAAGGGCCACCCATAGGGAACAGCTGAGTGCGCACTTCCTTTCAGTCCCGCCGGAAACCGGAACATGAAATTCAAGTTCCACTACCGCGGTGCGCCCTGTGCTGCCGGCCAACGCTGCAAGACAGGTGAGTAATTATGGGACAAGGGGAGGGGGACAGTATGGGAGAGAAGAATATGGGGAGGGGGATGAAGTCTATGGGGAGGGGGATGAAGTCTATGGGGAGGGGGGGATGAAGTCTATGGGAGGGGGGGGATGAAGTCTATGGGAGGGGGGGGATGAAGTCTATGGGAGGGGGGGGATGAAGTCTATGGGAGGGGGGGGATGAAGTCTATGGGGGGGGGGGATGAAGTCTATGGGGAGGGGGGATGAAGTCTATGGGGAGGGGGGGATGAAGTCTATGGGGAGGGGGTGGATGAAGTCTATGGGGAGGGGGTGGATGAAGTCTATGGGGGGGTGAAGTCTATGGGGGGTGATGAAGACTATGGGGAGGGGGGAGATGAAGTCTATGGGGAGGGGGGGGAGATGAAGTCTATGGGGAGGGGGGGAGATGAAGTCTATGGGGAGGGGGGGAGATGAAGTCTATGGGGAGGGGGTGGATGAAGTCTATGGGGGGGTGAAGTCTATGGGGGGTGATGAAGACTATGGGGAGGGGGGAGATGAAGTCTATGGGGAGGGGGGGGAGATGAAGTCTATGGGGAGGGGGGGAGATGAAGTCTATGGGGAGGGGGGGAGATGAAGTCTATGGGGAGGGGGGGAGATGAAGTCTATGGGGAGGGGGGGAGATGAAGTCTATGGGGAGGGGGGGAGATGAAGTCTATGGGGAGGGAGTGGATGAAGTCTATGGGGAGGGGGTGGATGAAGTCTATGGGGAGGGGGTGGATGAAGTCTATGGGGAGGGGGTGGATGAAGTCTATGGCGAGGGAGTGGATGAAGACTATGGGGAGGGGGTGGATGAAGTCTATGGGGAGGGGGTGGATGAAGTCTATGGGGAGGGGGGGATGAAGACTATGGGGAGGGGGTGGATGAAGTCTATGGGGAGGGGGTGGATGAAGTCTATGGGGAGGGGGTGGATGAAGTCTATGGGGAGGGGGTGGGTGAAGACTATGGTAGAGAGGAGAAGACTATGGGAGCGGGGGACACTATGGGACAGGGGAGAAAAAAAATATTCTGTACAAACTGTCCCATAGTAAGAAACACTATGGGACAGTTTGTTCAGAATATTTTTTTTCTGTGTTTCTTCCTCTAAAAACTAGGTGCGTCTTATGGTGAGGTGCGTCTTATGGAGCGAAAAATACGGTAACTTGTTTCATAACCGCAATATTTAAGAGAAAGCTACATTTATCATAGTAGAAGCACTACTGAAAATTAGGTCATGTAAGGGAGAGCTAAGAGAGGGCTAGGGATATAGAGCGAGAGCTATAGCATTTTGCGGAGACATGTACTGTGTGGGCATCTCTGTACACAGAGGTTGAGGTCCATAAAATGCCTTGATAGATTCCCTAATTCGTATGCCAAGTATGCAGAAAACTTGGTTCCCCATTTTACTGCTATAACCTTGCAAAATAGCTAATGTGAGCGCAGATTTCAAACCAATGTGCTTGTTGAACCTTAAAATATGTGCCTTCCTTTTGTTAGCCAACCACTTAAGATCCCCTCGTATCCATTTTTCTGAAATTGTCCTAGGGTGCCAGGTGATGAACAATACCAGACGCTTTCTCAATATCATGGAATTTGCGCATTGAGAATTGCATCCTCAGGATTTGAACTTGATGGGAACAAATAAGAGAAATATGCACTTCTGTCTCTAGGGGAACTGCCAAGAATAAGGTTTCCGTTTTTTGTAGGCTCCATTTTAATGCTTTATTTTTGTCCTCCTAGTTAGACCTTTTTGAAGGTATGGGTTTTAGTTCATCTGAATTCTGAAAATGTAACCATATTTTAACTGCATTAGTTTATCTTCATAAACTTCATCCAAATGATGACTTGATATTTACTAATGTTCTACCATGTGTCAGGTGGGGTTCTGGCAAATGCATAAAAATAGCGACTAGACAGCCAATTTATAAACATTTAGTAGATATGACACCTTCTGCCCAGTGGCGTACACATGACCCATGGGGCCCCGGTGCGAAAATTGATCCGTGGGCCCCCCCTCCTCGCGCTTACTCTGCGCGGGCCGGGGCAGCAACACATGGCGGCGGGCACCTGGTCGCAGGGGTTGCAGGGCTGCGACCGCGGTATGTACGCCAGTGCATGCAGATGCACACACACTTAAAGGACCACTACAGACACCCAGATCACATCAGCTCAATGAAGTGGTCTGGGTGTCAGGTCCCTCTAGTTTTAACCCTGCAGCTGAAAGCATAGCAGTTTCAGAGAAACTGTTATGTTTCACTGAGGGTTAATCCAGCCTCTAGTGGCTGTCTCACTGACAGCCGCTAGAGGCGCTTCCGCCATTTGAAGACACTGAACGTCCATAGGAAAGCATTGAGTAATGCTTTCCTATGGGCGGTTTGAATGCGTGCGCGGCTCTTGCCGTGCATGCGCATTCGGAGCTGAGAGGCGGAGGGATCCCCAGCGCCATGGGAGTCCGGCACTGGAGAAAGGTAAGTGCTGAAGATACACACACACTCACGAACAAATGCATACACACTAGCTAACAGACACACACATTTACTGACAGACACACTCAGCGGCAGACATACATACACACTCACTTACAAAACACACACTCACTAACAGACATCAAACAAACTCACTAACACACACAAACACACTCAGTAACAGACACACACAGTAACACACTCACTGACACTCACTAGCAGACACACACACTCTAACACAAACACCAACACTCACACTAACACACACACACTCACACACACTAACACTCACACTAACACACACACTAACACACACTAACACACACACTCACACACACTAACACACACACTCACACACACACTAACACTCACACACACACACTCACACACACACACTAACACTCACACACTAACACTCACACACACACACACACTCACTAACACACACACACACACACTCACTAACACACTAACACTCACACACTTACACTCACACACACTTACACGTTTTTTTTTTTAATTTAATCCCCCCAGCCTCCCTACCTTTTGGAGTGCTGAGGGGATTCCCTGGGGTCCAGTGGTGCTGCTGGGCTCCTAGGCGGGCAGGCAGGCTGGCGGGCGCGCGAGGGAGCACTCTCCCCTGAGTGCTTCCTCTTCAGCTCCCTCGCGCGCGGCGTAGGGATGCCGGCGCCGGAAGATGCGGTGCGCGAGGGAGCTGAAGAGGAAGCACTCAGGGGAGAGTGCTCCCTCGCGCACCAGCAGGACCGGCCACCGGGTGTAAGCAGGGCCAGCCTCGGGGGGCCCTGAGGTGGCCGGCTCCTGGGCCCCCCAGGAGAAGAGGCTGGCCCAGTGGGTACATGCAGGGGCGGCCGGGCCCGGTCGCAGCTGCGACCCTGGTATGTACGCCACTGCTTCTGCCGCATGCCAGGTGGGGGTATATGATGGTAAAATGCCTCCATTATGGTAGTGTTTTTTGGGGTTTTTTTTTTTTATGTATTTACTTTTTAATGTAGCTGCTGATTAGCAAGCGCTGACCAGGCTCCTGCCTCCGAGAGTTTTTTATTTTATTTTATTTTTTATCTGTTTCACAGTAGGTTTATAGTTGCATCTCAGATAGATGGATATATAAAACAAAAGCATAAAAAGTCAAATGTAGTATATCTACATACTTGTATACAATGAATGTGGAAAGCTGCTTACATTTAATAGAGCTTCAAGCCAGCTCTGAAATTCAGGCTTGGGTGGAACATCCTCACCTTGAGATATGTGAGTACTTTTCTTCAATAGGTATAGATCCTCCAGGGACTATTGGTATGGAATATAAAACAAAAGACAGGAGTAAAATATATAATGTAGTATGTAATAGGAGTGTAGGCATGTATAATAGTGTGTGTGTGTGTGTATATATATGTATGTGTGTGTGTGTATATATGTGTGTGTATGTATGTGTGTGTGTGTGTGTATATATATTTTTATATATATATATATATATATATATATATATATATATACATAAAAAAATCATTAAAACCTCACTTCATCGTAAAAGCGTATCAATTAAACTGTTAATAGCTCCTGACTATGACTTCCTCTTCTGCAACTGTCACTAGTCTAATACTATCCTTACCTTTTTGTGTCATTTTACCCCACTAGCATGTAAGCTCATTGAGCAGGGCCCTCAACCCCTATGTTCCTGTGTGTCCAACTTGTCTGGTTACAACTACATGTCTGTTCGTCCACCCATTGTAAAGCGATGCAGAGTTTGATGGCGCTAAATAAATAACATAATAATAATAATATATATATCGAGAGCCTCATCTGGCTCTAGTAAAGCAGCATGAAATGGTATAACCCCCACTATTATCCCAGGATAATGTTCAGCCAGGTATTTTGGGGGTTTTAATGTGAGATAAGACACAAAAATAATGCTCTCTGTAGATTCTTGGTTTAAATCGGTTCGGATACTAATGATTTTCCAAGGTTTAACGAATTTGTTGCAGTGACTGAATCAGAATTTGATCATTTTCACCGTATTTTTTTCTTTTGGACAAAATCTGGTGTTTAGCGAATAATCTTGTATGTATTTTATATTCCATTCACTGACAGTAAATTTTTATTTCATATCAGTAGATGAAGTTGGGAAGTTTAGTAAACGAGAGAATAATAAAACAATTTATTGTATTAATTTTTAGCAATAAATTAATGTATTATTTTGCAAACCTATCTCCAAAGTGAGTTCCTCAGTGGAGGCTATCTAAAATAGCCCTGAATGCCCACGAAGTAACTCCAAGCCATCAATGATCTGTCAAGCAGGGGAATATACTTATTGTTTACACAGTTCATTCAGCCAACATATGGCAGAAGAAGGATTACTTGTAGGGAATTTGTTTTACTT
Organism: Pelobates fuscus; assembly: GCF_036172605.1. NCBI lineage: Eukaryota > Metazoa > Chordata > Amphibia > Anura > Pelobatidae > Pelobates > Pelobates fuscus. The sequence goes on from NC_086321.1 coordinate 260,228,228, forward strand.
CAAACCTTGTAGGTTTAGTACCATCCTATCGGCTACCCTACCCATACACACAGACAGGTTACTTATTTATGATATGAGGTTTGGATTCAATAACTAAGAAAATTTCCTACAACCTGGAATAAAGGAGCAAAACACTTGGTCAGTCTCCTGCCTACCTGTCTAGTATTTTATTAACATATAACGTTATTTCATGTAAGAGATGGCCAAGCAAAGTATTGTACTAATGGAAAGTGCATTATTTGTTTCTTGAATAATAACAACAAATCTGTTTGATTCCCACAGGACCTTACATACAGCCAGTTATCCTCTTTAAGCAACTTCGCATGGAAGGGTTCATCTGTAGCCGCTGGCTTGACAAATTTCCAGAGATGCAAAAACAGCTTTTGCAGTGGGTGTCAGAGGTGAGGACAGCTTTATTTTTGTGGAATGCAATTCAGGTTTTTATTTGTTTGTCAACACAGTATTCTACACTTTAAATTGGTAAGCAAAATATAATTAAAAGGCAAGCTAACCTAAACATAGTTGTACAATAGGCCAAATTAGCTTATGGTCTAAAGGAAATGAGACAATTCCATAAAAGGCATTAATACATTAATAACAAAAAGTAATATATATATATATATATATATATATATATATATATATATATATATTAGTGCCTTGCAAAAGTATTCACCCCCCTTGGCATTTTTCGTGTTTTGTTGCCTCACAACCTGGAATTAACATGGACTGTTTGAGGATTTGCATCATTTAATTTACAGAACATGCCCACAACTTTGAAGATTTTTTTTTTTTTTTATTGTGAAGCAAACCACAAATAGGACAAAATAACAGAAAAAGTCAATGTGCATAACTATTCGCCCCCCTAAAGTCAATACTCGGTAGAGCCACCTTTTGCGGTGTCTCTACAAAGAGCTCAACATTTCCAGTTGCGAGTAAATATGTAAGCCCTGTAAAATGGATTTTCACAGCTGGTTATTGTGCAATATATTATCCAGACTTGCAGTGGAGTGTAACTTTTATTCACAATTGCATATTAACACATATCCTTAAACAGGAAGAAAACAGATTTGCATTCAGGTTTGTCTTGGGGATGTACAGGTCAATAGAAAGACTGTGGAATGCTATATAGTTTCCTAGAACCACACATAGTTTCTGTTTCTTGAGTGGTGTTGTGCTGGTGTTTGGTATGCATTGATACCATTTTATTGTGCATACAATTTTTGTTCCAAACATTGCAAAGCTATAAAAATGTATGTTTTAAAAAAAAAAAACTAAATTAAAATATTTTTTTTTTAAATATACGTGTGCCTTTTTTTTTTCTCTTTCTAGGGTAAGCTGAAATACCATGAACATGTCACAAATGGCTTTGAGAACATGCCAGCAGGCTTTATTGGGATGCTTAGAGGAGATAATATTGGGAAAGCTATAATAAAGGTGTAACTTGAATGTCAATGTACTCATTCGTCAGATTTAAAAAATTCTGCATGTTTGATTTGCCAGATCCTTTAATTTCTTGATAACCAACTGTGTTCTCCTTTGAATCATGGTCCAGTTTACTAATGGGTACATAAATAAAAGGTGGACTCTTACTACATGCTGTCTACGTGGATGTGTTCTTTGTCTTGTATTTTTTAATGATTTAGTTAAATAGCACTCACTATCAAATTAATGTCATTTTACAGTAGAGGGGAGTAGCAGCAAAGGCAATAGTTATACAGATATTGAATATTCCAATGTATGTGCATTGTGTAGAAAACTAATAAACATTACAATAACAAATGTGTTCTTTATTCTGAAGATTTGTTTATAAAGGGTCTGTGTTATTTTGTCTTTAATATCAACAAAAGTCACCAAAGATGGCATGATTTGAAAGCATCATATATATATATATATATATATATATATATATATATATATATATATATATATATATATACACATACACACACTGCTGTGTGTGTGCTGTGTGAGGGTGCTGTTAGTGTGATGTGTATGTGAGGGTGCTGGTAGTGTACTATGTGGGTGAGGGTGCTGTGAATGTACTGTGTGTCAGGGTGCTGTGAGGGTGCTGTAAATGTACTGTGTGTGAGGGTGCTGTTTGCGTGTGAGGGTACTGGTAGTGTGCTGTGTGTGTGTTTGTTAGGGTCCTGTTTGTGTTTGTGAGGGTACTGTTAGTGTGCTGTGTGAGTGTGAGTGTGCTGTGTGTTTGTATGTGTGCTGTGTGTGTGGGTGCTGTGTATGTGTGTGGGTGCTGTGTATGTGTGTGGGTGCTGTATGTCTGTGGGTGCTGTATGTGTGTGGGTGCTGTATGTGTCTGTGGGTGCTGTATGTGTCTGTGGGTGCTGTATGTGTGTGGGTGCTGTGTATGTGTGTGGGTGCTGTGTATGTGTCTGTGGGTGCTGTATGTGTGTGGGTGCTGTATGTGTGTGGGTGCTGTATGTGTGTGGGTGCTGTATGTGTGTGGGTGCTGTGTATGTGTGTGGGTGCTGTGTATGTGTGTGGGTGCTGTGTATGTGTGTGGGTACTGTGTATGTCTGTGGGTGCTGTGAATGTGTGTAGGTGCTGTGTATGTCTGTGGGTGCTGTGTATGTCTGTGGGTGCTGTGTATGTCTATGGGTGCTGTATGTGTGTTGGTGCTGTGTATGTGTGTGTGTGGGTGATTGTGGGGGGTGGAGGCGGGGGTACATTACTTAATATCCCCCCTCCCTTCTTACTTTATGTAGGGAGGGGGGATCCTTCTTTGCTGCCTTCCCTGGTGGTCCAGTGGAGGTGGGGAAAGATCAGTTATCCCCCCTCCCTTCTTACCTTATGCCTGGGAGGGGGGATCCTGCTGCTGCCATCCATCCCTGGTGGTCCAGTGGAGGTGGGGGCAGATCAGTTAATATCCCCCCTCCCTTCTTACCTTATGCCTGGGAGGGGGGATCCTGCTGCTGCTGCCATCCATCCCTGGTGGTCCAGTGGAGAGGGAACTCTAGCCCCGCAGGGCTAGAGTTCACTCACGTGAGATCTGAGCGTTGCCGCGGCAACGCTCAGATCTCGCGAGAGGAACCCGGCGGAGCTGCTGGCAATAGCTCCCGGGTCCTCTCCTGCCTCCCTCCCTGCCTGTGGGTCAGTGGGGAGGGAGGCTGAGAGCAGAGCCGGCGTTTGGATAGCGCCGGCTCTGCATGGACCGACAGGGGGGATCCTGAAACAGATGAAAAAGCAGGGAGAGCCTTGGGCAGAGGGAAATGCAGGGAGAGCCTTGGGCAGAGGGAAATGCAGGGAGAGCCTTGGGCAGAGGGAAATGCAGGGCGAGCTTTGAGCAGGGAGATCCTGGGGCAGAGGGAAATGCAGGGAGAGCCTGAAACAGAGGAAAAAGCAGGGAGAGCCTGGGGCAGAGGGAAATGCAGGAAGAGCCTTGGGCAGAGGGGAGAGCCTGAAACAGATGAAAAAGCAGGGAGAGCCTGGGGCAGAGGGAAATGCAGGGAGAGCCTTGGGCAGATGGAAATGTAGGGAGAGCCTTGGGCAGAGGGAAATGTAGGGAGAGCCTTGGGCAGAGGGAAATGTAGGGAGAGCCTTGGGCAGAGGGAAATGCAGGGAGAGCCTTGGGAAGAGGGAAATGCAGAAAGAGCCTTGGGAAGAGGGAAATGCAGAAAGAGCCTTGGGCAGAGGGAAATGCAGGGAGAGCCTGAAACAGAGGAAAAAGCAGGGAGAGCCTGGGGCAGAGGGAAATGCAGGAAGAGCCTTGGGCAGAGGGGAGAGCAGGAAGAGCATGGAACAGATGGGAGAGCAGGGAGAGCCCGGGGCAGAGCAGGGAGAGCCCGGGGCAGAAGAAAAGCAAGGAGAGCCCAGGGCAGAGGAAAAGCAAAGAGAGCCCGAGGCAGAGGGAAATGCAGGAAGAGCCTTGGGCAGAAGGAAGAGCAGGGAGAGCCTGGAACAGAGATAAGACCAGGGAGAGCCTGGGGCCAAGGGGAAGCAGATAAATCCTGGGGCAGAGGGGAGAGCAGGGAGAGCCTCAGGCAGAGGGAAGAACAGGGAGAGCTTGGAACAGAGGAAAAAGCAGGGAGAGTCTGTGGCAGAGGAGACTCGGGGAAAGCCTGGGGCAGAGGGAAGAGCAGGGAGAGCCTGGGGCAGAGGGAAGAGCAATGAGAGCCCGGGGCAGAGAAGAAGCAGGGAGAGCCTGAGGCAGAGTAAAATGCCTCAGACCTTTGGGCAGAGGTGTAAGCAGGGAGAGCCTAGGGGCAGAGGGAAGAGCAGGGAGAACCTGGGGCAGAAGAGAAGCAGAGAGATCCTGGGGTAGAGGGAAATGCAGGAAGAGCCTTGGGCAAAGGGGAGAGCAGGGAAAGCCTGAAACAGAGGGAAAAGCAGGGAGAGCCTGGGGTAGAGGAAAAAGCAGGGAGAGCCTGGGGTAGAGGAAAAAGCAGGGAGAACCTGGGGCAGAGGAAAAGGCAGGGAGAGCCTGGGGCAGAGGAAAAAGCAGGTAGAGCCTGGGGCAGAGGGAAATGCAGGAAGAGCCCTGGGCAGAGGGAAGAGCAGTGAGAGCATGGGACAGAGGGGAGAGCAGGAAGAACCTGGGGCAGAAGAAAAGAAGGGAGATCCTAGTGCAGAGGGAAATGCAGGGAGAGTCTGGAACAGAGGGAAATGTAGGAGGAGCCTTGGGCAGAGGGAAGAGCAGGGAGAACCTGGGACAGAAGAGAAGCAAGGTGATCCTGGGGCAGAGGGGAGAGCAGGGAAAGTCGGGGGCAGAGGGAAGAGCAGGGGGAACCTGGAGCAGAAGAGAAGCAGGGAGATCCTGGGGCAGAGGGAAATGCAGGAAGAGCCTGGAATAGAGGAGAGAGCAGTGAGAGCCTGAAACAGAGGAAATGGCAGGGAGAGCCTGGGGTAGAGGAAAAAGCAGGGAGAGCCTGGGGTAGAGGAAAAAGCAGGGAGAACCTGAGGCAGAGGAAAATGCAGGAAGAGCTTTGGGCAAAGGGAAGAGCAGGGAGAGCCTAGAACAAAGGGAAGAGCAGGGAGAACCTGGGGCAAAGGGAAGAGCAGGGAGAACCTGGGGCAAAGGGGAGAGCAGAGTGAACCTGGGGCAGAGGGAAGAGCAGGGAGAACCTGGGGCAGAAGAGAAGTAGGAAGAACCTGGGGCAGAAGAGAAGTAGGAAGAACCTGGGGCAGAAGAGAAGCAGGGAGATCCTGGGGCAGAGGGGAAAGCAGGGAGAGCCTGGGGCAGAGGGAAGAGCAGGGAGAGCCTGGAACAGAGGAAAAAGCAGGGAGATCCCGGGGCAGATGGGAGAGCAGGGAGAGCCTGAGGCAGAGGGGAGAGTTTGTAGCAGAGGGGGGAGCCTGGGGCAGAGTGAAGGGCAGGGAGAGCCTATGGTAGAGGAGAGAGCAGGGAGAGCCTGGGGCAGAGAAAAACATACATTTATTTAAAATAATAGCAACTATGTTCATTACAAACATTTTGCTAATATGAGGGGTTCAATTTATGGAGATGGACTTCCAAGGAGTACTCAAGTAAAAAAAAAAGGATTGGAACCACTGCTGTATTCATTTAAGAAGTTAAATGAAAACTGACAGCAACTGGAGGTACAGCCTGCATGCTTTTACAAAGGACATTCAAGAATCAGGCTGCTCTCCTGCCCAAAATGTAATTCAACAGTGAGATAATTGATGGATATTATTTATTCATATCAAATAATTGCTAAAAGTTAGAACAAACACCGGCTGTTATCACAAAAGCAGCCTCTCCTAACATCACTTTCATGTGACACAGAAACAAGTTCAATCACATATACAGTCTATTTTCATATACAACCCACTCTATGGGGACAGAGTATTTGGTCACAGGTAGCATAGAAGAATAGGAGACACAGGTGGGACACAGGAAGTGGATGAAGAGTACAGGGTGAGATGAAGTGGCTAGTGTTGAAGATATATTTTGGGGAAAAAAGAGACTAGTTAAATAACAGATACAAATTATAAAGGGGTGAGGCTGGAGAGAAAGTAGGTGAAATGACTAGGCGTGAGATAAATTAAATAATGATTACATAGCAAGGAATTGGGACATTCGCTTCACCAGTTAAACACCCATGCGATTTTATGAAGCTGATAAAACTGCAAATGCTGACTATATCCAAGTAATAATACATAATCACTCTGGCTAAACAAGTTGAATATTGTATGTGTTCTAAAAGGAACAAATTGCACACCTTAAACGACTTGTCGGTGCCTGCTTCATTATTACTGTAAATCAATGTCCACAAAACGTCAGCCTTTGCTGCCTAAGGATTTTATATCCAATAATGATTAGAACAGTCAATGTTACACCTAGTTTCAAACAAGATAAATGTGTATCCACACCCATAAAACTACATGGCACATACATATCTGATAGGTTATTTGAAACAGTAACAGTTGCAATGCACTGCTTTCATAACTGAAATGCTAACTGCCTTAAACGTAAGGTACCCCCACTCAAAATTTTAAATATAAATATAAATTATTTTAAAATGACACCAAATTATCAAAGCATCATTCTGAAAATCTTTATTTTTACAAGTTTGCACAAATTATTCACCTTAAATATAAGTTTAGGAAGCAATGAAAAGTGTCCATTTGAAATGTTGAGAGGTATGATTATAGACTATGGCACATCAGTTGGGGCAATTTCACCATGATTGAGTATATATTCGGTTAGTCATGACTTTGTTGCGCTAATTTGCTTAATACCACATTAACCCCTTAAGGACCAAACTTCTGGAATAAAAGGGAATCATGACATGTCACACATGTCATGTGTCCTTAAGGGGTTAATGAATTGACAACTCAAGCAAGTTCATGTGTGTTACTTTGGGGTTAGCTTTGCATAAAGCACAATGATATCGTGGAACTACACTGAACAAAATTATAAACGCAACACTTTTTTTCTTGCCCCCACTATCGTCCTCATCGGGGTGTCGACCTGACTGCAGTTTGTCTTTGTAACCGACTTGAGTGGGCAAATGCTCACATTTGATTGTGTCTGGCACTTTGGAGAGGTGTTCTTTTCAGGGATGAATCCTGAAACAGTACAGGGCAGACAGCGTGTATGGCATCATGTGGGTGAGCGGTTTGCCGATGTCAATGTTGTGGATCATGTGGCCCATGGTGGCGGTGGGGAGTATGGTATGGGCAGTCATATGTTATGGACAAGGAACACAGTTGCATTTTATTGATGGCATTTTGAATGCACAGACATACCGTGATGAGATCCTGAGGCCCATTATTGTGCCATTCATCCACGACCATCGCCTCATGTTACAGCATGATAATGCACGGCCCCATGTTGCAAGGATCTGTACACAATTCCTGGAGGCTGAAAACATACTAGTTCTTGCATGGCCAGCATACTCATCGCACATGTCACCCATTGAGCTTGTTTGGGATGCTCTGGATTGGCGTATACGACAGCGTGTTCCAGGTCCTGTCAAAATCCAGCAAGTTCGCACAACAATTGAAGAGGAGTGGACCAACATTCCACAGGCCACAATCAACAGCCTGATCAACTCTATGCGAAGGAGTTGCACTGCATGAGGCAAATGGTGGTCACACCAGATACTGACTGGTTTTCGGACCCCCTGGACCCATGCAATACAGTAAAATTGCACATTTTAGAGTGTCCTTCCTAAGGTACACCAGTGCAATAATCATGCTGTCTAATCAGCAGCTTGTTATGCCACATCTGTGAGGTATATGGATTATCTCGGCAAAGGGGAAGTGCTCACTAACACAGATTTAGACAGATTTGTAAACAATATTTGAGAGAAATAGGCCTTTTGTGTACATAGAAAAAGTCTTAGATCTATGAGTTCAGCTCATGAAAACTGGGGGCAAAAACAAAAGTGTTGCATTTATAATTTTGTTCAGTGTGGATTGTTCAAGTCACCATGACTCACATGTTTCTCATTGTAGAACATGTTTTCTATCTGCCACAATCCACGCTCTTAAGTATACTCATAAATTCAAATATCCAAAAACTGGAAAACAAACCTAAAAATGAGAGTGGTTAGTGTGGCAAACCTAGCCACTTCTGGACTGTTCATGTCAAAAGGTTGTCTGCATTCTATGCTGTACTCTGTATGTAATTTTGCTTGTCTTCTGTGGCCATTGGGATTCGTGTGTTAGCAGCCGTAAGCAGCTAGCATCCAGATACTTTGTTTCACGAACAACGAATATCCGGGCTGTTCGTGAAACGAATACGGACCCCCCTGATAGCCCACCCATTAAGGGACGTGTGGCGCTTGTTAACCGATTGCAACAATGTTGCAATCGGTAATTAAAGGCTTTCCTAGGTGGCCGCCGTTCGACTACCGACCATGCGGCGGTCGGCCATCTTGGATCCTTTGTCTCTTCAGCGGTGTTTGGTCGTCGAGTGCCTGGAACTGAAAACGGCTACTCGATGACACGAACACCGCTGAACTTCCAGAGCGTTCGGGAGTTCCGCTCGCACCGCATTGTGTTCCCCATCGGTGTTCGGTAGTTTCAAACCGAACTCGATGGTTAAATGTATTTCGTGCGGCGTTCGGTTGGTTTAGCTGGGATCTGAGCGGTATTCTCACAAAATGTACCCGCAGACCCCAGCTATCTACCGAACAGCTGTTTGTGTAAAAGAGACGAATATTATACAAATTACAGATTTCTATGTGAATTGTCGGTTTTGCTGCACGAGGGGATAATCCACTTAACCGTCCATTTTAGTGGGAGTATCCCTCTCGTGCAGCAATGCCTGCTGGGAGAAATGCAATGCCTGATGGGAGAAATCCCCTGAAATATCTGAAAGGAAGCCCCTTGCATGGGGAACTGTATAAATATGGAAGCCTGTGAATAAAGCCAGTAGTTGACTCCCAGACAGTGTTTCGTCCGGTTATTGGGAGGATTGGGGATATTGCCTTACTTTTCAGCGCTGACTGTGGATTTACCTGTTATACCAGCGGAGATCGTGGATTCTAATATTGCACAGTTAGCAGCGTTAAAAAGTGCTTGGGTAGTTTTGAGGAAACTACACATTCTAAGATTAATAGCAGGGTCAGTGGTGTCAAGAAACAAAACGTATTTTAATGCATTGGGTACTTCCAAAATTGTGTGCATTCATGACTGAGTGTCACGGCCTGTTGCGGCGTATTCCCACGAGATCCGTGGAAACGCTGCCGGGTACAACTCACCTCAGCAGCGACTGTTTCCAAAAGCATATGAGACAATGCTTGCCACTGTGCGCCAGCGCTTCTACTCCGTACCTATAATTCTCTTGCGGATGTCCATGCAATGTCATGCTGGCATCACACATGCATATCCTGAGGTCATGTGACTATTCTAGCCAGTCAGAATGATTATTAGGGTCTTCCTCACTGATGCATGCACTGACATAAACTCACAGATAAACAGTCATTGTCACACACATTGTTTTAACCAACTCACACTTTCACTGAAACATACACATTCACAGACATGCACACTCACATTACACACACTCACATTCACAGACAGACACACATATACACTAACTGACAGATACGCATTCACCGACTGACACATACACACTCACTGACAAACACATTTACACTCTCACTGACAAACACATATACACTCTCAGTGACAGACACACACTCACTAACACATACACACTCTAACAGACAGACACTAACACTCACTATACTAGAGTGGCTACTAGAGGTGCTCCCTGGGGGAGTTTTTCACAGGTGGGATGAGGATAAACACACAAAAAGGGCCAATAGATACACACAAAGGGATGTGTGGGGTCGAAACTGGCACACAAACATTTAAAATTCGGGGGAGGGGATATCCAACATAGATTTCCACCCTGAGTGAAAAGTGACCTAGTTTAAGGGGGGTGTAGAATTAAGGTAACTAAGGTTAGGGGCATCTGTTTTCTATGGGCTGTAACATACATGATCCATATCTAGGCATAGAGAGAGATAGTTAAATTCAGCAGCATATTTAAAAGATTACTCCAAGCATCAAAACCACACCAGGGCTGTTACCCGGTAGTGGAGTAGCCAGGGCCAGATTAAGAGCCCAGTGGGCCTGGTGCTGACAATTATGATGGGCCTAATTACAAAATCTTATTGACTAAAAACACTGAAACAGTCCTACCTCCCAAGTATCACATATCTGATGGAGATGGTGCTGGAGGGAAACTCATAGGATGCAGCTATGCGAAAACACATACCCTATGCTAATCTCACACTTCCATCTTTCAAGTAAATCCGTACACCCTAACAAAAGTGTCAAGTAGTGATGTCGCGAACACGAAATTTCAACCGGGTGAACCGCCATTGACTTCAATGGACAGACGAATTTTAAAACCCACATGGACTGTTTCTGGCCACAAAAGTGATGGAAAAGTTGTTTCAAGGGGACTAACACCTTGACTGTGGCATGCCGGAGGGGGATCCATGGCAAAACTCCCATGGAAAATTACACAGTTGATGCAGAGTCCATAAAGGGCAGAAATCACCTAACATTCCTAAATCGCAATGGATATGGATTGACACCTGACATATGACATATTGACACCTTGACATATGGATTGACACCTTGACATATGGATTGACACCTGTCCTCAGAGACCCTGATACACACTGACACAGAGCAGAATAGGGACAGTTCCCCGTACATAGGGTCACTTGGCAGGTATGGATTGACACCTGTCCTCAAAGCCCCTGATACACACTGACACAGAGCAGAATAGAGACTGTTCCCCCTACATAGGGTCACTTGGCAGGTATGGATTGACACCTGTCCTCAAAGCCCCTGATACACACTGACACAGAGCAGAATAGAGACTGTTCCCCGTCCTCAGAGACCATGATACACACTGACACAGAGCAGAATAGAGACTGTTACCCCTACATAGGGTCACTTGGCAGGTATGGATTGACACCTGTCCTCAAAGCCCCTGATACACACTGACACAGAGCAGAATAGAGACTGTTCCCCGTCCTCAGAGACCATGATGCACACTGACACAGAGCAGAATAGAGACTGTTACCCCTACATAGGGTCACTTGGCAGGTATGGATTGACACCTGTCCTCAGAGCCCATGATACACACTGACACAGAGCAGAATAGAGACTGTTCCACGTCCTCAGAGACCATAATACACACTGACACAGAGCGGAATAGAGACTGTTCCCCGTCCTCAGAGACTATGGTACACACTGACACAGAGCAGAATAGAGATTGTTCCCCCTACATAGGGTCACTTGGCAGGTATGGATTGACACCTGTCCTCAAAGCCCCTGATACACACCGACACAGAGCAGAATAGAGACTGTTCCCCGTCCTCAGAGACCATGATACACACTGACACAGAGCAGAATAGAGATTTTTCCCCCTACATAGGGTCACTTGGCAGGTATGGATTGACACCTGTCCTCAAAGCCCCTGATACACACTGACAAAGAGCAGAATATAGACTGTTCCCCCTACATAGGGTCACTTGGCAGGTATGGATTGACACCTGTCCTAAGGATCCCTGTATTGGGGAACATTGTCACCCAAACTAATTTATATGCCCATCAATTCCGAGCTACAAATCCGTACTCTTTTTGGCAAAGATACACACTGTGCCAGAATTTAAAAGATTCTGGACATTGACTATGCTGATGGGCATCATAAAGAAGCCCTCCATCCGCTCCTACTGGAGCAGTAGCCCATCTGCTCTACCCCCATTTACTCCCAATGTATGTCGAGGAAGAGGTATGAAATGATTCTGCATTTCATGCACTTCAGCGACAACAGCCTGTGTCCCCCTAGGGAGCATCCCCAGTTTGACAGGCTGTATAAAATCCGCCCCCTGATTACCCACTTTGCTGCCAGGTTTGCAGAGGCTTATACACCTGGAAGGAATATATGCGTGGATGAATCCCTGATGAAGTATAAGGGAAGGCTGGGATTCAAGCAGTATGTTCCTTCCAAGCACTCTAGGTATGGTGTAAAGATGTATAAGCTCTGTGATAGCAAGACTGGGTATACTCAGGCCTTCCGGGTGTACGAGGGAAAGGATAGCCACCTTGACCCTCCAGGTTGCCCAGAACATATGGGAACCAGTGGCAAGATTGTCTGGGACCTGATATTCCCCCTGATGAACAAAGGGTACCACTTGTATACTGACAATTTTATACAAGTGTCCCTTTGTTCAAGCTACTGTACTGTTTTGATACAGTAGCTTGCGGCACAATTAAAAAGAACAGCACAGGTTTCCCAGGACAACTTGCACGCACCCGGCTACGAAGGGGGGAGACCTCAGCTCTGCGCCAAGAGGAGCTGTTGGCAGTTAAGTACAGAGACAAGAAGGACGTCCTGTAAGCCTGTGTACTTATGCACAAAGCGTTGTACGATCAGATTACACACATGTGCCATGCACGACACATGTGTCAACTTGCCCAACTTCAATGCCGCCAACAAATTTGTTCCGTTGTCACAAACCACTTTGCCGATCTCCAGTTGCTGCGGAGTCAGCCACTTTTCCACCTGTGCGTTCAGGGCGGACAGGAATGCTTGTCCGGTGTGACTCTCTGCTTTCAAGCAAGTCAAACACAAGACGGCGTGACACTGCCGTATCCGGGATGTGGAATAGTACCTGGGGAGCTGGGGGGGTGTCGTTGATGTGGAGCAAGACGCAGCAGCAGAAGAGGACTCAGCCGAGGAGGTTATGGAAGAGGATGGAGTAGGAGGAGTAGAGGAGGTGGCAGCAGGCCTGCCTGCAAGTCGTGGCGGTGTCACCAACTCCTCTGCAGAGCCACGCATTCCATGCTTGGCAGCCGTCAGCAGGTTTACCCAATGCGCAGTGTAGGTTATATACCTGCCCTGACCATGCTTTGCAGACCAGGTATCAGTGGTCAGATGGACCCTTGCCCCAACACTGTGTGCCAGACATGCCATTACTTCCTTTTGCACAATCGAGTACAGGTTGGGGATTGCCTTTTGTGAAAAGAAATTTCGTCCGGGTACCTTCCACTACTGTGTCCCAATAGCTACAAATTTTTTGAACGCCTCAGACTCCACCAGCTTGTATGGTAAAAGCTGGCGGGCTAATAGTACAGACAAGCCAGCTGTCGGACACCGGGCAAGGGGGTGACTTTCTGACATTGACTTCTTACGCTCAAACATGTCCTTGGAGACAACTAACTGCTATTCAATCTATAGCAGTGAAAAAAGTTTTTTGGTTTTTAAATGCAAGTTATTGGGACACCAGATATGAGTGGCACTGTGAACTGGCAAAGGTTGGCAGAGTACACGTTGTAGGCCTGACACACAGACGCTTGGAGACAACTAACTGCTATTCAATTTATAACAGTGAAAACGTTTTTTGGTTTTAAATGCACGCTTTTGTGACACCAGATATGAGTGGAAAAGTACACTGGCAGAGGTCTGCAGAGCACACGCTGAAGGCCTGACACAACCGCTTGAAGACAACTAACTGCTATTCAATCTATAACAGTGAAAAAAGTTTTTTGGTTTTAAATGCATGCTATTGTGACACGAGATATGAGTGGCAATGTGCACTGGCAGAGGTCTGCAGAGCACACGCTATAGGCCTGACACACCCGCTTGAAGACAACTAACTGCTATTCAATCTATAACAGTGAAAAAAGTTTTTTGGTTTTAAATGCACGCTATTGTGACACCAGATATGAGTGGCAATGTGCACTTGCAGAGGTCTGCAGAGCACACGCAGTAGGCCTGACACACCCGCTTGAAGACAACTAACTGCTATTCAATCTATAACAGTGAAAAAAGTTTTGGGGTTTTAAATGCACGCTATTGTGACACCAGATATGAGTGGCAATGTGCACTGGCAGAGGTCTGCAGAGCACACGCTGAAGGCCTGACACACGTGCTTTAAAGGCACTGACTGCTATTAGCTTACACTGGAAAACTTTTTTCTTTGTAAAAGCACGCTATAGAGACACCAGATATGAGTGGCAACTGTCAAAGTACACTGGCAGGGGTCTGCAGAGCACACGCTGAAGGCCTGACACACCCGCTTTAAGGACACTGACTGCTATTAGCTTACACTGGAAAACTTTTTTCTTTGTAAAAGCACGCTATAGAGACACCAGATATGAGTGGCAACTGTCAAAGTACACTGGCAGGGGTCTGCAGGGCACACGCTGAAGTCCTGGCACACCCGCTTTAAGGACACTGACTGCTATTAGCTTACACTGGAAAACTTTTTTTCTTTGTAAAAGCACGCTATAGAAACACCAGATATGAGTGGCAACTGTCAAAGTACACTGGCAGGGGTCTGCAGGGCACATGCTGAAGGCCTGACACACCCGCTTTAAGGACACTGACTGCTATTAGCTTACACTGGAAAACTTTTTTCTTTGTAAAAGCACGCTATAGAGACACCAGATATGAGTGGCAACTGTCAAAGTACACTGCCAGGGGTCTGCAGGGCACACGCTGAAGGCCTGACACACCCGCTTTAAGGACACTGACTGCTATTAGCTTACACTGGAAAACTCTTTTCTTTGTAAAAGCACGCTATAGAGACACAAGATATGAGTGGCAACTGTCAAAGTACACTGGCAGGGGTCTGCAGGGCACACGCTGAAGGCCTGACACACCCGCTTTAAGGACACTGACTGCAATTAGCTTACACTGGAAAACTTTGTTTCTTTGTAAAAGCACGCTATAGAGACACCAGATATGAGTGGCAACTGTCAAAGTACACTGGCAGCGGTCTGCAGGGCACACGCTGAAGGCCTGACACACCCGCTTTAAGGACACTGACTGCTATTAGCTTACACTGGAAAACTTTTTTTCTTTGTAAAAGCACGCTATAGAGACACCAGATATGAGTGGCAACTGTCAAAGTACACTGGCAGGGGTCTGCAGGGCACACGCTGAAGGCCTGACACACCCGCTTTAAGGACACTGACTGTTATTAGCTTACACTGGAAAACTTTTTTTCTTTGTAAAAGAACGCTATAGAGACACCAGATATGAGTGGCAACTGTCAAAGTACACTGGCAGGGGTCTGCAGGGCACACGCTGAAGACCTGACACACCCGCTTTAAGGACACTGACTGCTATTAGCTTACACTGGAAAACTTTTTTTCTTTGTAAAAGCACGCTATAGAGACACCAGATATGAGTGGCAACTGTCAAAGTACACTGGCAGGGGTCTGCAGGGCACACGCTGAAGGCCTGACACACCCGCTTTAAGGACACTGACTGCTATTAGCTTACGCTGGAAAACTTTTTTTCTTTGTAAAAGCACGCTATAGAGACACCAGATATGATTGGCAACTGTCAAAGTACACTGGCAGGGGTCTGCAGGGCACACGCTGAAGGCCTGACACACCCGCTTTAAGGACACTGACTGCTATTAGCTTACACTGGAAAACTTTTTTCTTTGTAAAAGCACGCTATAGAGACACCAGATATGAGTGGTGGCACTGACTGGGCAAATGGGCACAGTATCCACTGTGAGCCTGACACAGAAGCTGGCAGGCAACTAACTGCTATTCAATCTATTACAGTGAAAAAAAATATATATTTTTAAATGTCAAGCATAAGCTATTGTGAAACCAGATATGAGTGGTGGCACTGGGCAAATGGGCACAGTATGCACTGTGAGCCTGACACAGAAGCTGGCAGGCAGGCAACTGCAATTACATTACACAGAAGAAAAAAAAAGACTGATGTTCTAGCCCTAAAAAGGGCTTTTTGGGGTGCTGTTCTTACAGCAGAGATCAGATGAGTCCTTCAGGACTGTAGTGGACACTGAATACCCTAGCCTAGCTATCAATTTCCCTATCTAATGAGCAGCAGCTACACCTTCCCTCCTCTCACTAAGCATGCAGCTTTAGAATGAATCTAAAATGGATGCTGGGAGGGAGGTGGGAGGGTGTGGAAGGGAGGGTCTGCTGCTAATTTGCTGGAATGTGTCTGCTGACCGTGAGGCACAGGGTCAAAGTTTGCTCAATGATGACGAATAGGGGGCGGATCGAACCGCCCATGTGTTCGCCCGCGGCGGCGGACGCGAACACGCTATGTTCGCCGGGAACTATTCGCCAGTGAACAGTTCGGTACATCACTAGTGTCAAGTATAGCAGGAAGTCTATCGATGGGGTAAAAGGGTGGGCACTGACGCAAATCACATAACCAGAACTTCCGAAAGGGGTGAACATACCTAAAAAGGGGGCTTGTCTGTGTCCCCGTGTCTCTCAGTCCCTTAGTGTCTGTGTCCCCATGTGTCCCAGTGTCCCTATGTCACTAGGACACTAAGGGACGTTGAGAGACATAGGGACACTAAGATACTAGGGTACACTGGGAAACCTGGGGACAATGAGACACTTGGGGACACTGGGAGACTAGGGGACTCTGGGTGACTGTGGACACTGAGACACTAAGGACACAGACACTATGGACACTGAGAGACACCAGGGACACTGGGAGACAAGGGGATACTGCGATACTAGGGACACTGGCTGGGAGACATGGGGACACTGGGAGTGCCCATGTCTCCCAGGTCTTAAAGTCACCCAGTGTCCCGATATCTCCCTCTGTCCCCCACTGTCCCCATGTCTCTCAGTGCCCCCATGTCACCCAGTGTCCCTAGAGTTTGTATCCCCATGTCTCCCATTGTCCCCATGTCACTAGGACACTAGGGGACACTTAGATACATTGGGACACTGTGAGACATTGGGACACCGACTTGGCAACATGGGGATACTGAGAGACTAGGGGCCACTGGGAGACATGGGACCACTGTGTCCCTAGTGCCCCCCATGTTCCCCAGTGTCCCTAAGTTTTAGTGTCCCCAAGTCTCTCACCATCCTCATGTCTCACAGTTTCCCCTAGTGTCTCAGTGTCAGCAAGTGCCCCTATGTATCCCAGTGTCCCCATCTCTCACAGTTTCCCTTAGTGTATCTCAGTGCCCCTTGGTGTCTGTGTCCCCATGTCTCCCTGCAGCCTTTCTTCCTATCTCTCACTTACCTGAGCTTTGGCTGTCTCTGCAGGCTCAGAGCTGCTGTCTGGATTCTCTGTGCAGAGCTGCTCCCCTGTGGATCAGTGAGTAGAGAATAGCAGGGAGGGAGATGCTGTAACTTCATATCCCTGCCTCTCTCCACACAAGCAGTGTCCCCTATTGGCCAGCGCTGGTATTGCAGAATAATCTCTGTTTATACTGAGACTGACATTTGTATTGCCGGTATTGCAGTAAGCTAGGCAGCCTCAAATACCTGAGAAATACTTATGAGAAATACCTGGCAACCCTAAGAAATACCTGAGAAATACCTGGCAACCCCAAGAGTAGTGTATGTAAAAAAAACTAATTAAAAAAAATATATATTATTTTTAATCAATTTGCCTATCTCATGGGCTTGGGCCTGGAGCTGCAGCTCCATCAGCCCCTATTTTAATCCATCCCTGGGAGTAGCAATTGTTTGCCTTCTTACCCTGGGTCTTCACCAGGCTTTAAAGCTCCTAGCTCCTTTGCTTATGTACGTTTGGATTCATTGGCTGAGAGCGTCAACACTGTGTGGAATTTGTTGGCTGGCTAATGACACCCCCATGATGCTGGGGGAGTTACACCTCCAGCAGCTAAGGGGTTAAAGTCAGTATGCGCAGTGTTTAAAAAGGAAACACTGCACATATAGAATAAAAGCACCATGACCACTTCAGTTCACTCATGTGGACATGGTGCTTGGTATAACCCTTTCCGGAGTACAGTGTTTAAGAACAGAAATAAATTCATGCATAGTTTATAACACATGGATATAAAAAGGAGGAAGGAAATCACTAGTTTATTTCAAATCAAAAACATTTTCAGAAAGCTTTTTTTTTTTACTTGCCATTTAATTGAAAGCACTTTCTGCAGGTTATTCTGAGCTTCATTCCACTTCATTCAGATAACAGTCACATTGCATGTATCATTGGGCTACTTTATATTTAAACATATTCCCTTGCAACTGGTATCCAAAGTACTGAACAAAAGGAGGAGTCTTTAGGACAAAGCAAACCAGAAAACTCTCTACTGAAACATTTCAGTTTGGATCAAGGCCATCAGTGAACAATGAGGTATGCTGTTTGCACCAATTATTAACAGATTTGTAATTTTAGTGTGTGCATATAGGGTGTATTGGGATGGGTCACGTAAGGATACATTCCATTCTAACGATGCTGGCTGCAAGAGTTGTTTAGCTTTGTTTTAGCCATGTTTGTGCTCCAGTTCTTGCTCAAAATTCTGAACTAGCATGATCTTTGTACACAGTGAATCGCAAAAGTTAAATCAAAAGTTGTGCTTTAGTGTGAATGTAGATACACTGAGGATAAAAATAAAGCCATTAAGGGGTTCAAGAAATATCATGAAGACCACAAGACTGAAAGTTGAAATTATACCATCAATATATTTGTTCTATTTTCTCATGTTTTTAGGTTAGTGTAAGTGTATGGGTAAATGGTTAGTATGGGGATACTATTTGGGGTAGCTGTTGGGATGTTTTAGTGGATGTGTAGTGTAGAAGGTTAATGTGATAGTATAGTGCAATTAGGGCCTGTGACATGTAGAATTGGGGTAGTGAATGGGTTTATATATACTGTAGTCTGTTAGGGTAGTGTAGGGGTTAAGGGAAGAACTTTGTATAAATGTAGCAGTATGACAAACATGTCTCAGTTTTGCCTGATATTAGTGAAAGTTACGGTCCCAGGAAGCAGCTATATCAACTGCTGTCATTAAAATGGCGGTTCTAATCGTAGCCACTAATCTCAGACTGAAGGGGACATGCCCAGACGTCATGGAACTTATTAGTACAGTACTCACTCATTATGGCAGATCACGTAATAAGTATTTATTAAGCCACAAGCATGCTTTTGTAATATATTTGTGATTTTTAGATTGACTATTTAACAAAACAGTGGATTTCCTCTTCAGAGGTGGGTCTTCCATTTTTGGAAATTGAGAACATGTCACCAAGCAAGAGTCAGAAAGTAATTAATGATTTCCTGTATGTATGTTTGTCATGTTTTCCTTCCATTTTGTAAAATGGGGTGACCAAGTGGTAGATCCTCAGCTGCTTAACAACACCCATGTTGTTTTACCAGCTGTTAGGTTGAGGGGCTTCTTCCTGGCTATCCCTGTTCTGAAACATTTGTTTCATGCATATAATTATATCTTCACTTATATGTCATAAAAATATCTTCACGCATGTTGCAAACATGTTTTAATATGTGTGTAGCATGTCAGTTATTCTGTTTTGATATATTTGTTCTAAGTAATACAAATATTTACTCAGAAACAAAAGATACTATGCCAACTAAGAAAGAAAATGAGCTGCAAATACTAGCATGATTATTGGCAAGGTGAACTGGGTAGGCGTATAAAGGAATATACATTGTTCCAATAGATATAAGAATATTGTTAACAGGAATAAACCACTTCTTGTCGTGTGAGAATATTAAGGCACCTTTTCTAGAACCTTTGCAGATTTGTTTTCTTGATTTTTGCTTTCTCTTATAGTCATCACAGAATGGTGCTTTCCCGCTCCTGGACGTTAGTTAAACACTTTGAAGGGGCTCCGAAATTATCAGACTTCAAGTTAAAAGAGGTGAAATTACCAGCCATTAAACATGGAGGTAAGGTCGTTTTTATGATAGTAATAATTTCTTTATGCTCTTGTTATCCATCCAAAAGAGCACCGCAAATATGTAATAACCTCAGGTACACCGTTAAACCTTCATTCAATCTAAACTATTTTAAGAGATCTATGGAAACATTTCTCAATACAGGATGCATCTGTAATCACAGTTTACTAAATTTCTTACTTGTTCTTTGTTAACTTTATACACGTGTAAATGAAACCAAGAGGGCTGCACTCACCTGACGATGCATACATTATATGGTGCTGCTGGGGCCAATATATCCAACATACAAAATACAGAATCCAGCGCACTCGTTTATTCACTAAAGAATGATTTCAAATCTCACAGATTGTAATAGCTTTGTTTAAAAACACCTCACCAAGGCAAAATTATTGGGGTTTAGTTACATTATATGATCATATATCGCATAAGCCTGCCACAACGTGGCAAATAACATATATATATATATATATATATATATATATATATATATATATATATAGTATTATTTTTTTGTAATATTATATTCTACCCTACTGTAACATTGCAGTGTTTGTGGGCCCAGGACATACTTGAAATCGAGAGATATCTCAATCTATCCTTCCTGGTAAAATATTTTATGAATAAATAAAAATTATTCCTCTGTGCCACCTAACAATAATTATTCCCTCATCTATCTTTATTTAGCTGAGTTTACCTAGGGAACAGCCAGTCTGATCTCCTCCACTAGGAAGGTTTGTCTGCCTTTTATTTCAAAATTACCACTCCCCCTTACTACTATGCAGTTTATACCAAGATATATTTATGTGGCTCCCTTATAATAATTTTTTCTTTTGGGATGCCAGCACCACCTGGTAGTGGAACAGTGACCTCTGGTGGTTGATTTTCAGCACTGCATTCACTGTATTGTAATGCTTTAAGTGGTATCTGTGTGACCTATGTCAATATCAGTGACCCACTGTGGTTATATTTTTACTACATAGATAGATCAGTGGATTATTGGAGACTGTTTGGTTGAACCCTAGTGGCAACAATCTGGATTGGAATTTGGCTGAGTGGATTCTATTTGTAAAATATATAAAACATTTAAATTAACCTTACAAATAATATATATTTAAATTGCCCTAATCTGAGCCCCCAAGTTCTCCAAATAGCACTCAGACCACCGTGTTAAATTTCTGACTAGCCGCACACATGGTCCTATGCCCAAAATAGTTCCAGGGTGTTTGGTGCTTTTGCCTGTCAACTTTCGGGAGCTCCTGCAGCCGTAATACAGGGTGCTCAACCTGGCTCTTAGATAGCGTTTGTTCCCCTTAGTCTCACGCACCTTCCCTCCAGTGGTTCAAAACCACAAACCAAGTTATCCTGGAACTGTACTGTCACGTCATGCCAAAAAAAGTTCCATAACATTCACGACTACGTGCTGCTGAGGTGACCGGGAAGCCACAAAGTCCTCATGCAGAAATTAGTTCCATAGCGGTCGCAGGTAAGTACCGCTGAGGGCTATTCATGGTTTTGGTTCATGTGAACATCTGCCAGAGAGCTTGCATTCGGTTCCATTCGCATGAAGGGAAAGTGCCGAACCAGGGGCACCCAGGGAAAGCTATTAATGGCGGCTGGGCAGGGTAACTCCCAAACGGTGTCTCAGACCTGGACCATAGTCGGTGGCTAGGAGGCCGGCTTCCACACTCTTCCAGCGTTTGTCACAGGCCTCATTTTCCATAGTTTGTTTTCTTTGAAAATAATTAGAACTTCTCAGAACCAATACAATGTGTATCCAATGGGTTAATACCCGTTTAAAATATTTGATTATTAAAGGTTAAGGTTAAACATTTACCACATTTTCGTTGTATCTTTTTGTTCTTGAGGAGGGCTAAGACCCTTGGTCTGGACCACTTTTGACATTACAGGAATGTTAATAAGTATTTTGTCAAATTGTAGGCTTGTGCACAAATGCTAGAAATAAATCAAATGCCTTTTAAATTGTTAATTGAATAAGACTTCACAGGTAACTCACAGATGAATTGATTCATTTAGATGGAGAATACAATGAATTTTCTAGCAGCTGCAACTCATTTGTGTACAAGTCTAATAAATAGTATTCAGTAAATATATAATGTTCGTGATAAACTAATTTGCAATGTCAAATGTCAATTTGCACAATTTTAACGTTTGGCTGTGGGTTATGAAAAAGGCTACACCCATGTGTTAACCCTGCTCTAACATGTCATGCTATTATAGAAGCTTTATATTCACTGGTCTTATGCCAGCAAATGTCTCTGGAATGTGAGCTTTCATCTACTAAGCATCGATCTATAGACTTTATTAAAGCCATTCTTTTGGTTAGGAATGCTTAAATGTCACTTTCTAGGATTTTTAACCCCTCTAGGACCAATGATTTTTGAGATTCACATGATTATTCACTGATGTGAGAGATTCAAAGTGATTTAATTTCCAATTCTGCTATTTTGGCCTTATTTGAAATTCACGATGAATTTACTATGAACTTTTACCTTAATAAAAAAAATCCTGTCATTGAGTTAGTGACCAGGGCCTTTTGGTACTTATACTATCAGGGTTATTTACTGACAATTTTAAGTGAATTTCAAATTTAAGGCCACAGCAGCTAAACTGAAAGAATAGCTGACTTAAAGGACCACTATAGTGCCAGGAAAACATACTTGACCACTAGAGGCTGGCTTAACCCTAATATAAACATAGCAGTTTCTCTGAAACTGCTATTTTTATTTAAAAAAGGGTTAAACCTAGCTGGACCAGGCACCCAGACCACTTCATTAAGCTGAAGTGGTCTTGGTGCCTATAGTGGTCCTTTAAAGAATGATTTCAGTTCAGTTATTTTGATCTTAAATTTGAAATTCACTTTGCATTCTCACTTTAGTGAAAAACCCATCAAAACATGGGAACGATGTAAAAAAAAAAAAAATAATTTTTTTTATCTCTCAGATTAGTTAATAATAATTTTTACACATCAAACAGCAACTGTAGCTAAAGAATTAGAAATTAAATCATTTATTAATCCTGATTCTTAAAATGCAAACTTTTGTATGCTGACAACTTCAATAGTAGTTAAAAATATAAAACTACTACACAAATGTGTACATTACTTAAAAGTAAACCCCACATGGTATTTACATTTTGACACTTTTAATTTAACCATTTGATCACCAACCTCTTCCAAATCTGCAATTAAATTAGTAATTTTTGTATTTTTCATACACATGGTTTATTTTCATGAGAAATCTTCCAGTACTGTAAAGACTCCCTATTTGTATTCTGATAGTGCCTCCAATTACAACAATATCAACATGTATACCTTTATCGTCTGTGTGATGGATTTATGTAGTGAAATAACAGGAATGCCATAATTTTTAAATGCATCTTTTCTTATATTAAAGGTCTAAAAAGTTACATATTAATATTATTATTACTGGTATTTATATAGCGCTAGCATATTCCGTAGCGCTTTACAATATTATCAAAGGGGGAGATTTATCCGATAACCGCGTTTTTTTGTCGGTTTGGGCCACTATCATCACGGAGCTTTCACACCATGCGACCGTTCCGTGGGACCGCCCCCCAAAGGGGGAGATTTAACAATAAATGAGACGATTACAAAAGCTTACAGGAACAATAGGTTGAAGAGGGCCCTGCTCAGACAAGCTTACAGTCTATAGATAGTAGTTATCCCACTACACGTCCAGAGCTATCAAAATAAAAAAAGAATCCACTCAATGAGCTTACATGCTAGAGGGAGTGGGGTAAAATGACACAAAAAATGGTAAGGATAGTATTAGACTAGTGAAAGTTGCAGAAGAGGAATCAGTTGGGAGCTATTAAGAGTTTAATTGATACGCTTTAATGAAGAAGTGGGTTTTTAATGATTTTTTTCAAGTGATATAGAGTTAAAAATGAAATCATACTTTCATAGTGCTATCTCTATCAGATCACTTTAATAAACAAAAAAATAAATGGACACTATAGTCACCAGAACAACTACAGCTTATTGAATTTGTTCTGGTGAGTATAATCATTCCCTTCAGGCTTTTTGCAGTAAACACTGTTTTTTCAGAGAAAGGCAGTGTTTACATTACAGCCTAGGGATAACTCCACTGGCCACTCCTCAGATGGCTACTAGAGGTGCTTCCTGGGCAGTGCTGCACATTTAGTGTCTCCACCCTATTGTCAGGGCTGTGTTTGGCTTGTGCTGGCTTTGCCCCTGATCTGCTTCCATGACAAGCTCAGCCAACCCAATGCCTTAAAACATCGTGATTGGCTCAGGTCATAACTTATGATGATGTCAGCCAAGTAGGCAGATGAGGGGCAGAGCGAGCAGCAGCAGACTGGAATATGTAGGGGGGCGAAGGTGTTTTTAACACAATAGAGTCAGGAATGTTTTTGTTTTTGTTCCTGACCCTTTAGTGTTCCTTTAAAAATACTTACAAAACATAGGTACAATCTAGAAGGCACAGCTCCTCAAATATACTATCCCTCCTCTGATTGTAGTTTCAGGTAGATTACTACAAATGTTCTATTTGTTTTATGTATTTATGTATTCATTATTTGTTCTTACTATGGAAGGTAGATATTTATAGTGAACTATTTTAATTTTTACGCAGCTTACTTGCTGCCCAAGGATTCTATTTGGTGAAGTGACATTATCCATGTCACAATACTAAACAATATCAAACTTTAATGCCCTTTCTAAACCTAATTTTAACTCTACCTCACACTATCAAACTATACCCTGTCTAACTGTGACCTTAACTAAACCTATCCAAGCTAACTTTAAAACTAGCATCTGTCCCACATATGTAAGGGTCCTTTATGTTGGGTATATCTTTGTATACTGTTGATAGCAATGATTGTGGGAATGTACAATTGACAATATCAGAGTAATCAAATGTAAACATAGCCACGTGTGTTAGAAGAGTTGTATCAAAATGTATTAGCATGATTATCTTTAGTAATAGCAACTTGTTAATGTCAGGATCGGGACAGGGATCCAACACGCAGAGTACAAACAGTAGAAAGGTACGTATACCGGACCTTAGAATGGCCGGACTAACGCACAGAAAGAGTAGAGAATGGTCAGAGACAAGCCGAGGTCGGGGGAACGAGAAGACAGGTAAGCGAGGGACAAGCCGGGTCAAAGGAATACAGATAAAGCAGAATAGTACAAACAAGCCGGGTCAAAACCAAAAGGAAAACAAGGATACAAGAGCACTGCGAGACTAGGCTGGCTAGAACCACGACAGGGCAATGAGTAAATGAGAGGAACACTGTTAAATACCCTGGTTTGGGAGAGAGGACACGCCTCCGACGAGTCCTGATTAGTCTCCACAGAATTGAGTGACAGGCCGTTCCGGGTTGGCGTCATGACGTCGGCTTCCGGACGTCGTGCTAGAAAAGGAAGTGACTCCCTCGCGGCCGGCGTTTGCAAGACCGGGTGAACCGCGAGGGACCGAGGAGACATGCCGTCCGGATGGATAAACTTCTAAGTCTCTACCTCTCTCAGAGGTAGAGACTTCAGGTACCATGACAGTACCCCCCCTCTCAGATACGCCCACCGGGCGGAAGGAACCGGGACGAGATGGGAAGCGGGAGTGAAACGCCCTGCGGAGACGAGGAGCATGAACATCCTCTTGAGGTACCCAACTCCTCTCCTCAGGACCATAACCTTTCCAATCGACCAGATATTGTACTCTTCCCCGGGAGATTCGAGAATCAATGATAGAGTTAACCTCATACTCCTCCTGACCCTCCACTTGAACAGAACGAGGAGGGGCGATCTTGGAGGAGAATTTGTTACAGACCAGTGGTTTCAGCAATGAAACATGAAAGGAGTTAGTAATGCGTAAGGCAGATGGAAGAGCTAGACGATACGCAACTGGGTTAATTCGAGTCAGGACCCTGTAAGGTCCAATATAACGGGGAGCGAATTTCATGGAAGGAACTTTTAAACGAATGTTTCTAGTGCTCAACCATACTCTATCGCCTGGAACAAAAACCGGAGCCGCCCTTCTACGTTTATCTGCGTGTTTCTTAACCAGCATGGAATTGTGCAGAAGAATCTGTCGAGTCTGATCCCACAACTTTCTCAAGTTGGCAACATGGACATCAACCGACGGTATCCCTTGGGAAGGAGAAACCGGGGGTAGGATGGATGGATGAAAACCATAATTCATGAAGAAGGGGCTTGAATGAGTAGAATCGCAAACGAGATTGTTGTGTGCAAACTCCGCCCAAGGAATCAAACCGACCCAATCGTCCTGGTGTTCGGAAACAAAACAGTGTAAATACTGTTCAATCTTTTGATTGGTACGTTCAGCAGCTCCGTTAGACTGAGGATGATAGGCAGAAGAAAAATTTAACTTAATACCCAGTTGAGAGCAGAAGGACCTCCAAAAACGGGAAACAAATTGGGAACCTCTGTCAGATACAATTTGGGAGGGTATCCCATGTAAACGAAAAATCTCCCTTGCGAATATCTCTGCCAATTCGGGAGAAGATGGAAGTTTAGGCAGAGGAATGAAGTGAGCCATCTTGGTGAATCTGTCAACCACGGTGAGGATAACAGTCTGTTTTTTAGAGATAGGTAGATCGACAATAAAGTCCATAGCCAAACAGGACCATGGCTTCTCTGGAACCTCTAGGGGATGCAGAAATCCACATGGAAGCGTATGAGGTGGCTTGGTCTTAGTACAAACCTCACACGCAGCAATGAAATCTTTAGTCTCCCTACGTAAAGCAGGCCACCAGAAGTCTTTAGAGATCAAAGCATACGTCTTGCGAATACCAGGATGTCCCGCCACCTTGCTGTTGTGGAAACACTGTAATAACTCCAGTTGAAGAGCAGGAGGAACATAATATCGACCCCCAGGAGTCTGTTTAGGTGCTACATGTTGCATCTTGATGATCTCGGCCAGTAACGGAGAATGAATCCTGAGATTCGTATTAGCAATAATATTGCATTTCGGAACTATAGAAGAAAGAACCGGTTCAGATATAGTAGACGGTTCATATTGGCGAGACAAAGCATCGGCTTTCGAGTTCTTGGAACCAGGTCTGTAAGTAAGCACATAATTGAAGTGAGTCAGGAATAAGGACCAACGAGCTTGCCTGGAGGACAAACGCTTAGCCTCCCCAATATAGGACAAGTTTTTGTGATCCGTCAAAATAGTAACAGGATGTAAGGTCCCCTCCAATAAATGTCTCCACTCCTTTAAGGCCATAATGACCGCTAACAGTTCCCTGTCGCCGATGTCATATCTGCTTTCAGGCCCAGAAAGTTTCTTAGAAAAAAAACCACAAGGATGTAACGGTTTATCCACACCTAACCTTTGTGACAGAACAGCACCTACTCCTGTCTCAGAGGCATCGACCTCGAGTAGGAACGGCAGAGTCGTGTCAGGGTGGACTAAAATTGGGGCAGAAGCAAAAAGTTCTTTGAGATTTTTGAAAGCAAGGAGAGCTTCAGTAGACCAAGTCTTAGTGTCGGCACCTTGTTTGGTCATATTAGTAATGGGCGCAATAATAGAAGAGTAACCCTTAATGAAGCGCCTATAATAATTGGAGAAACCAATAAACCTTTGAATAGCCTTGAGTCCCTTAGGTAATGGCCAATCCAAAATAGACTGGAGTTTGTCAGGATCCATCTTAAAGCCCTCCCCAGAAATCACATACCCAAGGAAGTCTATCTGGGTCTGGTCAAAACTGCATTTCTCCAATTTACAGTATAAACCATGTTGCAGAAGTTTGTGTAATACTTTTCTGACTTGTCTATGGTGGGTCTCAATCTCTCTAGAGTGTATGAGTATGTCATCCAGGTACACAATAACACAATCATGTTGAAATTCCCTAAGAACCTCATTAATCAAATCCTGAAATACTGCCGGTGCGTTACAAAGACCAAAAGGCATGACCGTGTACTCATAGTGCCCATAACGGGTGTTGAACGCAGTCTTCCACTCGTGTCCTTGCTGGATTCTCACCAAGTTATATGCCCCTCTGAGGTCCAACTTGGTGAAAATTTTAGAGCCCTTCAGCCGATCAAAGAGCTCGGTAATCAAGGGGATCGGATAGGCATTTCTGATGGTTATTTTATTCAAACCTCGATAATCAATACAAGGTCTTAGTGAACCATCTTTCTTTTTAACAAAAAAAAATCCAGCCCCGGCAGGAGAAGAAGATCTCCTAATGAATCCCTTGTCTAAATTCTCCCGAATATACTCCTCTAGAACAGAATTCTCTTTAGTGGATAGAGGATATACATTGCCCCTGGGAGGCATGGTACCAGGCAGTAGATTAATTTTACAATCAAAGGTCCTGTGTGGGGGTAGTGTATCAGCGTTCTTCTTGTCGAACACTGCCTTTAAGTCCAGGTACAGAGGGGGTATCTGTATCTCTGTAGACTGGGCAGAACTACCTGGTGTGTTAATTACAGCCAATGGGGAAACCCTGCGTAAACACCTCTCCTGACACCCCTGACCCCATGAGAGTATCTCCCCTAACTCCCAATCGATAATAGGGTTATGTCTCTTTAACCATGGGTAACCCAGGACTATGGGAACAGAAGGAGACGAAATGAGCATAAGTGATAATCTTTCCTCGTGTAGGATACCAACAGTTAAGTTAATGGGTATAGTCTCACGAGAAATAACAGGCTCAAGTAAAGGTCTACCATCTATGGCCTCAACGGCCAAGGGTGTATCCCTTAACTGGGATGGGATAGTGTGTTCAGTAGCAAAGACTTGATCGATAAAATTCTCAGCAGCTCCGGAATCTATCAAGGCCATGGTCTTTATTACTCCCTTCTCCCAAGTTAAAGAAACTGGTAGCAGAAGCCTGTGATCTTTATAATTATGAGTAGAGGACAAAATAGAAACACCCAAGGCCTGTCCTCTAGAGAAACTTAGGTGCGAGCGTTTCCCGAGCGATTAGGGCAACTCAGGCGTAAGTGACCTCGAACTCCACAATACATACATAATCCCTCCCTTCTCCTGTACTGTCTCTCCTCTTCTGAGAGGCGAGTATTGCCTATCTGCATAGGTTCAGGAAATAGTGAGGTATTGGACTCAGGACTTTGAAATGCAGGAGCTAATTTAAAGGCAGGTCTAAGGTTCCTCTCTCGAGTGTTCTGTCTCTCTCTTAAACGCTCATCAATATGGGAAATGAACGAAATTAAATCCTCCAAATTCTCAGGGAGCTCTCTAGTAGCAACCTCGTCAAGAATTACATCTGATAACCCGTTCAAAAATACATCTATATAAGCCTGCTCATTCCACTTGACTTCTGCCGCTAGAGACCTGAACTCTAGTGCATAATCCACCAGTGTTCGGTTCTCCTGTCTCAGGCGCAACAGTAATCTGGCTGCATTGACCTTTCTACCAGGAGGGTCAAAAGTTCTTCTAAAGGCAGCTACAAAGGCATTATAATTATATACCAACGGATTATCATTCTCCCATAAGGGATTGGCCCATCTCAGAGCCTTCTCAATGAGTAATGTAATAATAAATCCAACCTTCGCCCTATCAGTAGGATAGGAGCGGGGTTGTAATTCGAAGTGAATACTGATCTGGTTTAAAAAACCACGACACTTCTCTGGAGAGCCAGCATAACGTACTGGTGGGGTAATACGGGAAGAGGCACCTACAGTGGCTACCTCTAGGCCCGAAGTCACCGGAGAAACAGTAGTAGTACGTGTCTCCTCTGGTGGGTTATTAGCACGGGACAATAATGCCTGTAGTGCTAAGGCCATCTGGTCCATTCTGTGTTCCATGGCGTCAAACCTAGGATCGGAAGGACCAAGCTGACTGCTTGTACCTGCAGGATCCATTGGCCCTGTCGTAATGTCAGGATCGGGACAGGGATCCAACACGCAGAGTACAAACAGTAGAAAGGTACGTATACCGGACCTTAGAATGGCCGGACTAACGCACAGAAAGAGTAGAGAATGGTCAGAGACAAGCCGAGGTCGGGGGAACGAGAAGACAGGTAAGCGAGGGACAAGCCGGGTCAAAGGAATACAGATAAAGCAGAATAGTACAAACAAGCCGGGTCAAAACCAAAAGGAAAACAAGGATACAAGAGCACTGCGAGACTAGGCTGGCTAGAACCACGACAGGGCAATGAGTAAATGAGAGGAACACTGTTAAATACCCTGGTTTGGGAGAGAGGACACGCCTCCGACGAGTCCTGATTCATCTCCACAGAATTGAGTGACAGGCCGTTCCGGGTTGGCGTCATGACGTCGGCTTCCGGACGTCGTGCTAGAAAAGGAAGTGACTCCCTCGCGGCCGGCGTTTGCAAGACCGGGTGAACCGCGAGGGACCGAGGAGACATGCCGTCCGGATGGATAAACTTCTAAGTCTCTACCTCTCTCAGAGGTAGAGACTTCAGGTACCCTGACAGTTGGGCCTCTATGAGCCCTAGCAGCAGGAAAAGGTACAGGAAGCTCATGACTTGACAAGGTTTGCTTCCTCTGGAGCTGGAACTTTCTTGCAATGAGAGGTGTGTATCCAAGTCTTCTTCCCAGCCAATTTAACCCCTTAAGGACACATGACGTGTGTGACATGTCATGATTCCCTTTTATTCCAGAAGTTTGGTCCTTAAGGGGTTAAAGGGACACTATAGTCACCTGAACAACTACAGCTTAATGTAGTTGTTCAGGTATTATCTATAGCTCCATGCAGGCAATCTAATGTAAACACTGTATTTTCAGAGAAAATACAGTGTTTACATTGATTGATAGGAATACCTCCAGTGGCCGTCACACAGACGGCCACTAGAGGGACTTCCTATCACGCAGGGCCCTAAAAAGGCCCTGGACACGTCAGACGTATTAAAATACGTCTGACGTGTTCAGGAGAGAGAAGGCACTGTGTGCGCGCCTTCTCTCTCCAGCCTGTCAGCGGAGGAGGGGGGCGGGCAAAGACCGCGAGCTGAGCTGTCACTGAATGAATGCCGCCCTCTGAAGTATGTGCGCATGTGCGGCAAAGCCGCGCATGCGCACAAGGTATCAATGACGCTTCCAAATGGAAGTGTCTGATTGCTCCCTGCTCGCGTCCGCCTATTTCGTCATTTTGACGAAATAGGGGGTGCGGCTTCACGAGGCTCCCGGCGCTGGAACCAGGTAAGTAAAATTGCCTCCCTGGAGAGTCCCTTTAACTAAGGCAGATGTAGTTAGGAGGACTTGGAAAGGACCATCAAATCTCGGCTCAAGAGTGTGTTTCCTCAGGAATCTCTTGACCAGAACCCAATCACCAGGAAGTAACTTGTGGGTGCTTGTATCGGACTCTGGTTCTGGAATGGAAGAAAACACTTGTGCATGGATTTTGGTTAAAGCCTGAGAAAGGGCAGTTACATAGTCAATCAATATATCTGAGTGGAGTTGGAGCTGCTGGGGAAAATAGCAGCCAAGTCTGGGGACTGAGCCAAACAAAATTTCATATGGGGACAGGTCAAACTTCCCCCTAGGTGTGTATCTTACACTAAACAGAGCTATGGGAAGACTCTCTGGCCAGGGCAGGTTAGTCTCTTGGGCCATCTTAAGCATTCTGGCTTTTAAGGTGCCATTCATGCGTTCTACCTTGCCACTACTCTGTGGGTGATAGGGTGTGTGGAATGCAAGGGTCACCCCCAGTGCTGTCCAGATTTCCTTAGTCACAGTGAAGGATGGGCCCTGGTCACTGTCTATCACTTCAGGGACTCCATATCTGCACACAACTTCGGTGAGTAGATGTTTGGCCGTGGTTTTAGCTGTCATGTTGGTGACAGGAAAGGCTTCTGGCTAAAATGAGAACATGTCCACTATGACTAGTGCATATTCGTACCGGCCACTGTTTGCCATTTGAATATGGTCAATTTGGATCCTTTGGAAGGGATGTTGAGGCTTGGCTAGATGCTTGGGGGGAGCTTTTTCCATTCTCCTGGTGTTGCCTTTGGCACAGATGGTACAGGATCTGCAGTAATTCTTGGTTAAAGAAGTGATGCCTGGTGCTTCAAAATACTTATTGATCAGGGAGTTCATGAGGTTCTTGGACAGATGTGCTGCTCCATGGGCCCACTGGACCACTGCTGGGTACATGTTTTTAGGTAAACAGAACTTGAGGTTAATGGTATATATTCCATCTTGGAGGGTTGCTCCTTTCTGTTTCCAGCTCTGTCTTTCCTCGGGATTAGCAACTGCTTGCCGTTCTTTCGGGAACTTGTGATTTGTAGGCAAAGTCTGCTTAGTGAATATGGGGGTTTCTTCAGCGGACACTCTTCTGTCCACTTCCCTTGGTGCACGAGCAGCATCCTTGGCGGCCTGGTCAGCTAGGTAGTTGCCTAGCTGCATGCTTTCTCTGAATTCAGTCTCCCGTGGGCCTTTACCTTTAGTATGGCCAACTCCTCAGGAAGTAGTAGGGCATCCATCAACTCTTTAATAGCTGTACCATGCTTGACTGGTATACCCGTTGTTGTAAGGAAACCCCTTGTCTTCCAGATTAATCCAAAGTCATGTGCCACGCCCAGGGCATATCTTGAAATGGTGTAGATATTGGCACGTTTTCCTTCAGACATTTTGCATGCTGTGGTGAGAGCCTTCAGTTCAGCTTCTTGGACAGACATGGATTAGGGAAGCGATGATACTTGAAGTACCTGATCCACTGTAGTGACAGCGAATCCAGTGTGATACTTTCCTTGCTCATCGGCATATCTGGAGCCATACACGAATAGAGTGAAGTCAAGTTCCAGTAAAGCAGTTTCATGTACGGTTGGGAGATGTGTTGTCTACATTTTCATCTGTTCAAAGCAGTCATGAGGAGCATCTTGGTCTTGGTCCGTGGGAGGGGCATCAACGCCTATTTCTGTGTGGTTTCGGGGGTAACCGGTTGTCTTGCAGTTCACTGTTCTATTGGTGACACCCTCTGCAGCAAGCTGATCTTGATCTGCAATGCTCCACGTGCTGGCCAATGGGCCAAGTTCCTTCCATGAGATTTCTGGGGATTTGGTGAAGGAGACGTGAGGAACAGCCAAAGTCCAGTGATGATACATGTGTCTTACTTCCATGGGTAAGAGGACCAGGGCCACACTATTTCCTTTAGAGTCACAAAATAGGTCTGTCATGATGAGGCAAACCTCTATTAGTTTGACCAGCTCTTCTTCGTAGTGGGGATCTGGTCCTGGAATATTTTTGAACCACAGGGTGCAATGTAGGAAAGGTTGCTCATCATGTGGAACGGTTGGTTTTCGTACCTGTAGTTCAAAGGCAGAGTCAGGATCTATATCAAGACTATACCAATAGTGCGCTGTTTCCCCCCTGGGAAGTGGCAGAAGAGTGGCCAGATTGAGTGAGTAACATCTTTGTAAGGTGACATTGTCAGGTAGGAGAAGAGAAGTCTGCAGGCGAAAGTGTCTCTTAGATGTGAGATGCTTCGGTTGGACCTGATTGAGGTGCAAGTTTGGTGAGCTTGTGTCCAAGGACTAGATCATTTGTCTTATCCAGAAGTGCACAGGCTGCAAAGACTGCTCGCAGACAGGAAGGGCCTCCTCTTGCCACAGGGTCCAGTTGACAGAAATAGTAGCCGATAGGACGTGGGCGAGAACCATGGGATTGTGCATGACCCAACTGTTCGGAGACAAAGAGCTTGAAAGGCTTCTGGTAGATGGGGAGGCCAAATGCAGGGGCTGAGGAGATAGCACGTTGCAAAGTATAGAAGCTAGAAAGAGCTCCAGGGGATAGAAAGAAAGGTTCAGATTTTAGTGCATCATAGAGAGGCTGCATTAAGGTGGATGCTTTTGGTATCCAGGCCCTGCAATAGGAGATGAGACACAGGAAAGCATGAAGAGGCTTGTGGGCCCGGTGGTGGGCAGATGGCTGTGATTCCTCGTACTCTATCTCGAGTGAGGTGACGGGTGCCATAGGAAAGACAATGTCCCAAGAAGACCACAGAGGGCTGGCACCATTGTAACTTCTTTCTGGAGGCTTTGCAGCCTTGTTCTGCCAGAAAGCAAAGGAGATCTTCTGAGGTACTTTCAGCAGTTGGGAGGTCATCTGCACAGAGGAGAAGGTCATCCACATATTGGAGGAGGACCACATCAGTGTGAGTCTTTTGCCATGGTTCTAGAATGATTGACATGGCCTTTGCAAATTGACTAGGTGAATTCTGTGCTCCTTGAGGCATGACAGTCCATGTATACTGCTGGCGGTCATGGGTGAATGCAAATAAATACCAGCAGGAGGGATCGAAAGGTACACTGAAGAAGGCATTTTTAAAATTAACTACTGTGAAAATCTTAGCAGTAGGGGGTACCTCTGATAGAAGAGTATGAGGGTTAGGAATGATGGGGGCCTCCAGAACAGTGATGTCATTAAAAGCTCTGAGATCCTGAACCATCCTGTACTTGTCTCGTTCACCTTTTTCGGTCTTCTTTTTCACTGGAAACAAAGGGGTGTTACATGGAGATTCACATTTGACAAGAGTGCCCTTTTGTAATAGGACTTCAACCTGCTTGGAGATGGCAAGAGCCTGAGCAGGTCTCAAGGGATATTGCGGCCTTCAGGGAGGGTAAGCACCTTCGAGCAACTTCACCACCACTGGAGGAACTTGGAGACGTCCAATGTCTTCGGGGCCAGTGGACCATAGTTTAGCTGGAACTCTGGCTAGCGCACTGGGGGAGTCATCTAGGACCCTAGCATTCCGGGGGGATTCTATGTGAAGCAGTAGGGGCAGAGAGCAGAGGGCTGAAGCATCCTTTTTAGATAGGGGGGTTAATAGCTGTACCTGGCCATCAGGGGTGAAAGAGATAGAGGATTGTAGGCGAGAAAGAACATCAGCCCCCAACAGGTTAATGGGGCAGGTGGAGGAAACCACAAAATGTGTGAGGAGATCCGGGAAGATACCCACTCGTAAGGGTTTAGTCAGTGGGTTACTGCGGGGAGTACAATCTACACCTACGCAAGAAACATCAATATTAGACAGAAAGGAGGTGTCAGGCAGGTCTTGTTCTGTAATAATGCTACGGGCTGGGCCTGTGTCAACTAAGAAGGTAGTAGTTTGACCTTCAATGGATAGGACCACTGTAGCTAGGCCCCCCCCTTTATCCCCTGTAGGCACTGCCATGACAGGGGCCTGAGACACAGGTTTGCCAGTTACCTATTGTACAAGATCTAGATGAGCCTGATCGGGGCCAGTGTAGGAACGATTGAATGTTGTAGGATAAGTAGGCTGCTGAACGTGCTGTGCAGGGCGTTGGTGAATGGGTGCAGGGTGGTAAGCAGGTATATAACAATCAGAGGCATGGCTATCAATGGAGTAGATTGCAGCATAATTATGAGCAGCGAGCAGCAGGATAGTTAGGAGCTGTAGGTGGAGGATAATCTGCCATGGGATAACCTGGAGTTTGAGTGGGGTGGTAGGCAGCTGCAGGATAACCTGGGGTCAGAGCAGGTGGATAGCCAGCCATGGGATAGGGTGATCTTATGGTCTGTGGTTGTTGTCTAAAGGCCTTGGGGGCAGGACAGTCCTTTCTGAAATGACCAGCCCGGTTACAGTTAAAACAGGTCCTGGTCTGCGGCCTAGGAGGCTGAGCCATGAATGGGCCCGGAAGCGGGGTATGGGATAACCAGCAGGGGCTGGAGCAGGTCTGATTGCAGGATTATGCAGGGAAAACATGAGAGGGGCAGATTTTTGGGATGCAGGCATTCTAGACCCATAGCAACCAGGAGAAGGGTGTCCAAAGGAATAATTCTATATTCGGGACGGGACAAGATTAGGCCTTTCTTTATGGGTTCTTTGAGTCCTGCAACAAAAGCTGCTGACAGCATCTGGGTGTGGGCCTTGTTATACAAATTAAATCTCAGATCAGAGAAGGTTTGAGTCAATCTAGAGTGATATTTCTCTTAGAGTGATAGTGTCTTGTCTTGAACAATATAATTAATGCAAGTTGCCTGATCGGCCAACTTATCTTGAGCTCATGCACGGAGTTGCTCACAGAACTCTATACCAAATTGGAAATCTGTCTCACTAGAGAGACGGGCAGTGGAGACGCTTCTCTCCATTATAGGTCAGTAGGCATCCCCTGCTTTGATTTCACAGAGGCTGAGCAGGTCACGCCATGCGGCAGAGTATGTTTTTTGGATCTAAGTGATTCTTCGGAAGAAGGGCATGGGCTGTTTCTCTGGGTCTGGAAGAGATGCTACTACAGTTGCGGCCTGGGATGGGTTAAACAAGACGTACATTGAGGGGGCCCCACCCGGGTTGGCCGGAGGGGCCCTAGGGTCATTATTCCAGGGATGTTGCGGCTTGTCCCGAGTATGCTACCATCATCAGAGGGCACTGGGTTCTGTGGCGCGTGGAAACTAACTGTATCGGAGGAACTCGGAGCTTGTGCTGCTCGGGCAACAATGTCTTGTGCAGGAAGGGCTGGTTGGACTTGGATCGGTGATTGCTGGGACGCCTGTGGGAGGCCTGGGGAATGAGATGAGGCTGAGGATTCTCCGGAGCCAACAGTCATAATAGGAAAACACCCACTAGTTCTCCATATCTCCCAGGAAATCTTGAGATGACCATACATTAACACAGCATACCATTCATTTCAGCTGCTGCTATAGATGCAGATAAAATACTAAGAAGGGTAAAACATGGTAGACCATTTATTAGAAAATACGCTTTTTAAAAAATCCTTTAAAAAATATATAAATAAAGCTCATACGTGCTATTATATTACCACACACATGTATTGGCATGTATTCTTATCCAATTTGTAAAAGTGTAGATCGTAATAAAATGAGCAGATAATCTTTTAAGTAATGTATTTAATGAACGTATGTAAAATATTAAATTCAATTGTGTTTGAAGTGCCATAAAACAGTTAAAGTGGAAAATTATTGTCTGTTTTGCTCTCCTGTTGCCATAACTAAGTGTATTTTATGGGGCATAGCTTACTTTTCAGTGGAATAAGTTGTTCCCAATAAAACCTGTAAATCTATTGTTTCATTTTGCAGCCCTATTACAGGAAAAAAGGCATCAGCACATTAAAAAATAACACATTTATCCTGGAAGATTTAACAATTAGGTACAATTAGACCGGTCTAAAGACTTGCACATGAAAAAAAAAAACACACTAAATGCTCCTTAATGATTTAATGTCAATATTATCTAATCACCATGTAGCTGCCCTGCTAAACTTTAACGGGTTACTCCAAGGGGTTATGATGATGACATCATTGACTTGGAGTGATTATGGTGCTTAGAGCTTGTATTCACAGTGTTTCGCTGTGAAATGCTGCGCATGCAGAGTTTAACCCATTTTTGTGTAACCTCCAGCAGCATCATTGGGACATCATTAGTCAGAACAGAATAAGTCAGATGCACATCACTTTGTTGCTCGGTGGAACCCAGTGAAGAGGGCAAGTCACTGAAAATGGTTTGCCCCATTACCAGGGAACAGTGCCAGTGGTCTCTGGTAGCTATGATGCATGTAGTAACACTTCAATGCAAACTCCCAATGACCTCAAGCTTAGTGCTCAGAGATGAAAGATTATTTTAGCAAAAACATAAAAACCACAAAAATAACTTTTATTTGGAACAGCAAATAGGCATCATTTCCTTCTGGTGATGGAGGGATTTCTTAAGTAGCAGGGAAGCTATGGTTGGGCCTGCGATATGAACTCTTTCTAGAAGGTGAGTACTCTGGGGTCAAAGTGTCTAAGGTTGAAGTGCTGGAAGTGGATTATTTTCCTGGTACAACTACCAAGTTCTGCAGTCTGAGTTGATTGGTAAGTTCTTAAACATGGTTTCATGATCTGTTGATGATTCAATTGGTGACATATGTCATTTTGTCCTCTCTTCTCACTAGGTCACCAACATATCTCTGGGTGGCCAGTAGATGTGTCAGTGTTGTGTTAACATTTTTACTTTGACTAATCCAGCTTTGATCATAATTACATCTACCTCTCAAATAATAACATAAAACATTAAATTAGTGCACATAGCAATAAAACTGTTTAGCACAGGTTTTATTGATTCAACTAGCATGGAGCTCATATACTTACAATATAAATTCCATCACCAGAGGGAACTGTTTGCAAACCTTATTCAAAGCTATCCATCCTGCATATTTATGGAATGTACAAATGTAGATGCATTTCTTTAGATACATTTTGAGCTTGTGGTTAATTTGATAGATCCCAGGTACTATATCCAAATGTGGAGTTAGGTTAATTGGCAGCCAGGGAGATGTGTGTTGGCAGTCGTTCTCCAGAAAAATGTACATTGTTTAAAGGGTTGCTACACCTAAGACTGTGCTTCTCCACACACTGCATTACCCGTTGACAGTAACATGCATATATATAGATATGTGTTTTTTTCCAAAGTATTTAACCCCTTTACTACAAAGCAGTAGTAAAATCATCCTAGAATCTGAGTATTGTGGGTGTCCTGGAAAGTAATGTTTAAATGAAACCCATGGAGAAAGCGCAGCTCAGGGAATAGGGCCCTGACAGGGCTAGGAGGCGGGCTAGGGTCCGGAGCAATAGTGGGGATTGGTGGGCTAGTGTTTGGGGGTTGACCGACATAAAGGGTTGGCCATTTTGGATCCCCTTTATTCTAATTTCTTACCTTGCAGAGTTGGACCCTCCCTTTTATAGTCTTTTCTTCCCCCGTTTGGTCACGGGGGCGGCGGGGTGGGGTAAGGAATATTAAGGGACAAATGGACCTTAGCTAATATAGGAGTAAGGGCAGTTAGTTGATTGGTTAAAATGGTACACTGTTTGTACAAGTTTTGGTAGGTTTCGAGTCCGTTGGTGGCTCAGAACCTCGGTGGTGTAGTGGTATATGGATATACCCCTACCAGGTGAAATTGATGAATGTTGGCACTTTACATGTTATATTTATATGGTTGTTATATATTGTGAATTATGTTATGTTGTGGGTCATTGCCTTGATTTAAATATGGGAGAGATGATATCATGTTGGGGGTGTGGCGGGTATATATATATATATTATACCTTTATATAATTGTATATCATAATTTATTATTATTATCTTTATTATCATTAAAGCTGTGACAATTTTGACCCATACCTTAAGGTATTGGTGTCTTATTGGGTGGGTTTGGGTTCAAGGGATCCCTTCCCTGCCCATATGGCGACTATGCACCTGTCATATATTTTTTGTTTCAGTATGTCTAGATGGCCCATTATTTAATGGCAACAAAAGCAAAAATGTTGTCTGGAGAAAAAAGTTAACAAAAAGATAATTTACTAATTAATGAGGTTACAGATAGGAATACATTGTGGTAAATAAATAGCATTTCTCAATCTCACTTCTCTATAATATTCTCAACTATACATTGTCCAATATGCACTCTCTTTTGTCTGTGTGTGTGTGTATATATATCCCTAAGCATATCGTATATGATGTCAAATTAGCATAACATAACCCATACCATATCACCCTCACATTGCAGCTATGTTGTATTTTTGGAAACAAATGCAAATGCACAGATACATACACTTTGATACATGCACATATATACACTAGAAACATGCATACACATACACACTATAATACACACACATACATACACACACACACAAACCCACCGATGTATAGAGACACACAATGACACACATATACACACCCACATACATTGGCAGAAACAGTCACACAATCACAGTGTGTGTCTGTCAGTGTGTATTGTTAGCTGTGTGTGCATGTCTGGTGTATGTGCCTAAGAGGTGTGTCTGGCAGTGAGTATCCTTGTGCATTGGTAAATGTATATTTGTGTGAATGTGTATGCATCACTGTGCCTGTAATGCACAGTGTCTGTGTATCTTTGTGTCTTTGAGCATATGTGTGGAGGGAGCTGAATGTGTTGTGTATGGGGCGAGCTGCTTGTGGTCTTGCTGTGTGCTGTGTGCATTATGTTTACGATGGGGTTGTGTTTTATGTGTGAGTTGTGATTGTGTGACTATAAGGGTTACTGCCTGTATATTGGTGCATGTGTGTTTATGGGTTACTGGGTGGTTGTTACAGAGTGAGTGTGACAGAGTGACTTCATTTGTAATCATTGTAATCATGTATACACGATTGTGATGTATGGGTGCAGACCCTTGGAATTGTGAATACACAATTACCGAATTGAAGTGGTTAATTTTTAAGTATACAAAAATGTATGTTACAGAAATAGAAATACAGGTAATACAATTATTACATAAATACAGGTACATATGAACACTTGAATACATTTGAAAACAGAGTATACTAAATTTAAATTACTAGCATACGCGAAACTATAATAGAATTGATTTAAAATATTAGCAACAGTATTTTTTTTAGAAACCCTTCAAATTTGAGAACCACACTTAGCTGACTCTACATGTCTCAATTTTCTGCTAGAATATAGGCCAGTGAAAACAGAAAAGAAAGACATTTTAAGAATAGCAATACGAAAAATAATATAAATAAATAAATAAATAAATAAAAAATAGCAGATTATCACAGATCTTACAGTAGGGGCGCAACAAAAGGTAGAGTGCTAGGAAGTTTAAGTATAGAAGAGAACATATGGGAGAGAAGACAAGGGAAAGGTGAAGAGATAAACTGAATGCAAATACAATGCAAATAAAAAAAAAAACAACAATAATTGATATAAACAAATAAAGGCAGAAAGAGAGTCACGAATATTCAAATTCCATTGACCAGGTTTCCATATATTTTAAATGAGGGGACAGAATCGTGTATTACAGTTATGTATTTTATGCTATAATTTTATTTGATTTTACACACAGGATGTAGTTTGCCTTTTCAAAAACTTCATAATATAAATTATAATAACTGTACAATTTCTATGTGTCAGTTTCAGGGTATTACAGGGAATTATTGAGTGGCTTTAATGTTTAGCAAGCTAAGCAGAGAACTGGCACAACTCTACCGACTCTAGTAAGAGAGCAGATGATGCCAAAGACTTTATTTAAAAGTACCAACAATTAGTGTTATTGGGGAACCATGAGGATAACGGATCCCAGTAATGCCTCCTTAAACACAGTTTGAGATAAAAAGAGTTGTAGGAGGTAACTATACCTTGTTCCATATCACTTGGTCTGACTATGGTAGAACTATAAGTGGGAGATCCCAAAACACTGGCTTTCTTCATGCATATAATTTGAAGTAGGAAAATAGATTTAAAAAACTGTCAAGACCAAGCACCATACCTCATATGGAATAAAACCTATATCTCCTCACATCAGTAATGCTGTACTTTTTTTTGCTTTGCAGAGGTGTTGCTGGAAGCAGAATATTTCAGTGTTGACCCTTACATGAGGTACAGATGTAACATATATTAATGTACATAAATAGTAGATGATATTGATATAACAAAAAAAAAAGACATTTGTGAGCCCTAGAAATAATATACAGTATTTGGTCACCATTTATTAGACATGAAAGCATATTTTCTATCACTGCGTTTGCACCCTGAATCTCCCCTCTACCTCCCATAATATTCTCCTCCCCACCCTGCTAGGCTTTTTTATTATTTATTTATATATAGTGCCATCAAATTCTGTAACGCTGTACAATGGATTTTTCACCATTTCTTTTACATGTATCATTCCTCTTAAAATGAAATACAAAATAAATAAAACCCTCTTGCAATACCCCTGGTGCCTGCTTGAAGTGTTTAGTTTTTTTTTTTTTTTTTAATAGATCACTGAAGCTTTGCTTATGTTGGTGGTGAAGGTAATGTGTCTCCATTCTTAATCACTGGCTGTGGCAAAGAGTAATGTGTCTCCATTCTTAATCACTGGCTGTGGCAAAGAGTAATGTGTCTCCATTCTTAATCACTGGCTGTGGCAAAGAGTAAAGTAGGATGTAGTTTCTCTCTACAGCCAGAAGAGGGTATGCACCAAGCTCCTAACTGTCATAATTTGAATACAATAATAATAAATAATATTTATATTAATACAATGTATGGGATTGGGACAGGTCAACAGGACCTTTAGTGACATCGCTTATGATGCCCATAATGCCCATAATCGTTGGGCCACCCAAGAAAGGGATCCACGAAAGGGATGTGTCAGCCATGCCAGGCTGACAGGCTCTAACCTGGCCTTCTACATACAGGATCAT
Source organism: Pelobates fuscus (assembly GCF_036172605.1). NCBI lineage: Eukaryota > Metazoa > Chordata > Amphibia > Anura > Pelobatidae > Pelobates > Pelobates fuscus. The sequence continues at coordinate 260,269,988 of NC_086321.1, forward strand.
ACAGAGAGTGCTCCTGACGTGTTCCCTTCATGATCCTGTGCCCATGATACAAAGCAAGAGTGTTTATAATTCTCTGGCAATGTTTTGCACTGGAGCAGTCCCCTGGTGTTCCCAGATGTGGGATGGCAGAACAGGACCCTAAAATGGGCAGGACAGTTGTGAGGCTTACAGCAGCCCACATACCTCTCTATAGTATTGGTCTGGCAAGAGATGTCCCTTTGTCCTCATTGTCAGCCCTTCCCCGCATGCAGTGATGATGGGGTTTTGTAATACTGACCAAAAATGGAAGATTAATATAAACAAACTATTTAGTTTAAATAAAAGTGTATTGATGCACAAAATAACAGCAGTAAAATCACCATAAAGATAACAAGTTTTTCCCCCCTTTCATTTTCAGCTCCCACATATTTTCTTCCCTCTAATTTTTGGACTTTTTTCTTCCAACACAATCCAGATAATAATCAACTCAAACCCCACTTCTACAAAATAAATGCAGTGTTTGAAATGATGTATCTTGGCTTGTAATGACCCAAGTTAGCTACCTGCACTATTATATCAAAAGCGAACAATATTAGGCTATTGTATTGTATCTCACACTTTATCGAAATCTATACTTGTCTTACACTAGTCATAGAAATACATTGTTCTCAATAGTGAGAAACATACAGTGTTTAAAGTAGTTTAATATTTAATTTATTTTCTTAGACCTTACAGCAAGAGGATGATGAAAGAAGGTGACATCATGATGGGAACACAGGTTGCCAGGTAAACATTAAGGACTTTTTTGGTTATCTTCTTTCTATTATTTCTATGATTTCTATATTTGAAATAGGTAGTTTATATACGTAGGGCCTCTTTGACCTGGTTACATCAGTAGCTGAACCAGGTTGGTAATTAAATATAGCACCACACATCCATCTGAACTCTGTGAAAAGTGCACTGATTGGTTCCCTCGGTTAGTGAAATTGTTGGGAAACTAATTGGTCCTCATTTGACGGATGAAATCCAGACAAAATGCTTCAAATCCTAGCCTGGATGCTTCAAATCCAAGTCTGAATTAAAAAAAAAATTCCAAACTAGTTAAAAACCCTGGGTGGCACAAGGGTTAATTATGTGTCACCTAGCCAGTACTTGTTAGTCAGCCAACATAAAGAGCACTGTTTCTGATGTAAAATAGGACGTTCTCCACTGTGAGATCTGTGCTGAGCCCTCGCAGGGCAAATACGGATTATTTTTATTGGTTCATTTTCTTCATCTTTTTTTTTTTTTTTGACTCGGGGCTTTTAAAAATTTTTTTTTAATAATTTTCATTAGTTGCATTAGGAATTATGGATTTTAATTTGTCTTTTTCTGTGGCTGAAGAACAGAAGAGTTAAAAGAAGACTTATGATGGTCAGTATAATTTTTTAGTTTACAATTAATAGATTTATTTTATATTTTTTAAAAGTTATTTATTTATTAAAGGGGTTAGTGGCCATACCACTATTTGGGCAACAGACAATGGCATATTCAACACCCGTATTGTATAATTATTTATGCATGGGTGGTGTCCAGAGGACATATTAGGTTCTCCCTCCTTGAATATTAAAATTAGAGTCCCCTCAAGGGTTTTACCTGTTCACCCGCTGAATGCAGCTCTGCCAGCGTGCAAATTGTTCCTCAAATTGTCAATTAATGTGCAAAAACACAAGTGAAGGATAATTTGAAAAATGCTTATGACACGTACAGTGTAAGGGTACTGTAGGTAATCCCACAACTCTCAAGGGGCTACAAAGGCTGCCGTATTCGAAGGGCCCTGACTCGTATTAGATGTAACTGGCCACACGAGACCACACTACATCTACACTCTGCAACTACTTCAATGACCGAATAAGCCCTTGTACACTATCATCTTATGAGAGCTGTTATGTGAAATGTACATGATATTGTATCACATTGTATTATTAACACGCGAACACAATGTTCCTGTATTGTAACCTTACACTTTACTGATGTTCAGGGCCTGCGCGCCCACACTGCATTTTACCTATCTGATAATAAAAACAATTGATTAACAAAAAAAATAAATATTTGAAAAATGTGCATCCTGCTGGATGCATTTGGTTCCACATTTTATTAATATTGGTTATTTGTGAATCTTTCAAATTATATTCTATATATGTGTAGGGTTCAGGTGTGAAAGCACTGACTTTAATCCAGACACTGAATGCGTTTAGCCAATTGCAGCATATTTGCTTTGGTTGAGTGAATTCTGTCTTTAGTAAGTATGATATTTACAAGTATGGGTTAAATTTGGTCATTTTCACAGTATTCTATCTATCAGGACAAAATTTAGTGTTAAGTAGCTAACCCTGTCAGTGTGCAAATAATTTTCAAAGTCTGCATACCTGAATATCACCCCAACTATATTTATGTACAGCATTCCTACTGCAGCTAGATGATGCTCAAATCACTTATTGTTCTAATGTTATTATTATTGTTATAATGCATTTTTCATTTCTGGGATTTCGTAAGGCATTTTTTGATTTTGATTTGGTGATGATTTCAAATCATGCTGATATCCATGGAATTCCTTTTATACGTCAGGACCTACAAATTGCACTTTTGATGCCCAACTCAGACACCACTACCTGTTTTTATCTTTGACTACTGATTTGTTTCTCCCCACCTCGTTCCGTTCACTATACCTGATGGAAGAAAAGGATGAGGTCTGAGTCTCCATAGAGAGAAAAAGTGGGGTTGAAGTTTAGGGTATAGGAGTGATTGGAGATAGTCTTTTGTGGCTTTTTAAGTTCAGACAGTTCCTAAGCAGCAGCAAACTCCCTTGTTTGTCAGGGTTTCATGCTAAGTTAACTACTCTTTTCCTCCTTAGGGTTTTAGAGAGTAAAAATCCTGCATTCCCAGCAGGCAGTTTTGCTGTGTCAAACGCTGGTTGGACAACTCATTCTATTTCCCAAGGTAAAGATCTAACAGCACTGCTTTCCAACTGGCCTGAACACATCCCAAAATCGCTGGCTCTTGGCACAATAGGAATGCCTGGGTAAGCAGTTTATATTTATCATGGATACCAATACTGGCTAGACAGAGTTGGCAAGTACTAATAAATCACAAAATGTGATGCAATAGATTACATTGTATAATTCCTCTGTGGTATATAGTCAGTAATGGTTTGGACTTGAATAGTCCAGGCCTATGACCGTTTTTGGATGCAATAATAAACACTCAGGACATATGAGCCACCATGGAGTACCTTATGACTAAGAAACTCACAGCAAGCTTCCTCAGTTTTTGTGAGTTTTTCTTTTAATTGCAAGCACATTTAGTAGTAACAGCCAGATGCAACAATTCTTCATCTGGGCAATGGTGAAAAGCCATGACCTACATTAACAAAATGCACCCAAGCTGAGCCTGAATAGGACTGAACTTTAACTAAATAATTATGTACCTAAAACTTGACTTTTGCTAAAAATTTAGAATTTTAATATTAGTGGAGGCCTGAAGTTAATGTTCAGCTACATTCCCAACTTACATTTCCCTTTAATTTATTCCCAGAATCAAAGATTCAGTCATGGGGTGAATGCAACTAATACGGGAGATGTGGCAAACTTTAGATTTTAATTCCCTCCTCTGCATCTAAGTTTAATGACTGCTATAGATATAGATACTGAGTTTAATGTGAACTGATGTAATTGCTAAAATCACTTATTTCAGTTTAACTGCATACTTTGGCCTCCGAGAGATATGCTGTGCCAAAAAAGGAGAAATTGTTCTGGTCAATGGAGCTGCTGGAGCTGTTGGAACATTGGTTGGACAAATTGCAAAAATCACGGTGAGTACTATATTTTTGCTATATGTATTGAAGTTTTTTTTTTTTTTTTTAATTATTGCAATTACATATTTTTTGTATTAAAAAAATAACAAATCGATGAAGAATGTTCAAGTCCATTCCAGGCCATAGTACAATGATCAGCCACAACACTCATTGAGAGATGAAGTGAATAACATTGATTATATAATCACAATGGCACCTGTCAAGGTTTGGGATAGAAATACTAAACACAATTAACAAGTAAAAAAGGCGTTAAGAATATTATAACCATAAAATGTATAATAAAAGTGTCTAAGTGAAAAGGGCGGCGAACCGAAGCAACTGTGTTCACAGGGACTGAAGCTGAAGGCTGGAGGTGGTGTGGCACTTTGATTGCTGCTTGGATCGTTCTACTAGATCAAGCATGTCAAACTCAAAGTCTGGCATGGGCCACATAAACAAGGTTTAAGTTTATGTGGGCCGCAAAAAAAAATACCTTACATTTTCATAGAAACTTAGGTTTATTTTAAAAAGTACAGTATAAAAAAAAACACAGCACCCCCTCTACTAAATTCCAGCCCCCCCTCTACTAAACCACAGCACGCCTGTCTACCACCCTGTGCCAAATCTGATCCTCCCGCTGACACACACATATTCACTGACAGACAGACACACACAGACAGACACACACACATACTCACAGACAGAGACTCACAGACAGACACACACACTCACTGACAGACAGACACTCACACACACACACACTCACTGACACACACATACTTGCTGACAGACAAACACACACACACACACACTCACTGACAGACAGACACAGACAGACACACAAGTACTCACTGACAGCCAGACACACACTCACTAACAGACAGACACACACACACACACTGACAGACACTCACACACACACACACACACACACTCAGTGACAGACAGACAGACACACACTCACTGACAGACACACACACAGACAGACACACACACTCACAGATAGACACACACACATACTTGCTGACAGACACACTAACAGACACTCACACATACACATTCTTTTCTTTATGGCTCCTTACCTTTAGGAGCCGATGGGGGGCATCTCCCTGAGGTCCTTCCTGCTCCTCACTGCTCCCTCCCACGGTTTAGTGATGCCGGGCACTGAATATGATGTCATATTCCGGCGCCCGGCTTCACTTCAGACGACGCGAGGGAGCAGTGAGGAGCTGGAACATTGAGCTTCCGAGAACGATCCGAGCAGCAATCAACCTCTCTTCATACCCTTCCGCTTGTCGCCAGTACCAATTAGTACAATATCCTCCTTACCATAATATCTGTGCACTCTGCCGTATTAGTCTACACACTAAAGTACTCACTCTGCCTCCAATATTGCGGATGTCCACGCTGATCATTTCCAGTTTCTTCTGGAATTATATTTCTAGCTTTCCCAGCATCGAGGCTAAGTCCTGTTTAGAAGGTAGGTTGCGGAGGGCGTCTTTAATCTCTGTATCAGCTGTAAAGTGGGAGCCTTCTGAGCCATCCGGGCTTGATGGTGCAGATCCATCCTGTGAGAACTCCGGCGCCATATTGAGGCCTACTGCACCCGGAATGGAGACGGCATGATCTTGGAAAAATGTCCTTAATGCCCCCGATTTACCAACTGGATGTTTGCCGGCATGAATCTGGTTCGATTCATGGCTTGAAATGGAGGCGAGTAAAATTTTACCTCATTCCATTAAAGATTTATTGTGGTTGCCTTCATCTCAATGTCTTAAGGCGGCAGACTTGTTTCCCTCCACTAAATTAACCCTTAAAATGTGGTATATTTTATTCAAAAAAATTCAACTACCTGCCATATGGTCTAGGGCTACACCATAATTAGAAAAACGTTATGCTTTACCGGAATTGGATGTAGATTACTGAGCCTCTCATTTGATTGTCCATATTGATGATTTATTTTGTTCCAATAGCCTTCTGCCTTTTGATCAACTAAAAGAAAAATGTAACATAAAGGGAATCTCCAGTGCCAGGAAAACAATCCGTTTTGCTGGCACTGGAGGTTCCTTCTCCCTCCCACCCCCCAATCCCCAGTTACTGAAGTGGTGAAAACCCCTTCAGTCACTTACCTGAGGCAGCGACGATGTCCCTCGTCACTGTCTCCTCCTCCGCGCTGCTCCTCCTTCTTACTCCGTCGGCTGGTTGGCGAGACTGATCCCGCCCACCGGCCGAGGAGACGCATTAGGTCTCCCCATAGGAAAGCATTGAAAACGGATTTTAATGCTTTCCTATGGGGATTTGAGCAGGAAGTTCCCTCTAGTGGCTGTCTAGTAGACAGCCACTAGAGGTGGAGTTAACCCTGCAAGGTAATTATTGCAGTTTATAAAAAAAACTGCAATAATTACACTTGCAGGGTTAAGAGTAGTGGGAGTTGGCACCCAGACCACTCCAATGGGCATAAGTGGTCTGGGTGCCTGGAGTGTCCATTTAAGTTTAATTGATGCCCAAACATATGAGAGACTTGTGACAACAATTAGTGAACATTTCGCTCTTTCCAATCAGGATCCGAACTTGTTGAAATTAGATATGACAAAACTAGAAAAAATGTATTTAATGGACCATGGTCGGAAACAAAGCATCTCCATGTGTTATAATATTTTTGCAGGTGACATGTATGATTAATTGAACTACATGTTGAAGTGGGAGGGTGAACTGGGTGGGATATACACAGTAGAGGAATGGAATAATTTCTTATTATCATTAAAAGGTATCACTCAATGCACAAATAATTTGGAATCCCACTACAAATTAATATATAGATGATACCTAACCCCTTCCAAACTTTTTAACTTAAATCTTAAAACAATTAATGTTGTAGAAACTGCGGTCATACTGGTACATTGTTCCACATCTTCTATTCGTGTCCCAAAATCAAATCTTATTGGCTGAAAATTCTCAAATTAATTAATCAAATATTAGAATTTGATGTAGTTTTATCCCTGCGTCTTTGTCTCTTTAAGCAAATTCCTCTAACCTGCCTAGATATAAACAAATTATACAAGGCCATCTTTTAATCTCAGCAAATTCCATCATCTCCCGACTCTGGAAATCACCCACAATACCAATTGTGGGTTAAGTCTTTTCTGTAGTATTTGAAAATAAAAGATGTGAATTAGCTTTCCATGAACCATCTACTTTCACATCTATAGTGCAGCATGAATGGTCCATGTGGAAGATGGTGTGAAAAAGGAATGTGGACTTAAACCTGGCTTTTTGTTTGGTACCATGTTATAACTTATTCTTTTAATTTATTTTCACTTCTGTACATACTTTATTTATTTCATTTATATAGGAAACTATATTTTTATGTGTATTTTACTTATTTATCTGTTTTTTTACAACAGTTCATACATTATTGTATTTATGTCATTTTTCTATTATCTATTATACTATTTAAAAAAAAAATTAATAAATATATTAGACGGAAAAAAAAAACTATAATATTGCTCTGAATGTTAATTTCAGATTCAGAGAATTTAAAGTTATGCAGTAACACCTTTAAATTTAAGTTAATCAATCACATAACTTATAGATCTACTAAAGAAAAACCATAAAAGCAAACAACATCAGACACAAAATAAATGTAATATATTTGACACTTTAGATTTATTTAACTGCATTCAATTAATGTTTTAATAATTGTACATGTCCAAGTAGTGAGATAATGTGATTACCATGGAATCTTGTTCCTCGGGTCATATTCAGTAATGAACAATACTTATCAAAGGAACACTGTACAGTTAAATATCCAAAAAAAAAAATGTGCCTTTATTACAGTGCTCCTCTATGCTCCTCAGACTCCTCTATGCAGCCACTTCCTCTTTCACAAAGTCATCAGGATTGACTGGTCAAGAAGAACTGTGGACATGCAGTGCATGAGCAGCAAATGGCATGCTCTATCAGTCAAATACATCATGCTGTGTGTGATTATGCTGGAGTAAAGACCTTACATTTTCAAAGGTCTGAAGGAGGAAGTGATTCTATTTGTATTCAGTCTAACAGCCACTAGAGGCGTGTACTCTGAAAAGTGTAAACATGGCTATTTCTTTGAACTGTGAAAAATTGTATCATCTTGGCATTAAAAACACTATGTTAATATGTGGTGTTTTTGGTGCTTAGAGTGTCTCTTTAATCAAAAATAGAGTACCACAGTGATGGCTAACCTTGACACCATAAATTGCTTCTGGACTACATTTCCCATGATGCTCAGCTAGCTTTTAAACTGTAAAAGCTAGCTGAGCATCATGGGGAATGTAGTCCAGAAACAATTTAGGGTGTCAAGGTTAGCCATCACTAGAGTACCATCTATATCTTCAGTGTAATCACTTTCCCTGCCTTGGCTTGTTCTTCTGTGATGATACCATTTAGAGCTGGGATTATTGAGCTTGAATGTGCATTTACTGTAATAGTATATCTGTGCTGTAGTGTGGTAGCATTGTACTGTCATAATATGAATACACTTTGTATTCTCATCCAGGGCTGTAAAGTGGTTGGATCTGCTGGCTCAGATGATAAAGTGAAATATCTTAAGGACATTGGTTTTGATGAAGCCTTTAACTACAAGACTGTGCGCTCACTGGAGGAAGCATTGAAAAAAGCATCTCCGGATGGCTACGATTGCTTCTTTGAGAATGTGAGTCACATGTTATGCGTTACTAGTGTTACGTATGCTATCAAATTAAATTCATTTAACATGGTAATTTCAAAATGTACAAGCCTTACTATTTAACAACCCTCTTTACTTTTAATGGGGTGTGTGTAGTTTTTCTACCTCGAATGCAGGGTTATTAAGAGCTATAAATGCAAAATAAGCAGTACAACTTGTACTAGCATGTCGTACTGTACAAGTCGTACCATGCTAAACAGTTTTGCTCAAATGTTTCTTTTAGCTACTAGCACATTTTACATCACCATGCTGAGCTCATTCTTAAGGTTCTGCATGCATTGTGTTATTAACACCATAATCCATGTTTCTTTTCTGTGAGTAACCCTCCAAAATTATAGATTATTTTTTTCAGCAGCTCATGCACTTAGTAAATAACTTCAATCTGCAAAAAAATAGGAGTGGAAGCAGCCAACTTAAAAAATGGTAATCAACAGAACATTAGTTCAGTTCCCAAACAGTGAAATGCATAATTCTATACCTATACTTTTCAATAAAAATTAGCAATTGAAAATTAAAAGATAAAGGGGGCAGTTTATAAAGGTAAGTCAGGTGTTAATCTAGGCTAAAGTGCTAAATAAGCAGCAATCACAATGGAAATCAGTAGATTTTGTGGGCAATTTATCAAGTTAAAAGTGGGCTATTTTGTTTGAAAGCTGCTGACAGTTTTTTGTTAGTATCTGTTATCTTATAACTTATGGAGAAAATACATTGGAATAAAACTTTTAACCATACAAATACGATGTATGTTTTTCAATTACACATTTTTTTCATTCATATCTCCAGAACTCCAAAATGGCATTATTTTACCTACACCCTGTTCCAAATTATTATGCAAATTATATTTTTCTCATTTACCTTAATAATTGATGTAAATAACAGTCAGCATAATTCTCATGTTAACAACCATTAAGAGTACAATTCAAATTTTATTGAACAAACCTCATAATGATAACAGTATTTTTTTTAACATAAGAAACTTACAATGCACTGTTCCAAATTATTATGCACAGCAATTTTCAAAACACTTTATAGGTTGTAAAGAACTGAAATGTAATTTGTTGTGTTTGCAGCGTCTTTACTGAAATCAAAAGCTATTTCAATCAAACTTATAACAACATTTTAACTTTTTAAACATTTTCACAGGTCACCTTACATTTTAACATAGGACCCCTTATTTGATAGCAGCTTCACAAGTCTTGCATCCATTGAACTTGTGAGTTTTTGGACAGTTTCTGCTTGAATTTGTTTTCAAGATGTCAGAATAGCCTCCCAGAGCTGCTGTTTGGATGTAAATTGCCTCCCATCCTCATAGATCTTTTGCTTGAGGATGCTCCAAAGGTTCTCAATAGGATTGAGGTCAGGGGAGGATGGAGGTCACACCATGCCTTTCTATCCTTTTATCCCCATAGCAGCCATTGATGCAGAGGTATTCTGTGCAGCATGAGATGGCGCATTGTCATGCGTGAAGATGATTTTATTACGGAAAGCATAGTTCTTCCTTCTGTACCAGGGAAGAAAGAGGTCAGTCAGAAACTCCACATACTTTGCAGAGGTCATCTTTACACCTTCGGGGACCCTAAAGGGGCCGACCAGCTCTCTTCCCATGATTCCGACCCAAAACATGACTCCACCACCGCCTTGCTGACATCGCAGCCTTGTTGGAACAGGGTGGCCGTCCACCAACCATCCACTACTCCATCCATCTGGACCATCCAGGGTTGCACGGCACTCATCAGTGAACAGGACTGTTTGAAAATTAGTCTTCATGTATTTTTTCTGCCCAATGCAGCCGTTTCTGCTTGTGAGCATTGTTTAGTGGTGGCCGAATAGAAGGTTTATGCACAGTTGCAAGACTCTGGAGGACTCTACACCTTGATATCCGTGGGACTCCAGAGGCACCAGCAGCTTTAAATATCTGTTTGCTGCTTTGTAATGGTATTTTAGCAGCTGCTCTCTTGATCCAATGCATGGATCTGGCAGAAATCTTCCTTAATGTGCCAAACCCGTCTGTGCTCTGAATCAGCCACAAATCTCTTAATAGTGCGATGATCACGCTTAAGTTTTCATGAAATAGCTAATGTTTTCATACCTCGTCCAAGGCATTGAACCATTTCACTCTTTTCGGCAGCAGAGAGATCATTTTTCTTCCCGATATTGGATGAAAATGGTGCTCTGCTTAATAATGTGGAACACCCTCCTTTAGTAGTTTTTCCTTAAATTGGGCTCACCTGGCAATCTAATTATTACAGGTGTCCAAGATTGTTTTCAGTGATCAAAAGAGCCCTGAGACACAATGCCATCCATGAGTTAAACTGAAAAACAAAATATTTAATCTTTGTGACACTTAAAATAGAATTTGCAATAATAATTTGGAACAGGGTGTAATAACTCAATCATACAATCAATTACTCAAAAAATCTTTCAAGGTTTTTCATTCTGACAGTCTGGTCGGTCTATCTATCTATCTATCTATCTATCTACTTTATTTTAATACTGGGTTACTCAAGTTACAGGTTTACTGACATTGAGACAAAAAAAATAAGAGTTTTTAATAACTTTGTAAATTATTTTATACTGTATGTGTGCAGGTTGGGGGAGAATTTGCAGATGTGGCTTTAAGGCAGATGAGAAAATATGGAAGAATTGCAGTCTGCGGTGCTATTGCCCTCTATAATGATACAGTCCCGCGAAAAGGTATTATTTCTATTTCCTCAAGTTTCCACATTTTTCCTTGGAGTATATTCTTTTCTAAATACTTATTATTAAGTGTTGACACATCTCTCTTCTGTTGATGGAGACAGACCAGCAGACACTCAGTATTGGTTTTACCATTGTTGTGCCTGTGTGGATACGGGAGAGCCTGTGTTATTGATTCAAGTGTGAGAATGGTTAGGTTACTGCTGTGCCTTGCCACTGATAAGTAAGACAGTGACACTTACACCAACTTTAAGTGAGAGATGGATAACCTGTTTCCTTTTTAACTGATCCAAGTGTGAGACAGTTTAGGTTACTGCTGTGTCTAGTGCGCATTCATAGCGGCATCCACCCTTTGTTCAATGGCATTGTAATAACGTGCAAAATCAGATGGACTTGCAGGAAGTGAGTGAACACTTGTTGCCCAAGAAAATACTTATACTAACAGTTTAGTAGCTTCTGGGCCAGAAGTAGAACTGCTATGTCTGCAGTTGTGAGAAAAACAGAATTATAATCACTGGGTTCATCACCACCACCTCCACCACCATGAACACCAGATATTGGCGACAATACTTTGGTAATCTGCACTAATTCCTCACTAAATAGTGACTCTGATGATCCAAACAAACTAGATTATACTGTAGACTGGAAGGTGAAGTAACCTAATTAGAATAGGTGGGATACAACCCCACTAAGATTACCTCAAGTATAAATCATTCAAGGAAATGGCTAACAAAAAATAATAAACAACTTTATTTTACAAATATACATAGAAACGCACAAATCCATATATATTAAAAATGATAGAGGGGCGTGGCCTGGACGCTGATGAAAATGGCCGCATAGAACGAGTGCTCCACACCCCGGAGCTCAATAAAGCCTTGTAATCTGCTACAGCACCGATCTCGGAGCAGTGAACCGTGCCCTGATCACCCCCTTTACCACGGCCGAATGTCAAGCCGCAGACTTACCAAGAAAAAAGGCACCACAGAAGCATTATCCGTGGCGAACATGTTTGCCGCCCAGAGGCCTGCTGCACGTGGCGTGCCCTCGACCGCAAGCCCCAGTGCCACTCTCCTCGAGGACCCCCTCCGGGCCCACGACACCCCATCGGAGGCAGCTTCTAGTGCCATCCTACAGTCCCTAGCGGACGTTAAAGGATACCTGGCCGAGGAAATCCAGCGCACGGCCACGGAGGTAAAAGCAGAGATAGCCGCCATTGGAGGCCGCACAACCCGCATCGAGCTGCAACTCGGCAAGGCGGTACAAGCCCACAATCAGGCGGTTTCTGTCACAAACACCCTCCTTACCAGAGTGACAAACCTGGAACTGGAGCTTGAGGACGTCTCCAATCGCTCCAGGAGAAACAATCTGCGCATACGCGGATTACCGGAATCGGTGGCGGATGCGACCCTTGAGGAGACACTGGTCGCCTGCTTCAAACAGAGCCTCCCCGACATCCCGGCACACCTGTGGATGGTGGACAGGGTACATAGAGCCCTGCGGGCCCGAGGACCAAAGAATAGCCCGCCCCGTGATGTTATCATCAAATGGCACTACTACACGACCAAGGAGGCCATCATGAGACACAGCAGGACGACGGCCTTTGCCCACGAGGGGATCAACTTCCAAATTTACCAAGACGTGGCGCCGGCCACTCTACTCCGACGGAAGGAGTGGAAACCGGTCACTGATTTGCTGAGAAACAACGGCCTGCGCTTTGCCTGGGGCTACCCGTTCAAGATATTGGTCTTCAAGGGCCCCAGGCCATCGGTGCTGCTCCCTACAACGGACATACCCACGTTTTTGGCTGATCTGGGCTTGGACTTGCCAGAGGACTTCCAGCCCCCACAGTCGCACACAGGGACTCTCGCCAGGCTAGACTTTGCCGCCGAAACCCAAGATATCCAGCGGGAATGACGCCGGGATGGAGCGCCCAGAGGGGCTCCATTGCAGAAGGCAGGGGGACCTGCGACAGCCTTTGGACGCTTTGATATCACTTAAGTATACAGAAATGCCCTGGTTTCACTCTGTTATTGGTTTGTGTTAGTTTTAGGTTCCTCTCTTTCCATAAACTCAGATAATGGGGGAACATAACAGTGTGGGGACATGTCATCTGATGTATGCTACTACCCCTGAAGCCCTCTGCTACCCTGGGGGGCACACTGGGCTTTAGTACCGAGGGGATTAGCTTTGGTGCTCCCATAGTTAGATGATGCAGCATGATACTTCAGGGGACTGAGATGGCAGCCGCTGCTCCTCACGCAATGTTATAATGTATACTTTATATGCTGGTAGTATGTGGGCAAAGATAGTGCGCCCTGAGACGCCCTGACACCGGGAGTTTTATCTCATAATGCTGGTCCCGGTTCAACCTGAAGCTAGCGGGGTAAAGGCAGGGTACATGATAACACTGTTTAATGGGCTGGGAGGATACCATGCTATGGCGCGCTTTGGCACTCCATCACAGACCTCTGCCGGTGCGCTCACCTCCTTCTGTTGGGGGGGGGGGGACTTGATTGTGGAGGGGACGCCTTGAGGAGGCAGGTTATTAATAGTTTATTTTCACTAACGACCAGCAGGGGAAAAATAGACCAAAAAAAAAAAAATATATATATATAATAAGAAATTACAAAAAAAAAAAAAAAAAACACACAAGCAAAAAAAAAAAAATGGGGAAAAATAATAAAAAGAAAAAATAATTAAATAAAGAAACAGCACAGAAAATGACAGACAAACGAATGCTTTCCACATAGTGAGCAAGATGGCGGAGGGGCATGCTATAGATGGCGGGAAGTAGGGGGCAAGTACCCTTGCACAAAAAATAGAGCGGGACGCAGGTTACACTGGCTGATTGGCCGGTGGGGGTGAGCCCGCCTCAGGGCAAAGTTACAGGGAGGGGGTGGGACCCTGACTTGGACGCGCCTTCTGGGCAGCTTCCTCTACACATCTGGCGCGCATGCAGCCTCTCTGGCGAGTGCTCTTGCGGGTGCGCGCAGGGGGGTGGGATGACTCACGGTGCCGCTCGTGCCTCGTGGCGCTGCAGGGATATCCTGGCGCGGCTCCCTGGGTCTTCCCCCCCTCCTCCCTCCCTCATTGCTAAAAGGGCTCAGGGATCGGGAGCTGGTATACAACGTCCTTTGACGTTTTGCTCTGATTGAGCAATGCCGGGGTGCTCTTCGGCTGAGTTTCCCCCCGTTTTGAGGTGATTCCCCTGACGCGGAGGTGACCCACCCCCAGAGCTCCTGGCATAGTATAAGTCCCGGAATTGTACAGTACAGTGTATATAAGTGTTTTGTTCTAACGTTGGAAATACCAACGTAAATCTCTCTCTCTCTCTTTTTCTCTCCTTCTTTTCTCTCTCTTTCTCTCCCTCTATAGCCCCACTTTTTTTTTTTCCCTCACCCTCTCTCCCATTACCTCTCCCCCTCCCCCCCCCCCCCCCCGACCCAACCCACCACACCCGGACCTGCTGGGGGAGACGACTAGGTCGCCTGAATTGGACTAGCAGGGCGTGCGGACAACCGAACACACATAACCAGGCATATTACATTTCAAAGTAACTACACAAAATGGAACTCAAACTAACGTCACTAAACGTTAACGGGCTCAACAGCCCAAACAAACGACGGCTTCTCTTCCGCGAACTCAGACGGCAGAAGGCCGACATAGCATATATTCAAGAAACCCATCTCTCACGTATCTCAGGGCCACAGCTCACGAACCATATGTACACCAGAGCATACGCCTCTAGGGCACTTTGTAAGAGGAATGGGGTTGAGATACTGATCCATAAAGATTGCCCACTCGCTGTAATTCACACATATGAGGATAGAGAGGGTCGGTACGTGGTCCTGTCAGGCATGCTTCACTCTAACACATACCATCTGATCAATGTCTATGCGCCCAATGTCCCCGACAGAGCATTCTGGACAGACCTGGAGACACTGATCCTAGGACTTCCCAGGGGAATCCTGCTATTAGGTGGGGATCTCAACGCCACACCATGCCCAGCATTAGACAGGGGTGGAGGCCCAGGACTACCTAGGTCCCAGAATAAGGGAGGACAAGACAAACTCTTCAACGCATTCCTAGACCACACGGGCCTTCTAGACCCTTGGAGGATACAGCACCCGAGTGTACGTGACTACACTTTTTACTCAGCTGTCCACACCACTTATTCCCGAATAGACATGTTCCTAGTTAACTCGCTTGCCATGTCGTGGTTGAAAACCTCTGACATAAACCTCATCAGCTGGTCCGACCATGCCGACATTGCCATAACCCTTAAAGTGCCGGGCCCCCATACCTCCTGGAGGTGGAGGCTCAACGCCTCCATACTCAGACACCCCCAGACAAAGGAAGCAATCTTAGCAGACATCATACGCTACTTTCAGGACAATGACACCCCGGACGTATCACCCACTACACTGTGGGCGGCTCATAAGCCAGTGATTAGAGGACTGCTTATTAAGACAGCCACACACTTAAAGAAGAAAAAACTTGAGAAGTTGGCAGAGCTCCAGAAGCTCTTGCGCAGGGCGGAAACACGAAACCAACAGGGAGCCACCCCACATACCACTAGAGACCTAGCAGACATTAGGCGACAACTCAGAGAGCTCATGCTGGACGAGGTCAGTAGAGACATGGTCCGCTCCAAACGTTTTTTCTATGAAAAATCCGACAGAATGGATACGTTACTAGCGCGAGCCCTGAGACCCAAACGCACAACGTCTAACATCATAGCCATCAAAGACACTCAGGGGCGAGTACTTAACAACCCAAGGGATATCAACGAAGAATTTACTAAATTTTATGCCCAAGTCTATAACCACTCCCCGACACTTACGACTACGAATAACATGCACCTAGACCTTGTTACGGACTTCTTGCGGCAGGCCCATCTGCCGCTACTCCCAGCGCACAAAACTGCGCCCTTGGGGTCACCCATAGGACACGATGAAATAGACAGGGCAATCACAGCCCTCAAGGGAGGGAAGGCCCCGGGCCCAGATGGGTTCGACGGTGCTTACTACAAAACTTTCAGGGAACAGCTGATCCCCCACCTAGCCGCAATGTACACGACTTGGACAGACAACGACTCACCCAACGTGGACCTCTCCACAGCAGACGTAGTCCTGATTCCCAAACCTGACCGAGACCTCACTGAGGTGGCCAACTATCGCCCTATTTCCCTCATCAACTTTGATCTTAAAGTATATGCAAAGATCTTGGCCACTAGACTCAACCTCATTCTCCCTGAACTAGTACACCCTGACCAAGTGGGCTTTGTCCCCGACAGACAACTATACGGCAACACGAGACGAGCCGTGGACATAGTGTGGTGGGCAAACACGAAGCGAACGCCTTCTCTGGTCCTCTCCCTGGACGCGGAGAAGGCCTTCGATAGAATACAATGGCCATATCTGTTTGTCCTCCTAGAGGAAATGCACCTCCCCGAAACGTTTATCAGAGCGACCAAGGCTCTGTACACCGCCCCAAGAGCACAAATGCTCATCCCAGGGTCGCAGCCAGTCCCCTTTGACCTGAAAAACGGCACCCGCCAGGGCTGCCCCCTTTCTCCCCTCCTTTTTGTTTTAGCGCTGGAACCCCTATTGCACCTCATCCGAACAGACAATGCGATCAAAGGCGTACAGGTTGCGTCCGATGAATTTAAAATCTCGGCTTATGCCGATGATCTCTTACTTACCATAACAGACCCTAAAGAAACAATCCTTCATGTCCTTAAGCTCCTTGACATGTACCACCAGGTATCTGGATACAAAATCAATATAGAAAAATCGGTCGGCATGCCGATAGGGCTCTCAGACGCAGACATCCACTGGCTGCAATGCACTACGGCCCTTAAAATTAGCACACAGCCCATAAAATATTTAGGGATTAAGCTCACACGAGACCACACGGAACTATACAAGGTAAACCACCAAAGGCTAATCGATACCCTACGCAGAGACTTAGACCGATGGCATGACAAGCCCATCTCGTGGATGGGACGGCTACACGCCGTTAAAATGAACCTCCTTCCGCGCCTCCTCTTCATCTTCCAGGCGCTACCCGTGGCAGTAACTAAAAACGATCTTAAACCCCTACAAACCGCAATAGACAATTTCATATGGGCAGGGAAGAGGCACAGAGTAGCAAGACACACACTGTATACCCCTAAGAGCAGAGGGGGACTGGGACTCCCGAACCTCTACCTCTACTACTTGGCAGCCCACCTAGCACAAATTATAGAGTGGCACTCACCGCCTGACACACACAGGTGGGTTGACCTAGAAACACACCTTATGTCCACCGACCTCCCCCAGTACTGGATCTGGGTCCCGAAACCTGACCGCCCAGAGCTCCGTACTTCCTGCCCAGCCATCCTAAACTCAATTCGAATATGGAATACTACAGCTCATAAATATGCCCTCACATACCCTGTCTCGCCTCTGACGCCCTACCTTCGCAATAAAGCCTTCCCTCCTGGCATGACCCCAAGGGACTTCCGAGGTCTTGAGGACACGGGAGCGCAACGTTACTGTCACCTGTTTCAGGATGGTACATTCCACACTTTCGACAATCTGAAAACTAGGGCCCCCCTAACCAATAAAGACTATTTTCGATATCTTCAACTTAGGGACTTTGCCAAGAAACCCAACATAGCAGCAGCGGCCAGGGCAAAGCCCACGTTCTTTGAAGCATTATGCATGTCTGGCGGGCCGCGTACCGGCCTTATCACTCGCTTGTATGAGCAGCTAAGCGCACCCACAAAAGACTCCCAAACGCCCTCGTACATACTGCAGTGGGAAGCTGACCTCCGTCAAACCCTGGATAGCGGGGATTGGCAAGACATATGGGAGGCAGCGGCCAAGTCCTCAATCTGTGTTATTCACCAAGAGCAATGTTATAAAACACTGTTGAGGTGGTACACCACCCCAGTCAAACTACACAGAATGGGCAAAACATCCTCTGATGTATGTTGGCGAGGCTGTGGGGAAAAAGGTACCTACCTCCACATGTGGTGGACCTGCCCGAAAGTCTCCCAATACTGGGAACAGGTAGCTCAACTCACGACAGACGTTCTCAAACGACCAATCCAGCCCGACCCCTGGACGTGCCTACTGGCCAAACCGATAGATAACCTCTTGAATAGAGAACAAAAACTGGTGAACAAAATCAACTTAGTGGCCAGGCGCGCCCTGGCGCAGACGTGGCTCCAGGTTGACACTCCACACATGGACAGAACCATAGGCAATATCAAAGAGGCCTGCCTTATGGATAAACTCACGGCCCAGGTGCGAGACACATACACACACTTCCGTAGGGTCTGGGAACCCTGGGAGGAATACATAGATCCCTGAACAAGCGCCCCGCATACTCGCAGGGAAATAGAGACTACCTTTCGAGGGCGGACGCCTGCCTTCTCCCGACATCGGGTCCAACTCACCTCTACTCATCCCTCCCTTCCCCCCCCCCCTCTCTCTTTCTTCTCTCTCTCGCAACCTCACATACTGACCGGGGGAAAACAACGCTGTCATATGCTCCAACTTCCTCTTATCATGCTAACGGTCTTCTCTTCTCCTTCCTTCTTTACTTGAATTTCAGTTTGTTAATAATGTTAAGTAGGTATAAATGTTTAAAGTGACAGCTCATCACAGTGCAGAGACCATATGAGTTGCCTCAGTAACAAGCTGTTCACAACGACCTCACTGTAAACCGTGAAATACGTATGGCACACTGCAAACGCTGGCTTTTGCGCAAGCCCCTAAAAACTACAATAAAAGGGCGTCTTTCCTTCACCAAGGCACCTATAGATGCCTAGTTGATACATTACAAACAAGAAAGGTGACGGGACAGATCATAACATGTCATATCGATTGCCCTAGTCCACTTCACTGAGCATCAATGGGCTTCTGCGTAAGCCGCACTGTTACGTTAACGGTTGAATTGTCTTCGTATATCGCCATGGGCTTCTGCGCAAGCCATCCAACTGTCTTATTAAACTGCATGTTGCTCAATGTCACGACCAAAAATAAAGAATTTAAAAAAAAAATGATAGAACGTGTGAAGAGCCGTTTAGGCTGATGCACCTTTTTTACTTTTAGGCAGCCTATGCTAGATCGACTGAATAACTCCTAAATTGCGTTATTGGATGAAGGGTAAAGTAACCTCTGTGTATCCCATCAAAAGCTCCCCACAAAATAAGAAAAGTGCAGTTTAAAAATAAAAAAGGTGCATCAGCCTAAATGGGACTTCACATGTTCTATCGTTTTTAATATATAGGGATTTGTAAGTTTCCATGTATATCTGTAAATAAAGTTGTTTATTATTTTTTTTTAGGTAATCTTAGTGGGGTTGTATCCTACCTATTCTAGTTAGGTTACTTCCCCTTCCAGTCTATTTATTTATCTCACCTGGGTTAAGCCCATTATTACCTCAGGGGCCCACTCTCTGATTACGGCGGGGGGGGGGGGAGAGGGGGCAGGGGGGAAGGGAACAATTGCTTCCTGGGTGTTAAATTGGATTCAGTGGACATTCTGTGAATCTCTCTATCCTGAGGCAGAGAACTACTAATAGTGATGGTGGTAGAAGTGGTGGTGGTGGAGGCAGTGGTGGCAGAGGTGGCAGCAATCCTCATGGCCAAGGTGTTCCAGCTTTCAGAAGCCATGGCACTACTGCTGGTGGTGGATTGGGGAATGGGACCTTTTCCCCTACCCTTCCTCAATTTCGGCTTGGGGTTAACACATTGATGATAGTTGGTTTGTTTTTCTTATTACAATAAATTAGGTAAGCTATATAAATGAAAGTTTATTCAGCAAAAATAGTTGTGTTACAAAATGGTTTAGTGCTTGGTGGGCTTACTGCTGTAATGTTATTGTGTTTGATGTTAATATATACTGTGCAGTGCTCTCACTCATGCATGCACAGCACACACTGGACTAAACACAGTCAGAAAAAAATGAATGTTCTTTTTCCAAACAGTTAGCATATATATATATATATATATATATATATATATATATATATATATATATATATATATATATTAACAAATGTATTATTATTACTAACCTAGTCTCACACTAAGACGAATGACTAAATAAGCCTATCTTCTATCTCCCACTCAAACTTGTTTCAAACACCTCTGTCAGCAGCTGCTAGCTAGCTATAATTAATCAATGACCTTGACTAGGAAAGAGGAACTTTTGTTTCCTTTGTTACTGAACAGAACACCACTCTGCCCAAAATAAGGATTGTATTTCCTCTAAACTGTTAACAAACAAAAACCCCAAAACAAAACCGTGTAACAATTGTTTATTGGTAACCTAGTCTCACACTAGGAGCAGTGACAAAATGCCTTCCAATCTCCTATCTTCTACTCAAATGTATTTCAATGACCCTGGCAGTAACTGATAGCTAGATACAGCTGCAACTTAAAGGGACACTATAGTAACCAGAACAACTACAGCGTATTGCATTTGTTCTGGTAAGTAGAATCACTACCTTCAGGCTTTTTGGTGTAAACACTGTATTTTCAGAGAAAATGCAGTGTTTACGTTACAGCCTAGTGATAACTTCACTGGCCACTCCTCAGATAGCTGTTAGAGATCCTTCCTGGGTCGTGGCTGCCTAAAATGCATCCAAACATTTAGTGTCTCCACCCTCTGCATGCAGACACTGAACTTTCCTCATAGGGATTCATTGATTCAATTCATCTCTATGAGGAGATGCTGATTGGCCAGGGCTGTGTTTGAATCATGCTGGCTCTGCCCCTGATCTGCCTCTTTGTCAGCCTCAGGCAATCCTATGGGGAAGCACTGTGATTGGATTAGACCACCACTTCTGATGATGTCAGCAGACTGCTTGTTTTTGTTTTTGTTTTGTTTTTTGGAGGCAAAAAGCCTGCAGATCTACAGTTTCTGGCTTGAATACAGTAATATTTTACTATATTTATGGAGGCATGAGGGGCCCAGGGGGGCTAAATGGTGGTTTTAACACTATAGGGTCAGGAATACATGTTTGTGTTTCTGACCCTATAGTGATCCTTTAAGCCTGATAATGACACAATGTCTGCCAATCTCATGTCTCCCACTTAAAGTTGTTTCCAGTGATCCTGGCAGTAACTGCTAGCTAGATACAGAATACAGCTAAACTTGGTCTCACGCTAGAATCAATGACATACGCTATCTCCCACGCCCACACAGGTACAGGAAATAGACAGGATCACTGCTGGTTTTTCTCACTTAGTAGCTGAAGTCAAAATGTCTACAAGAATCCTGCTTGATAGTATAGTTGTTTTATTAGTCCTCTTTTTTCAACTTTATTGGTCACCATAGAGACTATCTGATTGGTGCAGAGTGGTGGTTTGCTGTACCTGGGCAGTAACCTCCTAATGCTTTCCTGTGGGAAAGCTTTGGATTTGCTGAGATCATTGTTCTTGATAATCTCAGCAAAAGAGGTGGAGCTTCAGCAAAAGAGATCAGACCTTTTTTTAACCTTGGCAGCGCTCGTTTGGTAAAATAAACGTGACTAGGGCACTGTCATGTTAGGAAAACATATTTGTATTCCTAACACAATAGTGTCATTTTAACAGCAAACCTGATTATATTATGTCCACAGAAGAGTATATATAAACAGTAAAATGATGTGGCACTTTGAAATAAACATAATGCTATAAAATTAAAGTGAATAAAAACAGATGCATCTTCCACAGGAGAGTATGTCCACATCCCTTTAATATTTCAAGAACTTCGCATGGAAGGATTTACAGTACAGCGTTGGCTGAGCAGATATAATGAAGGCTTGGAGAAACTCATGCAATGGGTTGTAGAGGTATATTTTTGCACTTATATTAATTCTTTTTTTAAGTTCATATGTGTCCAATATTTCTTGCATCAATGTACTCCAAGCAAAATGCTCCTATTGAAATTTTGATTCCAGATTAAAAAGGAACAGAAATTTAGCACTTAGTTTATTTTTTAAAGAGTTTATTGTCAAGAAAACAAAGTAAAACAAAAGTGAATTTTCAGTTTTAGCTCAAAATAGCTGAATTAGAAAAATCTCCAAGTCAACTATGTCTTCCCTTTGGCTATTCACATTATAATTTGATATTCACATTGCATTCCTAATTTCCTAACAACTCACACTTTTATAAATAACTCTGGAATTCTACTTCTGCTATAACATAAATTAAATAACCTTTTACCTTTTTATTTTTACACAGGGAAAGTTAAAGTATAATGAGCACATCACCAGAGGATTTGACAACATGCCCTCTGCTTTTCTTGGGATGCTTAAAGGAGAAAACATTGGGAAAGCCATCATAACTGCAAAATAAACATTTCATATTTCCATCACATGCTGAGTTTTGTGAAAATATAATTTCGAAAATATATTGTTTTGTATGCCACTTGTCTGTAATTATTCTAGTAATAGATATACGCAAATATTAGCAATTATAGCAGCACATTTTATCTACCTCCGTGCTCAGACTGACCATAGACAGCACTGGTCAAATGCTTGGATGTTTGATGTAGTTTAAGTTGCTCTTTAAATGGATTGCAGGATACAGGTTCACTTCTTCTCACCAACATGGAGGATCCAAACTGAATGCTGCTGGACCCACAACTCACTCTTCTTTTCATTTTCCTCCTTCTGTGTTTGCAATACATAGAGAATCTCATGGCTTGCACATAGCACAGACTCCAGTATCGGGCTAGTATACATCTTCCTTTTATAGGTGTACTATAGGAACTCAGACAACCTTATCTCATTGAAGGGGTCTGGGTGCAGTGTCCCTGTCTCCTTAAGCATGAAAATTAAAACATTGCAGTTTCACTGAAACTGTAATCTTTACACCGCAGGATTAAAATAATCTTTAGTGGATGTCTTCCAGAGCCACAAGAGGCCTTCCAAAATAATGCTGGATGTTCTCACACTGTGCATGAGGACATTTAATGTCTTTAAAATCCACATAGTAAAGCATTGATTCTCATGAGAATTATATCCTCCACAGAAGAAGGAAATAAAGCCAGCACAGAGGTATCTCAGCGCTGGAATTAACACAAGTGAAAACAGTTTTTTTTAATCCTTTATATACGTGGAAGACACCTCATAAGTTAGGGACAGGGGCTTACTATAGCATTAGGAAAACAATTTTGTATTCGTAACGCTATAGTGTTCCTTTAATGACAAAAAGTCATGGGAAATCAGGAAAACACCAAAGAAGAGGTATAAACTGGGAGTTAATAACTAATAAGGTAATTAGAGTATTTCGTGGTGTGTATCTACCAAAATATCTGATTCATAATATCAGATCAAATACCTACCAAACTGAATACATTTTTGGAATAATTTTAGTTGAGGAGGCCTAACCTATCCTCAGCCCCCCTACAAAAAATGTCAGTACCCCTGGATTTAGTAACAAAATAACTGGCTGATCTAATTAAAATCTACCATAGTCAATCCTAATTTTTAAGCGAGTTTTAGTTGAGAGGGACTATCTTGTCCCCATTACAATTATTGTGAATAAGGCATCTTATTAAAACATGTTAAAATAATTAGACATAGGTAATCTGGTGCAAGTAAGAGGTCTGGCTTGTAAAACGTGTCGTTCAAAGATCAGTTTGATGTCCGATACCTTTATGGATTTAAGAGGGGCTGGTATAGAGCATGATATGAGTATGGCTGTGTTTAAGTGTAAGTGTCACCAGTTAATTGGTGGTTACAGTTTTCAGTGTTAGTGAACTTGGGATCTTATCTTAAGTTTCTCTATGTCACTAATTTAAAGTGACCAATGGGATTAGGTGGGCGTATCTTCTTCTACTGATTGTAGATTGAGTTATAGCATCACAATAATTTCTCATTACAGATTTCAACTACCACTTTGTATAAGGGGTTACTCGAATTTCATGATGCAAATGACGTCACAAAAGTCTGATCTCTATAACCCATCAAATAAGCTAACTGTCGAACTTCACAAGATTTTGCTAGACTTACAGTATCGTGTTTGGGCTATAAAGCAACTTTTTGACACATTTAGACTTTGGTTCAACTCTCTCTTATAATGGGTTTTTGTTGGGGTGTTAAAATTGCAAATGGCATTTATGTGGCTCCTTTGGAGCGCTTTTAGACCACGCTTCCCATTACTTTATATTTAAAGCTAGAGTAGATAAACTGGAAGCATAGTTAACATATATAGATTTTCCAGTTCAGCTTTTTTAACCTTAAATGTGAAATTCACTTAGAATTTTCACTTTAGTGAATAACCCTGTTGATCTATCTTGATCTAATAGAAACTTTTCATCCCGAATACTTATTTGACTGATTTTGTATAGGGGGCAGCCCCCTCACTAAATACGTAATATTTTGGGAACTAAAAACGGAGAAAAAAAGCTGATAAAAACTGATAATGATTAGCTACCAAATTGAATATAATTTATCAATATTTTCATGAGAGGAGCTATTCACAGGCTAGCTCCCCCTCAAACAAATTGCTAATACTTCCTGTTGCTTGCTAGATTTGCTAAAAAAAAACAAAAAAAAAAAAACACTTTATCATACGTGATCTAACAAAGATCTGAGCAGGTGAATGATTTTTTAATTAAATTTTAAATTAGGGGCTGGCTTATGGGTTTGAGGAGATTTATTTTTCTATGAATCTCTATGATACATGTGTACACTCTACATTACTGTGTTGCAGTCATACCAACCACAAGTGTTATTGTGTCATTAGTGTAATTCTGTGTTGCAGTGTCTAAATACTGTGTACAGAAGAGAAAGGGGAAGGAAAACTTTCATTACACCAGTGACGTTAACTACACCATTGTATATTTTTTAATTAGATTGGACAATACTTCAGTATAAGAAGCTTTCAACACTCCTTGCTATGCTATGTAGCTGGGAGCAAAATGCTGGTGCCAAGCCAGCACATGGCACTTATACTGAGTGTAGCTGGCAGGGTGTGGAGGATCAGTTGAAGCAAGTTATTCTCCTGTTCTTCTGGAAGACTTGATTCCCAGTGACAGTCTTCTCAAAATTTCTGCTTAGAGCTTAGTAACATGTTAATTACTGCCTTATGCACTCGGCACTCTTTCTGGACCCCACCTTCAATAACCAGGGGTGATCTTCCCATCCCATCTGTACTCCATCCCTATTCCCTACTTTTACACCCATGTACAATAAATCAATG
This sequence comes from Pelobates fuscus, assembly GCF_036172605.1. Lineage (NCBI taxonomy): Eukaryota > Metazoa > Chordata > Amphibia > Anura > Pelobatidae > Pelobates > Pelobates fuscus. The sequence goes on from NC_086321.1 coordinate 260,295,416, forward strand.
AAGTAGGCAGAACAGAGTATGCTTCCGATGAGTTATTAGAGTGCAAGGTTATTACATTATAACAACGTCACACACAAAACAGGGCATAAATGGAGACACACACAAATGGGTGGAGGGAGAGAGGGAGACAGCGAAAATCTGGGGAAAATGGCAATAGACATACACAAATATAGGAGTAAGTTGAAAGGCAAGAGCAGTTGGGTCATAGGTAGTGATGTTGCGAACATAAAATTTTGCCTGGGCGGCGGGTGGGGGCCATAATGGTAATGAGGGGGGGACCTACTGACCTCCCCCCCGGCCCCCACCCCTGGTGTAGGTCCCCCCCTTATTGTTATTTTTAGGGCCCCCACCTACCGCTCAGGGGTGGGGGCCGGGGGGGACAGTAGGCCCCCCCTTATTGTCATTTATTGTTATTTTTAAGGCCCCCACCCACCGCTCAGCGGTGGGGTCGGGGGGGGACAGTAGGTCCCCCCGTTATTGTTAATTTTAGGGCCCCCACCCACCGTTCAGCGGTGGGGGCCAGGGGGGACAGTAGGTCCCCCCCTTATTGTTATTTTTAGGGCCCCCACCCACCGCTCAGGGGTGGGGGCTTGGGGGGGACAGTAGGTCCCCCCTTATTGTTATTTTTAGGGCCCCCACCCACCGCTCAGGGGTGGGGACCAGGGGGGACAGTAGGTCCCCCCCTTATTGTCATTTTTAGGGTCCCCACCCACCGCTCAGGGGTGGGGGCCGGGGGGGAGGACAGTAGGTGCCCCCCATTGGTATTTACGGCCCCCACCCGCTGCTCAGGGGTGGGGGCCGGGGGTGAGGACAATAGGTCCGTCCCCCCCTATTGGTATTTAGGGCCCCCACCCACCGCTCAAAGGTGGGGGCCGGGGGGGCAGTAGGTCCCCCCCTTATTCTTATTTTTAGGGCCCCCACCCACCGCTCAGGGGTGGGGGCCAGGGGGGACAGTAGGTCCCCCCCTTATTGTTATTTTTAGGGCCCCCACCCACCGCTCAGGGGTGGGGGCCGGGGGAGGACAATAGGTCCCCCCTTATTGTTATTTAGGGCTCCCACCCACTGCTCACGGGTGGGGGCCAGGGGGGAGGACAATAGGTCCATCCCCCCTATTGGTATTTAGGGCCCCCACCCGCCGCTCAGGGTTGGGGGCCAGGGGTAGGACAATAGGTCCCCCCCTATTGGTATTTAGGGCCCCCACCCACCGCTCAGGGGTGGGGGGACGCTTTTTTTTTTTAACAGTGAGCAGCCACAGGCTGCTCACTGTTTAATAGACATGCCCCTACTCGCGGTATTGCGAGTAGGGGCACAATTTAGTAATACTAAGTAATTTTTACTTAGTATTAGTAAATCTGGCCACAAACAAAAAAAAAAAATAGGGGGCGGACCGAACATCACATATGTTCGCCGTCCGTGGCGAACGCAAACACGCTATGTTCGCCGGGAACTATTCGCCTGCGAACCGTTCGGGACATCACTAGTCATAGGGATAACAAAATTTACACTCCCACATGCAACATACTACAAAGCCACTGCAGGGTCCCCTTCCCGTGGCGCAGAGTGGACCTTAGCTCCCGAGTGGAGCGGAATGAGTGGCAAGAGCCGCGCGCGCATTCTACCAGTAGAAATGCTTTCCTATGGACATTCTGTACGTTGGATGCGAATTTCGCATCCAGCGTCGCAGAAGCGCCTCTAGCGGCTGTCAGGAAGACAGCCACTAGAGGTTGGATTAACCCTGCTATGTAAACATAACAGTTTCCCAGAAACTGCTATGTTTACATGTGAAGGGTTGAAACCTGAGGGACCTGGCACCCAGACCACTTCATTGAGCTGAAGTTGTCTGGGTGACTATAGTGTCCCTTTAAGTCCACCTCTGCCAACGGTAGAAGTCAGTGTGGTATAAGCTAGACATGCTGGCTTACTGCCCCAGACATAATTCGCGAAAAATGTCCGCATGATGTGGAAACATTCCCCTGGGAGGGGGATTGGTAATGCTTGGAACATGTTCAGAATCCTAGGTAAGATCATCATCTTCAAGATGTTGACTCTTCCCATTAAAGAGAAATAGGGCAGATCCCATTTCTTGAGGTCTCGTCTAATGCTTTCTATGAGAGATAGGCAATTCAGTTTATATAGCCCTTTGAGTTTTGCGCTCCCCAGGTATGTGAGTGCCGAGCTTGTCCACTTAAATTAATGTGTTTGCTGAATACACGTTTGCCAATTTGGTGATACCAAAATCCCCAGGATTTCGCATTTGTCTGCGTTAATCTTAAAGTTTGACAGTGCTCCAAATTTTTCAATTTCTGCCTGCACATGTGGGAGCGAACAGAGTGGGTCAGTTTAAGATATAGAGGTTGTGTTAGAAGTCCCTAAAATTTGAGGCTATGGCTTCCGTAGTGTTACACTTCTTCCTATTCCCATTATTTATCCTAGCTATAAATGCTTTTTGGAGCTTCATTTTTAAAGCTCGGGCTAATAGTTTCCCACTCTTATTGCCGTGGGCATAGATTATGCTCTGCATCATTTGGACCGATCTATGAGCTGTTAAGGCCAGTAGGGAACGGAGTTCCATCCTGAGTGTTGTGAGCTTTTGGAAATTTTCCTGTGTGCGGTACTGGTTGTGCAATGTCTCGCTCTCATGTGCGGCTGCTGAAAGAGAGTTAAGTTTGTCAGTGCATTCTTTTTTAATCCAAGAACCCCACTTAAGTAGGGTACCTCTAATGACTCCCTTGTGGGTCTCCCACACTCAGGGATCAGAGACCTCCAAAGTAGTGTTTTCTTTAAAGTAATTGTGTAGTGTTGTGCGTAGGTCTTCCATTACCCTTGGATCATCCAGAAGTGTCTCATTCAGGCGTCAGTGTGTGTTACGTTTAGCGTCTCCCTGCAAAACTAGGGTCAGTAAGATCGATGCGTGGTCTGACCATGTAATATTACCAATAGATGCTCCTGTGAGCATGGGAAGGTATCTATGACCTAGGAGGAACATGTCTATCCTGAAGTAACTATTCACTACCGGGGAAAAGAACGTGTAGTCCCTATCCTGTGAGTCCTATCCAAATGAGTCGCCAGCAATCCATCACTTGATGGGCATGTAGAGTGCTTTAAAATAGCATCCGCTGGTGACGTCTGATAGATGAGCTGTCTAGCGAGTGGTCTTAAACCACATTCCAACCCCCCTCCAAGATTAGTACCCCCTCTGCAAATCTCTCTAACTTGCTCAGGCAGGAGCCGGTGAAATAAACCTAGTCTGAGTTTGGGGCATAAATGTTAGCTAGTGTGATTAGCTGGCCATTGTAGTTTCCTTTTACAAACAAGAACCTCCCTTCGGGGTCTGTTTTGCTACTGACCTCTGTGAAAGCAATATGTGACGCCAGTAGGATTGCAACCTCCCTAGACTTCCCAATTAGTTACTGTAATATCTGTTGTATTAGTTTATATCTGAGTCATGGTTGGAAGTCACCCCTGTAGTGGGTTTCTTGAATAAACATAATATAGGCCATCTGCCAGTCTAGTTCCTGTGTTAACATAGTGCTTTTCTCTGGGGAATTGAGACCTCTTACGTTCAGGGACATCAGATTAATCCGTGCCATTGGAGTGGTGTGATATACCTTGCATTAGGTAATGAGCCCCTAAGATGTCACCGTAACATGAGATTCGGTGCAGGATGGGTAGGAGAAAACAAAAGGAAAAAACAATAACTACGGGAAAATAGAAACTATGTACAAACGTATGACCAGGGTAGCTCATACAAGCAGTGGGAATGGTGCCACACCTGTAGGTCACGCTTACGTGTCCACAAGTAGGTTTAAGACACCTCTCTGGGGGTGAGTGGCCTAGTTACTGTAAGGGAAACTGGGGGAGAATCATAACATTGTTAGATAACATAACTGTTGCGTTATTCACCTGAATCAGGTGTGCATCATAAGTAAATAGCGTATTTGTACCCGGAGCCTGAGCCCTTGTGGTCCCCTTTATCCCCACCTATGACATATCATCTCTTCAGTCTAGGGCTTCAAGAGCCCGGCTAGTGCATATAAACAACAGGAGTGTGAAACAATGGCAACAGAAAAAGGAGATGTATAAACATTGTGAACACTAAGGTTTGTGATAGAATTTATCTTGATTCCAAGGCTCAAGCTTATAGGTGTCATATAATGATATCCTATATTAAAATTGGCTAACTTGGAATCAGGATTGATTGCTTGATGCTTGAACAACACTTAAGACCATATATGTCTAAGTCTCGGGAGCAGAGAGCCCCCACCCAAGATGTCTCTACTCTAATCTTGTTGTTCTCTCTTACCCAGAAACTTATTTGTTATGTATACATGGCGCTCATTCCTATGTCTTATCTGTATTCCCTTGCTATTTTTGTTCTAAGAGTATTTGCACGTAAGCACTTACTTTTTAATGTATAAAACCCAGCTGATGAATAAAAAACGTCAGAGGCTCATTTTGAATACCAACAGGTGTCTGGTGTCTAATTCTTGCTTCTCCGAGTGCACTTGTAACAACAATTTGGGTTTCCTCTGAATATAACAAAGATCAACATTCTGATCCACAACAATTTGGTGCCGAAACCCGGGATCAGACGAATCCAGTTCATCCGGACCCAGAAGGGTTGGCTCGGAGCCCAGACGGTTAATCAGCTGCAGCGGGTAAGAAAAAGCTTTTATTTTTCTACCTATAAATGATTTAGACTCTCTGGTGCTCTTTGAGACCCCGGTCCGGGTGGGTAAGGATTTTAAAAACGTCTGATCTAAAGAACTTGTTTTCTGTGGTATTATGGTTATATTCAGGTGGAGGTTGTGTTATGTCTTGTGAAAGGAATCTTGAGATAGTGGAATAGAACTGTGGGTTGTAAGTTATTTTTATTGTTTGCCTTGTCATTTGTTTTATAATTTGAGTTAGAATCCTCCAAGGGCAGATCTCCTGATCTGTGTTTAGAAGACAGAACTGTGAAAATTCCACTGCAGCGGTCATAAGTGTTTAAATACACTGTTATTGTACAGTTTGTCTTGTGTAAGGAAGTAATTAACCCTTACAAGTTTTAAGATGGGTAGCTCTGAAAGTACCCAAGGGGGATTTACGGCTTTGACTATTGTCAAGCATCACAAAGGACAAGGAGCAATTAAGAATGTTAAGAGGTTACTTAAGAAAGCTGGCATGCCCTCAGAGGGCACTCTAGACCCACATATATGGAGTGAATTTATGGCAAATTACAGAGGTTGGTTAGAAGATAATAACTTAGTAGAAGTTGCACAAAAATGGCATGATACTGCTGTTGAATTAACTAAATGTGGTTGTAGAGAAACCACCAGGAAAGGTGTACCATATTATCAATGTTTTGGACCTCTAGGGTCCCAGAGTAGGCAGGATCCTGGGAAAAATCTTGTAAACCCACCCCTTTACCAGGATAATGCAGGGACTCCTTTGGTCCCTAAAGGACAGGCGCTTTCCCTTTTACAGAGATCAAAACCTCTCTTTCCAGTAATATTACGCAGTGGGACTTCATATGGTCCCCTAGCAGCCCCTGTAAGACCTATGGGTTCATTAGAGCAGGCAGATAGCCCAGACTTAAAGGAACCCCTAGTTGCCCCCATAGACACCCCAGTGGGGCCATTAGCTCCACAATTTTCTACTCCAATGATACCCAAAGTTGAGAGCATGTACCATGAGAATAGACAGCCGAGCTCAAGTATCAAATACTGGGAAGAATATAAGCCCTGGACACCCAGTGAACAACTGGCAATAATACAGCAGCTGGCAGATGTTGAAAAGGCCCCCTTAGCTCTAGTTCAGTCTCTATCCACAATTCAAGCTACTTACCAGTGTACTTGGATGGATTTAAAACAGATTGTGGCACTAAAAGCTGGCCCCATTTTGGCTAGAATAATTGCTAAATATACTGATGCCCATGAAGATAACCTCAGAAAAAGCAACATGCAAACAGATGAATGGTTTAGAACCAAGTCTGCATCTGGAGCATGCTATGTCACTGCAATAAGAGAATGGGCTAAGGTAAAGACAGAGGAACTAGCCCATAAATTAGGAGATATATTACAAGGGAAAGATGAACCTGTAGAGACATTTTTCACCAGACTACAGATGGCTTGGGAGGCATTGGGTTACACAGATATTGAAACCACTTCGACCAGACTGCTTATTAACTGCTTCATGGATGGTATCCACATACCCATAAGGACTGGTCTCCAAAATGCTAGACCTGAGTGGAGAAGTTTAACCTATGGTGATCTGGTGAAGGTGGCTAGGGGAGTGGAAGCTAATCTAAATACTAGAAAGAGGAGCACACCTCTAATGGCTGTAACTGTCCCTAGAGCTGACGGAGACAGAAGGCAGGTAGAATGCTGGAATTGTGGCAGGAAAGGACACATTAAACGTAACTGCAAGTGTCCTCCTAAAAATAGAAAACCCCAGGATTCTAATGATAACTCCCAAGACAGCCAACCACCTCCACCACCTCCCCCTCCCCAATAGGAAATTGGCAAACCAGTGTCCCTACATATTATAAATATCCCTGACTCTGCAGGACCCTCACCCATTTTCGATGTTACACTACCTGGGGGCCGAATAGTCCCTTTCCTGTTGGACACTGGCGCTGCTAAATCGATGTTACAGGAAAAATATGTGTTCCCGTATGAGAAATCTAATGATGTATTATCATGTGTAGGGGTGGATGGTATCGAAAATGACATTCCCCTTACCCACAAGCTGAAATTGAAGCTACACGACTCTACTGCCCTTGTGACAAGGCTACTTGTCAGCCCTAATGCCCCTGTTAATCTACTAGGCAGTGATATACTGTCTGCTCTTAGTGCAAATATCCAGTATAGCCCCACTGGAAAAGTAACATTGTCTGTGCCTTTAGAGGACAAACAAATGATATCTCTTTCAAATGTTCTGGCAACTCTCACTATGCCCAGCCATGTGCCAGAACCTACCATTGACTTGTCCTCAGTCCCTGATTCCTTATGGGCTACAGGGAAGACAGATACAGGCAGACTCTCTGTGCCCCCAGTCAAGGTGAATCTCCTGCCCGGAGCCAAACCTCCATACCAAAAACAATACCCCCTAAGCCCAGCACAGGAAGATGCTATTTCGCAATCTGTGCAAGAGTTTCTGCAGGCAGGGGTAGTTGTCCAGACCACCTCCCCTTGTAACACACCATTGTACCCAATTAAGAAAAAGCAAGAGAAAGGTAAACCTGTGGTTTACCGTATGGTACATGATTTGAGGGCAATTAATGCTGTAACTGAACTGATTGCCCCTAATGTTCCCAACCCACACTCCTTGTTGGCACAAATACCACCTTCCTCTAAGGTATTTACTGTTATTGACTTGGCAAATGCATTTTTCAGTGTCCCCCTGGATCCCGACAGTCAGTTTTTATTTGCATTTACACATAAACACAAACAGTACACTTGGACAGTATTGCCACAGGGCGCACAAAACTCACCCACTATGTACAGCATGGCAATGGCCCAGATTCTTGAAGAATGGGAGAGGCCAAATAATGTAATTTTATTGCAGTATATCGGTGACCTACTCCTATGTTGCGATAATATGGAATCTTGTATTGTAAACACTCTCTCCTTGCTGAAATTCCTGGCAAAAGCAGGCTGTAAAGCGTCAAAAACGAAACTGCAAGCTTGTGTAGAGAAAGTTATTTTCCTAGGACATTGCATTTCCCAGGGCATAAAACATCTCACAGAGAGTAGAAAGACTGCAGTTCAAAATATTAAACCCCCCCGCAGCCTAGCCCAGCTTCGTACATTTCTCGGTTTGATATCTTACTGTCGTCCTTGGCTGCGTTTAGTAGCTATCTACATGCAACCACTGTATGATTGTCTTGCCAACGAAAACAAACCATTTAAATTAAACCATGCGGCAGAAAATGCCTTCTATACACTTAAGATACTGGTAACGTCAGCTCCAGCACTGGGTCTCCCAGATTACAGAAAGAATTTTAACCTGTTCTGTACTGAGCAATCAGGTTATGCTACATCTGTCCTTACACAGGACCATGGTGGTAAACAAAGACCAATAGCTTACTACTCCACCAGATTGGACCCTGTTGCCAGGGGTGCCCCCTCATGTGTTAGGGCAGTGGCGGCTGTTACTGCCCTCCTGGACAAAGCCACTGATATTGTTTTAGATAATCCGGTGACCATATACACACCACATGATATCAACAGCATACTGTCACAAGTTCAACCAAAACACATACATACTGCAAGGCATCTCAGAATGCAATGTGCCTTGCTTATGCCACCTAATGTTACTCTTAAAAGGTGTATGGTAATAAATCCATCTACATTACTTCCCCTGGATTTAAAAGAGGGGAGTGGGAATGGTACTTGTACTTCTGATCTTTTTGTAAATTCACTTTCACCAGATGAGTTAGCTGATGCCCAGGTACCCCATGATTGTGCAGCACTAATGGCACGAGAAACAGCAGTTTTTTTTGCATGTAACTGATTCTCCATTATCTAATGCAGATTTTGAGTTTTTTGTAGATGGTTCCAGATATGCTGATGAGAAGGGTAATTTCCACACTGGATATGCTGTAGTCTCTGCACATGAGATAATAAAAGCTGAACCACTCGCTCCTCACTGCTTTGCACAGGAGGCAGAGCTGAAGGCACTCGCTGAAGCGTGTAAAATGGCTTCTGGTAAGACTGCTAATATTTTTACAGACTCTCGCTATGCTTTTGGTATAGCCCATGATTTTGGCCCTATTTGGCGGGCTCGTGATTTTCTCACCTCAGCAGGAACTCCAATCAAGAATTCTGAAGCCGTGAGTGCACTTATGGACGCTATCCTGTTACCCACTCAAGTAGGCATCATCAAGGTGGCAGCTCACGTGAAGATCACAGATGAAATTTCAAGAGGAAACCACAGAGCAGACGAAGCTGCCAAGCAAGCAGCAATTCAAGTTCATCCCTCTAAAGGTAAAACCTTCCTACAAGTTGTTCTTACAGATGACGCCGTTGACTACAATATACTGTTGAGCTTACAAAGACAGGCAAGCAAGGAAGAACATGACCTCTGGAGGAAACAAGATGCAGAACCTGATGATGACAAAATGTGGAGGAAAGGTAAAAGACTGTGTTTGCCACGAGTATTGTACCCCATGATGGCCCAGATTGCCCATGGACCTACACATCTATCCAAGATGCACATGAACAGCTTAGTAAACACCCATTGGGTAGCACCCGGATTTACTGTTGTAGCAGCTAAACACACCCAAGCTTGCATGATTTGTGCTAGAAACAATCCAGGACAGGCTGTCAAAACACAGAGTAAGCACACACCAAGGCCACTTTACCCGTTTCAAAGACTGCAGATAGACTATATTCAACTACCTAAGGTAGGAGTGTATGAATATGTGTTGGTGTGCATTGATCTCTTTTCAGGTTGGCCAGAGGCCTACCCAGTGTCGAAAGCCACAACAAAGATAACAGCGAGTAAGCTTCTGAAGGAACTGGTATGTAGATATGGAGTACCTGAAGTGATTGAAAGTGACAGAGGTAGCCATTTCACTGGGGAAATAATGCAAGAAATTATGAAAGCCTTAGGGATCAGTCAGGCCTTCCACACCCCTTATCACCCCCAGAGTAGTGGGAAAGTAGAAAGGGCAAATGGCACCTTAAAGAACAAGATTGCAAAAGCCATGCAAGACACAGGGAAGCCCTGGACTGAATGCCTTCCCCTAGCACTCTTTTCTATGAGATTCACCCCCAATTCCAGACATGGCCTATCCCCTTTTGAGATCCTGTTTGGATGTGCCCCAAAGACAGGCCTCTATTTTCCCCAAACCCTCCAGATGCAGCATGGTAGTATGACTGCCTATGTTCAGGCCCTACACCAAAGATTAGACAAGGTGCATAAACAAGTCTTTGATTCTATTCCAGATCCAGACTCTGACTCTGCAACTCACAAACTGCAGCCTGGTGATTGGGTGGTGATAAAGAGGCATGTGAGGAAAGGACTTGAACCACGCTTTGACGGTCCATTCCAAGTGCTCTTGACTACGGCTACCTCGGTAAAACTAGAAGGAAAAGCCACGTGGATACACGCCAGTCACTGTAAACAAGTCACTCCGACTGATCCACCAACATGAAGCTGTTCATATCCTTTACCATATTATGCTCTGTTCAGATATGCTACTCTGACTTGAGACCAGAAAATAATAATGCATGGCAGGAAAATATATGGTTGCAGATAGCAAAGGCTTTCAATTTAACCTCCTTTTGCCTCAACCCTCTCCTTAGTACTGAAAACGCCATAGAATCTTGTCTTATAGCTGTCCCCACACCAATCTCACTGTTGAGGAAGTACCTACATACCCATAGACCCCATAAATCTCTACAACTATATTCTTATGCCTTCAAACCACTGGTAGGCATGCCCCCCCTATCCCTGAAGACAATTAATGTGACAGGCGCTGAACTATGTTGGTCTTTTTCATGTAATTGTTCAAGAGACCCTAATACTGAATCCCTGTTTTGCCCCACATGGTGGAAAAATACCACGAATTGTAGAGCCCTGAGCACCACTATGAATTGTACCAAAACTCACCAAGTTATGAGTTACCACTACAATGTCTATCTTCCTAAAGGATGGACTTTCTCCTGTGGAAATATTACTTATGCTTATGTCCCAGGTAACATTACAGGAGGTCCCTGTGCAATTTCTCGACTAACCATGACCATGTTTTCCAAATCTGACCTGATCACTAAAACCACCCAGCTACACAAACTGCTGAGAGACAGGAGAGATGTTAAAAACACCCTTACTTCTGATTGTAACTCTGAAATCACTCTCTTATCCAAAGCCGAATACTCTGCCCTAGCGTACACCTTGGTAGGAGTCCCAGGCTTAGCACTGTATAATACCCGAGTAGTTAATGCTGTAGCCTGTTCCCTTGCAAAAGGTTTAAATGCCACTTCACAGGCCCTAGAAGAGCTACTTATGGACAACCAGGCAAATAAGAAGGCAATCCTTGAGAATAGAGCAGCCATTGACTACTTACTAATGAAACATGACTTAGGATGTGAAGCTATTGAAGGTATGTGCTGTTTTAACCTATCTGACCATGGCACTATGATCCATAAACATATAAAAGATTTACATGACTTAGTACAGGATATCAAACAAGATAACGGCTTCTTTGAGGATTGGGATTGGACATTTGGGCTAGGAACATGGTTGACTTTACTAATTAAGAAAATTTTGTACTTTTTGCTATTAGCTATATTTGTCATTATGGCTATTTTTCTAACCTTTAGATTTTTTTCATGTCTACTAACCTCTCTATGTAAAAGCAAACCTACTGTTGGTCGTACCTTAACTTACATTCCAGCTCCGACCTCGGAAAGGTTTTATGATGTTACCTCGCCTAACAAATGAAAGAACTCTCCTCTGCTGATTCTGGTGGTCGCTCAGTCCAAGGGAACCGTGGTGAAGCAATAAATGAAAGTCCCACAGGCTTTGGCTAGCAGGCCTGGATATACCTTGGACATTTGGGTGACCCTTGGATCAAAAGAGGGGATTGTGATAGAATTTATCTTGATTCCAAGGCTCAAGCTTATAGGTGTCATATAATGATATCCTATATTAAAATTGGCTAACTTGGAATCAGGATTGATTGCTTGATGCTTGAACAACACTTAAGACCATATATGTCTAAGTCCCGGGAGCAGAGAGCCCCCACCCAAGATGTCTCTACTCTAATCTTGTTGTTCTCTCTTACCCAGAAACTTATTTGTTATGTATACATGGCGCTCATTCCTATGTCTTATCTGTATTCCCTTGCTATTTTTGTTCTAAGAGTATTTGCACGTAAGCACTTACTTTTTAATGTATAAAACCCAGCTGATGAATAAAAAACGTCAGAGGCTCATTTTGAATACCAACAGGTGTCTGGTGTCTAATTCTTGCTTCTCCGAGTGCACTTGTAACAACAATTTGGGTTTCCTCTGAATATAACAAAGATCAACATTCTGATCCACAACAGGTTCACTGGATCGTGGATGGGTTAAAGATATGTATGATCACCAGCGATAGTCCTCAGATCACTTTATGTCTGGCAGTGGAGGGAGTGTCAGATCCCGGTGGTATCTGCCTCCTGCGTTTCCGTGGTGTTCTTTGCCACCTGGGGTTTTGCGGTAAGTGCCTGGGATAATAGCCCGACAGACCTGTCCAGTCCTCTACTCCGATGAGTGGCAGATCCAATGCCTGTTGGAAGTCCGGTACATCCGCCGGTGTAGTGATAGAGTATGTCTTGCCTTGGCTCCGTCACAATAAGAGCAAAAGGAAAGTTCTATTTGAATTTGATGCGTCTCTCCTAGAGGGCCTGGTTGATGGGTCTTAGTACCTGCCTAACTAGCAGATTACTGGGTGATAAATCCTGGTAGATGTCAACCGGGTGACCCTCAAATTTCAGCTTGCGGTTTTGACGTGCTTTAAGAAAGATTTCCTCCTAAACGGGGAAAGATCTGAATACGGCATATAATGTTGCGGGGCTTATCTGATGGTATATTCCTCGGCCTGGCTGCTTTATGTGCTCTGTCAAATTTATTTGCTGTATCAGGGGGTCTAGTGAGGATTTGGTTAAAGAGAACAGTCAGTACCTTAAAAGGGTTCTCCGTGGTTCTGTCCGTGCCTTCTGGTAACCCTCAGGTTATCTACATCCTCCAACTTGCTTTGGAGGTATAGAATCGCCTCTGAGTGCAATCTTTGTTTGGTGTGGCTTTCAGATCATTGCTGTTTTGCAGCTTCACTTTCCTCCAATGCTTGAAGCCTTGCTCCCAGCTGGACATCGGTACTGACTGCTTGCAATTTGTCGCTGAAACTCTCTTCCAGCCTCTGGAACATGGCTGCAATGTCCGTTCAGGGCAGCTGGGAGAGTAGTGCCTTAATGTTGTTGCCGTCTGTGGAGCATTCCAAATCTGACAGGTTGGAGGGCTGGCTGCCTCGTGTACGTTGTTCGGAGAGAAACCTCAGAAGAGAGGACTTAAATGACGGGTGTTTTGTGGCAGGGGTATTCCCCGCAGTGTTGCGCTGCTTTTTGACTGTCATCGTAGTGTTTACAAGCCGGGTTTCACCCTTCTCCTTAAGCTACTCACAGAGCTCGGCTTTCATGTGGTCATCTGTCTTGGCCATGCCCCTTCTCTACACACACTAAGACAACCAGAAACCTCACAAACCTCATCACAATGCCCTGCCCTTTACCCTCACTTACCAAAATTCATTGTGCACTTTGGAATGCCCGCTCCATCTGCAGTAATTTAAAATCAACAACCATACACGACTTTTTCACCTCAAACTCACTCACACTGCTTGCACTTACAGAGACCTGGCTTTCCCCCTCTGATAGCGCTACTCCTGCCTCTTTATGTTTTGGTGGGCTACAATTCTCTCACACTCTCAGACTCAACTGTAAAGGAGGCCGCGTAGGCATCCTTCTCTCCCCTCAATGTACCTTTCAACCAATCATAACTCCCCCTGCCCTATCCTTTTCTTCTTTTGAAGTTCACACTGTCCGCCTATTTAAACCCACTCCTTTAAGAATTGCTATCATCTACCGCCCCCCCCCCCCCCCCCCGGTTATCCTAGACTATTCATTGAGCACTTTTCTTCCTGGCTTCCCCACTTACTCTCATATAGCACTCCTTCCCTTATACTTGGGGGTTTCAATATCCCAATGAATAACCCCAATTGCACTGATGCCTCTCGTCTGCTCTCTGTAACCTCCTCCTTTGGCTTTACGCAATGGTCCAATTTAGCAACCCATACAGCAGGAAACACTGTTGATTTTGCCTTTACCAATCTCTGTACTGCCTCTAATCTCTCCAATATTCCTTTTCCTCTATCTGACCACCATCTGCTCACTTTTGACATTGGCATACCTAAGACCCAATTGACACCACCGTCTGAACATCACTCTCACAGAAACCTCCAATGCCTTGACCTAGAGCATTTCTCCACTAATCTCCAAACTCTCCTTTTACCTATCTCAAACCTCACCTGTCCTAGTTCTCCAAACTCCTTCTATAATTCCACCCTCTCCTCTCAACTAGACATCATGGCACCTTGTACATTTAAATGCCACAGGCCCCCCCAACAACAACCCTGGCACACCAAGCTCACTCGATACCTCCAAAAATGCTCCAGAACTACTGAACGCTGACTTTCTCCACTATAAATTTATGCTGAGCTCATACAGCTTGGCTCTTTCCTCTACAAAACGTTAATCTCTTTAATACCCTCATAACCACACTCTCACGCGAACCCAAATGACTATTTCACACATTTAACTCTCTTCTTTGCCCTGCTGTTCCTCCTCCACCTACTAACTTGACCGCCTCAGACTTTGCAACTCACTTCACTGACAAGATCTCTACAATCAGAGAAGAGATCTCTCATCTTTCTTCTTCCCCTTACAATACTTCCCCTAACTTCACTCCCTCTGCTGTTCTATGTTCATTCGCACCCGCTACATTGGAAGAGGTTTCTGCTCTGCTCCAGTCCTCCCGCCCCACCACCTGCTCCCTAGATCCAATTCCCTTGCATCTCATCCATACTCTGTCTTCTTCTCTTTCTCCACCTCTCACTAAAATTCTCAATCTCTCTCTCTTCTCTGGTATATTTCCATTGCCCTTCAAACATGCAACTGTAACCCCAATTCTAAAGAAGCCCAATCTTGACCCTAACTCCCCATCCAACTATTGTCCTATCTCGCTACTGCCTTTCGCATCCAAGATCCTTGAAAAAATTGTGTATGCGAGATTGACTCTCTGCTAGACCCGCTTCAGTCTGGTTTCCGCGCTAAGCACTCTGTGGAAACGGTACTGACCAAAGTATCCAATGATGTACAAAATCTCTGCAAAATCTCGTGGTAACTACTCTATCCTAATTCTCCTTGACCTGTCTGCGGCTTTCGACACTGTTTTTCATCAACAGCTTCTTCTCATCCTCCGCAATATCGGTCTACAAGATATTGCTCTCTCCTGGTGCTCCTCCTACCTCTCCCAGCGCTCTTTCAGTGTTTCTTTCTCTGGCTCTGCTTCTTCTCCCCAACTCCTCTCTGTTGGTGCCCCCCAAGGTTCAGTCCTTGGTCCCCTACTGTTCTCTATCTATACTGCCTCCCTTGGTAAACTCATTAGCTCCTTTGGCTTCCAATATAATTTCTATGCAGATGACACGCAAATCTACCTGTCCTCTTCATATCTCTCCCCGTCCCTCTTGACTAGTGTCTCTGACTGCCTCTCTGCTGTTTCTAACTGGATGGCTGCCCACTTCCTTAAACTAAACTTGACCAAAATTGAAATTCTGGTCTTTCCTCCCTCAAGTGTTGTTACTCCTGTGTCTGTCTCCCTCCAAGTCAACGGTGCTACCATCAGCTCCACCATGCAGGCTCGCTGCCTAGGTGTTCTCTTTGACTCCGACCCCTCCTTCAAGCCTCATGTTCAATCTATCACCAAATCCTGTCATTTCCATCTCAAAAACATTGCGCGCAACCCCCCTATTTAACGCCAGATGCAACTAAGGTGTTGGTCCATTCCACTAGTCTTGCTCGCCTTGACTACTGTAATCTGCTTCTCAGTGGTCTTACATGCTCCCAACTTGCGCCGTTACAGTCCATAATGAATGCGGCTCATCTTCCTGTCCGCCCGCACCTCCCATGCCTCACCCTTCTGTCAGTCCCTACATTGGCTTCCTATAAAATATAGAGCTCAATTTAAAATTCTGGTTCTTGCTTTCAAATGTCTACATAATGCTGCTCCCACCTATCTATCCTCCCTTATACACAAGTATGTCCCGTCTAGGCCCTTATGATGTGCTGAAGAATTATGTCTGTCTTCTGTCCGTATTCCCACCTCACTCAAGTGGTAGCATGAGACGGAGTCTACAACCCACACTCAGGTTGTGCAGCTCATCCAGGATGGCACATCAATGCGAGCTGTGACAAGAAGGTTTGCTGTGTCTGTCAGCGTAGTGTCCAGAACATGGAGGCGCTACCAGGAGACAGGCCAGTGCATCAGGAGACGTAGAGGAGGCCGTAGGAGGGCAACAACCCAGCAGTAGGACCACTACCTCCACCTTTGTGCAAGGAGGAAAAGGAGGAGCACTGCCAGGGCACTGCAAAATCACCTCAAATGTGCATGTGTCTGCTCAAACGGTCAGAAACAGACTCCATGAGGGTGGGATGAGGGCCCGACGTCCACAGGTAGGGGTTGTGCTTACAGCCCAACACCGTGCAAGATGTTTGGCATTTGCCAGAGAACACCAAGATTGGCAAATTAGCCACTGGCGCCCTGTGCTCTTCACAGATGAAAGCAGGTTCACACTGAGCACATGTGACAGACATGACAGAGTCTGGAGACGCCATGGAGAACGTTCTGCTGCCTGCAACATCCTCAAGCATGACCGGTTTGGCAGTAGGTCAGTAATGGTGTGGGGTGGCATTTCTTTGGGGTCGCCAGAGGTAGCCTGACTGCCATTAAGTACCGAGATGAGATCCTCAGACCCCTTGTGAGACCATATACTGGTGCGGTTGGCCCTGGGTTCCTCCTAATGCAAGACAATGCTAGACCTCATATGGCTGGAGTGTGTCAGCAGTTCCTGCAAGACGAAGGTATTGATGCAATGGACTGGCCTGCCCGTTCCCCAGACCTGAATCCAATTGAGCACATCTGGGACATCATGTCTTGTTCCATCCACCAACGTCACTTTGCACCACTGACTGTCCAGGAGTTGGCAGATGCTTTAGTCCAGTTCTGGGAGGAGATCCCTCAGGAGACCATCCGCCACCTCATCAGGAGCATGCACAGGTGTTGTAGGGAGGTCATACAGGCACGTGGAGGCCACACACACTACTGAGCCTCATTTTGACTTGTTTTAAGGAAGGACATTACATCAAAGTTGGATCAGCTGGATCAGCTTGTAGTGTGTTTTTCCACTTTCATTTTGAGTGTGACTCCAAATCCAGACCTCCATGGGTTGAAAAATTTGATTTCCACTTTTTCATTTTTGTGTGATTTTGTTGTCAGCACATTCAACTATGTAAAGAACAAAGTATTTCAGAAGAATATTTAATTCATTCAGATCTAGGATGTGTTATTTTTGTGTTCCCTTTATTTTTTTGAGCAGTGTATTTGCTTTAACTATATAAATGCTGATTTTGCTGTTGATCCAAGAAAAGGCAAAACCCAGTTTGAAACAAACTAGGAATAAATATCTTCTCAACCTCAGATAGGATGTCAGATCTTTTGGGTCACAAAGCTGTTACTGCGCCTGTTAAGAATTATATCCCTGAATATTATGTTTTTGCAAGTTGCTGTTTAAACATCTGTGCAGACTCTTACATAAAATTACTTCTTTGTTAACCTTTCTTTATAACTAAAAACTTCCATTACTTTTGTTAATTTTGAAACCCTCCTGTGCACTTTTTCTAGTGCCATAATAACCTTCGTTAGAACAGGTGTCCAAATTTGCACTGCATATTCAAGGTGCCATTAATTCTGTTTAGTGATGTCGCGAACATATAATTTTCCATTCGCGAACGGCGAACGCGAACTTCCGCAAATGTTCGCGAACGGGCGAACCGGACGAACCTCCATAGACTTCAATAGGCAGGCGAATTTAAAACCCACAGGGACTCTTTCTGGCCACAATAGTGATGGAAACGTTGTTTCAAGGGGATTAACACCTGGACTGTGGCATGCCGGAGGGGGATCCATGGCAAAACTCCCATGGAAAATTACATAGTTGATGCAGAGTCTGGTTTTAATCCATAAAGGGCATAAATCACCTAACATTCCTAAATTGTTTGGAATAACATGCTTTAAAACAACAGGTATGATGTTGTATCGATCAGGGAGTATAAGGGTTACGCCCGCTTCACAGTGACATACCAAACTCCCCGTTTAACGCACTGCAAACAACCGCAAACAGTCCATTTGCACAACCGCAAACTCCCCATTTGCACAAGGTTGGATACCAAGCTAGCCATGTCCCGTTCCTTGTCCTCACTAATGTCATTGAAGGTCTCTTCCTCCACCCAGCCACGTACAACACCAAGGGTCCCCGAAAGGTGACAACAAGCCCCCTGTATTTTTTTTTTTTAAATGTACACTACTGTTACACCAGATATGAGTTGCACTGGTGCAACTGCTATTATTTCACAGTCAAATTTCTAGTTTTTTTTTTAATGTACATTACTGTTACACCAGTGATTGGCCCACGTCATGCCTACGCCCCCCAAACGTTCGTGTGTGGGGGTGCTGGAATGATGTGGGCCAATGGGAGCCTGAATCAACTTTTGGCTCTCACTGCCCCTTTAACAGCGAGCTCGTGACTCGAGCCGTGCTCCTAGTGCCAGGCGGGCCACGTGACCGATCACTGCGGTCAGTGCACGCGGCTAAGTCAGAAGGGGAGATCAAGCCGCATGCGGCTCGTGTGGAGGCAGGAGTGATCCAGCCACGCGTGGCTCAAGCTTAGGAGCCAGGTCGGTCCCAGGATAAGGTAAATACAGCCACAACCACTTATCCCAATCACACACCTTTCCTAACGTCCTATTCCATTAAAAGCATATTACCGCATATTTAATAAAACAGATAGACCCCCTACTTCATCCAGGTTACCGATCGATGGTTCGATATTCTGAGCCCTCTCTGATTTACTGTACATGACTATTCGGTATTCCCACAAATTTTATATAGCATTTTATGTTTGTTTGAGACCACCTTAAAAATATTGGATATCGCTAAAAATCATGATCACTATATACTTTCTCTACAAACCTCTAAAACGAACCAAACTACTCATCCATACGCTATACTACTTTATCCCACCTAGAACTAGTACCCAGTTAAAATACTTGACTCTTACTTACCCACACTCAGTCATGCCACACACATTTCACCACTACTCTCACTGAATCCATCGGACTACGGCTAAATTCATCTTCTACATCAGAACACTACTCCTAAGATTGGGTTGTATCCATGTCTCGGGTCTTTCATTTAGAATACGGGCAGCTTCGGTCTCCTTCAACACTGACACTCCAGTGCATATTATTAAAAGATTGGGCAGATGGAAATCCTCAGTCTACAACCTATATATTCCTCATCCCGAGAAAAAAATGAGGAAAGCTTTTAAAAGTTTGGCTTTGTAAATTTGATGCAATAAGTGTGTTTTTCTTTAATACCTTTTCACCCTCTTTGCATGAACCCGATTTACATATATTACTAATATGTTTCTGAACATATATATTATATTATTCACTCACTAACTTACTATCTGGGCCGGCCTAAGACATCATGCTGCCTAGGTCCAACGATAAATGACTATGGGGGATAATGTATAATAAACACAGGTTACTGGCTATGGGAGGGATAATGTATAATAAACACAGGTTACTGACTATGGGGGATAATGTATAATAAACACAGGTTACTGGCTATGGAGGATAATGTATAATAAACACAAACACACAAAAAAAATAATAATAAATAAAAAAAAAAAGAATGCAGCTTCAGAATTAATCTAAATTGTATGCTGTCTAGGAGGTGGGAGGGTCTGGAAGGGAGGGCCTGCTGCTGATTGGCTGGAATGTGTATGCTGACTGTGAGGTACAGGGTCAAAGTTTACTCAATGATGACGAATAGGGGCGGACCGAACATCGCATATGTTCGCCAGGAACTATTCGCCAGCGAACCATTCGGGACATCACTACTTCTGTTACTTTGTGCAAAAGTTTTGTGAATGTGAATGTCTGTTAGTGTGTGTGTGTGTGTGTGTGTGTGAATGTCTGTTAGTGTGTGTGTGTGTGTGTATGTATGTCTGTTAGTGTGTCTGTGTATGTCTGTTAGCGTGTCTGTGTATGTCTGTTAGTGTGTGTGTGTATGTCTGTTAGTGTGTGTGTGTGTCTGTTAGTGTGTGTGTGTGTATGTATGTCTGTTAGTGTGTGTCTGTTAGTGCGTGTGTGTGTCTGTTAGTGTGAGTGTGTGTGTATTTGCTAGTGAGTGTGTGTCTGTTAGTGAGTGTGAGTGTGTCTGTAAGTGTGTGTCTGTTAGTGAGTGTATGCGTATCTGTAAGTGAATGTGTGTATTTAGAAGACGGGGGAAGGGTGGGGGTGGTGCGGGCGGGGGGAAGGGTTGGATGGGGGTGGCGCGGGCGGGAGGGGGGCGCCTGAGTTTTGTCCTGCCTAGGGCAGCACAAAACCAGGATACACCACTGTGTGTGTGTGTGTTTGTCTGTCAGAGAGCGTGTGTCTGTTTAGGTACCTGCCTCCTCCGATCACACGATTGGTGTTTTTACTCACTTTTTTCCCACGCCATGCTGGTTTCACCACGGCCTGTCCCTCCTCCATAGCTGAGATCTTAATGATCTCAGCTAAGCCAACGCTTTCCCATAAGAAAGCATTGGGAGGATATTACGCATGTTCTCTCTGGGTAACATTCGCGCCTCCAAGCAGAGCACTGATACAGGACTCTCTAGTGGCCATCTGAGTGACTGTCACTAGAGGTCTTAGTAGGCAGCAATGTAAACTCTGCCTTTTCTCTGAAAAGGCAGCGTTTACATTGAAAAGGCTACAGGGACAGGCTATAGGCACCAGAACAACTACATTAATCTGTAGTGGTTCTGGTGACTATAGTGTCCCTTAAAAAAAAACTGTCTCCTAACTTTTTTAGCTGACTCCTAGATTCCAAACAAATTTGTCAGCCCTGGTGTATGGGTTAGTCTGTGTGTGTGTGGGGGGGGTAGTCTGTGTGTGTGGGGGGGGGGGGGGGGGTCAGTCTGTGTGTGGGGTGGGTCAGTCTGTGTGGGGTGGGTCGGTCTGTGTGGGGTGGGTCACTCTTTGTGCGTGGGGGTCATTCTTTGTGTGTGGGGGTCAGTCTGTGTGTGAGTGTGTATGGGTCAGTCTGTGTATGTATGGGTCAGTCTGTGTGTGTGTATGGGTCAGTCTGTGTGGGCGGGCAGTCTGTGGGTTTGTATGGGTCAGTCTGTGTAAGTGCTAGAGCTCCAAGAGAGAGACCTCTCATTTTGTGACCTCCCCTGTACCCGATGGATAAGCAGCCTTCTCAACCACCACGGATCTGATTGTGCCACACCTTCCCTGCAAGGTAAGATCAGAGAAAGGGGAATATTCTTTTTTTTTTTTTAAAGAATTTATAAAGTAAAAATTGTAAAAGCGCTTCCCCATTCCACTCTCTACACCCACTGAACACAGCACACCCTCACAGATAGTGACCCCCCCCATACAGAGTACACCTTTGCATACACACACAGTGCACCCCTCACACACATTATCTCTCCACCCACATACACACTTCTTCCCCACACAAACACATGCATGCATGCATACTTACATACATGCTTCACCCCATTACACACGGAATATCATATATATATTTATATATATATATATATACACAGCTGCTTGATAACCCCAATACACATACACTCACAATGCAGCCCCTAAATGCATACGCACACCCTTTACAGGCCCTCTCAGGACACACACAATCTCAAAAGCTCCTATACATGAGCACATGCTCACACTACAGCCCCTAGTTACACATAATTAATACATACAATAGGTGGAAAATCACACTTCTGTAGGATCTGTAAAATATATAGCACACACAATAGTGTAATACAGTTAATACAACTGAACAGTATAAAATATGCAGATGTGGTACTCACAAACGTGGAGCCAATTATATGTGGCTCTCACTCGAAGCGCCTTGGGACTTTTTATGGAAGGATGTCCCTCTCCTAGCTGGATCACTGGTCCCACTTGATCTCCAGGATAATTTAAAGCTGGATAGGTATGCCCAGTTGTGTGGTAAAAACAAAGGGTTCCACTCTCCAATATAGGGTGTAAAAAGATGGCATAAACAGCCAAAAATATTTATTAGAACAATACTGGTAAAATCACAATAAAATAAAGAAAACGTTTCCTATTAAAAACAGAGCAATGCAAAATATATCCAGCTATTAAATGCAGGATAAAATAATAGCCCAATGGCTAAGAATCAAGTCCGAAACGCGTTTCGCCCCTTTCAGGGGCTTTGTCAATCGGTATAAAATTCCAATAAAAGTACCGATTGACAAAGCCCCTGAAAGGGGCGAAACGCGTTTCGGACTTGATTCTTAGCCATTGGGCTATTATTTTATCCTCCATTTTGGACACGCCCCCTGAGTCTGAGATCCCTTTGCCGCCCCCTTACTTTCCTTTAAGAGGAAGTGACGCGAATGCAGGAAGTCCTGCACCCCTTCCCCCATTGCCCCCATCCACTTCCGCTTCCTCCTCCAGTACAGAATCCACCCCCTCTCATACTAAATCTCCCCTTCCGGAACCAGAACCAACCCCCATTAGATTTGAATATCCTGATTTGGCGCCACTTCAGACTTCCGGTCAAGCTTCTTCTAGCTCGGCTCGAAGTGTTCTATTTACTAACTTTTCCCAAAACCAAGCTCCCACATCCTCATGCTTTATTACCCCCCGACCGGAACCTCTAACTGACGCCCCTCTACGTAGCCCCATACTAACCCGACAACTGACCGGTACCCAACAATTAAAACATTATCAGATGCCTCTTCGTCTGAATCCCGGGTCAGCCTATATCGATGCCGCAGGTCAAATGGCACATGCTGACCCAGTCTTCGTATATGTCCCGTTCACGACTACCGATCTCTTAAATTGGAAGGCCCACAATTCCTCGTACACTTAGAAACCACAAGCTATGACCGATCTGTTCACCTCGATAGTTCAGACACATAACCCGACATGGGCTGATTGCCAGCAGTTATTAATGACTTTGTTTAACAATGAGGAAAGGACAAGGATTAACCAAGCGGCCATTAAAGCGCTAGAGGATAGAGCCCGTGCTTTGAATCAAGCCAATCCAGCAGCATGGGCCGCAACACATTATCCTAACCCCGATCCCGACTGGAATGTAAATGGTGCTGATATGGTTCAACTCAGAGCCTATAGAGACGCTATAATTGCTGGCATGAAAGACGGAGGAAAGAAAGCCATTAATATGTCGAAGACAGTTGAGGTGATTCAGAAAAGTGATGAAGCGCCCAGTGTCTTTTATGACCGATTATTGGAGGCATACCGCTTGTATACCCCCTTTAATCCGGAAGACGCAGATAATTCCCGAATGGTAAACTCCGCCTTTGTCAGCCAAGCTTACGGAGATATTAAGCGCAAGCTACAGAAGTTAGAAGGGTTTGCAGGTATGTCTATCACCCAACTAATGGAGGTAGCGAATAAAGTGTATATGAACAGGGAAACAGAAAGTAAGAAAGAGGAAGAGCGCAAGATGCGTAGAAAGGCAGATATGTTAGCGGTAGCGATCGCAGGCGTAGATAGACGGGGCCCAGATAGAGGCGATAGTAAGTGGAATGAGGAACCTCTGAGTAGAAATCAGTGCGCATACTGTAGGGAAGAAGGGCATTGGAGAAATTAGTGTCCGCGAAGAGAACAGTATGAGAGAGACAGACCTAGGACAGGTTATGGAAACTTTAGAGGCAGAGTGAGAGGTAGAGGAGGCCCCGGAGGGAGTAATGGTAATAGAGGGAGTAATGGGAACAGAGGAAGTGTTAGGGAAGATAGGTATTTTCCAGCAGCGCAAAGGTCCCGCGATAGAGAAGGCAGGGACTTTGTAGGATTGGCTGACACGGTCATGGAGGACTATTGATACCGACCGGGCTCCATCCCCCTTGGTCGAGCGGAGCCTATGGTCGATGTATCAATAGGGGGAAAAAGGAGTGCGTTCATGATCGACACTGGTGCTGAACATTCGGTGGTGACTAATCTAGTTGCTCCTCCATCTGGAAGAACTATTACTGTAATAGGAGCAACTGGAAGAAGTGCTGAAAAACCGGTTCTTAAAAGTCGACTCTGTACATTGGGAGGCCACGTAGTAAAACATCAATTCCTTTATATGCCTGAATGTCCAGTCCAATTGCTGGGACGTGATATGCTATCTAAGTTACAAGCGCAGATTACGTTCCTACCAAATGGAACAACATCCTTAAAGTTTAATGGACCTTCAGGTATTATGACATTATCCGTACCAAAGGAAGAAGAGTGGCGACTTTATACAGCGTTGACTAGCCAAAACCCTAGGAGTGATGAGTCCTTATTCAACATACCAGGAGTTTGGGCAGAGAACAACCCACCAGGACTGGCCCGCAATATTCCACCTATTAAAATCGAACTAAAACTTGGGGTTTATCCAGTGAGCCTAAGACAATATCACATCCCGCAGAAGGCTAAGAAGAACATCCAATCTTATCTGGATAAGTTCATACGGTATGGTATCCTAAAATTCTGTACTTCCCCCTGGAACACCCCATTGCTGCCTGTTCAAAAGCCCGGTACAGATGAGTATCGACCTGTACAGGACTTGAGAGCAGTCAATGATGCGGTTGTTAGTATACATCCAGTTGTACCCAATCCATATAACCTGCTTGCTTTAATTCCGGGCGGGGCTACTTACTTTACAGTCTTAGACCTCAAAGATGCCTTCTTTTGCCTCCGAATTGCCGCAGAAAGTCAATGTATCTTCGCTTTCCAATGGGAAAATGCTGTAACAGGCTCAAAACGCCAAATGACCTGGACAAGACTGCCCCAAGGGTTTAAAAATTCATCTACCCTATTTGGTTCAGCTCTAAGTCAAGATCTACTGGATTTCGAGTCCATCCCAGGAGAGTGTGTATTGTTACAATATGTAGATGACTTGTTGATAGCAGCAGTTACAAAGGAAATATGTCAGCAAGCAACGCACGATCTACTACACATTCTCTGGAAGGCAGGATACAAGGTGTCTAGAAAGAAGGCTCAGTTGTGTTTGCCAACTGTCAAATATCTGGAATTCCATATCTCTGAAGGTCAAAGAATTATGGGGCCAGAGAGAAAAGAAGCTGTGTGCCAAATACCGATACCCAAGAATAGAAGACACGTGCGAGAATTCTTGGGGGCAGCAGGCTTCTGTAGGATATGGATTCCCAGCTACGCGATACTGGCAAAACCTCTGTATGTAGCTATCAAAGGTACAGAGCCCTTCTTATGGACTCAAGAACAGCAAACGGCATTTGAAGATGTGAAGAAGGCTTTGATGAGTGCCCCAGCATTAGGTCTACCTGATCACACACGACCATTCTACCTGTATGTACATGAGCAAAGAAGAATGGCTGTGGGAGTATTGACACAGTACTTGGGATCATGGCAAAGACCTGTTGCCTACATGTCTAAGCAACTGGATGCAGTGGCCAGCGGACTTCCACCTTGTCTAAGAGCCGTAGCTGCAGCCGCCCTGCTAGTAGCTGAAGCCGATAAACTCACTCTGGGTCAAGAACTTTATGTACGAGTCCCACATGCAGTACAGACGTTGTTGGATTACAAAGGAAATCATTGGTTTAGTAATAGCCGTATGACCAAGTATCAAGCAATGTTGTGTGAAAACCCAAGAGTGCATTTAGAGACTGTAAACACCTTAAATCCAGCTACCCTTTTGCCACAACCTACTGAAAGTCAACATGATTGTTTGGAAGTAATGGATGAAGTATTTTCAAGTAGACCAGATCTTCGTGATTTTCCCATCCAGAACCCCGATGTTCAATATTACACCGACGGCAGTAGTTATGTGAAAGAAGGGATCCGCTATGCAGGATATGCAGTAACAACAATAGACAAGGTGATAGAAGCTCGGCCACTGGCGAAAGGAACATCAGCACAAAAGGCAGAATTGATAGCACTGACACGAGCGTTACAATTGGCTGAAGGTTTAAGAGTGAACATCTACACAGACTCCAAGTATGCGTTTTTAACCACTCATGCCCACGGAGCTTTGTATAAAGAAAGAGGACTATTGAATTCAGAAGGCAAAGAAATCAAATATGCAGCTGAAATCCTACAACTATTGGAAGCAGTGTGGGAGCCGAAAGAAGTCGGTATCATACATTGTCGAGCGCATCTGAGAGGAGATGGTGATGTAACCAAAGGAAATCGGATGGCAGACAGTACAGCTAAGCGTGCCGCTGAATCGGGAAGACAGGAGTATGTGGGGCATATAGCTGCTCTTATACCAACTCCACTGTCTCAATGGACTCCAGTTTATACAGCTCAAGAAGAGGAGTGGTTAAAGACTGAACCTGGAAAGTATTTGGAGAACAAATGGTATCAATTAGAAGATGGAAGAATAGTCATTCCAGCATCACTAGCGGTAGAAATTGTCCAAAATTATCACAACGGGACACATTCTGGGAGAGACAGTACAGAAGAATCTCTCAGAAAGCATTTCTACATACCAAGATTGTCCAACTTGACTCAGGCCATTGTACGAAGATGTGTAACGTGTGCTAAAAATAATGCAAGGCAAGGACCAGTAAAGCCACCAGGAGTCCAGTTTGTGGGGGGACTCCCCATGTCCGATTTACAAATAGACTATACAGTGATGCCTAAATCGGGTGGACATCGTTACCTGCTGGTAATTGTGTGCACCTATTCAGGCTGGGTAGAAGCATGTCCTACTCGTACAGAGAAAGCAGGAGAAGTGGTGAGATTCCTGCTACGAGAAATAATACCCCGATATGGACTACCCTGCTCTATAGGATCGGACAATGGTCCAGCTTTTGTTCATCAGTGCCTACAACAACTGACTCATATGCTTGGTATAAAGTGGAGGCTTCATACGGCATATAGACCCCAGAGTTCTGGTAAGGTAGAGAGAATGAATAGAACTATTAAGAATCAGTTGGCTAAAATGTGTCAGGAAACCCAACTTAAGTGGAACGTTCTCTTACCCATAGCCCTATTGCGAATCCGCAGTACACCTACCAGAAGGATGGGCCTCTCTCCTTTTGAAATCATGTATGGGCGACCACCTCCCGTACTTGGTAACTTAAGGGGGGATTTGAGTCAGTTGGGAGAAGGAATTACCCGGCAGCAGGTTGTAGAGTTGGGTAAGACTATGGAGGAGGTACAGAAATGGGTACAAGATAGATTACCTGTGAATATTTATCCCCCAGTTCATAGTTACCACCCAGGAGACCAAGTGTGGATTAAAGAGTGGAATAATGTACCGTTAGGGCCCAAGTGGAGAGGTCCTTATGTTGTTCTTTTGTCTACCCCTACAGCGATAAAAGTAGCCGAAGTGACTCCGTGGATACATCACTCCAGGGTTAAACCAGCAGCAGTCGATTCTTGGCAAGTTACAGCAGATCCAGAGAATCCCTGCAAGATCCGGTTAAAACGCACGACTCAGTCGGAGTGACGAGGAACTTTGTGGATTACAAAATGTTATTGTTTCAGAGATTTGGTACGTGAGTGAGAGGGCCATAATAAAGCCTGTCCGCTCACCAACGTATAGTGTATAAGCCAGGAAAGTCTCGAAGGGACTCCTGTGAAGACGAGCAGAACTCCATTCCCTGCAGTCCTTACATCCTGGAAGCTGAGGTGCCTTCGCACGGACGAAGACTGAGGATGACGACGAAAGATGTGTTCTTGATAATGTTTATTTATGTGTATTTTTATATTCAGGAAGGTAGAGGTGCCGACACTCCTAGCTGTGAGGTATGCATTAAGACTACAAGAACAGGTAACCATATATCCCAGACCCTAATTTGGCATTCACAATACGAGTTTAAAGGAGATGTATCAAGATGTAGATACCTAAATATAGAATATAGTGTGTGCCATTTAGGAGTAGGAGAACCTAAGTGCTTCAGTCCGGAGTATCAACCTCGTACAATTTGGTTGACTCTCAGGAATGGAGATCCTCAGGGGACCCTAATTAACAAGACAGTATTAGAATCCGTACATTCTTCGGGTGTTCTGCTATTTGATGCGTGTAAGGCGATATCAAGTGGTAGAAAGCCGTGGAATGTATGTGGGGATCTTAGATGGGAGAGGACGTATGGGTCTAATGATAAATACATTTGTCCCAGTAGTAAAAATAAATATGTGAGTCCTAGATGCCCAAATAGAGATTATAACTTTTGCCCATATTGGTCTTGTGTGGGGTGGGCAACTTGGGGACAGACAGTAGACAAGGACATGATAGTGACTAAGTTGCCTACTAGCCCATATTGTAAGTCTATGGAATGCAATCCAGTCCATATACTTATAAATAACCCCGACAAGTTCTTAGATACATATGGTAATTTATTTGGGTTCCAAATATATGGGACGGGTTTAGATCCTGGGACAGTATTGTTTATAGGGATAGAGACTGATACGGTATCCTCCCAAACTCATCAAGTATACCATTCCTTTTATGAAGAGATGAGCATAGATAATAAGATCCCCCATAATGCTAAAAACCTGTTCATTGATTTAGCCGAAAGTATTGCCGGTAGTCTTAATGTTACCAACTGCTATGTGTGTGGAGGTACTAACATGGGAGACCAATGGCCTTGGGAAGCAAAGGAGGTAATGTCCGGTTCTGAGGCAGTTGACCAATTAATATCTACACAAGCCGATTATCATATGAGTGTTAGAGGTAAATCTGAGTGGAGATTAAAGACCTCCATCATAGGTTATGTTTGCATAGCAAGGAAAGGAATGATGTATAATACTTCTGTAGGAGAATTAACTTGTCTAGGGCAAAAAGCTTATGATGATGACACAAAGAATACAACTTGGTGGTCGGCTTCAAATGTCTCAGAACCATCTAACCCGTTTGCTTGATACGCCAATTTAAAGGATGTGTGGTTTGACCTATCCATCACATCTACCTGGAGAGCCCCAGCAAATTTGTACTGGATCTGTGGTAAGAAAGCCTATTCGGAGTTGCCACAGGACTGGGAAGGGGCATGTGTGTTGGGTATGCTCAAACCATCCTTCTTCTTGTTACCTATTGAAACAGGTGAGACTTTAGGTGTTAAAGTGTATGATGTGAATCATAGGAAGAAAAGGGGACCCATAGAGATAGGCGCCTGGGAAATAATGAATGGCCTCCCCAGCGTATTATAGATTATTATGGGCCAGCCACGTGGGCAGAAGATGGTACTTTTGGTTATAGAACCCCTATTTATATGCTCAACCGTATTATACGATTACAGGCGGTGGTTGAGATCATTACTAACGAGACATCACAAGCGCTCAATCTTCTAGCGAAGCATAATACCAGGATGAGGACAGCAGTCTACCAAAATAGATTAGCCTTGGATTACCTTTTGGCAGTAGAGGGAGGTGTATGTGGGAAGTTTAACCTGAGCAATTGCTGTCTTCAAATAGATGACGAAGGGCAAGCAATAGCTGAGCTTACTAGCCATATGGTTAAACTAGCGCATGTGCCTACTCAGGTATGGAAAGGGTATAATCCAAGCAGTTGGTTTGGTAGCTGGTATGAGTGGTTTGGAGGGTTTAAGGCAGTGGTAGGTGGAGTCCTACTGATTTTAATGTTGTGTCTACTCCTGCCGTGTCTTATACCCTTAGTAGTTAGGTCTGTGCAAAGCCTGATAGAAAATATAGCAGAGAGGAAGGCTGCTGCACAGATAATGGTAATATATAAATATAAGGCTCTAGATCAGGGAGAACCAATGCAGGAAGATGAGTGTTAAAGATTCACATCATAAGATAAGTCTGGTCTGGTTCAAGGTAACTTGCGGTGTATGCAAACTAAGGTTAAGTGATGCCTCAAGTAATTGTGAAATATCAAGAGGCATCAAAGGGGGGAATGTGGTGGAATCTCGATAAAAATAAATTTAGTAGGCCGAGATTACCACGTGGCATGTGTACGTGCATATGCTGACGTATCGATCAGTTGGTTTCACGAGGCAAGATACGATCAGTAGTGTACGGAGCATGTGCAAGAATACAGGATGTAGTATTCCCCTCCTCCATTGTGCTGGACAAGCCATGCGGTCAAGCAGGAAGTTAATTCTTATTTGTATTGATTGGTCAAGAGAATGTGCGGGTGGAGCTTAATATGGGAGGAGTTATGTGCCTATATAAGGAGCCTGCACTATTGTCCGGGGCTCAGAACTTGCTGTATTTTTGGTGACATTAGTCCCTCTGAGTCCCGATCGGTGATCCAATAAAGAATCTCTTCCTTCCTGAAGAAACCTGTGTCCATCTCTCTGTGCTTGGCTTCCGTCAGTTTCTCCGGTATCACTCTCAGTCTTCCTGCAGTTTCTCTCTGCTCCGCTGTGTGCTTTCTGTGGTGATGCTGGAGTGACTGCATGCCACTAAACAGCGCACGAGGGAGCAGAGAGGAACTGCAGTAAGGTTACTGCTCCCTGTGTCGGCCGGCTTTAATGTTTCCTGCGCGGCTTAGCAAAGGGCTGACAAATCTTGTCGACATTTGGTGTCTAGAATTTGTCAAGCTCTGTGTATGTATGTGTGTGTGTATATATCTATATATATATATATATATATATATATATATATATATATATATATATATATATATATATATATATATATATACACATTTTATAACTGCCTCCCTCCTTTTGTCCCTGGCCCCCCATGTGCCCCCCCCCCCAAGTTTGAATCATGGAGACGCCACTGGTGTATATAGCAGGGGTGGGCAAACTTCATGTCTGTAAGAGCCTCATGTTAAACTTTCAAATATTCAAGAGACACAATTACATTTATTGGAGTGTTCAACAGAACCCCAGCCCCTTCAGTCATGTGTTTCATTTCCTCCCCCCATGTGTCTATTTCCCCTGGTGCCCCATGTGTCTCAGTCCCCCTATGTCTCTCATTGCCCCAGTCCCCCATGTGTCTCATTCCCCCAACCCCCCAAATGTCTTAGTCCCCCAAGTGTCTCATTCTCCAAGTCCCTACACATCCTGTATCTCATTCTCCCAGCCCTCCAATGTGCTCATAACATGTAAATCGAACCCTGCTCAGATCCTGCAAAGTCTGAAGATTTACTGAAAAAAGGAGAATTTTGTTTTCATTTATTTATAATGTATTCTATTATTTTAAAAATCCTCTCTACAGATTGCATTGAAAACAATGGGTTTAATCCAGCTTGCTGTATCCCTTTAAAAAAAAAAAAAAAAAAAATACAGCATTTTTTCCATTAGCTCTTTCAGGAGATTTTCATAACAACATCCTGTGGCCTGAGGCCTGCTGCAGATACACCTTGTCTTGTTTTGTATTTCCCTGTTCCAGCTCGCCTAGTGTGGAATTGTTTTTGCAAGGATCAGCATGGAAACACACCCAAAGAGAGAAATTCATACATAATATCATTGTAATCTGTAATAATGACTGGAATGGAAAATATTAGGGTTGCAGGAATTAATGTGAAGATTAATTTACTGTTCTATCCTTAGCCGATTCAGACAAGTTCAGAGGGTTTGTCTACATTTAGATTCTTTGAAAGTCTGTCAAAAATGTTCTGCTTGTCTTTCTGTCTGTATTATCTATATGTCTGTCCAGGGCTGGTGCAAGGATTTTTGGTTACACAGGCAAAGATGCATTTTGCTGCTCCACTCCCCCATCCAAAAAAATGCATCTTCACCTTTCTGTCTCGTAGCCCCCTTTTTTAATTTCTTACCCTCTAGTGCTTCATATCCCCTCTCTTGAATGTCTTGCCCTTTTTGCCCCTTTGTTTCTTACACCCCTTTAGTGTGTCTCTTACAACCCCTCTTGTGTATTTCTTACTTCCCCACCAGCCACTTTCTGTGTGTAATTCTTCCTCCAGCCCCTTTCTGTCTCTTTCTCCCTCCGGCCTATTTCTGTCTCTTTCTCCCATACAAACATTAATAAATGGGCAAAAATATATATATATATGCACAAAGACACAAAATAGAGACACATAATCATACAGGCACACAGAGATAGTTATTAAGGCACACAGTGCCAAAGATATACAGAAACACAATCAAACAAACACAGACATATAGACACATAGTCATACAATCTACACTTACAGGCAAACTGTTATATACATGCAGACAGATTGTGATACAGTGACATACAGACACAGTTATACAGAGACATAAATACACAAGCAGTCACACATGCAGTCACAAGTACATATTTACATCTCAGGCCAGTGTTTGTGTATTTGAATGTAAGCATGTTTTTGTATAAAGTATGGAGTATGTTTGTGTGAATGTAGGGGCGTACCTGTGTGTAGTGTTGACATTTGAATGCAGGAGTGTCTTTGTATGTAGTGTTGGCGTTTGACTGCTGAGATTATTATTATTATTATTATATTATTTATAGTGCGCCGTCAAATTCCGCAGCGCTTTACAATGGGTGGACGAACAGACATGTAGTTGTAACCAGACAAGTTGGACACACAAGAACAGAGGGGTTGAGGGCCCTGCTCAATGAGCTTACATGCTAGAGGGAGTGGGGTAAAATGACACAAAAGGTAAGGATAGTATTAGACTAGTGACAGTTGCAGAAGAGGAATCAGTTGGGAGCTATTAAGAGTTTAATTGATACGCTTTTATGAAGAAGTGGGTTTTTAATGATTTTTTGAAGGAGTGGAGACTGGGTGAGCATCTAACGGAGGAGGGAAGCGAGCTCCACAGGAACGGTGCAGCCCTCGAGAAGTCTTCAAAAAGGCGAACATCAGAGGTGGAAGTATGGACAGAAGATAGACGTAAGTCTTCAGCAGATCGTAAGGGCCTAGACGGGACATACTTGTGTATAAGGGAGGATAGATAGGTGGGAGCAGCATTATGTAGACATTTGAAAGCAAGAACCAGAATTTTAAATTGAGCTCTATATTTTATAGGAAGCCAATGTAGGGACTGACAGAAGGGTGAGGCATGGGAGGTGCGGGCGGACAGGAAGATGAGCCTCGCCGCCGCATTCATTATGGACTGTAATGGCGCAAGTTGGGAGCACGTAAGAACACTGAGAAGCGGATTACAGTAGTCAAGGCGAGAAAGTACAGTGGAATGGACCAACACCTTAGTTGCATCTGGCGTTAGGTAGGGGTGGATGCGCACAATGTTTTTGAGATGGAAATGACAGGATTTGGCGATAGAGTGAACATGAGGCTTGAAGGAGAGGTCGGAGTCAAAGAGAACACCTAGGCAACGAGCCTGCGTGGTGGAGCTGATGGTAGCACCATTGACTTGGAGGGAGACAGACACAGGAGTAACAACACTTGAGGGAGGAAAGACCAGAATTTCAGTTTTAGTCAAGTTTAGTTTAAGGAAGTGGGCAGCCATCCAGTTAGAAACAGCAGAGAGGCAGTCAGAGACACTAGTCAAGAGGGACGGGGAGAGAGCAGGAGAGGACAGGTAGATTTGCGTGTCATCTGCATAGAAATGATATTGGAAGCCAAAGGAGTAATGAGTTTACCAAGGGAGGCAGTATAGATGGAGAACAGTAGGGGACCAAGGACTGAACCTTGAGGGACACCAACAGAGAGGAGTTGGGGAGAAGAAGCAGAGCCAGAGAAAGAAACACTGAAAGAGCGCTGGGAGAGGTAGGAGGAGCACCAGGAGAGAGCAATATCTTGTAGACTGATATTGCTAAGGATGAGAAGAAGCTGTTGATGATCAACAGTTTCAAAAGCCGCAGACAGGTCAAGGAGAATTAGGATAGAGTAGTGACCACGAGATTTTGCAGCGAGTAGATCATTGGATACTTTGGTCAGTGCCGTTTCCACAGAGTGCTTAGCGCGGAAACCAGACTGAAGCGGGTCTAGCAGAGAGTTTGATTCGAGGAAGTCTGTCAATCTCGCATACACAATTCTTTCAAGGATCTTGGATGCAAAAGGCAGTAGCGAGATAGGACGATAGTTGGATGGGGAGTTAGGGTCAAGATTGGGCTTCTTTAGAGTTGGGGTTACAGTTGCATGTTTGAAGGGCGATGGAAATATACCAGAGGAGAGAGAGAGATTGAGAATTTTAGTGAGAGGTGGAGAAAGAGAAGAAGACAGAGTACGGATGAGATGCGAGGGAATTTAAAAGGGGCTGTGGTAGGGAGCAGGTGGTGGGGCGGGAGGACTGGAGCAGAGCAGAAACCTCTTCCAATGTAGCGGGTGCGAATGAACATAGAACAGCAGAGGGAGTGAACTTAGGGGAAGTATTGCAAGGGGGAGGAGAAAGATGAGAGATCTCTTCTCTGATTGTAGAGATCTTGTCAGTGAAGTGAGTTGCAAAGTCTGAGGCAGTCAAGTTAGTAGGTGGAGGAGGTACAGCAGGGCGAAGAAGAGAGTTAAATGTGTGAAATAGTCGTTTGGGTTCGCGGGAGAGTGTGGTTATGAGGGTATTGAAGTAATTAACTTTTGCAGAGGAAAGAGCCAAGCTGTATGAGCTCAGCATAAATTTATAGTGGAGAAAGTCAGATGCACAGTGAGACTTTCTCCAACAGCGTTCAGCAGTTCGGGAGCATTTTTGGAAGTATCGAGTGAGCTTGGTGTGCCAGGGTTGTTGTTGGGGGGGGCTGCAGCATTTAAATGTACAAGGTGCCATGATGTCTAGTTGAGAGGAGAGGGTGGAATTGTAGAAGGAGGAGGAGATGTATGCACATTTAGACAAACACTTCCACACACACTGTGATCCACATACATACAGATGCACACACTGACACACATGCAGATACACTGACACACATGCAGATAAACTGACACACACACACACACACATATATATAAACTGGTACATATACAGATAGACACAGATACACACACTGCCATACACAGGCACACAGTGACAGACATACAGACACACACACACAGCCATACATATACACACTGACAGACATAAAGATACACACACAGACACACACACTGACAAACAGATACAAAACACAGACACAAACACTGATAGACATACATAGACACACGCACTGACAGATACAGGCACACATACTGACAGACACAGAGATATACACACACAGACAGATATACAGTTACAGACACATGAACTGACAGACATACAGATACACACACAGACAGACATACAGATACACACACACACAGTCACACACTGACAGACATACAGATACACATACACACACACAGTCACACACTGACAGACATACAGATACACACACAGTCACACACTGACAGACATACAGATATACACACACAGTCACACACTGACAGACATACAGATATACACACAGACACACACACACACATGCTGATCATATATACTTTTGTAGCCACCCTCCTGTTTTCTACCTTTTGGGTGCAGGAAGGTGACTTCCCTGGAATCCAGTGTGAAGATCTGGCTGAGGTAGTTGCGAGTTAGGGGCAGGCTTTCCTCTCCCAGCCCCTTCTCTCCTCTCTGTTCTCCCACGTAGCTCCAATCATGCCGATATGGAGGGGCGGTAGTTACAGTTCCTGAAAGGCGCCAGCCGCGCTGTGTGTTATGCAGGGAGCAGGGATATGACGTGCTCATATCCCCGCCCCCTTCACGCAGTCTGTGGCATGATGCAGGAAGGCTAGGCTGTGGGGGAGCTGCTGTAGTGACAGGAGAGGAGCGCTGTGTGCTTCTCTCCTGCCGGTCACCCGGACATTTGCGCCCCCTGGCCAGTGCACCTTAAGGCGCTTTGTCTATCTATCTCAAATTGCATTTGCGTGCTTATTGAAAGTTGAGTTGGGAATTCTGGGACATGGAAGATGGACTTTTCCTAAGATCCTACTTGTAATATATAGATGCATAACAGGTAATATATCTATATCTATCTATCTGAAAGTGAAATTGCCATTGGCCACAAAATGTCTTCGAGTTAAATAAATTGTTGAAATATACACAATTTGTTTTGTTTAGGCCTATATGATACTGACACATAGTTAATGCGGGGATCAGACTGTGGGGGATCCATGGGAGTTATGTAAGTGTGATTCTGTTCGAAAACAGACTTTTGCCCTCAAGACAACACCAAGAGATTCCTGGCACCATAACCACTACAGTGCTTAAGAGTACATTTTTTAAATATTTACCAATTTACATCACAATCCAGTACATTTCAGCCACATCCAGGTTACAAAATGCACTGGAGGATGAGTAACAGAAGCATTCATGGTTATTCACAAAAGTGGGAATTCAAAGAGAATTTCAAATTTAAGGTCAAAATAACTAAACCAGAAAAATTCCCTAATTCAGCAATGCTTCCAGTTCAGCTACTTTGGCCTAAAATTACAAATTTAGTGTGAACTCACTTTACATGGTTATATAGGCTAAATACAGACTACCAGCCATAAAGTTTAACCTTTCTCACATCTGTAACTTACCTTTTCGTCCATATAGCGCTGCTCTCTCTCTATGGCTGGCCCCGCTTCATTGGCAGAATTCATAAAGATTAAGGATTTCAGCCAATCCAATAATTTTCTATAGTATGGCATTAGGAGGCTAGTGTACATACCATCTGACAGAAAGAGCCAAGCTTTACTTGGCTATTTCTGTGGAAGCACCACTAGAGGTATTTAAACCCTGCAATATTTTATACAGCAAGGTTAAAACAAGGGGGCATTGCAAACAGAAAACTTCATTGAGATAAAGTGGTCTGGGTGCCTATAGTGTTTCTTTAAATATATGTACAGACTCTGATAAGACCACCTCTTTGGGCATAGAATGCTCCCTCTTTATGGTCCTTCCTTTACCTTAGACTAAATCTTCATTCTTGCAATATAGACCTTGATTTCCAGACAATAAAATTCTCACTTTATTGATTACCCTGATTGTTTCAGTTTTTCTTCCTTTCTCTATGTTGACTGACAAGTGCAAAGGGCCCATCTTAAAACATTGATTAACAGAAAGCTAAGACGTATGCAGTCCCATTTACCTGTATTTTTCAGACCTCACATTTTTTATAATGTTAAATATACGGGATAAGTAAGTATACTATTATAATTCCTGATAAGTGATGGCTCCTCTTCAATCCACTATTTCCTTGAAAAACAAGTTACATTTTTACAGATTCTTATTTTAATTACTTTATTTAATTTTCAGGAGAGTCTTGGCATAATCCCAAGGCATTGTTCATGTGAAGTTGGGTTGCAGTAACATCTAGGATCAGAAAACTATTAGCACTGGGAATACAGCCTTTCAACCGTTTTTCTTAGATAATCCGTGTTGCCTCCTTGAAAACATTCAGCCTGTAAAAAAAATGAAAGGAAGGGGACAATTATGCTTAGTTATAGCTTAAAAATGTATGCTATTGTGAACATACTAGGATATTCAGATTTCTTTACATTAGTGCTCTGAACATTAATAATTAATAAGGAAATATAATAATTCCTGGAAAAATAAGCATAACTGTTAATTATATACACCTAGGAACATTTCACATTATTAATAGCTTACAATCAGTCCAATTCAGCTTTTGAAGCAAAATTCATAGATTGCACATAGATCAACAGGGCCGGCGCAACTATAAGGCAGGACAGGCAGCCACCTTTGGGCACACCAATCTGGGGGGGAGCAATGATCGGGTGACTGGCAGGTTCACAGAGCTCCCCATTCTGCCAGTGACTTCATGGAGCGTGGTCATGTGGACTGCAGTAGAGGATACAGAAGATCCTCTACCGTGGTCTGCGAGGCGATGCTACAATGAGTTAAGCAGGCATACCAGGGGAAGAGTAGTAAAGAAAACAAAAGGAACCAGGAAAGGGAAAAAAAGAGACACACACAGGGGCTGGGGTGAGGAGAGACATGGTGCTGGTGGGAAGATAAACACAGAGGAGCTGGTGAAGGGGTGAAAGAGACACACAATAGATGCTGGGGGAATAGGAAACACACAGAGGGGCTCAGGGCCGCCATCATAAATTGTGGGGCCACTAACACAGCTCAAAGTCTGGGCCCCCAGGTGTCCACCTCCAAGCCCCGCCTCCAAATCCCGCCCACAGGAATACACACACACAGACACAAAAGGACACAGACACACACACACAGAAAGATACACACATACTAACAGACACAAATACTGAAACAGACATACACACATATAGACACATACACAGATACACACACATACTGAAATACATACATACTCACATACTGACACACACACATACAGACATACATACATACTGACAAACTGACATACATACACATAAATACATACTGACATACATACAGAATGGCATACATACTGATATACACACACACACACAGATAGATATATACATGCACACAGACATACTGACATACACACACAGACATACATGCATACTGACATACATACTGATAAAAATATATACATACACACATACATAATGACATACACACACACAGACATACATACCGACATATATACATACTGACATACACACATACAGATCGACACATACACACATACAGACATACTAACATACTGACATACACACACATACATACATACATACATACACACATACATACTGACACACACATACACATACATACATACTTGCAGACACATACACAGACATACATACATACTGACATACACACACATACATACATGCATACTGACATACATACTGATAGATATATACATACACACACATACATACATACATACATACAGACATACAGATATATATACATACTGACATACACACACAGACATACATGCATACTGACATACATACATACTGAAACACACACACATACAGACATACATACTGACATACACACACACTGACATACACACATACATACAGACATACATACATACATACATACATACATACTGACACACACACAGACATATATACATACTGACACACACAGACATACACACACACAGAGACATATATACATACTGACATACACACAGACATACACACACAGACATTTATACATACTGACATACTGACATACACAGAGACATACATACTGACATACATACACACACGCACACAGACATATATACATACTGAAATACACACACACAGACATACATGCATACTGACATACATACACACATACTTGCAGACACATACATATACACACACACTTAATTTATCAGCCACCCTCCTCTTACCTTTAAGTTGCAGGAGGGTGGCTGGGGATGATGGGAGTGGATGGTGTCCTCTCCTGTCCTCTGCTCTCCCTCTCCTCCGCTCTCCCTCTCCTCCCATGTGTAGTAAGCTGGGAGGACGGTGCAGATGCACCTGCGCAGTTTCGCAGCTCCACGTGGCCGCCGGGGCCGTGACAACCGTCATGGTTGTCACCCCCTGATGGCGGCCCTAGAGGGGCTGGGGAAGTGTAAACTAGACACACAAAAGGGACTGAGGGCAAGAGACATACAAAAGGGACTGGTGGGGAGACAAATAAAAGTGACTGGAGGAAGAGAGACATAAAAAGTGCTCGGGAAGAGACACACAAAAGTAGCTGGTGGAGAAAGAGACATACTGGGGATGGGGAGAAATAAATATGCAAAAGGCACTGGGGAATATGCACACAGAGAGGCTGGCAAGACACACAAAGGGACTGGGGAAAGGAAGAAAAAGACCCACAAAGAGTCTGGGGAACAAAGAGACACACAAGGGTGTTTAGGGTAGAAAGAAACACAAAGTACCACTGTGCCCAGCAATTTTGCCATGGCTTATGACTCACAGCCAGCTGTTTAATCTCACAGCCCTGCGATATGCAGTCTTGTTCTTGACTGCTTTACTTGTCAGAATGTGTACCATTATCCTGGAGTACCCACACTATAAGGGCCATATGCATTTTGTATTACTTATCCTATGATATGATTCCCTCTTTTTCTCCCTTTAAAGGGATACTCATTCAAGTGGTAACTACATTATTACTATTTTTGTTTGTGGTGCCCTGCCCTGTTTTATACAATTCCTTGTGGTCCACATTTTACAATGCATATCAACAGTGCTACATGTGCTGCAAGATCCTTGCAATTTTGACTCAAAAGTCCTGATCAAACAATGCCACCGACTTCAGATACAAATGCCACCAACTTTGTGCTAAAAATGCACAGCTCAAGAAAAGAAACCATGTATCAAATGTAAATGTAAAGTTTATAAGGACTTCACACCAACTTGCAAATTGCATCTAAGGTCTGTTTCATGTCTGCACTAATTAAAAAAAAAAAAAAAACATGGGTGATGCAAATTCTAAATTGGGCGGAGTGTGGGTATATGGTGAAAATGTTTTAACACTTGCTGAATAGAAAAGGAGACTGATGCAGAGAAATATAAACAGATTGGGGGAGAAGGGGATAGTGGAAAACACAAGTAAACATAGCTACACAGAACTCATGACATTATAGCACACTGCCTTACACACTATACTTAAATTGCATGAGCACATAGTGATTGCCATGCTTCCCAAATGTACTCCCACATTTACCCACACACACATGCAACACGAAATATCACACATATTTAAAACCACTTGCTGAAATATATTCTGCATCCCACCCATACAGACACCAAACACAAACACAATGGCATTAAACTTTCTTTTGCCGCAGGTACGCGGAAATTTAGAACTGACTAGTGTACAGTTTGTCTCCCCACTGTGTAATGAATGGAGCATTCTGTCACTGTGTCTGTGGACCCAGTGAGATGTAGGACATGAGGTATATTAGTGGACCAGTTGAGGACAAAAGATAATTTATTCAAGATGCTCAGAGCTTATCTCCAGTAATGTAATCAAAGAGATGGTCCTTCGGGAACAATTTGACCCTTGGCCCAGATTGAAAGTATGGGGGAATTTATTTGGGCAACAATTTAAGTAATTCTGGGGCAAAGTGCTAATTAAGAAGGAATCGCCATGTAAACTAATAGAATGTTTCTCAACATTTAGCACTTTGAGTCTGAAATAGCACTTATTTTGCCTTGATAAATCTCCCCAATAGTGTTTTATCCTTTTTTTTAATTTTAAATGACACTATACATCTGACATTATTGATTGTAGATTGTTCATATGTTTTCAATAACAGGTAGTAACTGAAAGTTAGATAGAATGTAGTATTATTATTTTGTACCAATTTACAATTTTTACACAAAATGCAATGCATAGGAAGAGAATAACTAACTGCAAAATACAGCATATATTTTAAACTTTACAAAAGTCTGTAATATTAATAAGTAATTATCAAAAATAATAATCATTATTATTATTATCATACCGCTGTCTGAAGCCACTAAGCAAAGTAAAATAATAAGAATAATTTTAACAACAAACATAAAATAATTGTAACAAAACCATCTAATACTGACACGACCATGTATTTGAAAGAGGAGATATTACTGTTTTCAAACAAGGGGTCTCATGCTTGTTTCAGTATTTTGAGGCACAATGAGGTGCTCCCACTCCCACGTGATTTTGTTACAAATGGGTATGATAATAATGCTGCTGTTATGCTTGCCTTATAGCTACATGAACATGTAAACCCTCACATAGAAGTGCTGAGCATCCTAAAAGGCACATAGTAGAAAGGTGATTACAACTCCTATTGTAATTAACTGTTACCAAGTGGAGCAGGACACCCTGAGAGACAAAAGAGTTGCTTTCAATGGCTAGCTGGTTAATGACCAAAGTTTGCTGCCATCATTAACTGATCCTGAAAACATTGTGCCATAAGGGAATGCTTTGCTTAAAGGGACACTATAGTCACCAGAATAACTACAGCTTGATGTAGTTGTTCTATTGAGTATAGACAGTCCCTGTGGACATTTTCATGCAAACACTG
The DNA here is from genome assembly GCF_036172605.1 of Pelobates fuscus. Lineage (NCBI taxonomy): Eukaryota > Metazoa > Chordata > Amphibia > Anura > Pelobatidae > Pelobates > Pelobates fuscus. The sequence continues at coordinate 260,337,042 of NC_086321.1, forward strand.
TCTTTTCAGAGAAAAGGCAGTGTTTATATTAAAGCCTAGGAACACCTTCAGTGGCCACTCCTCAGATGGCGACTGGAGGTGCTTAATTGGGCAGCGCTGCACAGTGTGCATTGAGACGCTGAATTTTCCTCATAGAAATGCATTGATCTATGAGGAGATGCTGACTGGCCAGGGTGGCATTTGACCTGCCCCCACCCTATCTCCTTGACAATCTCAGGAAATCCAATGCAAGAAAGCATTAGATTGTCTGAGAATACCAATTCTGATTATGTCAGTCAAAGAGGCGGTTCGGGGGCGGGGCCAGCACCAGTATGTTTTAACCCTTTCTAAGGGGGTTAAGTGAGGGTAAGACACATTAATGCTGGTTTTAACACTGCTGGGCCAGGAATACATGTTTGTGTTCCTTTAATTATACTTGTAAGCTCACTATCACCTTGATGTTGTTAAAGAAGTACCTCATTCTATTTTTGCAAGGAGATCTTTAAAATCTTGATTGTTTTGACAGCATGCAATTGACCATATTCGGACCTTTAGGGTCTGATACCATATACCGTAACTGTTTTACTGCTTGTGCAAATGTACTTACAAGCACTCCATCAATCAAAAACATGAAAGCCGGGACCCCACTGATTTTATACTTTTGAACAAACTCCTACAAATGAAACAGAGCAGAGTATGAAAAGTAAATTAAAGAGTATTCAGTGATATTTTTAAATTTCTTTATGCATAAAACTAAAGCACATTCTGCATTGATGTACATGTTAGGTCATTTGGGCATCAATTTATTTGCTACGTTTGTTCGTATGGTTTTTTTACCACTCACATCTGCTTTTTTGACATCGACTTTAAGAAAAGTAACATCACGCATCTGTTCACTCAATCCCTGTAAAATACACAAAGAAACATTTTTAAGAAACATTTTTAACATATTTGCAATACTCTAATTGAAATAGGTTCTACATTAATAATATATTTATTGCATTGCCTCATGTATCAAAGTAAATAGGCAGACCCACATATAAAAATGATTAGTGCCAATATTAGTTCTGGGATGAAAGCTAAGGAAGGTCATATTCTAAAGCCTGGACATGTCCCAGTGCCCTAGTGGACTCTATGGATGCTGAGGGGAAACACCAACGTGTCCCAAAATACCCACACTAAAGTTGGAGTTGAAATGTGCATGAGGGGGTAAAGTTATATCAGAGCTATTGTCATTGGGTCACATATACACAGTCTCGTGTATGCATAGTATTAAATGCAAATGTGCCTTATATTGATGAAGATGGAGTCCTTAAAGCTTCAAATGTGTTCCTGTTTATTCCAAATGTGTGTCGGTCCACAAAGGTTATTTGTATTTTAGAATAATAAATGAGCATAAAGGAAACATCTATTACCTACAGAGCTTAAATAATAAGAAACCTCACAACCCAAGATTTTCTCTAAAATGTCATTATTATTGGTCATTTCCCTGTTTGCACTATTTGATGGTCCATCTAGATCAGGGGTCGACAACCTGATCCCTATCGCCCTCTAGTGCTCAGGCTTCATGGTGAGCTGCAGGCTGAGCTGCACACACCACCACTGGACCACGGAGGATTCAAAAGTCCCCCCTCCCTCCCTGGCCAAAGGTAGGAAGAAGGAAGGGGTCATATAAATTAGTTATATTAGTTAAAATAAAAAAAAATAAATAAAATAAAAAATATATATATATATGTTTGTATATAAAAGGCAGACAATGTAATAGAGCAGCAGGAAATGCCAGCAGAATGCTTGGTTGTATAGGGGGAGGTATTAGCAGTAGAAAAAGGGAAGTGCTCATGCCATTGTACAGAACACTGGTGAGACCTCACTTGGAGTATTGTAAGCACACACTGAACCTCTACTCACACTACACCCCTTCCACACACTACACCCCTTCCACACACAGCACCGCCCACCAAAATTGAACCCTGCTTACACTACACCGCTCCAGACACAGCACCCGCTCCACACACACACACACTAAAACCCTATACACACTACACCACCTCACATACACACAGCACCCCCCCCACACACACACAGCACCCCCCCACACACACTGAATCACTACACACACTACACCTCCCACACACAGAGGAAGAGGTTCTATTTCAACTGTCAAAAGTAAAGACAAATAAATCAATGGGACATGATGGAATACACCCAAAGTTATTAAAAGAGCTTAGTGGTGTACTAGCAAAAGCATGAACAGATTTATTTAACCAATCATTGTTAACAGGAGTAGTCCCAGAAGATTGGAAGTTAGCAAATGTTGTGCCCATTCACAAGAAAGGTAATAGGGAGGAGTCGGGCAATTATAGTCCAGTAAGCCTTACTTCAGTAGTGGGGAAAGTAAGAGCATTATGGGGGATGTAGTCCCCAACATCTGGAGTGCCAAAGGTTGCCTATCCCTGGTCTAGAGACTAGGGACACCTTTACCAGATACCTCTAGTATTTATAGAGAGGTGGAGTCATTTGTATATATCCCTATCACCTATCCCCTTGTATATATACCCTTCACTTTATAAATTTTTTCCTGTGCGTATTTCTCACTGTTTAGCATATCTCTCACTATTCCTTTGTGTTTGACTTTTGCCTCTGGATGATTACACTAGGCTCTGTTGTAGCCAGTGTTATATACATTTCCATAAGAGTTTATAAACACAAAGTTGGAGATTGCAACTTTTTCTGTTTGTTCTCATATTGTTACATTTGTATCCTGTGGAGTTAATGTGGCATGCTTAATTACCAATCATTAGCTATTGAGCATATAACTCATATCACTTTAGACAGCTATTTGAGAGCTATTTGTTTACATGAGACTGAAGGTCTAGAGACTAGGGATACCCTTACCACAGACCTCTGGTAACCCTAGAGAGGTGGATTTAATTGGTTTTATCCCTATTACTCATCTCTTCGTATATACCCTTCATTTTATATATATTTTTTCCTGTGTGCTTTTTTCTCACCATTTAGCATATCTCTCACTATTCCTTTTACGTTTTAGTAAATATTTTAATACAACCCATGACTTAGAATTCCTATGTTAGAGATGTTTCAGTTGCATGCTAGCTTATACTATGAACACTAGACAGCCTTTTGAAACCTTAAGGTAAACTAAGGGTTAACCAGTTGCTACCAGACACATTAATCTTCATGACACAGCAACCCAGAATGGTTCAAATGCTTATGCCATGTCACAAAATTATTTCTTATGTTCTCTGAGTGTAACTCTGAGTGCCAATACTGTCAGGATGCTGCAAACACGGTTGTTCTCTAACAGATTGTTATCGTTTAGACATCTCTGCCTACTTTATTATGTTTTTAAAACAAAAAATGTGCAAATTTTCCATGCCACTGTTTAACCTATCTATGTTTAACTATAAATGTACGATGTTGTGGCGTATGACAATGCTATGTACTCACCTGCACAACAAAAATAAAGAATTTTTAAAAAGCAAAAAAAAACAAAAAAAAAAAACAAAGGCAGAGTACAGAATATTTGATAGAGTCCTAACCTCAACATTGAGGAAAGGGATTTAGGGGTAATTATTTCTGATGACTTAGAGGTAGGCAGACAATATAATAGAGCAGCAGGAAATGCCAGCAGAATGCTTGGTTGTATAGTGAGAGGTATTAGCAGTAGAAAAAGGGAATCGCTCATGCCATTGTACAGAACACTGGTGAGACCTCGCTTGGAGTATTGTATGCAGTACTGGAGACTGTATCTTCAAAAGGATATTGATACTTTAGAGAGAGTTCAGAGAAGGGCTACTAAACTGGTTTATGGATTGCAGTGAAAAACTTACAAGGAAAGGTTAAAGGAACTTAACATGTTTAGCTTGGAGGAAAGATGAGATAGGGGGGACATGATAGAAACATTTAAATACATAAAGGCAATCAACACAGGAAAGGAGGAGACTACATTTAAAAGAAGATTATCTGCCATCACATTCTATGTTAAAAAGAAGAAAACATGCACCCCCTACACACACACACACACACACACACAGCACCCCCTCTACACACACATGCAGCATCCCCACCACACACACACACACACACACACACACACAGCACCCCCTCCACACACCCACACAGAGCTCCCACCACACAAACACAAACAGCACCCTCCACACACTGTGTGTGTATTCAACAGTATGTGTGTGTGTGTGTGTGTGTATTCAGCATCCTCTGTGTGTGTATTCAGCAGCTTGTGTGTATGTTTTCAGTAGCCTGTGTGTGTATTCAGCAGCCTGTGTGTGTGTATTCAGCAGGATGTGTGGGTGTGGGTGTATTCAGCAATCTGAGTGTGTGTATTCAGCAGTCTGTGTGTCCATTCAGCAGCCTGTGTGTATGTATTCAGCAGCCTGTGTGTGTGTATTCAGCAGTCTGTGTGTGTGTATTCAGCAGTCTGTGTGTGTGTGTGTGTGTGTGTATTCAGCTGTCTGTATGTGTGTGTGTGTGTGTATTCAGCAGTCTGTGTGTATGTTTTTAGCAGTCTGTGTGTAACAGACTGTGTGTATTCCGCAGTCTCTGTTTGTATTCAGCAGTCTGTGTGTGTATTCAGCATTCTGTGTGTGTGTTTATTCAGCAGTCTGTGAGTATGTATTCAGCAGTCTCTGTGTGTGTGCGTGTGTGTATTCAGCATTGTGTGTGTATTTATTCAGAAGTCTGTGTGTGTGTATTAGGCAGCCTGTGTGTTTGTGTTTATTCAGCAGTCTGTGTGTGTACACAGCAGTCTGTGTGTGTGTGTATTCAGCAGTCTGTGTGTGTGTGTATTCAGCAGTCTGTGTGTGTGTATTAAGCAGCCTGTGTTTGTGTTTATTCAGCAGTCTGTGTGTGTGTACTCAGCAGTTCGTGAGTATGTATTCAGCAGTCTGTGTGTGTGCGTGTGTGTGTATTCAGAAGTATGTGTGGATGTGTATTCAGCAGTTTGTGTGTGTGTGTGTATTCAGCAGCCTGTGTGTGTGTGTATTCAGCAGTCTCTGTGTGTGTGTGTGTATGTGTATTCAGCAGTCTGTGTGTATGTATTTAGCAGCCAGTATGTATGTTTATTCAGCAGTCTGTGTGTGTGTGTGTGTGTATTCAGCAGTCTGTCTCTCTGTGTGTATTCAACAGTCTGTCTGGGTGTGTGTATTCAGCAGTCTGTGTGCATGTTTTTAGCAGTCTGTGTGTAACAGTCTGTGTGTATTCAGCAGTATGTGTTTTTGCATTCAGCAGTCAGTGTGCGTGTATTCAACATGATGTGTGTGTGTTTGATTTGCAGTCTGCATGTATTCATCTGTCCATGTGTTTACATATTTAGCAGTCTATGTATATTCAGCGGTCTGTGTATATTCAGCACCATGTATTTGTGTGTATTCAGCAGTCTGTGTATATATTCAGCAGCCTGTGTGTGTGTGTTCAGCAGTCTGTGTGTGTGTGTATTCAGCAGCCTGTGTGTGTGTATTCAGCAGCCTGTGTGCGTATTTAGCAGTCTGTGTGTGTATTTAGCAGTCTGTGTGTGTATTCAGCAATCTGTGTGTGTATTCAGCAGTCTGTGTGTGTATTCAGCAGTATGTGTGTGTGTATTCAGCAGCATGTGTGTGTGTATTCAGCAGTCTGTGAGTATGTATTCAGCAGTCTGTGAGTATGTATTCAGCAGTCTGTGTGTGTGCATGTGTGTGTATTCAGCATTGTGTGTGTGTGTGTTTAGCAGTCTGTATGTTTTCAGCTGTCTGTGTGTTGAATATTTAGCAGTCTGTGTATATTCAGCAGTCTGTGTATATTCAGCATCCTGTCTTTGTGTGTATTCAGCAGTCTGTCTGTGTATTTAGCAGTCTGTGTATATTCAGCAGTCTGTGTATATTCAGCATCCTGTCTTTGTGTGTATTCAGCAGTCTGTCTGTGTATTCAGCAGTCTGTGTATATGTATTCAGCAGCCTGTGTGTGTGTTTTCAGTAGCCTGTGTGTGTGTTTTCAGCAGTCTGTGTGTTTATTTAGCAGTATGTGTGTGTATTCAGCAGTCTCTGTGTGTATGTATTCAGCGGCCTGTGTGTGTGTATTCAGCAGTCTGTGTGTGTATTCAGCAGTCTGTGTGTATGTTTTCAGCAGCCTGTGTGTGTGTATTCAGCAGTCTGTGTGTGTATTCAGCAGGCTGTGTGTGTATTCAGCAGCCTTTGTGTATGTATTCAGCAGCCTGTCTGTGTGTATATAGCAATATGTGTGTGTCTGTGTATTCAGCAGTCTGTGTGTATGTATTCAGCAGCCAGTGTGTGTTTAAACAGCAGTCTGTGTGTGTTTATTCAGCAGTCTGTGTGTGTTCAACAGTCTGTGTGTGTGTATTCAGCAGTATGTGTGGGTGTGTATTCAGCAGCCTGTGTGTGTGTGTTTTCAGCAGCCTGTGTGTATGTATTCAGCAGCATGTGTGTGTATTCAGCAGTCTGTGAGTATGTATTCAGCAGTCTGTGTGTGTGTGTGTGTGTTCAGTATTGTGTGTGTGTGTGTTTAGCAGTCTGTATGTTTTCAGCTGTCTATGTGTTGTATATTTAGCAGTCTGTGTATATGCAGCAGTCTGTGTATATTCAGCATGATGTCTTTGTGTGTATTCAGCAGTCTGTGTATATGTATTCAGCAGTCTGTGTATGTATGTATTCAGCAGCCTTTGTGTATGTATTCAGCAGCCTGTGTGTGTGTGTGTGTGTTCAGCAGTCTGTGTGTGTATTCAGCAGCCTGGGTGTGTATTCAGCAGGCTGTGTTTGTATTCAGCTGTCTGTGTGTGTGTATTCAGCAGTATGTGTGTGTGTATTCAGCAGCCAGTGTGTGTGTTTTCAGCAGCCTGTGTGTATGTATTCAGCAGCATGTGTGTGTATTCAGCAGTCTGTGAGTATGTATTCAGCAGTATGTGTGTGTGTGTTCAGTATTGTGTGTGTGTGTGTGTGTGTTTAGCAGTCTGTATGTTTTCAGCTGTCTATGTGTTGTATATTTAGCAGTCTGTGTATATGCAGCAGTCTGTGTATATTTAGCATCATGTCTTTGTGTGTATTCAGCAGTCTGTGTATATGTATTCAGCAGTCTGTGTATGTATGTATTCAGCAGCCTTTGTGTATGTATTCAGCAGCCTGTGTGTGTGTGTGTGTGTGTTCAGCAGTCTGTGTGTGTATTCAGCAGCCTGGGTGTGTATATTCAGCAGCCTGTGCGTGTATTCAGCAGTCTGTGTTTGTATTCAGCTGTCTGTGTGTGTGTATTCAGCAGTATGTGTGTGTGTATTCAGCAGCATGTGTGTGTGTGTATTCAGCAGTCTGTGTGTATGTATTCAGCAGCCTGTGTGTGTGTGTATTCAGCAGTCTGTGTTTATGTATTCAGACGCCTTTGTGTGTGTGTGTGTATTCAGCACTCTGTGTGTATGTATTCAGCAGCCAGTGTGTATGTATTCAGCAGTCTGTGTGTGTGTTTATTCAGCAGTATGTGTTTATGTATTCAGCAGTCTGTGTGTGTGTTTATTCAGCCGTATGTGTGTGTGTATTCAGTAGTATGTGTGGGTGTGTATTCAGTAGTATGTGTGGGTGTATTCAGCAGCCTGTGCAAGTGTGTGTGTGTATTCAGCAGTATGTGTGTGTATTCAGCAGCCTGTGTGTGTATGTGTGTGTATTCAACAGTCTGTGTGTATGTATTCAGCAGCCAGTGTGTATGTTTATTCAGCAATCTGTGTGTGTGTATTCAGCAGTATGTGTGAGTGTGAGCGTATACAGCAGTCGGAATGTGTGTATTCAGCTGTCTGTGTGTATTCAGCAGTCTGTCTGTCTGTGTGTATTCAGCAGTCTGTCTGGGTGTGTGTATTCAGCAGTCTGTGTGCATGTTTTTAGCAGTCTGTGTGTAACAGTCTGTGTGTATTCAGCAGTATGTGTTTGTGCATTCAGCAGTCATTGTGCGTGTATTCAGCATAATGTGTGTGTGTGTGTGTTTGATTTGCAGTCTGCATGTATTCATCTGTCTATGTGTTTGCATATTTAGCAGTCTATGTATATTCAGCAGTCTGTGTATATTCAGCAGTCTGTCATTGTGTGTATTCAGCAGTCTGTATGTGTTTGTTTATTCAGCAGACTATGTGTGTGTATTCAGCAGTCTGTGTGTGTATGTATTCGGCAGTCTGTCTGTGTGTGTACTTAGCAGTCTGTGTGTATGTAGTGTATTTCCCTGGGGGCCTATTATGCTGTTAAGATGGCCCTAATCTAGGGTATGTGTGTGCTCTGATCATGCTCCTACAAAATGTAAATGAAAAAACACTCATTTGAGTACCAGGAAGGGGATGAGCTGTAACAGCCGCGTCTGGCCAGGAATAGGTTAAATACTTATAATTTGTATGTATTTCTCTGGGTTTTTTGTTATTTTATTTTATTTTTGCTATTTTTGTATCACTAATGGATGTTCCGTTTTTTCATTTTCAAAATCTGGTCACCCTGGTCAGTATGGATCATTGTGTGTAGGTGTCAGTATGGATCAATGTGTTAAAACAGCATAGGATTCCCAGGTATATAAAGCATAAATGGAAATATGCTATTTAATAATTTCCAGTAAAATTAAAATCCCAGCTGACCTTATGTTATCCCAAAACAAAGATATCAAGGAATTATCTGAATGTATTTCTGCTTACTTCAAGCAATTTTGTTGTTTGCTTGCATGCTCCACATCCTACTGAATTGAAAGAAATTACACAAAGTCTTCCTGGACACTGCTTTACTTTATCTCTTAGGTCATCCTGAAATAAAAAAAAAGAAGGAAATTAAACATTAAAACACAATGAAATTAGTTAGTTTCATGCATTAGTTTCTCCACATAAAATAATCTGCAACCCAAATTGATAGATTTTCCCAGGATCAAGCAGAGATGTGATGTTGATGAAAAAATGTATTTCACTCAATATGTTGAGTTGTATATTAACGCAGTACAATTCTAGAACAGACAGAATTCTAATCCTTGGGTTAGTGATGTCGCGAACATGACATTTTCCGTTCGCGAACAGCGAACGCGAACTTCCGCAAATGTTCGTGAACGGGCGAACCGCCGTAGACTTCAATAGGCAGGCGAATTTTAAAACCCACAGGGACTCTTTCTGGCCACAATAGTGATGGAAAAGTTGTTTCAAGGGGACTAACACCTGGACTGTGGCATGCCGGAGGGGGATCCATGGCAAAACTCCCATGGAAAATTACATAGTTCATGCAGAGTCTGGTTTTAATCCATAAAGGGCATAAATCACCAAACATTCCTAAATTGTTTGGAATAACGTGCTTTAAAACATCAGGTATGATGTTGTATCGATCAGGTAGTGTAAGGGTTACGCCCGCTTCACAGTGACAGACCAATCTCCCCGTTTAACACACCGCAAACAACCGCAAAAGTCCATTTGCACAACCGCAAACTCCCCATTTGCACAAGGTTGGATACCAAGCTAGCCATGTCCCGTTCCTTGTCCTCACTGATGTCATTGAAGGTCTCTTCCTCCACCCAACCACGTACAACACCAAGGGTCCCCGAAAGGTGACAACAAGCCCCCTGTATTTTTTTTAAAATATACACTACTGTTACACCAGATATGAGTTGCACTGGTGTGACACTGTGCCCTGGCAGGCCCTGAAACGCACACGTGTGAAGGAAACTGATTGCTATTATATTAGAGTCAAAAAAGTTTATTTTTTTTTAAATGCAAGCTATTGTGACACCAGATATGAGTGGTGGCACTGGGACCACCTTAAAAATATTGGATATCGCTAAAAATCCTGATCACTATATACTTTCTCTACAAACCTCTTGTCAGGGCTCCGCGGGCGGCGGCGACGGACCGAGGGTGAGTGCTGCGAGAGGATTGCAGCCTCCCCTCACCGCCGCCCGCGGAGCCCTGACAAGAGGTTTGTAGAGAAAGTATATAGTGATCATGATTTTTAGCGATATCCAATATTTTTAAGGTGGTCCCAGTGCCACCACTCATATCTGGTGTCACAATAGCTTGCATTTAAAAAAAAATAAACTTTTTTGACTGTAATATAATAGCAATCAGTTTCCTTCACCGATAAGCGAGCGGCGTCCTCTCCTCTTGACACGCCGCTCGCGTCCTCCTCTCCTCCTCCCAGCGGCAGCATGTCTAACGCTGCACGCTGGGAGCCGGCACTATTATCTAAGTGACCCGGCGTTAAAGCTACAGTGCAACAAACACAGTGGGGGGTATAGATATCCCCCACGTGTGTTTGTTAATACTGATTGGTGGTTAGCCAACCAGGATTCAGGCTAGGATTTAAATACTTACCTTTCCTGTCTTTCTGTGCCCTGTTGTGGTCTTTGCTTCATAGTATTGATTGTGAACGTGTGCTTTCTGGTTACGTACTCTCTGGCTTGTTATACTGACTTTGTGACTTTCTCCTACCCTTTGACCTCGGCTTGTTTCTCGTTATTCTGTTTTCTGGTTCCCCTTACTCGGCTTGTCTCCTGACTATTCTGTGTGTGCTTAGCCCGGCCACTCTAAGGACCGGTACTGCACACTTTCTGTGTGTGTGTCTGTGTGTGCGTTAGCGTGTTGGGTTCCCCGGAATCGTGACACCTCTAAAACGAACCAAACTACTCATCCATCCGCTATACCACTTTATCCCACCTAGAACTAGTGCCCAGTTTAAATACTTGACTCTTACTTACCCACACTCAGTCATGCCACACACATTTCACCACTACTCTCACTGAATCCCTCTGACTACGGCTAAATTCATCTTCTACATCAGAACACTACTCCTAAGATTGGGTTGTATCCATGTCTCGGGTCTTTCATTTAGATACGGGCAGCTTCGGTCTCCTTCAACACTGACACTCCAGTGCATATTATTAAAAGATTGGGCAGATGGAAATCCTCAGTCTACAACCGATTCATTCCTCATCCCGAGAAGGAAATGAGGAAAGCTTTTAAAAGTTTGGCTTTGTAAATTTGATGCAATAAGTGTGTTTTTCTTTAATACCTTTTCACCCTCTTTGCATGAACCCGATTTACATATATTACTAATATGTTTCTGAACATATATATTATATTATTCACTCACTCACTCACTCTCTAGGCCGTCCTAAGACATCATGCTGCCTAGGTCCAACGATAAATGACTTTGGGGGATAATGTATAATAAACACAGATTACTGGCTATGGAGGGATAATGTATAATAAACACAGGTTACTGGCTATGGGAGGATAATGCATAATAAACACAGGTTACTGGCTACGGAGGGATAATGTATAATAAACACAGGTTACTGGCTATGGGAGGATAATGTATAATAAACACAGGTTACTGGCTATGGGGGAGATAATGTATAATAAGCACAGGTTACTGACTATGGGGGGGATAATGTATAATAAACACAGGTTACTGACTATGGGGGGGATAATGTATAATAAACACAGGTTACTGGCTATAGGGGGATAATGTATAAGAAACACAGGTTACTGGCTATGGGGGGAATAATGTATAATAAACACAGGTTACTGGCTATGGGGGAATAATGTATAATAAACACAGGTTACTGGCTATGGGGGGAGATAATGTATAATAAGCACAGGTTACTGGCTATGGGGGGAATAATGTATAATAAACACAGGTTACTGGCTATGGGGGATAATGTATAATAAACACAGGTTACTCGCTATGGGAGGATAATGTATACTAAACACAGGTTACTGGCTATGGGGGGATAATGTATAATAAACACAGGTTACTGGCTATGGAGGGATAATGTATATTAAACACAGGTTACTGGCAGATAAGAACCATTCGGCCCATCTAGTCTGCCCAGTTTTCTAAATACTTTCATTAGTCCCTGGCCTTATCTTATAGTTAGGATAGCCTTATGCCTATCCCACGCATGCTTAAACTCCTTTACGGTGTTAACCTCTAGCACTTCAGCTGGAAGGCTATTCCATGCATCCACTACCCTAAAGTAATACTAATATGCATCCACTACCCTAAAGTAATACTTCCGAATATTATATTTAAACCTTTGTCCCTCTAATTTAAGACTATGTCCTCTTGTTGTGGTAGTTTTTCTTCTTTTAAATATAGTCTCCTCCTTTACTGTGTTGATTCCCTTTATGTATTTAAATGTTTCTATTATATCCTCCCTGTCTCGTCTTCCCTCCAAGCTATACATGTTAAGATCCTTTAACCTTTCCTGGTAAGTTTTATCCTGCAATCCATGAACCAGTTTAGTAGCCCTTCTTTGAACTCTCTCTAAGGTATCAATATCCTTCTGAAGATATGGTCTCCAGTACTGTGTACAGTACTCCAAGTGAGGTCTCACCAGTGTTCTGTACAATGGCATAAGCACTTCCCTCTTTCTACTGCTAATACCTCTCCCTATACAACCAAGCATTCTGCTAGCATTTCCTGCTGCTCTATTACATTGTCTGCCTACCTTTAAGTCATCAGAAATAATCACCCCTAAATCCCTTTCCTCAGATGTTGAGGTTGGGACTCTATCAAATATTCTGTACTCTGCCCTTGGGTTTTTACGTCCAAGATGCATTATCTTGCACTTATCCACATTAAATGTCAGTTGCCACAACTCTGACCATTTTTCTAGTTTACCTAAATCATTTTCCATTTGGCTTATCCCTCCTGGAACATCAACCCTGTTACATATCTTAGTATCATCCGCAAAAAGACACACCTTACCATCAAGACCTTCTGCAATATCACTAATAAAAATATTAAAGAGAATGGGTCCAAGTACAGATCCCTGAGGTACCCCACTGGTGACAAGCCCAAGCTTCGAATATACTCCATTGACTACAACCCTCTGTTGCCTGTCACTCAGCCACTGCCTTAAATTTACATGTTATTATTTTGCTTGTTATTTTATTAACTTACTATATGTTATTATGATAAGTTACTGGTGCAAAATAAAAACACAAATAGGCTGATGGTGATTTTTGTGCACTGTGACTACCATAATATAAACTTCACAACATTAATCCAGAACCAGTGCCAACTGCCAATACTGGGAACTAATTTCTTGCTAATTTCTGTTTAATCGGGGGGCGGGGCCTGACCGCCGACGGGATCAGACGCCTTCTGTCTGAGCTCCCGCTCCAGGGCCCGAAATACGGAGTTAATTGGAGGTCCACAGCACATATACACCCAGGAAAGTGACCACGCTGACCCCTAGCTACAGGGGTATGTTGGGATAACGCTCAAGACCCTGTCCGGCACCAACAGTGACCTGATGGGGGCCCGGAGCACACGGGAGCTTGAGCCGGGACAAGACGGCCGCTCTCCCGGGTCTCCAGCCGGCATCTCGCTTCCCCCCCCCCGGTCCGTAAGGGTGCTGAACAGCTCGCCAAACCAGGCTCAAGTAACCACCCGGACGCGAGGTGACCACCGCATGGCGCTTCTCAAGATGGCCGCCGCACGACAGCCATGTGCACGAACAGCCAGTTCAACCATGACAGTCTGCCCCAGGGCTATGCTGGCGGACTGCACCGAGCAAATAAAGGTACAGGCCAGGGGCATCACGCAGGGGGACAATAGGGTACGCATAGAAGGAGATCCTATGGAAGACAATATAAAAAGCAACCCCACAGGTGTGAGCAGACCTTGGCATAGCCTGCCCCACAGGGACCGGAACATCAAGCCACCCACCCTGTACCCATCCAGCAATAACTTACCCCACCAGCCTGGACCTAAGCCAGCTCTAGCTTTACCCCACGATAATCATCAAACGCACGTTTGCGAAATGCATATAATGAACAGCATCAATGAACTCACTTATTAATGCCAAGCTTGCCCCTGGACCTCACGATAAGCGTCTGACCAGCTTACCCAGCGGACTACGCCCGAGAAGATACATGGACAGTTAAGCGTATTCTGTTCACTGCATTACTATCCATGCTCACAACTCACCCTCAGTTAAAGCATAACTGTCTGGCGTACATCTTCAAAGAAAGTGTGAGGGGATAATAAGTAAAAATTGTGCGTCTACTCTGAATGCTGTACAGCAATGAAGGAGAATATTCTTTCCAAATGTGTGTAAATGCTGTTGTGGCATTGGAGACAAGCGAATGTTATTTCATGCACAGCAAAAAATAAAGAATTAAAAAAAAAAAAAATTCTGTTTAATCACTTAACAGTGGACATAAAGACAAGAATATTATAGCTGTCCCTTCTATATGACAACTAGGGCATGATGATTTGGAAAGGGAAAGAACATGATGGGTGGGTATGAACATGTGATGGGAAATTCCATTAGGAGAAGGGTGTGTATGTACAATGGCAGGCCTGAGGCAGCAGAACTTCTAGCTCCACTACTGCTGAATAAGACATTAAGCAGATAATTTGCACCAACAAGCACATTGGATTAAGTAATGCACTGACTCATTTAACCAGGCAACAAGGAAACAGCAAAGAATACATGAGAAACAGCTTCCAGATAGCAATCTCAGACACATTTAAGATTTTTCATATTTTAAAATATAGCATTGTATGGAATTTATAGCACAAACACTACTAAAATCACATTTTACCCCCAGCTATGGTACGTAACTAAGAATCACTGTAATGTTAACCATGGGCCACCAAAATTTAATTCCATCAGTATCCCGAGAGTTGTAGATATACAATAGCACAGGTCTACTCACTTAAACAAAATTTTGAAAATGTATTTGAAAAAACTTTGAAAGTATTTCCAATTTAAGAAGTTTTGCAGGTGTATATAAACAGTTAAAAATGCCAAGCAGGTTTACTTAGCTTAGTTTTTACAATTAATTCAGTTTATTACAACAGAAATTAATTACAAAAACTCGTCAGGATCATGAGGAGGCAACAAAATGGATCTTTGCCAAGAGCGTCAAAAGCCCTTGGACCTGCCCTAATTGTGAATAACAAAGAAGCCTCTATGTGTTATCTAATAATCGTAATTCATATTTACCCATAACCATGGATATGAAAATTGTCTGAATATGAATTTAAAAATCTAATTAAATATGAAATATAAGTTTTTGTATACAACCACAAAAATGCTCCCATCCCTGGATCCATAGATTTTGTGACATTTATAAATGGTGGTTATGCTGCAAAATATTGTTGCTGATGAATGAGAGACAAGACGTGCAACATGCTGCCTTAAACGTTTCTATCTAATGACCACTAAATTAAAGCACATACATGTAAGCATCATCTTAGCTTACATCATTTTTGACATTATAAAGATAAATAGAATGATATTCTGCTACATATTGCCATGAATGATAGGATAGGAAAGCTAATCTAACTAGCAATTTACATAGAGTATTGATAAATTACCCTTCAACACAAGTATTATTCCATTAAAGATGTAAGCTATCAGCGTAATTTATTAAAGTGAGAAATTCACAGTGAATTCCAAATTTAAGTTAAAAGTAAGGAAATAAAAGCATAGCTGACTTTTTTTTAATTTTTGCCTTTAATTTAGTGAATAACCCCGTATGTCTCCATATGAATACATTGATATATTTATTATTTCTTCACATGTTTTTTACAATTACATGTGAAATGGACAAAGAGGATCACTATAATTTTAAGTGTTTTTGCCATAGGTTGGATTTTTCTGAGAAATACATTTTGCTACTAAAATGTAACTTAGAACAAAAACAATGCGGCTTGTTTCAATAGATGGCTATTATAGTATCGAAGCAATGAATTTTAATTGTTAAAGTGGTTTATTTTTTTTAATGCTGTTTTGGAAGGTGTCCTAAAAAAAAACCTGGCAGAAGGTTATGTTTTTTGTATGCAAGGAAATCACATTATAAGACTCATATTAACATTTGTATGTTAGTGCATAAAACTCTAGCAGATATTAGGGAAAAAAATATTGTGTATAGCTTATGGCAGATACTATGCAGTTGCTAAAAATTCAATATCCATGCAAAACATATTGAGAAAATTTGAATAAAATCTCTTACATCATCGTAGACCTCAATCATTGTTGAGTTTTCTGTCCACCAAGCTCCAAGCGAGATGATACTGACAAGAACCTGGCACACTCTGTGACTTGAACTTGCCTAAATCCTTTTATTTATGAAGATTCCAAATGCCTGACGGCAGACAGGCAGACCAAATATTACTAAATCAGATTAGTGCTCATCTAAACACTGGGAGTGGCAAGACTAGTTTAGGTGTGCACATTGATCTCTGTATGAGTAATGTTGCTGAAGTTAATACTATTGTCTGGTCCCTGATTCGAGTTGGCGTTTACTTCTTTCTTTTTTTGAGAAGATGCTTCTCAAATTTTTACAGACTGCTGGTCATACATTAGTTGACAGTGTAATGTAAATGCATGTATCATATTGTAGATACAGACATATCACACAGGATGCACATACACATTCAGCACACACATTGCACATGCATAACTCCCAACAATGGAGGTATAGAATCAGTACAGTTGGGGGAGCACTTAGAGGGTACATCACCAGGGAAGCAACTTGCATCACTATTAATGCCCACTATGACCCAGAAATGGTATGAAACTGAAGGGGTGTGTCAGCCTGGAGTCAAGCATTCAAGGTTGACTGATGTGATTGGCAGGAAAGTCAAAAATACAAGGGACAGACTGAAGAAAGATTAAGGAAAATAAGAGAGAGGAGGGTATATTGGTAGAAGAGACAGTATTAAGGGTGAATAGTGGATGTGATTGAAGATATATTTTAGGAAGATGATTGAGGAAGCAAGAGGGAAGGGTTTATATTGCATAAGCCACTGAGTGATAGAAGAAGGGGACGGCACATATCAGAGGCAGTACTGAGGCAATAAGGTATAAGTAGAGGGTCCCCACTATAAAAGGAAGGGAGAGGCTCAAGCTGAGAGAGTCAATGAAAGTACTGTATATATTTTTCTCTGGCCTCATGAGAGTTTGCCACTAGCTTTATAAAATTACTTCCACAGCTTGGAACCAGGTTACTAGAGAAGCGTTTGTATCTTTCTTCCATGTCAGTAGGATAATCATCTTAACAAAATTGGGTAGTCCCAGCATCCATGAGTTTCTAATAGACAGGGTGGTGTGGTAGAGAAGCATGAAAAAGAGAAAGAGTCGAAAAGACTACTTATGAATTTACAAACTTCTTCCTTATAAGCGAGCTCTTCCAACATCATCATTAACATATCTGATAGCCCTTGAACATTTCCAGCAGGTAAATAGAAATGGCTGGTATTTGTTCATGTAGATGGCTTGGTATGATATCAACTTGTGAACAGGTTATAAGCATTTTCCTATATATTCTCTAATGATTAATATTTTTTTGTCGAAATCATAATATTTTGGAATTCAGCATCTGTAAATGTGCACTGTAGTTCACATTTCCCTGGGATAGCATACCTTCTAAGTGTCGCTATTTAGGAAGAACGATTCCACTGTCCATCTTTCCTATCCATATTGTTGTTGGTGTGTCTGAGGGAATAATAGAGTTTTGAATGCTAATTCTTAGTAATGTGAATGTAAACTACATGAGATTTGAATGCTGCATTCTTAATGATACATAATATAAATAAACACAAGACAACCAAGTCCAGGAGCCATAAATATATATCATAAAACCAATTTTTTAAACCAAATCCACCCTCCTGTGATGCCCAGGAGGGTGACTTATATCCCATAATAAGGTCACGACAAGAAGGGAGAGTGGGTGGGAGCAGTTATATTTAAAAACGGACAACCTTGATAGTTGTCTGGCACAAGCTGAGGTAAATAATTTGGCGCCTTTAAATTTATACTCCTCATTTTCCAGCCTCTGCTTATTTTGTGCTGTGATATACCAATCAGGGCTCTTGCCCTGATCGCAAGCTTCCCGCTCCGCTAATAGCGCGTGCTGCACTGCACTTAACCCTCAGTGCGCTCTGCTGCTAACCTAAACTCACCAATACTTACCCAACAGCCTCTGCTCCATCAAATCTCATGAGGCTTGCTCCTAATGCAGTCCACGTACCCGACAATAAATGTGTTTAGAAATCCATCTCTTGAAACAAGTTGCATTGTTTTTGTTCTAAGTTACATTTTAGTAGCAAAATGTATTTCTCAAAAAAATCCTACCTGTGGCCACACACTTAAAATTATATTGATCCTCTTTGTCCATTTCACATGTTGGGAGGAATAGGGTAGACATGGGTTATTTTGGGCCTTTGCTAAAATGTGAAACAATATTTTTTCTGCACTTTTACATACCATGTGAACTTCACAAGCCTGCTGAGAAATCTACCCAGTTCACAGCTTTATTTTACATTTTGTACTTTGAGACTTTTTATGTTGTCATTTTATTTGCAATCTCTGCTGATGCTAGCAGTCACATATTTTCCCAGTGTTTTATGCTCAAACAGGGACAGACTACTCTGGGACCAGCCAATTAATGTGCACTAGGTTTCTCAGCCCCACCCTAGTGCAGTAATCTCATCTGCTAGACCAGCTCTCACTCGGCACCGAGCAGCCGCCAGTTTTCAGCTGCTAGGTGCCTGGGGTTACTGTAATGTAACCCCAACAACTAAGCAATAAACTAAAGCTTGCAGCAAGCCTTGAACTGGCAACCAGCAAGAGTAGGAAGGAGCCTGTGCTCACAGTGGACACCTCTTCTCTCCTCCCACACACAAGGGACACATTTATAGACCGGACTCCTTCTCCTGGTAAACTGGTGTGATGGTGTGTGTCATTATGTGTAAGTGAAAGTGTGTATGTTAGTGAGAGACACTGCATGTGAATAACATTGTGTGTTATTTCAATAAGTTTGCGTAACAGTCTGTGTCAGTAAGAGAGAGGCCAGTTGGAGAAGGTCCTCTATAGCCAGGGATGTCCACAGAGCTGCAAAAGTCACATGCGCATCTGCAAGCCATTCATTGGCTGAGAGCATCAGCTGACCTTAATTGAAATTAGCCAACCCAAAACTCTTATTCCGGGATGGCTAATGATGCTGCCAAAGGTGGAGTTACACTTCCGGCAGCAAAAAGTTAAACTCCGTATGTGCAGCGTTTCATAGCAAAATGCTGCACATAGAGACTATAGGTGCCATGACCACTTTAAATTAATGAAGTGGTTATTGTGCTAGGATTAACCTGTGTATTAAAGGAACACTATAGCGTTAGGAATACAAATGTGTATTCCTGTAACTGATTACATTTATTCTATTGCTATTTTATTTTAACCTACATGTGATAAGTCACCTACTTTGACTACATGTGAGAAGTCATTGACTAAGTGTGTCAGCTGATTGCTCTCAGCCAATGATTGCCACTATTAACTCACTTCGAAATTGTTCGGTTCTCTCATAGGAACCCAATGTAAGAATTCAAATCATTCTGAAATGGCTTGACTACTTACAATACGGTGGTGCCAGGGCACTTCTGGTACCATAACCACTACAGCACTCTGTAATGGTGGTGGTGCTTGGAGTATTACCTTAAATATTTTTCCCTGTTACACGTCCGGGTGTTTATTTTTATGCAAAGTTCTCTATAGTGAATGGATCAAAACGGAACAGTTTAACTATAAAATAAACTACTGATAATATTACTTGTCCATATGATACAGTTTTATATTATTGTATATTATTTGTATTCCAGGAATGAGGAATAAGTGTTAAATTAAGTTTTATATTCCAGGTATTTGCGTACTCTTTAAAAAAAAAATTATAGTTGAATATATGCATTTTTGAAATGCAGTTTTTTAACATTAAACTTGTAAATATACTCAGTTACTACTTGTAGCGTGTTGTAGAGACAATGTTGTTTTACGAAGTTATTAAATATGTATTGGCAATGGCACTATTAAAGAATGCAACTAAATAGACAAAGAAAGAATACAAAATCAGTGCAGGTGTTACGCCCATAACTGGATAAGCACGTTGTATGACTAATCAATGAATCACTAAGGAAGAGGCTTCATGTTAGTAATGTTAACACTGTTCTAATTTCCAGATGGCAGAAACAGTGGCATAATAATGAGAGTGCGAAACTCAGCATTATCATGGAAAAATGGGTTGTGTGCAGGCCCAGATTTCCATCAGGAGCACCTGTAGGGACAGAATTGTCAAGTGCACCCAAAACCCCCCAAACTAATAAAAAGCTAAATATGACGTTTATGTGATAAAAAATTGTTATAAATACACACTCACATAAATTGAGGGTATGTGCAGAGTGTGCACATTTATAGTAGTGTGTGTAAATGTCTGGGTTAATGTCAATGTATATCTATGTATGTGTGTCCCCTAGACTCCCCTTCAAATAAGCGGTATCTGCAATTTCCTTCCCACCACATTCAGGCATATCCTTCTCTAATCCACCTCAGATAGACAATCTCCAGTCTTCTTAAAAACATAGAAACATAGAATCGATGGCAGATAAGAACCATTTGGCCCATCTAGTCTGCCCAATTTTCTAAATACTTTCATTAGTCTCTGGCCTTATTTTATAGTTAGGATAGCCTTGTGCCTATTCCAAGCATGCTTATACTCTTTTATGGTGTTAACCTCTACCACTTCAGCTGGAAGGCTATTCCATGAATCCACTACCCTCTCATTAAAATAATACTTCCTGATATTATTTTTAAATCTTTGCCCCTCTTATTTAAGACTATGTCCTCTTGTTGTGGTATTTTTTCTTCTTTTAAATATAGTCTCCTCCTTTACTCTGTTGATTGCCTTTATGTATTTAAGTGTTTCTATCATATCCCCCCTGTCTCGTCTTTCCTCCAAGCTATACATGTTAAGTTCCTTTAACCTTTTCTTGCAAGTTTTATCCTGCAATCCATGAACCCGTTTAGTAGCTCTTCTCTGAACTCTCTCTAAAGTATCAATATCCTTCTGGAGATACGGTCCCCAGTACTGCGTTCAATACTCCAAGTGAGGTCTCACCAGTGTCCTGTACAATGGCATGAGCACTTTCCTCCTTCTACTGCTAATACCTCTCTCCCTATACAACCAAGCATTCTGCTAGCATTTCCTGCTGCTCTATTACATTGTCTGTCTACCTTTAAGTCATCAGAAATAATTACCCCTAAATCCCTTTCCTCAGATGTTGAGGTTAGGACTCTATCAAATATTCTGTACTCCGCCCTTGGGTTTTTACGTCCAAGATGCATTATTTTGCACTTATCCACATTAAATGTCCGTTGACACAACCATTTTTCTAGTTTACCTAAATCATTTGCCATTTGGCTTATCCCTCCTGGAACATCAACCCTGTTACGTATCTTAGTATCATCAGCAAAAAGACATACCTTACCCAGTGGTGTATCCTGGTTTTGTGCTGCCCTAGGCAGGACAAAACTCAGACACCCCCCCCCCCCCCCCGCCACCGCCACCCCTCCCCGCCACCCCACCCCCTCCCCCGCCTTCCAAATACACACATTCACTGACAGATACGCATACACTAGCTAACAGACACACACTCACTCACTAACAGACACACACTAACAGACACACACACACTCACTCACAAACACACACACAGACACACACACTGTGGCGGAAACCGCCTCGCCACGGGACATTGGAGGGGACTGGCTGCCTGCCTCCTACCTGCTGACTATGGCCCCTGGAAAATTGGTACGTTTGAACTATATTTGGGCATGTTTTAGTTTATATTGCTGCTGCTGGCCCTTTTAGAATCATCCGTGGACATATTGGGACGTTTGGGAATAATGTCCCTTTAAGACTTTGTAACATATCACAGTAATACTGTCTTAAATATTATGTAGGTATTTATGTGTTCGGTTAAACTGGGGATATGTAGAAATGTGTGTTTTATGTGTTAAATGTATCAGTATGTAATTTTATGTCTTTTACTGTCTTTTTGTCTGCCATGTGGGTAATGGAGTTTTGCCTCTGTCCTTGGAGATAATTAGATTCCTTCCCCAATTATCTCCAGGCCAGAGGGGAGGGATTGTGAGGCATTGTGGGAGGTAACCGGTCTGAGCTGGAAAGTCATGCTGACAGGGGTTTTAAAAGATACTTTACTAACTTTTGAACCCCTGGTCTGATTCATGCCATTTTTTAATATGTTGATTGTGGATATGTATTTTTATGTATTTTTATGTGAATGTGATGTATAGTTTTAGAGTTATGAAAGTTGGGTAGAAAGTATGTTTTAACTGTATGTATAATTGTGTTAAGTGTTAATCTAAGGGGAGGAGATGTGTGGGAGGTAACATCTATGTTATTGGCTACTTTACACCTCCCCTGTGGGCTGGCTTAAGTGTGTAAGATGGAAATAAAAGCCAGGCTGGATGTGCCAGTCCAGAGTTCCTGCTTAACCCTCAAAGTGAAGTGTCGTCTCATTATTGGGGGAGGATTTATTGTATGCTGTTCCAGTTTGACTGCTAGGAGTGTAAACCTATTTGCATGGTTTTTCCTATTCTGCTGTATACAGCATTTATATGCTTGAGAGTATTCATATGCTTCTCCGGTTTGGTGATTGTGGTGTCTGCCAGAGTGCTTGGAGTCCTCAGGAAACGCTAGGAGCATCCTTCAACGGAGGTACCCAGTCGGGGTGCCAGGCGATCCGTTACATTGGTGGCAGCGGTGGGATGGCGTCCTGGTGTGAGAGGAACAACACCCTGGAGACACAGGAATTATTATGGAGCGGCATAGAACCAGCGAGTCCCTGGACAGTGCTCCAAGTGGAAGATTACAAGTGGAAGATTACTGGAGATTACAGAGCATCTTGGCCACACTGGATAAGCCGATAGCAGAGGCATCCAGGTTGGCATGCAGAGAGGATGCCCGACAGGGGATGTGGGAAGAAAACCTGGAGGGTGTCCAGCGTTGGCGAGGTGAGCCTCTTCCCAACAAGGAGCAGCGATTACAAACCAGAGTGACCCTATGGATACCTATGCTGGGAGAACAGGCCCAGGAGGAATGGGTAATGCAACTTGATTCACTGGCATGGAGGGAACTGGGTCTCGATGATGCATACCAAGCGCTACGTTGGTACGCGGTTCAGCGGGTTCCCGGAATGGCAAAATTTGACAAACCCGAGGGCAAGGATTATAATGGCCCTGACTTATTATGGGGGACCTTTGCAGAACCGGAATTTGGGAGTGCGGCAGAGTCACGGCTTGGGGACTTAATTGCCTACAGAGAGGCCGTGCTGGATCTCCCTATGGCCGAAGATCTAAGGCCAGACCTGATTGAACTGGCTGTCCAGGAATGGGAACTGGAGCAGGATTACCAGCACCTGTTCAGCTTCAGTCAGTTGCCCTATACCCTGCAAGTACCACCAGAGCAGTGGGAGATCGAACAGAATTATGCGGACTTATATGATCCAGTGACACCGCCTGTCTCTAACCTGATGGGGCTTATGGACTGTACACCATTGGGAGCGGTGAGTTTTGTTCCCCCTCCCCAACAACTAAGCCCGTCATTAGGAGACCTGCATTCGGTACCTCCTACTCCCCAACCAGCCCCCGAAATGAGGGACCTTATCGACTGGTCCTGGGAAGACCCACATATGGCAGGTGGAGATGGGACCGAGATCTCTCTACCGGCCCTACAGGGAGGCTGGGCAGTTGGCCCAGATCCCCAGCGGCAATGTGTGTTACAGGGGGCTGAAGGTGCCATCCTTGCTCCCCAGTGGCAGCCTAACACACCAAGGGGAGACAGTAAGCCCCACACCAGCACAGATGAGACCGTAGTCTCTGCGCCCAAGCTACAGGGAGTACGGATGGTCAGCCCGGCTCCCCAGCGGCAGTCTACGGTTCAGGGAGAGGAGCCTGTTATCCCCTCTCCCCAGCGGCTGAAGGTGTGTAAGGGAGAGGAGTTTGTTATTCCCTCTCCCCAGCGGCAGCACAGCTCACTAAGGGGAGACAGTAAGCCCCTCACCAGCGCAGATGGGACCGTGGTCTCTGCGCCCTGCCTACAGGGAGTACAGAGGGTCAACCCTGCTCCCCAGCGGCTGGGAGTGTGTAAGGGAGAGGAGTTTGTTACAGCCTCTCCCCAGCGACAACCTAACCCACCAAGGGGAGATGTTAAACCCCACAACAGTGTAGATGGGACCATTGTCTCTGCATCTGCACCACCAGGGGTAGAGACAGTCTGCCCGGTGCCCCAACAGCAAGGCAAAGTAATTGAAGGGGAGACAGTCGTTTTTCCCCTACCACAAGAGAAGGTGTCGCAGGGAGAGGAACCTATTACCCCCTCTCCCCAGCGGCAGTTTACGGTTCAGGGAGAGGAGCCGGTTACCCCCTCTCCCCAGCAGCTGGAAGTGTGTAAGGGAGAGGAGTTTGTTACCCCCTCTCCCCAGCGGCAGCTTTGTTCAACCAGGGGAGAAGACACCCTGGGTATTTTTTCCCCAAGCCATGGACCTACAACTGGGCACAAGTGGCAGGGGGCCATATGGACAACTACACCCTGTGAGAAAGGCAGGCCGACTATCAGAGCCCCAGACCGACTGGAGGTCTGGAGTCTGGATAGTCTTAATGGAAAAGGGGAGAAATGTGGCGGAAACCGCCTCGCCACGGGACATTGGAGGGTCCTGGCTGCCTGCCTCCTACCTGCTCCTACCTGCTCCTACCCCTCCCCGCCACCCCACCCCCTCCCCCGCCTTCCAAATACACACATTCACTGACAGATACGCATACACTAGCTAACAGACACACACTCACTCACTAACAGACACACACTAACAGACACACACACACTCACTCACAAACACACACACAGACACACACACTGTGGCGGAAACCGCCTCGCCACGGGACATTGGAGGGGACTGGCTGCCTGCCTCCTACCTGCTGACTATGGCCCCTGGAAAATTGGTACGTTTGAACTATATTTGGGCATGTTTTAGTTTATATTGCTGCTGCTGGCCCTTTTAGAATCATCCGTGGACATATTGGGACGTTTGGGAATAATGTCCCTTTAAGACTTTGTAACATATCACAGTAATACTGTCTTAAATATTATGTAGGTATTTATGTGTTCGGTTAAACTGGGGATATGTAGAAATGTGTGTTTTATGTGTTAAATGTATCAGTATGTAATTTTATGTGAATGTGATGTATAGTTTTAGAGTTATGAAAGTTGGGTAGAAAGTATGTTTTAACTGTATGTATAATTGTGTTAAGTGTTAATCTAAGGGGAGGAGATGTGTGGGAGGTAACATCTATGTTATTGGCTATTTTACACCTCCCCTGTGGGCAGGCTTAAGTGTGTAAGATGGAAATAAAAGCCAGGCTGGATGTGCCAGTCCAGAGTTCCTGCTTAACCCTCAAAGTGAAGTGTCGTCTCATTATTGGGGGAGGATTTATTGTATGCTGTTCCAGTTTGACTGCTAGGAGTGTAAACCTATTTGCATGGTTTTTCCTATTTGGCTGTATACAGCATTTATATGCTTGAGAGTATTCATATGCTTCTCCGGTTTGGTGATTGTGGTGTCTGCCAGAGTGCTTGGAGTCCTCAGGAAACGCTAGGAGCATCCTTCAACGGAGGTACCCAGTCGGGGTGCCAGGTGATCCGTTACACACACTAACAGACAAACCACTAACAAACACACACTCACTCACTAACAGACACACACTAACAGACAAACACACACTCACTCACAGACACACACACACACACAGACACACTAACAGACACACACACTAACAGACACACTAAACGACACACTAACAGACAAAGACACACACTTACACTAACATACACTCACACAAACAGACAAGCCACTAACAGACACACACGCACTCTCACACACACAGACACACTAACATACACACACTAACAGACACACACTCACACTAACATACACACACAGACACACACTGACACACACTGACACACACAGACACACACTCACACTAACAGACACACACACACTCACACACACTAACATACACACACTTTTTCTTTTAAAAATTCAACCCGCCCAGCCTCCTTACTTTTGGGAATGCTGGGGGGGGGGGTCTCCTTTTCCCTGAGGATCCAGTGGCTGCTGGTCAGTCGGGCGGGCGGGCGGCGCTGGCGAGGGAGCACTTCCCCTGAGCTCTCTGCTCAGCTCCCTGATGACGTCATATTCCGGCTCCCGGTATCACTCTGCAGGCGGCGCGCAAGGGAGCTGAGCAGAGAGCTCAGGGGAAGTGCTCCCTCGCCAGCGCCGCCCACCCAACCAGCAGCCCGCCCGGATTGTCAGTTAGCCGCAAGGCTAACAAAGTATTTGCCTGGGCATTTGGGGGCGGCTTTTTTTGCCGCCCCCTGGAAAATGCTGCCCAAGGCAAATGCCTTGTTTGCCTCGCGGCTAATACATCTGTAACCTTACCATCAAGACCTTCTGCAATATCACTAATAAAAATATTAAAGAGAATGGTTCCAAGTACAGATCCCTGATGTACCCCACTGGTGACAAGCCCATGCTTCTAATATACTGCATTGACTACAACCCTCTGTTGTCTGTCACTCAGCCACTTCCTTACCTATTCAACAATATTGGAATCCAAACTTAAAGGACCACTATAGTGCCAGGAAAACATACTTGTTTTCCTGGAACTATAGTGCCCTGAGGGTGCCCCCACCCTCAGGGACCCCCTCCCGCCGTGTGCTGGGGAGAGTAAAGGGTTAAAACTTACCTTTATTCCAGCGCCGGGCGGGGAGCTCCTCCTCCTCTCCGCCTCGGATCCTCCCTTTCGGCTGAATGCGCATGCGCGCCAAGAGCTGCGCGCGCATTCAGACGGTCTCATAGGAAAGCTTTTACAATCACGCAAGCGCCTCTAGCGGCTGTCAGTGAGACAACCACTAGAGGATTTGGAGGCTGGATTAACCCTATTTCTCTGAAACTGCTATGTTTATAAAAAAAAGGGTTAATCCTAGAGGGATCTGGCACCCAGACCACTTCATTAAGCTGAAGTGGTCTGGGTGCCTAGAGTGGTCCTTTAAATATTGCAGGTTATTGATAAGCCTTCTATGTGCAACAGTGTCAAACGCCTTATTGAAATCTAGGTTAGCCATGTCTACTGCACTACCCTGATCTATTATTTTAGTTACCAAATCAAAAAAAATCAATAAGATTAGTTTGGCATGATCTCCCTGAAGTAACCCCATGTTGTCTCTGATCTTGAAATCTTCATTCTTGGGATAGCAATTAGCCATGTTTCCAGCCCCCTTCTCCCTTTTCATTAGCCAGGTTTTCAGCCCTCTCCCCCTTTCCCTTGACTTTGTTTCCAGCACCTATCCCACCTCGACCTTTACATTGACCATGTCTCCAGCCCCCTCTCCATTTCCATTGTCCATGTTTTTAGCTCCCACCCTTCTCTCCCTTAGCCAAGTGTCCAGCTGCCTTCCACATTACCAGTAAGCCATGTTTCTAGCCCCCAAGCCCCTCTCTCCCTTTCATTAGTCATATTTCCAGCCTCTTCCACCTTTTTTTTGCATAATTAGTTATATATGTGTGACATTACAGGACACTACGTCACCTAATCTTACGTAACATCTCACTGGGAGTGACCCAAAAAATTTGGAAGAGAAAATCACTAATAAACTACTTACAATTTGTATTATGTCTGACTGTGCATGTATGTATGTATGTATGTATGATGTATAATGAGTATAATGTGTATAATGAGTATAATGTGTATAATGAGTGTGTGTGCAGTAGTGTGTGTATAGTAGTGCCATTGTCTAAGTGTGTGTATAACAGTGTGTGCATACTGGAGTCTGAGTGTGTGTCTGTTATTGTGTGTATACTTTGTCTAAGTGTGTGTATGACGTTGTGTGCATACAGTGTTTGAATACAGCAATGTGTGTAACTTTCATGTATTTTAGAGATAGATATTCTGGTTTAATTTCTCTCAGCACTTTCCCAGAATCTGGTCAGAGAAAAATACCAGCCATCACATGGCCGGTAGTTTTGCAATGCCAGGACCGGACAGACAGCCTCAAATACCAGCTGTGCAGGTATAATATCGGCCAGCTGGCAACCCTACAATGTTCCGCCCCAGTTATATTTCCCTCTGCCTCTTTCATAATCTTCTCCCTTTTGCTTTAGTCCCTTCTTTGTCCTCTCCCATTTTATCTTCCTAGTGTGTGTCCCCATTTACCTTATCCCCACTGCCATTCTCTCTTTATTCTGTCTTCTCCCTGTATCCCCTATCACACAGTCCATCTAGAGATAGTTCTGCTTCAATGAGCTCTAAGCACAGCCTTACAGCTCACACTAGTACACATGCAAGCACAACTAACTATAGATGGACTGTTTCTGCATGGTAGTGAACTCTGTTCACTGGCATCTCTGACAGGACACAAGGTAGGGAGGGACTCTTAACGGGCACAACAGGTAAGCACTTGCAGGCAGGTGCCTACTCAGCCTAATGGGAAGTCATGCCCTGGTTGTGTGACAAACTAGGGTAATAAAGACTGAGCAGAGCTCTGCCCCTACATCCCTCACCAGCGTGAATACCTCCTAACAAAGGTCAGTATATAAATTGAGACTAAATGAATGGGCCCCATAAGAAGTGTTTCTACTGCAGAGGACATTGGCCAAGTATTTCGACTCTGAGGTCAGGGCCAGCCTTAGGGATGTACAAGCTGTGAGGCAGCACAGGGCGCCATGATAAAAGGGGTGACAGGCAACTAAACAGTTTGCAACACCAGGGGCTGCCTTAA
This sequence comes from Pelobates fuscus, assembly GCF_036172605.1. Classification (NCBI taxonomy): domain Eukaryota; kingdom Metazoa; phylum Chordata; class Amphibia; order Anura; family Pelobatidae; genus Pelobates; species Pelobates fuscus. The sequence continues at coordinate 260,365,681 of NC_086321.1, forward strand.
AGGAGCACTATAGTGCCAGGAAATCAAACAAATTTTCCTGGCATTATAGGGTTATAGTGCCCTTAAAACCCCTTCAGCCACCTTAATCCAGCACCGGACTCCCTCAGCGCTGGTGACCTCTCCACCCCTTCCGACGTCAGCTCCAAATGTTTTCCTATGGATGTCCAGCGTGTCCTCAATGCGAAAATCACGGAAGCGACTAGGGAGACAGCTCTCTGAAACTGCTATGTTTACAGCAGCAGGGTTAAAACTAGGGGTGCTTGGCACCCAGACCACTTAGGACTTATGTCCCTAGTGTATTTCATATACTGTAACATTATCCTGTATTAGTTCATTTGGTTTTTGGACCCCCCTAGAGTTGAATATGTGTATTACATCTTGACTCAATTTTGTTTATGGTTGTGCTGGTTTTACTTGTAGCAGGTCTAGGTATCCCGGCTGGATATACCTGCTTAAACCGGCTTCCCTCTGTCAACTATCGACCGCTAAACCTTTCCTGGTTCCCGTTTGATATCAGAGTATCGGCCGCTAAAGTTTATATAGCTATCCCCAAGTACTTTAGCTGAAACTAAATGCTTGAGGGTCAAATAGGAACTCACATATTTTATGCCAAACCTCCCCTCCAGACAATTTGGACGCAAAAGTACAAGTTCCAGGAGACAATTGCATCAACAAATTCACATGGTAAGACTCACAGGACAAGGTATTCATGCTCCAGGGAAATAGTTCAAAAGATTCCCACAATCTGCAGGTGATAAATCAGTACATTCAGATTTTACAGGAACTGATTGACACCAGGGGAGGGATTATAACATTAACCTAATGACAATAAATACCAATAATAGCTGATGCCAGGAAGCCTGGATCTTCCCTGCTGCCAGGAACTCTGTACAAGAAAACACATTCTCCTATAAATGTAACCAGGTGCAAAAAACCATTTCAAAACACAGATTTCCAATATCTTAACAAAGCTCTGCAATCCTGAGAGTCTCTTAACACTTGGGGAAATGCAGTAAAACTAAACCGGGGAAGGGGGAGTAATCCAAATGGGTCCCCAAAACAGAACCCCCTTCTACGCTAGAACCCATATTCAGTGGGAATGTGGCTAATCCGCAGTTCTCTCCAAGTGCCAAGGTAACAGAGACTTCCATTACAGTACTATTGTTATTATTATTATTAATTAGTTTTTTTAGGGGCTTCAACACAGACACTAGATTTACGTTTGACATCTACTCATAAGCACCTTCATCACTGGGATTGGGAGAGGCCTGCTTGCCAGCCTCTCGCCCTGTGACTATGGCCCCTGGGATATATTGCCCTTTAAAAACACTATTTGGGCATATTGGATTTTAAAGGCACTGTTTCTGCCCCTTGGACTCTTAACTGTAACAGATTCAAATATGTGGTGGCAGCCATCTCAAATTGTCCAGCAGTGTTTTGCTGTCGAGTGTATGTAACTGTTTTGGGCATGGGACCATGTGCACGGTGGGGCAAAAATAAGACTTCCAGGAAATTCCTTTTGTGGGGATATGTTGTATTTTGGGGTACTTTTTGGGGTTTGTAAAAACAATTTTTTTTTTTCTGCTTAGAGTTAATTAAGTTAGTCCATTCTCTAAGCTAATTGTATCACAGGCAGAGGGGAGGGCTTGTGTGCTGTATGTGGGAGTGTCGGACATTCCTCAGGCCTAGGGGGTGTGCCTCTGGCCTGAGGAATTGTATAAATTGTGAGTGCTGGCTTGCATTAAAGAGACTTGTTCTACCCTTGATGAAGTTTCGGCTCATGTTTGGGGGATTGGAGAACTACCTACACTCTGGGGATTGCTATAATCACTATACTCCCCAGAGTAAGCTCTCTTGATTTAGGAGAGGTCTGCCTACTGGGCCCAGAGTAGGAGGAAGACGGCGAGACCCCAACCAAGCTGCGGCGGTTTGTGGGATCTGCGGTGGTTATGGTGTCTATTGGAGTGCTTGGAGCCCTCGGGAAGCACTTGGAGCATCCGTCCACGAAAGGTAACCAGTCTGGGCGCCAGGTGTTCCGTTACAGACCCATGGACAAGAATGCGTATTTGCATGACGCATCATTTCACCCACCCAGATTTAAAGAGGGGTTACCAGTTGCGACTTAGTAGAATTATCTCAGATAATGAGATCTTGGAGAAATGGGTGGATGAGATGATGGGTGATTTCAGAGATAGGGGCTACCTTCAGGAAGTACTACATTGCGCCAAGGAAAGAGTATTGTCCCTTTCCACACAGGAAGTTAATGTGGTTAAAAAAGAAACCCCAATCGAAACGCATTCCTTTTGTTCATACGTTCTCTACAAAATTTGTTCATACGTTCTCTACAAAATCTAAACAGTTTGCTTATACTTTTGCCCTCCCTTTTTGCCAGTTTGCTTATATTGTCAGAAAGCACTGGCATATACTGAGGAATGACACAGAGTTGAAATAGTATTTGAGGAAATCCCCATTATGGCCTTAAGGAAATCGAGAAGTCTCAGAAATGCCAAGGTTAATGTTGAGGGAAATAGAAGTGGACAGTGGTTGGCACCACCCAATGGTATGTACAAGTGTGGCAGATGTGCCAACTGCAATAATGTCATTAAATCGATTTCATTTTCTCACCCTAGTTTGGGCCACAAGATTGATTTGAAATCATATATAAATTGCCAGTTGGAAATTTGTGGTTTACCTCATTAAATGTCCTTGTGGAAAGGGATATGTGGGCCAGACGAGACATCTGACTATGCGCATTGGAGAGCACAAAAGTGCCATTAGGCATAAACTTGTCACCTCTTCTGTGGCAAGACACTTTAATGACAAGGGTCATCAAGTGTCGCAATTACAATTTTTAGGAAGTGAACAGATTAGAACCCCACTCAGGGGAGGTGACAGATGTAAAATGTTTGGACGTAAAGAGATGTTCTGGATATAAAAATTAGGGATCCTATATCCCAATGGTATGAATGAGGACAGAGAATACAGATTTTTTAGTTTTGATGCTTCAAAGATGTGGAACTTATATATGAGTGAAGAGAGTCTTATATGGAATTACTATCTTGGATTACAGCCCATATGAAAAGTCTGGATGAGATTTCCAATATACTATGAATACTCTGCATACTTCTCATTTTTTTTTTTTTTTTTTTTTATCTTTATTTTTTATGTGCTTGGCAGAACGAAAAGTGCATATTACACATTGGGTAGTCTGTTGTGAAGTAACATTTAATTGTGTAGAATTTCAAGTGTACAGAAAAAACTGCATATTTTTTGTTTAAGAAAGAAAGGTAGATGACAAGTAGAGCACAGTGCATATTGATAAGCACAGTAGGATAGAAAGTATGCTAGCTTTATACACTGGGAATAATCTGTATAGAGTAGACAGCTCCTAGCTGTATAGGCAGACAATCAGTTTAGCTTCAAATAAAGACCCACGGAGGCCCCCAGACAGCCTATAAATTAGAGCCCTACAAGATTCAAGAGACAATAGGTGAAAATAAGCACAATAGCTGCTTCATTTGCACAATGCCTTGCCAGGTTATATGGCTAAAAAAGGGTAGTCCCAGACCCGGCCTTGGACTCAACCTTTGCCTTCTCGGGGCTGTGTACAGACAATCCATGGAAGTCAAAGTATGAGGCTCAGCAGCCCACTTGAGTGTTGATGCTGGGTTGCTTTGTGGCAGTCGGGTATGACCCGTGCGAGTAGCAGGAATCCCCTTGATGGTCCCCAAGTTCAGCATGTTGCGTCATGTGCCGCAGGGCTCACAATGGTCCTCTACCCATATCTTCGAGCCCGGTCACGGCGGGAGCCTCCCTCCTCTCTTTAAGCGTTTCCGCAAACTCACTGCGCTTTTGTAGTTCTTCGGAGCAGCAGGTCCCAGACACGTCTCCAGCTTCGCCACTGAGGGTTTGAGTATGTCATTTGGGTGGTGCTGGACATAGTGGAGTGAAGGAGCATGCAGCACCCTTGTGTGAGTGCCAGTTGCTTGTTTAGTGGGGAGGCCCCGTATCTGCAGCTTAGCCAGGGAGCCTCCAGAGAGTAGACTGGGATAACCCCCACTGGTCCAAAGGGGGGAGGGGGAATGGGGCCGCAATCAGCAGCACAGGCCTAGGGCAGAGATCAATCACTTCCCCACTCTCCCAGATTCACTAAACGCCAAGCCAGCTCAAGTTCCTCGGTAGCGTGGATACCGGGCAGCATCAATACACATGTTCTGATAACACCCTAATTGGTTCAAAAGCACTATGGGAGTATCCAGTGTGGTTGAAAAAGCACATATTGAAAGCAGAAAACACCATGCCAGATGAACATATAGATTTTATCATACAAGGCATACAAATCATTTTAAATAATTATTTTTGGTTTTTAGATTATTTTTATATCCAAAAACAAGGCACGGCTATGGGGACCAGATTTGCCCAGAGCTATGCCAACCTTTTTATGGCCGATTGGGAAAACAACTCCATTTGGGGTGACCATATCTGGCAGGGAAATCTGGTCACCTATTTCCGTTACATAGACAACCTCTTTTTTTATTTGGAAGGTTTTAGAAGATTCCCTCAAATCCTTTTTAAACCATCTTAACACAAACAACACAAATATCACTTTAACCTCAGAATTGAGTAGCAGTTGTATACATTTTTTAGATCTACAATTTTTTATTCACAATGGAACTGTCAGCACCAAAACGTTTTTTTTAAAAAAGGTCTGTACAAACACAATTATAGATCAAATTAAGTTGCCACCACAAACCATGGTTGGCAATTTTTGCTTTTACGTAGAAACTGCTCCCGTAACGAAGACTTTATAGAACAAGTCCAGGGAGGGAGTGAGGTTAGGGGAAGAAGAAAGATGATAGATCTCCTCCCTGATTGTAGAGATCTTGTCAGTGAAGTGAGTTGCAAAGTCTGAGGCGGTCAAGTTAGTAGGTGGAGGAGGAACAGCAGGGCGAAAAAGAGAGTTAAATGTGTGAAATAGTCGTTTGGGTTCGCAGGAGAGTGTGGTTATGAGGGTATTGAAGAAATTAACGTTTTGCAGAGGAAAGAGCCAAGCTGTATGAGCTCAGCATACATTTATAGTGGAGAAAGTCAGATGCACAGTGAGACTTTCTCCAACAGCGTTCAGTAGTTCGGGAGCATTTTTGGAGGTATTGAGTCGTCTTGGTGTGCCAAGGTTGTTGTTGAGGGCTCTTGCTGTGTTTAAAGGTAGGTGCCATGATGTCTAGTTGAGAGGAGAGGGTGGAATTGTAGAAGGGGCTTGCAGAGCTAGGACAGGTGAGGTTTGAGATAGGTAAAAGAAGAGATTGGAGATTAGTGGAGAAATTCTCTAGGTCAAGACATTGGAGGTTTCTGTGAGATTGATGTTCAGGCGGTGGTGTCAATTGGGTCTTAGGTATGCTGATGTCAAAAGTCAACAGATGGTGGTCAGATAGAGGAAAATTAATATTGGAGAGATTAGAAGTGGTACAGAGATTAGTGAAGGTGAGCTCAAGAGTGTTTCCTGCTGTATGGGTTGCTAAATTGGACCATAGCGTAAGGCCAAAGGAGGAGGTTACAGATAGGAGACGAGAGGCATCAGTGCAGTTGGGGTTGTTAATTGGAATATTGAAATCCCCAAATATAAGGGAAGGAGTGCTAGATGAGAGGAAGTGGGGAAGCCATGAAGAAAAGTACTCAATGAATAGTCTAGGATGACCGGGGGGGGTGGGGGGGTGGGGTTGATGATAGCAATTCTTAATGAGTGGGTTTAAATAGGCGGACAGTGTGAACTTCAAAAGAAGAAAAGGATAGTTTACAGTTGAGTCTGGGAGTGTGAGAGAATTGTAGCCCACCAAAACATAAAGAGGCAGGAGTAGTGCTATCAGAGGGGGACAGCCAGGTCTCTGTAAGTGCAAGTAGTGTGAGTGAGTTATAGATAAAAAAGTTATGTATGGCTGTTGATTTTAAATTACTGCAAACAGAGCGAGCGTTCCAGAGTGCACACTGAATGTTGGTAAGTGAGGGTGAAGGGCAGGGTATTGTGATGAGGTTTGTGGGGTTTCTGGTTTTCTTAGTGTGTGTAGAGAAGGTGAAGGGCCCTGGATTGGGAGAGACATCACCAGCTGCTAGAAGAAAAAGGAGAGAAACTGACAGGAGGTGTGAATGGGTTTTGTATGCATGGGGTCTAGGATGAGATCGATTGTGGGTAGGAGTGAGAGAGTAGAAAAATGAGTGCAAGGCATAAGATGAGAGAAATTGGGGTGTAGCAGAGAGGGGCATATGTAAATATGGATGGGGGATGAGTGAAGTGGGTGTAAGGAGAGATTTTTATACTGAGGGAGAAGGAGGAACTAAAGAAGAGGAGAAGACAGATCATTGCTAAACTGGGAAAAAGTAAAGAGCAGGTGAAGGTAATGTAATTATTAAGTTTTATGGGTTAAGAAAGTGCAGGGGTGTACTAATAAGAGGCAGTGTACACCTGTTATTTTTACTATTCTAAAATGTGGGTGTGACAGACAATCTATAACTGTAATAATGAGCATAGGGTGGCAGTGGTGTATCCTGGTTCTATGCTGCCCTAGGCAGGACAAAACTCAGACACCCCCAACCCGCCACCGACCCCCCCTCCCCGCCACCCCACGCCTTCCCCGCCTTCCAAATACACACATTCACTGACAGATACGCATACACTAGCTAGCAGACACACACTCACTCACTAACAGACACACACTAACAGACACACACACACTCACTCACAGACACACACACAGACACACACACTAACAGACAAACCACTAACAGACACACACTCACTCACTAGCAGACACACACTAACAGACAAACACACACTCACTCACTCACAGAAACACACACACAGACACACTAACAGACACACACACTAACAGACACACTAAACGACACACTAACAGACACAGACACACACTCACACTAACATACACTCACACTAACAGACAAACCACTAACAGACACACACTCACTCACTCACTCACTCACTCACACACACAGACACACTAACAGACACACACTTTCAGACATACAGACACACACACACACTAACCTACACACACAGACACACACTGACACACACTGACACACACAGACACACACTCACACTAACAGACACACACACACTCACACACACTAACATACACACACTTTTTCTTTTAAAAATGTCCCCCCCCCAGCCTCCTTACCTTTGGGAATGCGGGGGGGGGTCTCCTTTTCCCTGAGGATCCAGTGGCTGCTGGTCAGTCGGTCGGGCGGGCGGCGCTGGCGAGGGAGCACTTCCCCTGAGCTCTCTGCTCAGCTCCCTCATATTCCGGCTCCCGGTATCACTCTGCAGGTGGCAAAGAGCTCAGGGGAAGTGCTCCCTCGCCAGCGCCGCCCGCCCGACCAGCAGCTCGCCTGGATTGTCAGTTAGCCGCAAGGCTAACAAGGTATTTGCCTGGGCATTTAGGGGTGGCATTTTTTGCCGTCCCCTGGAAAATGCCGCCCACGGCAAATGCCTTGTTTGCCTCGTGGCTAATACGTCCGTGTGGGGTGGGGTGGTATCAGACTTTCTTACAGCAGTACTAGTAAAACACAGTAAAAATGGAGGAATATTGATAAAAAGTGCTCAAATCACCAAGTGTGAATCACTCCAAATCACACAGAAAGTGTATAAAACAATATTGTAAATAGTATAGTGAGAGCAAGTATTAATACACCAAAATATAAAGAATATATTAAACAGGCAATATTACCATCTGTCTTGGATGTCCTAAAAATATAAAATAAAGGACATAGTATAGCCTGTATAAAATATATGAAATAAAATCAATATAAAATTGTCCACTCACGCCTTATAATAATTTCCTGGAGACCGCAATGCTGGAAAAGCAGGTTAAGTTGATCTCTGTCAGAATCCCCTTGTGTCAATTGATAAAAATCAAGTCAGGAAGTACAGGAACAAACTTTATTTGCATAGCATAGCATATAGTGGAATCTCCCAAGACTATTGCACTAACGCGTTTCGACCGTTATGGTCTTTATCAAAGTGCTATAGTATAAAACAAATTTAGCGTTTAAATACATTTACAAACATTAAAATTATAATTCCTTCTCCGGTTTACTTCCGGTTTCCGGCAGTTACTCCTCGTCGTTTCATTTCCGGCTTCCGGTCACGTTGCGTGTCACAGGGCATTTCTGGGTCAGCGGTCATATTCCTTTTGCGTTCCAGCGAAACTCCGGTTCCGGTCAGCATCAATAAGTTTTTTTCAAATGTCTTTTGTACCAAGTCCATAATATAAATAAACAATGTAAAGAACATCCGTTTTACGCATATTTATCCATTCTTTATACTGTTATTCAGAACTTTGGTAAGAGAACTTATTGGAATAAAATATTTTTTCTCATTTTAACACAATAAAAAATATTAAAAAAGAGTTTCATATATATAGGAATATGTCATATATCTCAGAATATATAAAAAACGAAATATATAAAAAAAAAAACAATTTTGTGAGTTAAGGGCAGTATAAAACCAAATAAAATATGAATAAAACCAGAATACAGAAAGGGAAAAAAATAGGAAAAAGGGAGAGAATATGTAAATGGTTAAAATGGACCCATATAAAATACATATTGTAAAAAATTACATATTATAAAAAAGAGGTGGTTTCGAAATCAACATTTAGACTTTCAGGAGTCAGGGTATTGAGGTTAAACATCCACCTCATTTCTGCTTTACTTAAAATGTTATCTTTGCATCCCCCTCTCCAGTGCACTTTTATTTTTTCTATGCCTATAAATTGAAGGCCTTCTGGATTTCCATTATGGTACTCTAAAAAATTTTGGAGACACTGTGGTTGATACATTTTTTCTTTATGTTATTAATATGTTCCCCTATTCTAACGTTCAATTTTCTTATTGTTTTGCCCACATATTGATAGCCACATGGGAGATATATTAAATTATTTGTGTTGCAAGTAATTAATGAGTGTATTTTATATTCTTCTTCTGGATTTTTATTCGAAGATAAAGTTTTTTTGTTTTTACTTGTAGTTCTTTTTAATCTAAACCCAGTGCAATCTCCACAATAATAAAAACCTACTTGTCCTCCTAAAAAATTGTTAGTTTCCTTTTTTTCTTTATCTAAAAAACTATTTGTTAAAATTTGCCTAAAATTTCTTGCTCCTCTAAAAATAAATTGGGGTTTGTCTCCTAAATAGGGTAAAAGGTCCTTGTCCTCTTTTAGCACATGCCAATTATTTTTAAAAACATTGCATAAGGGTCTATTATTAGTACTGAAATTAAGAATAAGAGGGATCTGTTCTTCCTTTTTTCTTTCTTTATATTTATATTCCAACAGTAAATCCCTATCTTTTCTGCCTATTGCATCTCTGGCATTTTTAATCGAAATAGGATCATAGCCTTTATCTATGAATTGTTGCACAAGGTTATGTGATTGGTCTTGATAGTCGTTAAGGTCTGTACAGTTCCTCCTTAATCGGAGGAACTGACCCTTTGGTACATTATTGAGCCAAGGTTTAAAATGGCAGCTTTGCAGATCTATAAAACTATTAACATCCACCTTCTTAAAATGGGTTTTACTCTTAATTTGGTCTTGTTGTATAAAATATCCAAATCTAAAAAGGTGATGTTTTGATTACTAATATTGGAGGTGAGTTTAATATTCCAATCATTGGAATTTAAAAACTTTAAAAACTTATCCAGGGAATCTCTGTCCCCCCTCCATATAATAAAAATGTCGTCAATATACCGCTTATAAAGGACCAGGTTTGCCCCCAAATCCACGCTGGGGAGGACAAATGTCTCTTCCCAGTGGGACATAAATAAATTAGCATAACTGGGGGCAAACCTGGTCCCCATAGCGGTTCCTTGAGTCTGCAAATAAAATTGTTCTTCGTACCAAAAGAAGTTGTTTCTTAATATAATTTCAATTCCTTTTAGGATAAAATCAACCTGTGCTTCATTAAAATCTCCCAATTTTTTTAAAAAAATGCCTTGCAGCCTTACAGCCCCTCTCATGGGCTATATTAGTGTATAAGCTGCTCACATCACAGGTTGCCATAATGTATTCTTTTTCCCATTTAAAATCTTTTAAAATTTTTAGCAAAGTCATTGTGTCCTTCAAATAAGTTGGGCATTTTTTAACAAGGTCTTGTAAAAATCGGTCGATATACTGGGATAAATTAGATAAAAGTGATCCTATGCCTGATATTATTGGCCTGCCGGGTGGATTAAAAATGTCTTTGTGTATTTTCGGCAATACATAGATCACTGGGATTCTTGGGTATTCTATTTTTAAAAACTTATATTCTTTTTTATTTAAAATCCCTGTTTCTAATCCTTCCTTGATAAAATTCTCATATTCATCCTTTATCCTAGTTAGTGGGTTCATGTCTAATCTCTGATAGGTGGAGTTGTCATTTAATTGGTTATGGATTTATTTTAGGTATCTATCTTTCTGCCAGATCACAACTCCACCCCCCTTATCAGCCGGTTTTATTATCACTGACTTGTCTTCTTTTAGATCTTTTAATGCTACTTTTTCTTTTTTAGATAGGTTTCTTTGGTATTTATTTAAAGGTTTTAGTTTTTTCAGATCTTTTAAACATAATTTTTCAAAAACCCTCATCGCTTCAGATTTTTTATTTACTGGATAAAAGGAGGATTTTTGTTTTAAATCCGTATGTTTATAACAGTTATTATCTATTTCTTCTTCTTTTGGTATAAAATCCTTAAAAACATTTTTTAAACATAATTTACGTAAAAATCTGTTTAGGTCCAAATAGCTATCAAATTTGTTGGCCTCGCAGCTTGGTGCAAATTTAAAACCCTTTCTCAGGACGGACATATGTGTGTCCGTCAGGATTTTATCTGATAGGTTAAAAATAGGAATGGGTTTCTCATCTATTTCCTCTTTATTCTCTATCCTCTTTTTCTCTTTCCCTCTTCCTCTATTTCCCCCTCTTCTATTTCCCTTGTTCTTTTTAATGGAGTATTCAATTTTCTCTTGTTCAGATATGCTGGTCCTAAAAAAAGATCTTGGCTCTCCTCTCTGAGTTCTCTTAGCTTTTCAAATCTGTTAGAAGTGATAGTCTTTTGTGGAGTGGCTCTTCTAAAGGAACTACTAGTGTGTGATGGAGGATTTAAGGGTTCCCTTTTATTAAAATGGTTTCTCCTTCTAGGGGTAACTTTTATCCATTGATTTTCCCTTTTAGATGGGATCCTATCTCTGAAGTATTCCCTTCTATTTTTCTCCTGTCTTACTTTTGTTTGACGGTAATATGGGATATTTCTATTTTCTTCTTTTCTTTCTATGTTTTCTTTATGATAATTCCCTTTTACTTTATTGTTATCCCTAGTTCTTTCTGATGTTGAGAAGTTCCTAATTTTTCCTTGGGCATAATCTTCCATATCTCGTTTAAACTTCCTTCTCTTGGTTTCAATGATCTTTTTTTCTAATTTAATGATCTTTTCAATCATCCTTTTGTTAATATTCTCAAACTCCTCCATTAAGATAAAGGGTTCTAATTTAATTTGAATGTCTTTAATTTTTTCTTCTAATTGATGCAGAGGCTGACCCCTCTGTTCAATTATTATTCCCATCATGTGGAATGAAAAGGATTCTAAAGAATTATCCCAAATTTTCATAAAGACATCATGGTCTTGGTCAAAAGTGGGGAGTTTCTGGAATCTCAGACCTCGTGGGGTGATTTTTTGAGTGATATATCTCTCTAATGTGAACACCTCCCACTTGATTTTCATTTCTCTAATTAACAATTTTTCTAATTGTTCACATATAATGTCTAGATCATCACTGACACATACATCATTTTTCTGATCAACTATTTTATCTTCAAATCTTTTATCCATATCCTTTTGCCATACTTTTCTCATATTAAAAATAGACATGGTGTAAATAATGGTTTTAACAATATCTCCCTTTTTAAGAGTGAAAATAAACAGTACTAGTAAAACACAGTAAAATTGGAGGAATATTGATAAAAAAGTGCTCAAATCACCAAGTGTGAATCACTCCAAATCACACAGAAAGTGTATAAAACAATATTGTAAATAGTATAGTGAGAGCAAGTATTAATACACCAAAATATAAAGAATATATTAAACAGGCAATATTACCATCTGTCTTGGATGTCCTAAAAATATAAAATAAAGGACATAGTATAGCCTGTATAAAATATATGAAATAAAATCAATATAAAATTGTCCACTCACGTGGTGCTGAGCCTTAAGTAGCGGCTCAGACTATAAGCGCCTTATAATAATTTCCTGGAGACCGCAATGCTGGAAAAGCAGGTTAAGTTGATCTCTGTCAGAATCCCCTTGTGTCAATTGATAAAAATCAAGTCAGGAAGTACAGGAACAAACTTTATTTGCATAGCATAGCATATAGTGGAATCTCCCAAGACTATTGCACTAACGCGTTTCGACCGTTATGGTCTTTATCAAAGTGCTATAGTATAAAACAAATTTAGCGTTTAAATACATTTACAAACATTAAAATTATAATTCCTTCTCCGGTTTACTTCCGGTTTCCGGCTGTTACTCCTCGTCGTTTCATTTCCGGCTTCCGGTCACGTTGCGTGTCACAGGGCATTTCTGGGTCAGCGGTCATATTCCTTTTGCGTTCCAGCGAAACTCCGGTTCCGGTCAGCATCAATAAGTTTTTTTCAAATGTCTTTTGTACCAAGTCCATAATATAAATAAACAATGTAAAGAACATCCGTTTTACGCATATTTATCCATTCTTTATACTGTTATTCAGAACTTTGGTAAGAGAACTTATTGGAATAAAATATTTTTTCTCATTTTAACACAATAAAAAATATTAAAAAAGAGTTTCATATATATAGGAATATGTCATATATCTCAGAATATATAAAAAACGAAATATATAAAAAAAAAAAACAATTTTGTGAGTTAAGGGCAGTATTAAACCAAATAAAATATGAATAAAACCAGAATACAGAAAGGGAAAAAAATAGGAAAAAGGGAGAGAATATGTAAATGGTTAAAATGGACCCATATAAAATACATATTGTAAAAAATTACATATTATAAAAAAGAGGTGGTTTCGAAATCAACATTTAGACTTTCAGGAGTCAGGGTATTGAGGTTAAACATACACCTCATTTCTGCTTTACTTAAAATGTTATCTTTGCATCCCCCTCTCCAGTGCACTTTTATTTTTTCTATGCCTATAAATTGAAGGCCTTCTGGATTTCCATTATGGTACTCTAAAAAATTTTGGAGACACTGTGGTTGATACATTTTTTCTTTATGTTATTAATATGTTCCCCTATTCTAACGTTCAATTTTCTTATTGTTTTGCCCACATATTGATAGCCACATGGGAGATATATTAAATTATTTGTGTTGCAAGTAATTAATGAGTGTATTTTATATTCTTCTTCTGGATTTTTATTCGAAGATAAAGTTTTTTTGTTTTTACTTGTAGTTCTTTTTAATCTAAACCCAGTGCAATCTCCACAATAATAAAAACCTACTTGTCCTCCTAAAAAATTGTTAGTTTCCTTTTTTTCTTTATCTAAAAAACTATTTGTTAAAATTTGCCTAAAATTTCTTGCTCCTCTAAAAATAAATTGGGGTTTGTCTCCTAAATAGGGTAAAAGGTCCTTGTCCTCTTTTAGCACATGCCAATTATTTTTAAAAACATTGCATAAGGGTCTATTATTAGTACTGAAATTAAGAATAAGAGGGATCTGTTCTTCCTTTTTTCTTTCTTTATATTTATATTCCAACAGTAAATCCCTATCTTTTCTGCCTATTGCATCTCTGGCATTTTTAATCGAAATAGGATCATAGCCTTTATCTATGAATTGTTGCATAAGGTTATGTGATTGGTCTTGATAGTCGTTAAGGTCTGTACAGTTCCTCCTTAATCGGAGGAACTGACCCTTTGGTACATTATTGAGCCAAGGTTTAAAATGGCAGCTTTGCAGATCTATAAAACTATTAACATCCACCTTCTTAAAATGGGTTTTACTCTTAATTTGGTCTTGTTGTATAAAATATCCAAATCTAAAAAGGTGATGTTTTGATTACTAATATTGGAGGTGAGTTTAATATTCCAATCATTGGAATTTAAAAACTTTAAAAACTTATCCAGGGAATCTCTGTCCCCCCTCCATATAATAAAAATGTCGTCAATATACCGCTTATAAAGGACCAGGTTTGCCCCCAAATCCACGCTGGGGAGGACAAATGTCTCTTCCCAGTGGGACATAAATAAATTAGCATAACTGGGGGCAAACCTGGTCCCCATAGCGGTTCCTTGAGTCTGCAAATAAAATTGTTCTTCGTACCAAAAGAAGTTGTTTCTTAATATAATTTCAATTCCTTTTAGGATAAAATCAACCTGTGCTTCATTAAAATCTCCCAATTTTTTTAAAAAAATGCCTTGCAGCCTTACAGCCCCTCTCATGGGCTATATTAGTGTATAAGCTGCTCACATCACAGGTTGCCATAATGTATTCTTTTTCCCATTTAAAATCTTTTAAAATTTTTAGCAAAGTCATTGTGTCCTTCAAATAAGTTGGGCATTTTTTAACAAGGTCTTGTAAAAATCGGTCGATATACTGGGATAAATTAGATAAAAGTGATCCTATGCCTGATATTATTGGCCTGCCGGGTGGATTAAAAATGTCTTTGTGTATTTTCGGCAATACATAGATCACTGGGATTCTTGGGTATTCTATTTTTAAAAACTTATATTCTTTTTTATTTAAAATCCCTGTTTCTAATCCTTCCTTGATAAAATTCTCATATTCATCCTTTATCCTAGTTAGTGGGTTCATGTCTAATCTCTGATAGGTGGAGTTGTCATTTAATTGGTTATGGATTTATTTTAGGTATCTATCTTTCTGCCAGATCACAACTCCACCCCCCTTATCAGCCGGTTTTATTATCACTGACTTGTCTTCTTTTAGATCTTTTAATGCTACTTTTTCTTTTTTAGATAGGTTTCTTTGGTATTTATTTAAAGGTTTTAGTTTTTTCAGATCTTTTAAACATAATTTTTCAAAAACCCTCATCGCTTCAGATTTTTTATTTACTGGATAAAAGGAGGATTTTTGTTTTAAATCCGTATGTTTATAACAGTTATTATCTATTTCTTCTTCTTTTGGTATAAAATCCTTAAAAACATTTTTTAAACATAATTTACGTAAAAATCTGTTTAGGTCCAAATAGCTATCAAATTTGTTGGCCTCGCAGCTTGGTGCAAATTTAAAACCCTTTCTCAGGACGGACATATGTGTGTCCGTCAGGATTTTATCTGATAGGTTAAAAATAGGAATGGGTTTCTCATCTATTTCCTCTTTATTCTCTATCCTCTTTTTCTCTTTCCCTCTTCCTCTATTTCCCCCTCTTCTATTTCCCTTGTTCTTTTTAATGGAGTATTCAATTTTCTCTTGTTCAGATATGCTGGTCCTAAAAAAAGATCTTGGCTCTCCTCTCTGAGTTCTCTTAGCTTTTCAAATCTGTTAGAAGTGATAGTCTTTTGTGGAGTGGCTCTTCTAAAGGAACTACTAGTGTGTGATGGAGGATTTAAGGGTTCCCTTTTATTAAAATGGTTTCTCCTTCTAGGGGTAACTTTTATCCATTGATTTTCCCTTTTAGATGGGATCCTATCTCTGAAGTATTCCCTTCTATTTTTCTCCTGTCTTACTTTTGTTTGACGGTAATATGGGATATTTCTATTTTCTTCTTTTCTTTCTATGTTTTCTTTATGATAATTCCCTTTTACTTTATTGTTATCCCTAGTTCTTTCTGATGTTGAGAAGTTCCTAATTTTTCCTTGGGCATAATCTTCCATATCTCGTTTAAACTTCCTTCTCTTGGTTTCAATGATCTTTTTTTCTAATTTAATGATCTTTTCAATCATCCTTTTGTTAATATTCTCAAACTCCTCCATTAAGATAAAGGGTTCTAATTTAATTTGAATGTCTTTAATTTTTTCTTCTAATTGATGCAGAGGCTGACCCCTCTGTTCAATTATTATTCCCATCATGTGGAATGAAAAGGATTCTAAAGAATTATCCCAAATTTTCATAAAGACATCATGGTCTTGGTCAAAAGTGGGGAGTTTCTGGAATCTCAGACCTCGTGGGGTGATTTTTTGAGTGATATATCTCTCTAATGTGAACACCTCCCACTTGATTTTCATTTCTCTAATTAACAATTTTTCTAATTGTTCACATATAATGTCTAGATCATCACTGACACATACATCATTTTTCTGATCAACTATTTTATCTTCAAATCTTTTATCCATATCCTTTTGCCATACTTTTCTCATATTAAAAATAGACATGGTGTAAATAATGGTTTTAACAATATCTCCCTTTTTAAGAGTGAAAATAAACAGTACTAGTAAAACACAGTAAAATTGGAGGAATATTGATAAAAAAGTGCTCAAATCACCAAGTGTGAATCACTCCAAATCACACAGAAAGTGTATAAAACAATATTGTAAATAGTATAGTGAGAGCAAGTATTAATACACCAAAATATAAAGAATATATTAAACAGGCAATATTACCATCTGTCTTGGATGTCCTAAAAATATAAAATAAAGGACATAGTATAGCCTGTATAAAATATATGAAATAAAATCAATATAAAATTGTCCACTCACGTGGTGCTGAGCCTTAAGTAGCGGCTCAGACTATAAGCGCCTTATAATAATTTCCTGGAGACCGCAATGCTGGAAAAGCAGGTTAAGTTGATCTCTGTCAGAATCCCCTTGTGTCAATTGATAAAAATCAAGTCAGGAAGTACAGGAACAAACTTTATTTGCATAGCATAGCATATAGTGGAATCTCCCAAGACTATTGCACTAACGCGTTTCGACCGTTATGGTCTTTATCAAAGTGCTATAGTATAAAACAAATTTAGCGTTTAAATACATTTACAAACATTAAAATTATAATTCCTTCTCCGGTTTACTTCCGGTTTCCGGCTGTTACTCCTCGTCGTTTCATTTCCGGCTTCCGGTCACGTTGCGTGTCACAGGGCATTTCTGGGTCAGCGGTCATATTCCTTTTGCGTTCCAGCGAAACTCCGGTTCCGGTCAGCATCAATAAGTTTTTTTCAAATGTCTTTTGTACCAAGTCCATAATATAAATAAACAATGTAAAGAACATCCGTTTTACGCATATTTATCCATTCTTTATACTGTTATTCAGAACTTTGGTAAGAGAACTTATTGGAATAAAATATTTTTTCTCATTTTAACACAATAAAAAATATTAAAAAAGAGTTTCATATATATAGGAATATGTCATATATCTCAGAATATATAAAAAACGAAATATATAAAAAAAAAAACAATTTTGTGAGTTAAGGGCAGTATTAAACCAAATAAAATATGAATAAAACCAGAATACAGAAAGGGAAAAAAATAGGAAAAAGGGAGAGAATATGTAAATGGTTAAAATGGACCCATATAAAATACATATTGTAAAAAATTACATATTATAAAAAAGAGGTGGTTTCGAAATCAACATTTAGACTTTCAGGAGTCAGGGTATTGAGGTTAAACATACACCTCATTTCTGCTTTACTTAAAATGTTATCTTTGCATCCCCCTCTCCAGTGCACTTTTATTTTTTCTATGCCTATAAATTGAAGGCCTTCTGGATTTCCATTATGGTACTCTAAAAAATTTTGGAGACACTGTGGTTGATACATTTTTTCTTTATGTTATTAATATGTTCCCCTATTCTAACGTTCAATTTTCTTATTGTTTTGCCCACATATTGATAGCCACATGGGCAAGTTAGGAGATATATTAAATTATTTGTGTTGCAAGTAATTAATGAGTGTATTTTATATTCTTCTTCTGGATTTTTATTCGAAGATAAAGTTTTTTTGTTTTTACTTGTAGTTCTTTTTAATCTAAACCCAGTGCAATCTCCACAATAATAAAAACCTACTTGTCCTCCTAAAAAATTGTTAGTTTCCTTTTTTTCTTTATCTAAAAAACTATTTGTTAAAATTTGCCTAAAATTTCTTGCTCCTCTAAAAATAAATTGGGGTTTGTCTCCTAAATAGGGTAAAAGGTCCTTGTCCTCTTTTAGCACATGCCAATTATTTTTAAAAACATTGCATAAGGGTCTATTATTAGTACTGAAATTAAGAATAAGAGGGATCTGTTCTTCCTTTTTTCTTTCTTTATATTTATATTCCAACAGTAAATCCCTATCTTTTCTGCCTATTGCATCTCTGGCATTTTTAATCGAAATAGGATCATAGCCTTTATCTATGAATTGTTGCATAAGGTTATGTGATTGGTCTTGATAGTCGTTAAGGTCTGTACAGTTCCTCCTTAATCGGAGGAACTGACCCTTTGGTACATTATTGAGCCAAGGTTTAAAATGGCAGCTTTGCAGATCTATAAAACTATTAACATCCACCTTCTTAAAATGGGTTTTACTCTTAATTTGGTCTTGTTGTATAAAATATCCAAATCTAAAAAGGTGATGTTTTGATTACTAATATTGGAGGTGAGTTTAATATTCCAATCATTGGAATTTAAAAACTTTAAAAACTTATCCAGGGAATCTCTGTCCCCCCTCCATATAATAAAAATGTCGTCAATATACCGCTTATAAAGGACCAGGTTTGCCCCCAAATCCACGCTGGGGAGGACAAATGTCTCTTCCCAGTGGGACATAAATAAATTAGCATAACTGGGGGCAAACCTGGTCCCCATAGCGGTTCCTTGAGTCTGCAAATAAAATTGTTCTTCGTACCAAAAGAAGTTGTTTCTTAATATAATTTCAATTCCTTTTAGGATAAAATCAACCTGTGCTTCATTAAAATCTCCCAATTTTTTTTAAAAAATGCCTTGCAGCCTTACAGCCCCTCTCATGGGCTATATTAGTGTATAAGCTGCTCACATCACAGGTTGCCATAATGTATTCTTTTTCCCATTTAAAATCTTTTAAAATTTTTAGCAAAGTCATTGTGTCCTTCAAATAAGTTGGGCATTTTTTAACAAGGTCTTGTAAAAATCGGTCGATATACTGGGATAAATTAGATAAAAGTGATCCTATGCCTGATATTATTGGCCTGCCGGGTGGATTAAAAATTTCTTTGTGTATTTTCGGCAATACATAGATCACTGGGATTCTTGGGTATTCTATTTTTAAAAACTTATATTCTTTTTTATTTAAAATCCCTGTTTCTAATCCTTCCTTGATAAAATTCTCATATTCATCCTTTATCCTAGTTAGTGGGTTCATGTCTAATCTCTGATAGGTGGAGTTGTCATTTAATTGGTTATGGATTTATTTTAGGTATCTATCTTTCTGCCAGATCACAACTCCACCCCCCTTATCAGCCGGTTTTATTATCACTGACTTGTCTTCTTTTAGATCTTTTAATGCTACTTTTTCTTTTTTAGATAGGTTTCTTTGGTATTTATTTAAAGGTTTTAGTTTTTTCAGATCTTTTAAACATAATTTTTCAAAAACCCTCATCGCTTCAGATTTTTTATTTACTGGATAAAAGGAGGATTTTTGTTTTAAATCCGTATGTTTATAACAGTTATTATCTATTTCTTCTTCTTTTGGTATAAAATCATCACTGACACATACATCATTTTTCTGATCAACTATTTTATCTTCAAATCTTTTATCCATATCCTTTTGCCATACTTTTCTCATATTAAAAATAGACATGGTGTAAATAATGGTTTTAACAATATCTCCCTTTTTAAGAGTGAAAATAAACAGTACTAGTAAAACACAGTAAAATTGGAGGAATATTGATAAAAAAGTGCTCAAATCACCAAGTGTGAATCACTCCAAATCACACAGAAAGTGTATAAAACAATATTGTAAATAGTATAGTGAGAGCAAGTATTAATACACCAAAATATAAAGAATATATTAAACAGGCAATATTACCATCTGTCTTGGATGTCCTAAAAATATAAAATAAAGGACATAGTATAGCCTGTATAAAATATATGAAATAAAATCAATATAAAATTGTCCACTCACGTGGTGCTGAGCCTTAAGTAGCGGCTCAGACTATAAGCGCCTTATAATAATTTCCTGGAGACCGCAATGCTGGAAAAGCAGGTTAAGTTGATCTCTGTCAGAATCCCCTTGTGTCAATTGATAAAAATCAAGTCAGGAAGTACAGGAACAAACTTTATTTGCATAGCATAGCATATAGTGGAATCTCCCAAGACTATTGCACTAACGCGTTTCGACCGTTATGGTCTTTATCAAAGTGCTATAGTATAAAACAAATTTAGCGTTTAAATACATTTACAAACATTAAAAAAGGCGCACATTATAATTCCTTCTCCGGTTTACTTCCGGTTTCCGGCTGTTACTCCTCGTCGTTTCATTTCCGGCTTCCGGTCACGTTGCGTGTAACAGGGCATTTCCGGGTCAGCGGTCATATTCCTTTTGCGTTCCAGCGAAACTCCGGTTCCGGTCAGCATCAATAAGTTTTTTTCAAATGTCTTTTGTACCAAGTCCATAATATAAATAAACAATGTAAAGAACATCCGTTTTACGCATATTTATCCATTCTTTATACTGTTATTCGGAACTTTGGTAAGAGAACTTATTGGAATAAAATATTTTTCTCATTTTAACACAATAAAAAATATTAAAAAAGAGTTTCATATATATAGGAATATATCATATATCTCAGAATATATAAAAAACAAAATATATTAAAGGACCACTCTAGGCACCCAGACCACTTCAGCTTAATGAAGTGGTCTGGGTGCCAGGTCCTTCTAGGGTTAACCCATTTTTTTCATAAACATAGCAGTTTCAGAGAAACTGCTATGTTTGTGAATGGGTTAAGCCTTCCCCCATTTCCTCTAGTGGCTGTCTCATTGACAGCCGCTAGAGGCGCTTGCGTGATTCTCACTGTGAAAATCACAGTGAGAGCACGCAAGCGTCCATAGGAAAGCATTATGAATGCTTTCCTATGTGACCGGCTGAATGCGCGCGCAGCTCTTGCCGCGCGTGCGCATTCAGCCGACGGGGAGGAGAAGAGGAGGATCGGAGGAGGAGAGCTCTCCGCCCACCGCTGGAAAAAGGTAAGTTTTCCGCTGGAAAAATGTTTGGAGACACTGTGGTTGATAAATTTTTTCTTTATGTTATTAATATGTTAATACAACTAATTAACACAACACAACTAATTTAATATATCTCCTAACTTGCCCATGTGGCTATCAATATGTGGGCAAAACAATAAGAAAATTGAAAGTTAGAATAGGGGAACATATTAATAACATAAAGAAAAAATTTATCAACCACAGTGTCTCCAAACATTTTTTAGAGTACCATAATGGAAATCCAGAAGGCCTTCAATTTACAGGCATAGAAAAAATAAAAGTGCACTGGAGAGGGGGATGCAAAGATAACATTTTAAGTAAAGCAGAAATGAGGTGGATGTTTAACCTCAATACCCTGACTCCTGAAGGTCTAAATGTTGATTTCGAAACTACCTCTTTTTTATAATATGTAATTTTTTATAATATGTATTTTATATGGGTCCATTTTAACCATTTACATATTCTCTCCCTTTTTCCTATTTTTTTCCCTTTCTGTATTCTGGTTTTATTCATATTTTATTTGGTTTTATACTGCCCTTAACTCACAAAATAGTTTTTTTTTAATATATTTCGTTTTTTATATATTCTGAGATATATGACATATTCCTATATATATGAAACTCTTTTTTAATAATTTTTATTGTGTTAAAATGAGAAAATATTTTATTCCAATAAGTTCTCTTACCAAAGTTCTGAATAACAGTATAAAGAATGGATAAATATGCATAAAACGGATGTTCTTTACATTGTTTATTTATATTATGGACTTGGTACAAAAGACATTTGAAAAAAACTTATTGATGCTGACCGGAACCGGAGTTTCGCTGGAACGTAAAAGGAATATGACCGCTGACCCGGAAATGCCCTGTGACACGCAACGAGACCGGATGCCGGAAATGAAACGACGAGGAGTAACAGCCGGAAACCGGAAGTAAACCGGAGAAGGAATTATAATGTGCGCCTTTTTTAATGTTTGTAAATGTATTTAAACGCTAAATTTGTTTTATACTATAGCACTTTGATAAAGACCATAACGGTCGAAACGCGTTAGTGCAATAGTCTTGGGAGATTCCACTATATGCTATGCTATGCAAATAAAGTTTGTTCCTGTACTTCCTGACTTGATTTTTATCAATTGACACAAGGGGATTCTGACAGAGATCAACTTAACCTGCTTTTCCAGCATTGCGGTCTCCAGTAAATTATTATAAGGCGTGAGTGGACAATTTTATATTGATTTTATTTCATATATTTTATACAGGCTATACTATGTCCTTTATTTTATATTTTTTAGGACATCCAAGACAGATGGTAATATTGCCTGTTTAATATATTCTTTATATTATGGTGTATTAATACTTGCTCTCACTATACTATTTACAATATTTCTTACAGCAGTATTGGGGCTTGATTGTTCTGAAATCAGGCTGTTGAATAAAGATATGTGAGGGTCAGATAGGCTTGCTATAAAGTTGAGGGAGGGGGATATGTATCTAGGCACAGAGATGCATGGATCGTTATTCAAATAAACACAAACATATCAATAAAAGAAGGGAGGGTTCAGAGGTCAGTCAGAAATCAGAGGGGAAATAGAGGAATGCATATACAGTGGGACCTCGGTTTACAAACGACTCAGTTAACATAATTTTCGGTTTACAAGTTAAAATCCATTGAAAATAATGCCTCGGTTTACAAAAAAATTTCGCAATACAAAGCGAGTTTCCCCAGGATGCTTTAAACCCTTGCATGCTGGAGCTGTGGGTAGCGCATGGCGTCAAGTGTGGAGGTGTTGGATCGGCTTTTGCATCGAGTTTTGGAGCCTTTCTGGAAATTATTTGCAGTTGTTTTGGAACTTTTTGGTGCATTTCTCAAGCTGTGGAAAGGTAGAGAGCTGAGCTTCGTTGTTTGCATGCCTTTTATTGTGTGTTCTGCATTGTGGGTTGGTTTCCTTGCCAGCTCATTTTTACTTTTTTCTGACCTCCAGAACGGATTAATTGGTTTTCAATGCATTCCTATAGGAAACTGTGTTTCAGTTTTCAAATTTTTCGCAATAAGAAACGCATTAAATTCGTAAACCGAGGTCCCACTGTAGGTGAATAAAACAATTACATACAGGGCTAGCAAAACTACACTTTAGCATGACAGACAAGATATAAAAGCAAGAAAATATACAAGGCATACAGGATATATGAAATAAAATAAATGTACAGGGTGGTTAAATTAAATATACATGATGCTGTGCAGGATAGTGTCTTAGTGTGGTCTTCCAGAAGGCTACCTTTGCTTATTGCAGATGATCAGCTGATGGAGCACTGACTTTCTTACAGCAATACTGGGGCTTGATAGTTTGTAAATCAGGTGGTTTTATTATTGCAGACGTGTCAAACATATTCTTGAAAAGTAACCTACCTACAGGCAAATATCTGTGGATTGTTCTTAACGAGATACATACACCTAATAATCCGCAATGGAGTTCCAAAACTTTGGTTTAAAGGATCACTGTAGGGTCAGGAACACAAACATGTATTCCTGACCCTATAGTTCTAAAACCACCATTTAGGTGGCTTGCCCCCCCTTAGCCCTGCTATAAAAGTATAAAACTCAACATACTTCCAGTGGTGCGCGGGTCCGCCGGTGCTGGCTCTGGCCACTTTGTGACGTCATCAAGTGGGCGATTTATAGCCAATTCAATGCTTTCTCATAGGAGATTGGCTAAAATCATCACGTGGGTGGGGCCAAATGTTGTTTTGGCCAATCAGGACCTCCTCATAGAGATGCATTGAATCAATGCATCTCTATTAGGAAAGTTCAGCGTCTCCATGCAGAGTGTGGGGACGCTGAACGGCAGGGTTGCTTACTGTGCAGCACTGAGCCAGGAAGCACCTCCGGTGGCCATTTAAGGAGTCCCTAGGGGCAATGTAAACACTGAAAAGGCAGTCTGAAAAGGCAGTGTTTACATGAAAATGCCTGAAGGGAGCTATTATACTCACCAGAGCAACTACATTAAGCTGTAGTTGTTCTGGTGACTATAGTGTCCCTTTAAATCCTAACATATCAGGTTTTGCAGTGCTGTCTATCATCAGGGTCCTCATTCTTACAAGAATAGCATACCACTTTTAACCCCTTAAGGACAGACGACGGATATATTCCGTCATGATTCCCTTTTATTCCTGAAGTTGTGTCATTAAGGGGTTAATGCTACAATATCAGTGACATGCCCACCTCTCCTTCCTTTATATATATATATATATCTCACAGTGTCAGCAAGTTTGTCACCATATAAGTGACTATATAATGAACTTTTCACTGGTGGCTTAATGGGAATATTGGTAAGATGCTCAACATTTTTTTTTTGGGACCATGGCAGACTTCTATGAGACCAAAGATTTCAAGGTGCACCTATTTGTTCTTTTTACCTTCATCACAACAGCTTATAAATATCATTTTTTTTTTTTTTTTAAAACATGGCTAGACAATTATGCATATTTCTAACCACATTAACTTACTAGTTTTAATTAACTTACAGAAATGTTGACACTCATTAAAAAAATCCAAGGACTGCATTCAGCCTATTATAGCCATAAAGCCATTGTGTTCGTGGGACTCTTTGAGGTAGCTTCCGGGCTGGTGCGAGACTATTTTGCATCCTATTATTTTTGAGGCAAGACCAGCTACTTGCACCCCCCCAACCTAAAACAAACATGTCCAGGTTTGTATGTCTCTTTTTTCACCCAGCTTCTTTGTGTGTCTCGCCCTCCCTGTTTCTTTGTAAGTCTCTTTCTCCCCCCTAGCCCCTTTGTGTGTATCTTTCTTCATAACCCCTCTTTGTGGTTCTTGGTCCCCCCAGCCCTTTTGTGTGTTTCTTGTACCCATTCCCCTCTATGTTTATCTTCCCCCGAGTACTCCATGGGTCTCTTTCTCCCCCCAGCCCCTCTGTGTGTCTCTTTGTCCCATCCCTCTGTGTGTCTCTTTGTTCCTCTTCCCCCCAAGCCATTTGTGTGTCTCTTTGTGCCACCTAGCCTTTCTGTGGCCTCTTTGTTGTCTCTCCAGCACCTCTGTGCCTCTTCTAAACCCCCATTCTTTTGTGGTCTCTCCGCCATCTCACCTTGTTCCTGCTGACCTCCCTTCATGTACTTTGGCCGAATGGACTGTGGTAGAGGATCTTCTGTTTGCTGTACACAGTCTGACGAGAAGCTGTTGATTGCTCCCAGTGAGCAGCTTCCTGTCAGACTGTGTAGAGGATACAGAAGATCCACTCAATTACACTACAACCACACTGCATGCAGTGACCATCGGGAAAGGGAGCACTATGCAGTGCGCTCCCCTCCTACCTGGTAACCCAGACTTTGTGTCCCCTAGTCCAGTGTGCCTTAGGTGGCTACTACTTTTCCTAGCAATTGTGCCAGCCGTTGGTGGCTTAAAGCACATTAGGCACACTATTTAAAAATTGAATAAAACATTTTACTTTCACAATGGATTAACATTCCCACATGTAGCGGAACTTAACTTTGAAAGATGTAGCTTCCCAGGTGGTTTTTCTCAAAATAGTCAAAAAATTTGAGATTCAGCTAAACATCTTTAAAAAGGATAACAATAAACCGTATAGTGAAGCACAGTTTTATACAGTGTAATGTGCACTATATTGCAGTTTTGCATATCAAATTCTTACACAAGGTCCACTGCACTGAAATGAGCCATGGTCTATACTGTCTCAACCTTTAAGGACTTGTCAGAATAGCATGTTATCAGAGGCGGCTCTCTAATTAGGCGATTTAGGCGGCCGCCTAAGGCCTCGCGCTTGCTGGGGCCTCGCGGCCGCCTAAATCACCTTAGGGCAGACTGAACTGTCGGATCCTCGGTCTATGAACGAGGACCCGACAGTGAGAGGGGGCCCGGCGGCTTGCCCAGTATGCCGCCGGGTGGCCCCTCCACATGGTCTGCCCACAGGGAGAGCCAGCCTCTGATCTGCAGCTCCGCCGAGTGCAGAGCTGCAGATCACTTACTGTGTGGTTCTCGCGAGCACACAGAGCGTTGCCGCGGGTTACCACGGCAACGCTCTTATAGGCGCTCGCGAGAACAAGGTCTGCAGCTCTAGCTGAGCTGCAGATTGAAAAGTCATCCCACCGGACCACCAGGGACTGCTGCCACTGGACCACCAGGGAATTATATTTTACAAATAAGGTATTTAATTGTGTGGAGGCTTGTCACAGCCTCCACACACACTGCCCTCCCACCCCACTGTCCTGCCCCAAAACTGCCCTCCCACCCCTCACTGCCCTGCCCCAAAACTGCCCCCCCATCCACACTGCCCCAGAACTGCCCTCCCACCCCCACTGCCTTGCCCCCCACCCCCACTGCCCCAAAACTGCCCTCCCACCCCTCACTGCCCTGCCCCAAAACTGCCCCCCCATCCCCACTGCCCCAGAACTGCCCTCCCACCCCCACTGCCTTGCCCCCCACCCCCACTGCCCCAGAACTGCCCTCCCACCCCTCACTGCCCTGCCCCAAAACTGCCCCCACTGCCCCAGAACTGCCCTCCCATCCCTCACTGCCCTGATCCAAAACTGCCCTCCCACCCCTCACTGCCCTGCCCCAAAACTGCCCCCACTGCCCCAGAACTGCCCTCCCACCCCCACTACACTGCCCCAAAAATGCCCTCCCACCCCCACCCCCACTGCCCCAAAACTGCCCCCCACCCCCACTGCCCCAGAACTGCCCTTCCACCCCTCACTGCCCTGCCCCAAAACTGCCCCCCTAACCCCACTGCCCCAGAACTGCCCTCCCACCCCCACTGCCATGTCCCCAACACTGCCCTCCCACCCCCACTGCCCCAACACTGCCCTCCCACCCCCACTGCCCCAAAACTGCCATCACACCCCCACTAAGCCAAAACTGCCCTCCCACCCCCACTGCCCCAACATTTCCCTCTCACCCCCACCGCCCCAAATCTGCCCTCCCACCCCCACTGTCCTGCCCCAAAACTGCCCTCCCACCCCTCACTGCCCTGCCCCAAAACTGCCCCCCCATCCACACTGCCCCAGAACTGCCCTCCCACCCCCACTGCCTTGCCCCCCACCCCCACTGCCCCAAAACTGCCCTCCCACCCCTCACTGCCCTGCCCCAAAACTGCCCCCCCATCCCCACTGCCCCAGAACTGCCCTCCCACCCCCACTGCCTTGCCCCCCACCCCCACTGCCCCAGAACTGCCCTCCCACCCCTCACTGCCCTGCCCCAAAACTGCCCCCACTGCCCCAGAACTGCCCTCCCATCCCTCACTGCCCTGATCCAAAACTGCCCTCCCACCCCTCACTGCCCTGCCCCAAAACTGCCCCCACTGCCCCAGAACTGCCCTCCCACCCCCACTACACTGCCCCAAAAATGCCCTCCCACCCCCACCCCCACTGCCCCAAAACTGCCCCCCACCCCCACTGCCCCAGAACTGCCCTTCCACCCCTCACTGCCCTGCCCCAAAACTGCCCCCCTAACCCCACTGCCCCAGAACTGCCCTCCCACCCCCACTGCCATGTCCCCAACACTGCCCTCCCACCCCCACTGCCCCAACACTGCCCTCCCACCCCCACTGCCCCAAAACTGCCATCACACCCCCACTAAGCCAAAACTGCCCTCCCACCCCCACTGCCCCAACATTTCCCTCTCACCCCCACCGCCCCAAATCTGCCCTCCCACCCCCACTGCCCTGTCCCCAACACTGCCCTCCCACCCACACTGCCCAAATACTGCCCTCCCACCCCTACTGCCCTGTCCCCAACACTGCCCTCCCACCCCCACTGCCCTGCCCTAAAAATGCCCCCCACCCCCACTGCACCAAAATTGCCCCCCAGCCCCACTGCCACAACACTGCCCTCCCACCCCCACTGCCCTGTCCCCAACACTGCCCTCCCAGCCCCCACTGCCCTGCCCAAACACTGACCTCCCACCCCCACTGCCCCAACACTGCCCTGCCCCAACACTGCCCTCCCACCCACACTGCCCTCCCACCCCCACACTGCCCTGCCAGTCATATACCCTACCCCCCACACTGCCCTGCCAGTCATATACCCTACCCCCCACACTGTCCTGCCCACCCCATACACTGCACCCACATTGCCCTGCCACCCACATTGCCTGCCCCCGACACTGCCTTGCCCACCACATACACTGCACCTACATTCCCCTGTCAGCCACATACCCTGCCCCATATACATTTCCACCACACTGACCACCACATGCCCTGACCCCCACATACACTGACCACCACTTACACTGCCCCCACACTGATGACCACCACATACACTGCGCCCCACACTGACGAACACACTGACAACCACATACCCTACCCCCAACACTGACCACAGCATACACTGCCCCCCACACTGATGACCACACTGACAACCACATACACTGCCCCCCACACTGACGATCACACTGACCACCACATACACTGCCCCCACACTGACCACCACTTACACTGCCCCCACACTGATGACCACCACATACACTGACGAACACACTGACAACCACATACCCTACCCCCAACACTGACCACAGCATACACTGCCCCCCCACACTGATGACCACACTGACCACCACATACACTGCCCCCCACACTGACGATCACACTGACCACCACATACACTGCCCCCCACACTGACCACCACTTACACTGCCCCACACTGATGACCACCACATACACTGCGCCCCACACTGACGAACACACTGACAACCACATACCCTACCCCCAACACTGACCACAGCATACACTGCCCCCCACACTGACGATCACACTGACCACCACATACACTGCCCCCCACACTGACCACCACATACACTGCCCCCACACTGACCACCACAGAAACTGTCCCCCACATTGACCACCACATACCCTAACCCCCCCACACTGCACCCCACATATCCTGACCCCCACACTGACCACCACATACCCTGCCCCCCACACTATCTCCCACACATTCTGCCTCCTCCACTGACTCAATCACTCTCACACACCCTGCACCCCACACTTTCTCTCACACAAATTGCCCCCCACTGTCACAAACACTGCCCCCCACACTGTCACACACCCTGCTCCCCTACACTGTCTTCCACACACTTTGCCACCCACACGGTCACACACCCTTCCCCCCCCTACACTGTCGTACACACTGCCCCCTCATCTGTCGCACACCCTGGCCTCTTTACACTTTGTCCTACACACCTTGCCCTCCTACACTGTCGCACACTCTGCTCCCCCACACTGTCACACACCCTGCTCCCCCACACTGTCACACACCCTGCTCCCCCACACTGTCACACACCCTGCTCCCCCACACTGTCACACACCCTGCTCCCCCACACTGTCACACACCCTTCCCCCCCTACATTGTCGTACACACTGCCCCCCCCCTACACTGTCGTACACACCCCCCCCTCACCCTGGCCTCTCTACATTTTGTCCCACGCACCTTGCCCTCCCACACTGTCACACACCCTGTCCCCCCACACTGTCACACACTGTCACCATCCTCCACACTGCCACCCCACACTGTCATCTTCCTCCTCACTGTCACATTCCTCTACACTGCTCCCTCACCCTGTTACCCTTTCACACACTTGCACCCCATATTGTCAGCCCCCAACACTGTCACCATACATACAGTCACTCCTTCCACACACTGCCCCTGCACACACTGTCACCCTTTTCAACACTGCCTCCCACACTCTCACCTACCCACCGTCCCAATTCCACACACATACAGCCACCCCCACACTGTCACCCCCACATGCTGTCATGCCCCCTACACCCAGCCTCGCTCACATTAACCTCTCCTAATCTTGTTGCTCTCACCCTCTCCATCCATACCACAATTACCGGCTCTCGCTCTTCCACACTCACCCTATCACATTAACTTCTCCTATCCTGTCACTCATCCTGCCTAAACATGCCACACTCACCCTGTCACATAACCCTCCCTCATCCTGTCACTCTCACTTCCCCTTGCCCTGGTACGCATTCTCCTTCAACCGTGCCATACTCACCCCAACAGTGAATACAGAGAGTAAATCTCTGTATCCAGTGCTGCAAGCCTGTCGTATAATATAACAACAGCTCATTATACACACGATATGTTTTTTAACTATGTGTTTTAGTGGGGGCCTCTTGTTTGACTTTCGCCTAAGGCCTCATAAAGTCTAGAGCCGCCACTGCATGTTATCTCCTAAGTATTAAATATGTTGTACTCAGACGAAATGCGATAAACTCCACACAGAGTTATACAAACTCACAAACTGTTGTGCATCATGTACATATCTGAAGTAAATAGGTGGGAAAAGTCAAACTGGGGCCCAGTAATTTTTAGATATTGTGTTTTTGCATTTCCCAGCTCAATGTGCAAATAAGCACAAACAGGGCATCATGTTGCAGACTTCATCCTGCATTTTCAAAGTAAACATGATGGCTATCGCTGCTTAATTGCATGCCAAGCAGGAATTCTGGGAGAGTTGTGGAAACATAAACGCTTGGAATTATCGTACCCAAGGAAGACTTTCCCTAATGTACTACTTGAGATATGTAGATGATGCATAACAGTAATGTTTGGAAATAGATATATTAAACATTAGACATTTAAAATTTTAAAAAGGATTACATTTCACTAGTGGAAAAAGATTCACTAACGGAAAAATATGTTGTAGTGAGAACAAAATTACAAAAGACAAAACACAAGTACAAATATGCTGTAGTAAGACCAAACGCTCAAAAGAAAAAAAAAAAAAGTAAATATACTGAAGGCACTTCCTTACTTAAACTTATGTCAGATATGTTGAGGGAGGTTTTCCGTTACCTCACTGAAGACTTAGACTAGACTAGACTAGACTTAGACTTTTTTTTTCTGTAAAAGCCAATTTGGCTTCCACGTGCTGCCATTTTAATTCTTGTTCTGTACAATAGAGACATCTAGTGGATTGTCAACAAAAACGTTATTTCCAACATTTTATATATTGCACACACATAAAAATAAATAAATGCCTATGATAACATATCTATAATATTTTCTACATTTCTGTTGCTTTTCTTTTTTCACTGTACATATTCAAATATATTTTGACCATGACTTTAAGGCATTGTATTTAGCATGAAAATAAAAACTTCTGAAATAAATATTAAATGGGCACAGATAATGAGAAGACAAAACAAGGTATATGTCTATTTTAAATCGTCGCCTCTGTGTTGCGTTCTATCCTGAACAAATTTGCTGTAGTGGATTTGACAATGTCAATGTATAGCAGGAATCATAAGACTGAGCCTGTCATTTGAGGGTACTGCACTCAGGGAAGCCTGCTGATATTTTTAGTTGTGAAAGTAAATATGAAGGGTAGATTGATATCCAGCATGAAAAGGTTTATTAAGACTAAAGACCAAGGTTAATTTGAGGTGCAACATGTTTGTGATCAAAGATTCTTGGAACTATTGTCATGCGTTCATTGTGCCACAATTTCACCCTTCTTGTTTGAGTGCACTCATACATATCATATGTCATTTATTAAAATAAAAATGAATAGGGCTTATTTTGAAGCTACATATATATCTATGCATAGAACAATATTAACCAGAACTAAAATAAAAAAAAAGGAAATTAAATAAAATAAAAAATTTAAGTTTTAAATTTAATTATTTCTACACAACAAATGCAACTAAAGAAACCTATCTCAAAATATATTTAGTAATTAGATATAATTGTTAAAATGCCCAATATGTCCAGGATTTCTGTTAATTTGTATGGTTTAGCGTGAAATCCAGCCAATCAGAGTGCTCTAACAGGTAAATGAAGAGACTGACAGGTAAGTCTCTACATTTACCTGTCACAGCACTCTGATTGGTTGGCTTGAAATCCATCAAATCAGAGTGCTCTGTGTCATTTTACACAGCATGGGAAAGTTCTTTGGAATTTTCCCATGCTGTGTAATTTGACTCATAACACTCTAAATCCACCAATCAGAGTGCTCTGTGTCATTTTACACAGTGTGGGAAAATTCCAAAGAACTTTCCCACGCTGTGTAAAATGACACAGAGCACTCTGATTGGTGTATTTCAAGCCATCCAATCAAAGTGCTGTGACAGGTAAATGTAGAGACTTACCTGTCAGTCTCTTCATTTACCTGTCAGAGCACTCTGATTGGATGGCTTAAACCCACCAATCAGTGCTATGAGCCTAATTGCAGGGCGGGACAAGGCTTTATAAGCCTTCCCCCGCCCTGCAGAGCTCAGTCTGCGTGGAGCCCTCCATGGGTGAAGGATTATTATTTTTTGCGTTTTTTTTTTTTTTTTTTTAAAGTGCGTCGGTTATTCAGGATTTTTATTTGGCTTTTTTGGGGGCTGAAAAAACAAGATTTTAGAAGAAAGAAGACATCAAATGGTAAGTCTGGTTTTTTTTTTTACTGGTATTTAGACAAGGGTCCCCCCTCATTATTTTTAGGATGAGGGGTTAATTTTTTTGGGGGGAGGGGGGTAACTAGGGGTTTGGGGGCCCCTAGTCACCTGGGGGGATTTTTATTTATGGCCCCCACCCACCGCTCAGGGGTGGGGGTGGGGGCGGGGGGGGTGGGAGGACATTAGGTCCCCCCCTTATTGTTATTTAGGGCCCCCACCTGCTGCGCAGGGGTGGGGGCCGGGGGGAGGACAGTAGGTCTCCCCCAAATTCTTATTTATGGCCACTGGCTGCTCACTGTTTACTAGACATGCCCCTACTCGCAGTATATCGAGTAGGTGCTGAATTTACTAATACTAAGTAATCTTTACTTAGTATTAGTAAATGTGGCTGAAAGACCAATTTAGGTGACCAATGTAGGTCTTTCAGCCTTTTGGTAGAAAGCTCCCTAATACCGTGGGAATTAGGGAGTCATCTTCTAAGTGGCTGCTTATTTTATGTTATTTTTAAGTGATTTCCCTATCCACATTTGTTTGCAGGGCACTTGTCCTACTCTTACCCCCATTTTACTTCCTTTTCCAGCCCTCTAGCCCTTGCCAAGAGTTTTTCTAGAGGCATTTTTGTGGCCAAAAGCTTGGATCTCCATTGACTTCAATGGGGTTCGGGTTCGGGGTCAAGTTTGAGCCCGAACAAGGACTTTTTTTCATAGTTCGGCCGAAACCACCGGACCCGAACATCCAGGTGTCCGCTCAACTCTAGTTATGTACAGTACTCACTTTGAGCACTGCACATAATTGAGTTGTCACCAGATGATAGAGGAGACCAGGCCCTGACTGGCCATCGGGCATACCGGGCAAATGCCCGGTGGGCCGCGATGACCAGGGGCCGAGGCCGACAGGGGAGATCACAGGATCTCCCCGGCCGGTCCATGCAAGGCCGACACTATGCCAGCCCTGCTGTGCCAGCCCTGCTGTGTGCCTTCAGGGGCCGTTGGGGAGATCAAAGATCTCTCTCACCGGCCCACAGGCACTGTAAAACTGCCACTGGCTGGGGAGGGAGGGAGAAGAGGACCCGGTGGAGCTCTACCCTGCAGCTGGGTTCCTCTCGCCAGGTCCGAGCGTTGCTGCGGTTACCGCGGCAGCGCTCAGATCTCGTGAGAGTGAACTCTAGCCCAGGAACTGCAGGGTAGAGTTCACTCACAACTAGGACCACCAGGGACTGCACCACGGTCCCCCTCCATGGCACCACGGCCCCCCTCCCAGGCTAAAGGTAAGAAGGGAGGGGGGATAGGAAGTTTATTTTTTTTATAAAAAAAAAACATTTAATATATTTACATGTTGCTCCCCCACGCACACACACACACACACACACACAATCCCTCCAGATAAAATTCACACACACAGCACACACACACTAACAGCACCCTCAGAGACACACACAGCACCCTCAGAGACACACACAGCACCCTCAGAGACACACTGAACCATCAGACACACACAGCACCCTCACACACAATAACAGCACACACACACTAACAGCACCCTCAGACACACACACAGCACCCTCAGACACACACACAGCACCATCAGACACTCACAGCACACTCACACTAACAGCACTCTTGCACACACAGCATCCTCAGACAAAAACACAGCACACACAGCACACACAGCACACACAGCGCACACAGCACACACAGTACCCTCAGACACACACAGTACCCTCAGACACACACAGCACCCTCAGACACACACAGCACCCTCAGACACACACCGCACCCTCAGACACACACAGCACCCTCTCACACAGCAAACTTATCCACACAGCACCCTCAAACACACACAATACACTGCGACCCTTACACATACAATACATCCAAACACTGCACCACTACACACATTACGCTCCAGATACACCATAGATCCCTTACCCAACTCTGGGTTATCTAATCTACACACGCACACACACACATACACACTTATATACACTCTAAATCCTCTACACACACAAACACAGTCTCCTATACACACACTGGGTCCTTTACACACTAGATCCCCTAGACACACACACTCACCACCTACACACACTACATTCCTGACATACAAACTCTGGATCCCCTATGCACACACTATATTCCTTGTTAGCAAAAACGTGCTACATTCTCTAAAACACACACTACAGCCCATATGCACACACTCGCTACATCTCCAATACACACTATGCCCCCTATACACACACACTCTCTAGCCCCTAGCACGATACGCTTTCCTCGCCCTTTTGTCCTCTGGTATCCCACTTATGGAGACACCAGAGACAAGTTAAAAGCAAACACAGCGCAAGCATGTTATAAAATTTGCTTGCGCAGGACAAATACAGGGCCTTTTTCTCATGCTAGAGCTCTTCAGCCAGGGCTCTGCACATTGAACTAACATTTGAGAGGGGGCGTGCTTGTCATTAGTGATGACAAAACACACCCTCTCTGGCCCTGCCCCCTTCTCAGGGGGCCGCTGTGATTGAAAAATGCCCGGGATGAACTTTTTTCCCAGTCCGGCCCTGGAGGGGACCCTCACATATCTATTGATACCTGGGGATCCTTGCTACCAGCAGACAGAGCCGTCTTTTACAAGGGGCAAAAGGGGCAGCTGCCTCTGGCCCAGTTATTCCTGGGGGCCCAAAGCAGCTGCCCCTTGAGCCTGCAACATCTTAATCAGGGATCCGTGGCCCTTTAAAATTCCCCTGGACCGGGCCCCTTACACTTCATTCTACCGGCCTGCTGGGAGGAAGTGAGTTCAGGACAGATCACTTCCTCCCAACTAAAAGAGTGCTGTGTGGGTAGGAGGAGAAGGGAGCACATGCAGAGCAGGAGAGGAGCTGAGGAAGCCTGGAGCCTCAGACTCCCAGCGGCCTAGGTCAGCCAGTTCCAACTAGACTCTAGGGAAGCCACCCTTCTGCATCAAACGTAAGTAAACAGGAATGTAGTTAAAATATGTAAATTTTAATTTGTATATGTATGTACCTGTTTATATAAGTTTGTGCATATATGTGTGTCAAAGTGTATGTCAGGTACCTGTATGTCTGTTTGTGTACCTGTGTGTCTGTGTATGTGTACTTGTGTGTCAATGTGTACCTGTGTGTCTGTGTATATGTACCCGTGTGTCTATGTTTGTGCACCAGTGTGCCTGTGTATGTGTACTCACACTCAGACACAGTGACTGTGATAGTTATTAATGGGCAAAGCGGGCTAGGGGTCCCAAGCAAATGCTTGCCCAGCGTCCAATCTATATTAAAAACGGCCCTGCCAGCAGGGGTTTAATTCTGCACTGCATGACTGCACAGACCGTCATGCGGTCAATAAGGGGTTAATTATACTGTTTATTGATTAAATTAAATATTGTACTTATTAACTAAAGGGTTTTTTAAGCGTTATTGATGTCAGTGTCCTGTAAAAAAAATTAAAATCTCTGTTACTTCAACATGCAAGTGGAAATTCCTCCTAATTGGCCAAAAGATTTTCATGCTCACTGTAGCAGGCTTATTCAATAAAGTGTAAATTGTTAATTAAAAGTGTATCAAAAATTTGTACTATGCATGCTTTACTGTATTAACACATAACTATACCTAAATATCACCATAACTATTTGAATGTTAGGGCTCCATTTCTTCAGCCATGGAATGTGATTTCTGTCATTTCATGCTATGGTTGTACTCTT
Source organism: Pelobates fuscus (assembly GCF_036172605.1). Taxonomy (NCBI): domain Eukaryota; kingdom Metazoa; phylum Chordata; class Amphibia; order Anura; family Pelobatidae; genus Pelobates; species Pelobates fuscus. The sequence goes on from NC_086321.1 coordinate 260,401,953, forward strand.
TTAAATGGACACTATAGTCACCAGAACTACTACAGCTTAATGTAGTTGTTCTGGTGTCTATAGTCCTTGCAGGCGTTTTAATGTAAACAGTGAATTTTCAGAGAAAAGGCAGTGTTTAAATTGCTCCCTGGGGACACATCCAGGGGTAGTAATTCAGAAGGACACTAGAGGTAATTCCTGGCTCAGTGCTGCACCATGGATTAAATTGGCTGAGATCATCTAATGTGATGATCTCAGCCAAGGAGGCGTGGTGTGGGCTGGAAAAAGGTAAGTAAAATACCTTTTTCACACCTAAAAGGTGTTTCACACTTACAGTGTCAGGAACACACATAAAACCGGTCATCCACCTTATCTAAAAGAAAACATAATTCATAAGACCAGGCAACCTTCTTCCATTGCTCCATGGTCCAGTTCTGATGCTCACGTACCCATTAAAAGCAATTTCCGCGGTAGACAAGGGTCATCACAGGCACTCTGACCGGTCTGTGGCTACACAGCCCCATACACAGCAAACTGGGATAGGCTGTGTTCTGACACCGTTCTAATATGGACAACATTAAGTATTTCAGCAATTTGAGCTTCAATAAGACTTCTTTGTGATCAGACCAGAGGCGCTAGCCTTTGCACCCCACACACATCAATGAGCCTTGGACACCCATGACCTTGAGGCCGGTTCAATGGTTGTCCTTTCTTGCTCTACTTTTGGTAGATACGAACTACAGCATGTCGGGAACATCCCACACTACTTGTCGTTTTGGAGATGCTTTGACCCAATTGTCTAGCCATAACTATTTTTTTACTTCAATAGGGATGTGTCTTACCAGACACTACATCCCCCACAATGCTTTGCGCAAAAACACGTGACCGCGTACGATCGCGATCACGTGTTCCCCAAGTGCAGCTATTGGACGGAGGTGTGCCCTCATAGGCCAGCCTCCGTCCAGACTCTGCATCCCTCCGGAGCCCTATGCTATGTCACGTGACCGCAAGCGATCGCGGTCACGTGTCCTTCACTTCTCCTTCCCCTTCCGGTCTCCCTGAACGCCACCAATATACTACACCTCCCAATAAGCATTGGGACATACCATGTGATCGCGGTAGCTCGCGATCACATGACTATTTATTTTATCCTTATGTACCATTAATAAGACTCGTTTTTACATTATTTTTATAGTATTCAGTATATTGTTTTATCATTAAACCATGCTCCAGTTATTTTTATGTTATGTTTATGTTTTCAATATTTTTGTATCACTCTCATTGTACTGATGACGTCATTTTGGCGCCAAAATTCAAACAATTATGTATCCTCTAAGCTTATATAAGCTTCATTGTACCAGGTTAATGTATATTATTGCCAGTTGATAAAGCCCTGTGTGGCGAAACGCGTTTTGGCATATTTTATATATATATTTTATTTGTACTAATAAAGGAATATTGGCCTTTTCACCATACATTTGCCATATACCTTTTATTCTATTTTTCACCTTTAATTTAAATTTTTTTTTTTTTTTTTTAAATTATACGTTATACGTCAACCTGGTTATACGTCATTTTGGAGCCGACAATTGTCCAAAGAATCCTAGGTGGGGATCAAACCACCCACGCCATCAAAGTGAGCAGTATATCTTGCTCATTTAAATGTGAGTACGCCCTTTACTTTTAAGTTTTATTTTTATTCTATATACAGTGAGCACTATATTTTATCTCTCTTTTACATCGAGGAACTACCTACATCTATGTCCCGCCAGTGGGGGGTAAAACGCCACTGAATGCTGATTACACCTGAGCAAGTATATGCTCTTGCATAGGTGAGTAATATACCTCCCCTACATCTACTTTATTTTATATTCATTTATACAGTGAGCACTATATTTTATCTCTCTTTTACTTCGAGGAACTACTTACATCTATGTCCCGCCAGTGGGGGGTAAAACGCCACTGAACGCTGATTACACTCGAGCTAGTACATGCTCCTGCATAGGTGAGTGAAATACCTCCCCCTACGTCCACTCTATTTTATCTACGTCTATACAGCCTGCACTATTGGAGTCTATTTGTCTTTTTATTTACATGATCATCATTGAGTCAAGACTACCTACACCATAGAAGACTCAGCCTTCCATCTACTACAGTATCAAGTCTCCATCAGCCTATTGGAATCCACTATATATTGGGACTATTACGCACACATTTAAATTTATTTTATTCTATGTGTATATATATGAGAGTAAACTTCATATTTATTTCTCTTTTTATTGGATTATTTTAGTATAGCGCGACCTATTATTCTGTTTTTGCCACACTCTTCCTTGAGGACATTAGAGGGAACCTCATACCCATAGGTTGCAGCTTTCTTTCTGTTTCTTTTCCTTTAGACCACCCAGCGCTGATCCTTGAAACCCCTTTTTTTATAACTATTTGGACCTTGTCAAAGTCACTCAGATCTTATTGAGTGCCCTGTTTTCCTGCTTTCAATACATGAAATTCAAGAAGTGGCTGTTTACTTGCTGCCTAATACACCCCACCCCTTAACCTGTGTGTTTGTAATAATTTAATCAATGTTATTCATGTAACCTGTCAGGGGTTTAACCCCTTAACACCGCAGCCAAATGTACAAGTTGTGAACGAAACAAAACGTAAACAAAACCTGGCATTTGCGCTATATGTCTGTCCAACCGTAATTCACCTCTTTCATATTAAATGCACCCCCCCTTATTATATATCATTTTATTCAGGGGAAACAGGGCTTTCATTTAATATCAAATATTTAGCTATGAAACATAATTTAATATGAAAAAAATGGGAGAAAATAAGATTTTTTTTGATTTTTTCGTTCTACATGACATTTTAACTGTCAATGTCATAATACTGTTTGCTTTTACTGCAATAAAATACACATATTTGTATTCAGCAAAGTCTCACGTGTAAAACAGTACCCCCTATGTACAGGTTTTATGGTGTTTTGGGAAGTTACAGGGTCAAATATAGCGTGTTACATTTGAAATTGAAATTCGCCAGATTGGTTACGTTGCCTTTGAGACTGTATAGTAACCCAGGAAATAAATTTACACCCATAATGGCATACCATTTGCAATAGTAGACGACCCAAGGTATTGCAAATAAGCGATGTCCAGTCTTTTTTAGTAGCCATTTGGTCACAAACACTGGCCAAAGTTAGCGTTTGTATTTGTTTGTGTGTGAAAAATGCAAAAAACGCCAATTTTGGCCAGTGTTTGTGACTAAGTGGCTACTAAAAAAGACTGGACATACCCCATTTGCAATACCTTTGGTTGTCTACTATTGCAAATGGTATGCCATCATAGGGGTAATTTTCATTCTTGGGCTACCATAGGGTCATAAAGGCAACGTAAGCAATCTGGCGAATTTTAATGTGAAAAAAATTAAACACAAGCCTTATATTTGACGCTGTAATTTTTGAAAACACCATAAAACCTGTACATGAGGGGTACTGTTGTACTCAGGAGACTTCGCTGAACACAAATATTTGTGTTTCAAAAGAGTAAAAAGTATTGCAGCAATAATATCGTCCCTGTAAGTGCTGTTTGTGCGTGAAAAATGCAAAAAACGTCACTTTTACTGGCGATATCATGGTTGTAATACATTTTACTGTTTTGAAACACTAATATTTGTGTTCAGCGAAGTCTCCCGAGTAAAACAGTACCCCCCATGTACAGGTTTTATGGTGTCTTGGAAAGTTATAGGGTTAAATATAGTGCTAGCAAATTAAATTCCCTATACTTTCGGCATGGGTGGTCAGGCAGGTCCCGCTAATTGTAATTAATTAGGATACCTAATTATGTAAAATTATTACATAAATATATGTGTAGAATTAATATATGTATATATATACATATGTGTATATATACGTATATATATATATATTTTTTTTTTAATATTTTTATTTATATATAGGTATATATATAGTGATATATACGTATATATTTATGTATATAGATATATATATTATTTCGTTATAAGTGTATTTTGATATAAATATATATATATTAATATCAGAATACAGTTAGAACGAAATAAAACACATCTATATATTTTTTAATATTTTATTTTTAATTATTTTTTTTATTTAATTTTTTTACGTATTTACATATTAATTTTTTTTATATTATTTATAAATATATATATAACAATAATTATATATATATTTAATTAGTATCAGTCTACGTGTAATTTGATATTAATATATATATATAATTATATATATATTAATATTAAAATACACCTAGACGGTGTATGTGTATGTGTGTATATGTGTATATATATACTTAGATCATATATATATAATATATATATATGATCTAAGTATATAATTTATTTATTTTTACACTGTTTTAAAAAAAAATTATTTGATTTTCAGCCAGCAGGGGGACCAACTGTCATTACAGTTGGTCCCCCTGCTGGCAATGCAGCAGGCAGCTATACCGGCCATGTGATTGTGAGGTCCTCGCAAGGACCTCACTCTCACATGGCCGGGAGGGCTCCTGGAGGGCGGACGTGCCGCGGGGGGCTCCCTGGGAGTCCCCCGAACCGCGATCGCCGGCGTGGGACCGCCAGCGACCGGGTAAGTTACTAAAAACCGGAGGGCGTACTATTACGTCCGGCGGCGTTTAGAGCCGCTTTTAAAAGGACGTAATAGTACGCCCTCCGGTCTTAAGGGGTTAATGGTGTGCTAATCAGTGTATGTATATCTGATTTTTAAAAAAAATTCAAGATTGTATTGTTATCAGTGGCGGGCTGGGCCGGGGGGCAGGGAGGCAATTGCCCCCCAGGCCGCCCTAAATCGTTTGCAAAACGGCCGCTGCAGTGCTGTCCTGGGCGCCAGGAGGAAGGGGCGCGCGGAGCAGGCTGATGGCCTGTTACAGGGAGCCCAGCAGGTGGCCAGCTGGCCACCTAGGGCGCCCCGGTAGCAAGGCAGAGTAGGCACCTGCTTGTCCCAGACAGCAGGTGCCTACTCTGCAGGAATATACCGGCCGCGTGAGGAAGGAGGCAGGCGGCGAGGGAGCACTGCCTCTGCTGATGATCTTCCTGCCCCCTCGCGCGCCCTCTCTGGTGATGCCGGGAGCCGGAATATGACGTAATTCCGGCCCCGCATCACTAAACTGCGCGAGGGAGCAGAGAAGAGCAGGAAGTCACTGGACCCCGGGGAAAGGACCCAGAAGACACCTAAAGGTAGGAGCAACAAGGAATGTGTGTGTGTGTGTCTGGAAGGGTGTGTGTGTGTGTCTGGAAGTGTGTGTGTGTGTGTGTGTCTGGAAGTGTGTGTGTGTCTGGAAGTGTGTGTGTGTGTGTGTGTCTGGAAGTGTGTGTGTGTGTGTGTGTCTGGAAGTGTGTGTGTGTGTGTGTGTGTCTGGAAGTGTGTGTGTGTGTGTGTGTGTCTGGAAGTGTGTGTGTGTCTGGAAGTGTGTGTGTGTGTGTGTGTGTGTCTGGAAGTGTGTGTGTGTGTGTGTCTGGAAGTGTGTGTGTGTGTGTGTGTGTCTGGAAGTGTGTGTGTGTGTGTCTGGAAGTGTGTGTGTGTGTGTCTGGAAGTGTGTGTGTGTGTGTGTGTCTGGAAGTGTGTGTGTGTGTGTGTGTCTGGAAGTGTGTGTGTGTGTGTGTGTGTGTGTGTCTGGAAGTGTGTGTGTGTGTGTGTCTGGAAGTGTGTGTGTGTGTGTGTCTGGAAGTGTGTGTGTGTGTGTCTGGAAGTGTGTGTGTGTCTGGAAGTGTGTGTGTGTGTGTGTGTGTGTCTGGAAGTGTGTGTGTGTCTGGAAGTGTGTCTGGAAGTGTGTCTGGAAGTGTGTGTGTGTGTGTCTGGAAGTGTGTGTGTGTGTGTCTGGAAGTGTGTGTGTGTGTCTGTCTGGAAGTGTGTGTGTGTCTGGAAGTGTGTGTGTGTCTGGAAGTGTGTGTGTGTGTGTCTGGAAGTGTGTGTGTGTGTCTGGAAGAGTGTGTGTGTCTGGAAGTGTGTGTGTGTGTCTGGAAGTGTGTGTGTGTGTGTGTCTGGAAGTGTGTGTGTCTGGAAGTGTGTGTGTCAGGAAGTGTGTGTGTCGGGAAGTGTGTGTGTGTGTGTGTGTGTGTGTCTGGAAGTGTGTGTGTGTCTGGAAGTGTGTGTGTGTCTGGAAGTGTGTGTGTGTGTGTCTGGAAGTGTGTGTGTGTGTCTGGAAGTGTGTGTGTGTGTGTCTGGAAGTGAGTGTGTGTGTGTCTGGAAGTGAGTGTGTGTGTGTCAGGACGAGAGTGTGTGTGTGTGTGTGTGTGTGTGTGTGTCTGGAAGTGAGCGTGTCTGCCTGTCAGTGAGTGTTTGTCTGTCAGGGTTTGTGTTTGTGTGTGTGTTATTGAGAGTGAGTGCTAGTGTGCCTGTCAGCAGGGCCAGCCTTTGAAGTGTGGAAGCTGAGTGTGTGTGTCTGGAAGTGTGTGTGTGTGTGTGTGTGTGTGTCTGAAAGTAAGTGTCTGTCAGTAAGTGTGTGTTTGTGTGTGTGTGGCTGGAAGTGAGGGTGTGTGTGTGTGTGTGTATGTGTCTGCCTGTCAGTGAGTGTTTGTCTTTCAGGGTTTGTGTGTGTGTGTGTGTGTGTTATTGAGAGTGAGTGTCAGTGTGTCTGTCAGCAGGCCAGCCTTTGAGGTGTGCAAGCTGTGGGGTCACGTAGGGTGCCATGACAACAGAGGCGCCCGGTGGCCAACACAGCTCACAAGTTTAGGACACCAGCACATTGAAGGGACACTCCAGGCACCCAGACCCATTCTGCCCATTGGAGTGGTCTGGGTGCCAACTCCCACTACCCTTAACCCTGCAACTATAAATATTGCAGTTTTCATAAACTGCAATAAGTACATTGCAGGGTTAACTCCTCCTCTAGTGGCTGTCTACTAGAGGAGGAGTTCTATGTCCTGGTTTATAGCACATGTTTTCTGTGCTATAGCGTCACTGGACGTCCTCACGCTATGTGAGGACCTCCAGCGTCGCTAAAATCCCCATAGGAAAGCAATGAAAGTATTTTCAATGCTTTCCTATGGAGAGGTCTCCCCCGCCAGGGGCCGCGCATGCGCAACCGGTCTCCCCTGCCGGATGACGTCACAAGGGGAGGAGCGTGGGCGGACCCTAAACCAGCACAGAGGGACATCGGCGCTGGTCTCAGGTATGTCACTGAAGGGGTTCTAACCCTTTCAGCAACATGGGATGGGGGTGGGAGGGAGAGGGGACCTGCAGTGCCAGGAAGCCGATTTGTTTTCCTGGCACTGGAGTGTCCCTTTAATTTAAATGATTCCCTAGTGGTCCACTGGTGCACACCAGCAGTAGGTGCCTTATATCATATCCTCTCCCTCGTGGATCCGGTGCTCAGTTAGTGAGTCAGAGCACAGGCTCAGAGATTCTCAGCCTGCGCTCTAACAACATTGAAAGTCGGAGCCGCAAAGGAGTGGGTATGGCAAAGAGCTACTGATTAGCATAACATCAATATCCGTTATAAAACCAGGAAAAGGTGGGCATGGATGGTGAGCTGATTCGGGGGTGCAATGGGCCACTTGACTTGATTTGCCCCCCCAGGCCTGAGGCTGCCAGCCCTCCCCTGATTGTTATCCAATGTACCCAACTACTTGTCCTGTTGGCCATGTTTTGTCCTAAATAGTGATGTACCGAACTGTCCGCTGGCGAACAGTTCCTGGCGAACTTAGCGTGTTCGCGTTCAACGCGGCGGGCGGACACATGCGCAGTTCGATCCGCCCCCTATTCGTCATCATTGGGCAAACTTTGACCCTGTGCCTCTCGGTCAGCAGACACATTCCAGCCAATCAGCAGCACTCCCTCCCTTCCACACCCTCCAACCTCCCTCCCAGCATCCATTTTCGATTCATTCGGAAGATGCATGCTTAGTGAGAGGAGGGAAAGTTTAGCTGCTGCTGATTAGATAGGGAAATTGATAGCTAGGCTAGGGTATTCAGTGTCCACTACAATCCTGAAGGACTCATCTGATCTCTGCTGTAAGGACAGCACCCCAAAAAGCCCTTTTTAGGGCTATAACATCAGGCTGCTTTTTTTTTTTTTTCCTGTGTAATGTAATTGCAGGTGCCTGCCTGCCAGCTTCTGTGTGAGGTTCACATTGGATACTGTGCCTATTTGCCCAGTGCCACCACTCATATCTGTTTTAACAATAGGTTAAGCTTTACATTTAAAATACTTTTTATTTTCTTCACTGTAATAGAAGAGCAGTTGCCTGCCTGCCAGCTTCTGTGTGAGGTTGGATGCCTTGCCCATTTGCACAGTCAGTGCCACCACTGATATCTGTTTTAACAATTGGTTAAGCTTTAGATTTAAAATAAATAATTTGTTTTCACTGTAATAGAAGAGCAGTTGCCTGCCTGCCAGCTTCTGTGTGAGGTTCACATTGGATACTGTGCCCACTAGCCCAGTGCCACCACTCATATCTGTTTTAACAATTGGTTAAGCTTTAGATTTAAAATAAATATTTTTTTTTCACTGTAATAGAAGAGCAGTTGCCTGCCTGCCAGCTTCTGTGTCAGGTTGGATGCCTTGCCCATTTGCACAGTCAGTGCCACCACTCATATCTGTTTTAACAATTGGTTAAGCTTTAGATTTTAAATAAATCATTTTTTTCACTGTAATAGAAGAGCAGTTGCCTGCCTGCCAGCTTCTGTGTGAGGTTCACATTGGATACTGTGCCCACTAGCCCAGTGCCACCACTCATATCTGTTTTAACAATTGGTTAAGCTTTAGATTTAAAATAAATAATTTTTTTTCACTGTAATAGAAGAGCAGTTGCCTGCCTGCCAGCTTCTGTGTCAGGTTGGATGCCTTGCCCATTTGCACAGTCAGTGCCACCACTCATATCTGTTTTAACAATAGCTTAAGCTTTAGATTTTAAAGAAATCATTTTTTTTCACTGTAATAGAAGATCAGTTAGTTGTCTGCAAGCGTCTGGGTGTCAGGCCTACTTCAGCGTGTGCTCTGCAGACCTGTGCCAGCGTGCTTTGACAGTTGCCAATCATATCTGGTGTCTCTTTAGCGTGCTTTTACAAAGAAAAAAGGTTTCCAGTGTAAGCTAATAGCAGACAGTCAGTGTCCTTCAAGCGGCTCTGTCAGGCCTTCCTTCAGCGTGTGCCCTGCACAACCCTGCCAGCGTACTTTGACAGTTGCCACTCATATCTTGTGTCTCTATAGCGTGCTTTTACAACCAAAATTTTGTTTCCACTGTAATAGAAGAGCAGTTGCCTGCCTGCCAGCTTCTGTGTGAGGTTCACATTGGATACTGTGCCTACTTGCCCAGTGCCACCACTCATATCTGTTTTAACAATTGGTTAAGCTTTAGATTTAAAATAAATCATTTTTTTCCACTGTAATAGAAGAGCAGTTAGTTGTCTGCAAGCGTCTGGGTGTCAGGCCTACTTCAGCGTGTGCTCTGCAGACCTGTGCCAGCGTGCTTTGACAGTTGCCAATCATATCTGGTGTCTCTTTAGCGTGCTTTTACAAAGAAAAAAGGTTTCCAGTGTAAGCTAATAGCAGACAGTCAGTGTCCTTCAAGCGGCTCTGTCAGGCCTTCCTTCAGCGTGTGCCCTGCACAACCCTGCCAGCGTGCTTTGACAGTTGCCACTCATATCTTGTGTCTCTATAGCGTGCTTTTACAACCAAAATTTAGTTTCCACTGTAATAGAAGAGCAGTTGCCTGCCTGCCAGCTTCTGTGTGAGGTTCACATTGGATACTGTGCCCACTAGCCCAGTGCCACCACTCATATCTGTTTTAACAATTGGTTAAGCTTTAGATTTAAAATAAATAATTTTTTTCCACTGTAATAGAAGAGCAGTTGCCTGCCTGCCAGCTTCTGTGTGAGGTTCACATTGGATACTGTGCCTACTTGCCCAGTGCCACCACTCATATCTGTTTTAACAATTGGTTAAGCTTTAGATTTTAAAGAAATCATTTTTTTTCACTGTAATAGAAGATCAGTTAGTTGTCTGCAAGCGTCTGGGTGTCAGGCCTACTTCAGCGTGTGCTCTGTAGACCTGTTCCAGCGTGCTTTGACAGTTGCCAATCATATTTGGTGTCTCTATAGCGTGCTTTTAAAACCAAAATTTGTTTTTCACTGTTATAGATTGAATAGCAGTTACTTGTCTTCAAGCGGGTGTCACAGGCCTACAGTGTGTGCTCTGCAGAACTGTTCCAGTGCACATTGCCAATCATATCTGGTGTCTCTATAGCGTGCTTTTAAAACCAAAATTTGTTTTTCACTGTTATAGATTGAATAGCAGTTACTTGTCTTCAAGCGGCTCTGTCAGTCCTTCCTTCAGCGTGTGCTCTGCAGAACTGTTCCAGTGCACATTGCCAATCATATCTGGTCTCACAGTAGCTTGCACGCATAGTACCACTAATCCCCCAAAAAATGACAGGCAGAGGCAGGCCACCCCACAGGGGCCGTCGTGGTCGTGGTGCTGTGATTCCCTTTTGCCCTAGAATAATGCCCAGTTTTCAGAAGCCACGTACCCTGAACTTGAAAAATTCTGAGGACTTAGTTGACTGGCTAACACAGGACACCCAATCTTGTACAGCCTCCGCTCGGAACCTTGACGCACCATCCTCCTCCAGCTTAGCTTCAGGCACCTCTCAAGATAGCACTCACCCGCCTGCCGCCACCACCAAAACTAGCACCACAGCCGCTTTACTTGGTATGTCAGAGGAGTTATTCACACACCCGTTTGAAGAAATGAGTGATGCGCAACCATTATTGCTAGAGGATGTAGATAACAGGGATATGTCGGCAAGAAGAAGACACGGCCATGGCTCACTTTGCCGATATCCAGCGGCGAAACAACATGCCAGTGAGGCGCTTGATTTGCGACAGCCCTACACGTTGGAATTCAACCCTCCTAATGTTCGACCGCCTGCTCCAACAAGAAAAAGCTGTTAATGAATATTTGTATGACCGGGGTGCTAGGACAGCCTCTGGGGAGCTGGAAATTTTTTTGCCACGTTACTGGACGCTCATGCGCAATGCCTGTAGGCTCATGCGTCCTTTTGAGGAGGTGACAAACCTAGTCAGTCGCAGTTGTGTGTGTGCGTGTGTATGGCTGTCTGCCTGTGTGTGTGTGTGTGACAGGGTGAAGATTTCTTGCACATGGGTGTGACAGGGTGAAGATTTCTTGCACAGGGCGCCCAAAGGCCTAAGGCTGGCCCTGCGCATGGGTCAGTGGCTCTGCACCAGACTTCCCTCCAATTGATCAAAGTTAAAGGATTTCAAGTGGACTGATTACAATTACAGGGCCTCTAAAGAGTCCTGTATTGTTATTTGTCGTCACTACCTTCCCGCGTCGGGAGTGGGTCATTTGCGCCCCTGCAGCCTTCCTTGCATGTGGTAGCTGTTTGTCAGGGATTTGTCAATCCATATCTGCCAAGTGACCCTATGTAGGGGTAACAGTCCCTATTCTGCTCTGTGTCAGTGTGTATCATGGTCTCTGTGGACAGGGAACAGTCTCTATTCTGCTCTGTGTCAGTGTGTATCAGGGGTTTTGAGGACAGGTGTCAATCCATATCTGCCAAGTGACCCTATGTATATCTGCTGTCAGTACACAGGAAAAGATTAAATATTTCTTGTTCTACGTTCTCTGCAACTCCACGCACCGACTCATCCAATACGTGAAGATCTGGGGTTTCTCTGACTCTCCTCAGTAGTGTATCAAACAGAGTCTGCACTGTGGTAACACGGACATCTTCAGGACATAACTCAACTATTTGCAAATAGGCAGTCTGCAGCTTCTCTTTTTCACCTGTTCTCTTCTTTCTCTTATGCGTATTCTTGTCTATACGCAGGTGGTCTCTTGCCTTTCTTTTAACCAATTCGTTCCTTCCATATGGTTTCAAAAGATCTCTGGCATCATTACTTTCAACGCAAATAACGTCATCATAGTTAGTCTCCTCATTATTCACCGGGAAGAGAGTGTTTGCACTGACTACCCACAGCATGCTCTTGCCATTGCCTACTCCACCTTCAACGACAGGGTGCAAGTCCCAAGGAGAAGGATCATTCACTTTATTATCTGTCTTTATTTCACAAGTAGTGCCTGGAACATCCTCATGGGTCACAAGATGTAAATCTGGACTAATGTCAACCCCAGGGTCTGGAAAATCATCAATTTGAAATTTTTCGAATAATCCCAGTGGGCTCCTCTGATGGTATTAAAGTTTGCAGAGATTCACTATGGGGTGGTGTCAAGCATTTTGGAGAACAATTAAGCATCTCCATCCCAATACGTTTCAGATGTCCTATCAGCTCTTCCACCCTATGCGATACTATGGGCAGGCTACCCGTGACGTCATTACTCACGGCCCTATTTCACGCGGACACTCTGTGTCAGTGTGTATCATGGTGTCTGTGGACAGGGACCAGTCTCTATTCTGCTCTGTGTCAGTGTGTATCATGGTCTCTGTGGACGGTGAACAGTCTCTATTCTGCTCTGTGTCAGTGTGTATCATGGTCTCTGTGGACAGGGAACAGTCTCTATTCTGCTCTGTGTCAGTGTGTATCAGGGGTTTTGAGGACAGGTGTCAATCCATATCTGCCAAGTGACCCTATGTAGGGGGAACAGTCCCTATTCTGCTCTGTGTCAGTGTGTATCATGGTCTCTGTGGACGGTGAACAGTCTCTATTCTGCTCTGTGTCAGTGTGTATCATGGTCTCTGTGGACAGGGAACAGTCTCTATTCTGCTCTGTGTCAGTGTGTATCAGGGATCATTAGGATAGGTGTCAATCCATATCTGCCAAGTGACCCTATGTAGGGGGAACAGTCCCTATTCTGCTCTGTGTCAGTGTGTATCAGGGGTTTTGAGGACAGGTGTCAATCCATATCTGCCAAGTGACCCTATGTAGGGGGAACAGTCCCTATTCTGCTCTGTGTCAGTGTGTATCAGGGGTTTTGAGGACAGGTGTCAATCCATATCTGCCAAGTGACCCTATGTAGGAGGAACAGTCCCTATTCTGCTCTGTGTCAGTGCGTATCAGGGGTTTTGAGGACAAGTGTCAATCCATATCTGCCAAGTGACCCTATGTAGGGGGAACAGTCTCTATTCTGCTCTGTGTCAGTGTGTATCAGGGCTGGGCTTTGAGGACAGGTGTCAATGTTAGGTGATTTCTGCCCTTTATGGATTAAAAGCAGACTCTGCATCAACTGTGCAATTTTCCATGGGAGTTTTGCCATGGATCCCCCTCCGGCATGCCACAGTCCAGGTGTTAGTCCCCTTGAAACAACTTTTCCATCACTATTGTGGCCAGAAAGAGTCCCTGTTGGTTTTAAAATTCGCCTGCCCATTGAAGTCAATGGCGGTTCGCGCGGTTCGCGCGGTTCGCCGGTTCGCGAACATTTGCGGAAGTTCGCGTTCGCCGTTCGCGAACCGAAAATTTCGGGTTCGCGACAACACTAGTCCTAAATAAACAGTTCATTTATATCCAAGTCCCTTTTTGCACGTGGCTTGTGAGCCACATGCCGCTCTCTGAGCCTTCATTTGATGCTCATAATAAGAATGTAATATTCCACCCTCTCTCCTCTACCAGTGCAGGATGAACTGACCAAGCTAACAGACCAGGCTGAGGAGACAGAATAACCTCTGTTTCCATACTGCTCAGCTGTGCTGCAATGAGGACAAGTGAGAGATGTTAGGGAGGTGGAGGGAAGCACATACACAACAGGAGTGGTTCTAACTCCTTGCTCAGATGAAAGTCACAATATCTAATTCTGATTTTGTTCCAATCATAGATGGGGCTCCATGCATGGCTAGAGTCAGTTTTGCACCTTCCAGAATGCCTGTTCCTTTTGTGATTCCTTTCAACGGACATAAACCAACATTTCTTCAAAGACTTTAAGTTCGGCATCGATCCTACAAACGAAAATAGGCAGCTGAACTGTTTCTATTAAATCTGTGCTTTCATTCAAAAGCAATGAGTAAAATGTACATGCTGGCAATTTGTCAGTTCTTAGACTTTTTTAGTGAGAATTCTCCAAGCCGAACTTATTTTGTTAAAGGACCACTATAGTGCCAGGAAAACATACTTGTTTTCCTGGCACTATAGTGCCCTGAGGGTGCCCCCACCCTCAGGGTCCCCCTCCCGCCCGGCTCTGGAAAGAGGAAAGGGGTGAAACTTACCTTTTTCCAGCGCTGGGCGGGGAGATCTCTGCCTCCGATCCTCCTCCGTTCCGCCCCCTCGGCTGAATGCTGAATTTACAATGCTTTCCTATGGACGCTTGCGTGCTCTCACTGTGATTTTCACAGTGAGAATCACGCAAGCGCCTCTAGCGGCTGCCAATGAGACAGCCACTAGAGGATTTGGGGGAAGGCTTAACCCATTAATAAACATAGCAGTTTCTCTGAAACTGCTATGTTTATAAAAAAAAAAAATGGGTTAACCCTAGCTGGACCTGGCACCCAGACCACTTCATTAAGCTGAAGTGGTCTGGGTGCCTAGAGTGGTCCTTTAAGGTATCCGTTTTTTTTTGTGAACACAACTTCAGCTGCTGTTTCAAGACACTCATTCACAAATTCTCAATCAGAAAATGGGTACAACTTTTTTGCGATTTTTTTTTGAGCAATGACATGACTACCTTTGACACTGCATCCTTTGATAATTTTTTTTAAAGGCTCATTGTTTAGATTTAATGATTGTTTTATAAGGTTTCATATTGCTTGTGTGTTGTTGACTCTGGAAACTGGTGATCTTGGGTGCACATATGTGTTATAAATAATTCAATTCCTTGTCTACAGGGCTGCCATCAGAAATTTTGGGGCCCCTGACACAGCTCAAGGTCTGGGCCCCCTGGCGCCTGCACCCGAGTCCCCCCCCCCCCCCAGTCCGCCCACAGGGATGCAGTGTCTGCAGGGCCGGTGCAAGGATTTTTGCCGCCCTAGGCAAAAGTAAAGTTTGCCGCCCCCCCCATGTGACATCACAGTGCCCCACCCATATGATCTGCCATGTTAACTAACACAGTGCTGCAGTGCCGCCGTGTTTACAATAAAAGGCCTGCAGGGACAGGCTATAGACACCAGAACCACTACATTAAGCTGCAGTGGTTCTGGGGACTATAGTGTCCCTTTAATGTGAGGTAAATTAAAGATTAGTGCCACGAATAATATACTAGATTGCCTACTTACAACCAGATGAGGATGATGATGGGCTTCAGCTGCCGTCTGGCTCCACTGGTCTGGTGTAGAACAGGCTCTCTAGAGGCGGTTTGTAACTGTGGTCACAAAAATCAATGTTCTGGGAGAACGGGAAGCAGCTCCATTTTTTGAGGGCCCTTTACACAGCTCAAGGTCTGGGTCCCAGGGTCCACCTTCATGTTCCACGAATGAGTTTGTTCACAGGGGTGTGTGTGGGGGGTGTGTGTGGGGGGATGTCCTGATGTGTGTAAGGAATGCATTGTGTGAATCTGTGTTTGTATGTGTAAGGGCTGCAAGGTGAGTTTGCGTATGTAAGGGATGCAGTGTGTGTGTCTGTAAGGGATGCACTGAGTGTGTGGAAGGGGTGCATTGTGTGTTGCTGTGTGTAAGGGATGCATTGCTTGTGTATGTGTCTGTGTGTAATGCATTGTGTGTTTTTCTGTGTGCAAGGGGTGCATTGTGTGTGTGTGTGATGGATGTCAATCTCTCCCCCTACCCCCGTCAATTTCCTTCTTCTCCCCCTCCCTCTCATTGCCTTCTCCCCCCTCCAATTTCCTGCCTTCTCCCCCCCTCCAATTTCCTGCCTTCTCCCCCTCCAATTTCCTGCCTTCTCCCCCCTCCAATTTCCTGCCTTCTCCCCCTCCAATTTCCTTCCTCCCTCCCCCCTCAAATTTCCTTCCTCCCTCCCCCCTCAAATTTCCTTCCTCTCCCCCTCCCTCAAATTTCCTTCCTCTCCCCCTCCCTCAAATTTCCTTCCTCTCCCCCTCCCTCAAATTTCCTTCCTCTCCCCCTCCCTCAAATTTCCTTCCTCTCCCCCCTCCCTCAAATTTCCTTCCTCTCCCCCCTCCCTCAAATTTCCTTCCTCTCCCCCTCCCTCAAATTTCCTTCCTCCCCCCCTCAAATGTCCTCCCTTCCTCTCCCCCCCCTCAAATGTCCTCCCTTCCTCTCCCCTCCTCAAATGTCCTCCCTTCCTCTCCCCCTCCCTCAAATTTCCTTCCTTCCTCTCCCCCCGTCAAATTTCCTCCCTTCCTCTCCCCCCTCAAATTCCTACCTCTCCCTCCCCTCCCTCAAATTTCCTTCCTTCCTCTCCCCCCCAAATTTCCTACCTTCCTCTCCCCCCCAATTTCCTTCCTCTCCCCCCTCTAATGTCCTCCCTTCCTCTCCCCCTCCCTCAAATTTCCTCCCTACCTCTCCCTCCCCCCTCAAATTTCCTTCCTCTCCCCCTCCCTCAAATTTCCTTCCTCTCCCCCTCCCTCAAATTTCCTTCCTTTCCCCCTCCCTCATATTTCCTCCCTCCCCCCTCCCTCAAATTTCCTCCCTTCCCTCTCCCCCCACTCATTCAAATTCCCCCCCACCCCCACTCCCTCAAATTTCCTCCCTTCCCTCCCTCTCCCTCCCCACTCATTCAAATCCCCCCCACTCCCTCAAATTTCCTCCCTTCCCTCCCTCTCCCCCCCACTCATTCATATTTCCTCCCTCCCCCCTCCCTCAAATTTCCTCCCTTCCCTCTCTCCCCCACTCATTCAAATCCCCACCCCCAAATTTCCTCCCTTCCCTCCCTCTCCCCCCGACTCATTCATATTTCCCCCCTCCCCCCATCCCTCAAATTTCCTCCCTTCCCTCTCCCCCCCACCCCCACTCACTCAAATTTCCTGACACCCGGCGGGCGCGCGAGGGAGCACTCTCCTCTGAGTGCTTCCTCTTCAGCTCCCTCGCGCGCCGCGTACTGATGCCGGAGCCGGAAGATGACGTCATCTTCCGGCTCCGGCATCAGTACGGTGCGCGAGGGAGCTGAAGAGGAAGCACTCAGAGGAGAGTGCTCCCTCGCGCGCCCGCCGGGTGTCAGCAGGGCCAGCCTCTGGGGGGCCCTGAGGTGACCGGCTGCTGGGCCCCCCAGGAGAAGAGGCTGGCCCAGTGGGAACATACCGGGGTCGCAGGGCCCCCTGCGACCCGGTATGTTCCCACTGAATGTGGGGCCCGGACGACCTGAGCAGTCCGGGCCCCCCAGGACCGCCGGGCCCATGACAACCGTTGCGGTTGTCATGCCCTGATGGCGGCCCTGCTTGTCTATTGCATAGAGCATAACAGCTTTGTTTGCTTTGTAATTCTAGTAAAGCTTGCTAATCTTGCTCTGGAAAATGTCACGGAAATGTGTAACATAGAGGTCATGTACATTAGATATTGATCTTATTCAGCAAGTTATTGAAAATTATACACTGTTTGATATTGTGAATTAACTAAGCAGAACATGGATAGACCTTATATATTCTGTATTCAGCATTGTTATCTTTAGCTTACCCCTAAACAAAAATTTGGCCAAAAAGCTAGCTATTTTGTTACATTAGGTATACTCATATAGTTTGTACATTATATCTCTCATACTTATATATTTATATAATTACAGAAATATGACACAGTATTACTAATATTTTAAGTATTCAACAAGGGGGTTAGCTACCCCACAGGAAAGTTTTAGGCAAAAAATAATTTGTCAATAGATCTTTGTTAGATTGGTTAGGATCAAGTAGTTTGTATGTTAAATCACACATAATTACTCCGATAGTGGGTATTTCAAAAAAGGATGGCTAGATCCCCACATGAAATTTTTAGAAAAAGTCATTCGGGCAGATAGATCTTTGTTAGATGAGGTAAGATCAAGAGGTTCCTCCGTTACTTACAGATACTTAACAGAGATATATTTTTTAGGTATTTCGTAAGTATTTCATGAATTACTCAATATCTCTGTAATCATATGATACATATACAAAAAATAGAGCATTTAGTTGCATTCAAGGTCTTTTAGTAATTAAAAAAAGATTCTTTCTCTCTCTCTCTCTCTCTCTCTCACTCTCTCTCTCTCTCTCTCTCTCTCTCTCGCTCTCTCTCTCTCTCTCTCCATTACTACCCTCACCATCACTTCACCCGCCCCTCAGCATCACCTTCCTCACCATCACCCGCCGGGTACCAGACAAAAACGCAAACATGCTCACAGACACTCTCACTCACTCACACACGTTCAGGCACATACACAGGTAAACTGTACATCAATGTGTATATGTGCATGTATTGCAACTCTATTTTTTTCACTTTTTTTGTTAGTGAGGCCTCATGTTTGTGTTTCGCCTAAGGCCTCATAAAGTCTAGAGCCGCCTCTGCAGAAGGAGCCTCAGAAGAAAAAGAAGACTGTGTGTCAAATGAAGGAGAAGAAAATGAGATTGGAGCACTTCATTCTGGACACCACATCATAAGGCTTTGGTACCTGGGCCTGGCAGGAAAACTTTGGACCTTCTCATCTCCCCAGGTAAAAAAAAAACAATATAAGTGTTAATGTGTTCACTTTAATTTACTGAGTGTCAGGAAACACAGAGGGCCGCTGGGTATGGGTGCCGCTGATTGGCTAGAGGGTCAGCTGGCACTCTAAGCCAATCAGTAGCTCCCCGTTCATGAAAACGTAAAAATGTTTATGAATCGGGAACTAGCGATTGGTTTAGAGCGTCAGCTGGCCATTCTAGCCAATCAGCTGCACCCATGCCTGACGTCAATCTCCACTTCCTGACACTCCGTTTAAGAAGCTGGAGATCTGGAGCTGGAGGAAGCCTTTGGGGGTAAACCATTTGAGAGTGGTTTCACCCCTTAAAGGAAAGAGAGCGCCCAGTGGCCTACTTGCATCATAGCATTTTAATTTAGTTGAAGTTGTTATGGTGACCAGAATGTTCCTTTAATTTGATTGAATACAAACATATATTCCTGACATCATAGTTGTAAAAAAAGCTATTATGTGAAAATGACTATGCTCCTTCCCTTTCATGACACGGTCAAAAAGGGGCCAAGCATGGATGTCATTACAATTATTCCCCCCCTCCCCCTTCCCCCCCCCCCCGGAAAAATTCCTGCAGATGCCCATGCCCATGCGGTCTGTTGATCTGTTTTAAGAAGCTGGAATAAAAGTTATATTTTAGTGGAATCTGAGAGTGCAGCCAACTACTTTACACTATACAGGGAGTGCAGAATTATTAGGCAAGTTGTATTTTTGAGGATTAATTTTATTATTGAACAACAACCATGTTTTCAATGAACCCAAAAAACTCATTAATATCAAAGCTGAATATTTTTGGAAGTAGTTTTTAGTTTGTTTTTAGTTATAGCTAGGGGGATATCTGTGTGTGCAGGTGACTATTACTGTGCATAATTATTAGGCAACTTAACAAAAAAACAAATATATACCCATTTCAATTATTTATTTTTACCAGTGAAACCAATATAACATCTCAACATTCACAAATATACATTTCTGACATTCAAAAACATAACAAAAACAAATCAGTGACCAATATAGCCACCTTTCTTTGCAAGGACACTCAAAAGCCTGCCATCCATGGATTCTGTCAGTGTTTTGATCTGTTCACCATCAACATTGCGTACAGCAGCAGCCACAGCCTCCCAGACACTGTTCAGAGAGGTGTACTGTTTTCCCTCCTTGTAAATCTCACATTTGATGATGGACCACAGGTTCTCAATGGGGTTCAGATCAGGTGAACAAGGAGGCCATGTCATTAGATTTTCTTCTTTTATACCCTTTCTTGCCAGCCACGCTGTGGAGTACTTGGACGCGTGTGATGGAGCATTGTCCTGCATGAAAATCATGTTTTTCTTGAAGGATGCAGACTTCTTCCTGTACCACTGCTTGAAGAAGGTGTCTTCCAGAAACTGGCAGTAGGACTGGGAGTTGAGCTTGACTCCATCCTCAACCCGAAAAGGCCCCACAAGCTCATCTTTGATGATACCAGCCCAAACCAGTACTCCACCTCCACCTTGCTGGCGTCTGAGTCGGACTGGAGCTCTCTGCCCTTTACCAATCCAGCCACGGGCCCATCCATCTGGCCCATCAAGACTCACTCTCATTTCATCAGTCCATGAAACCTTAGAAAAATCAGTCTTGAGATATTTCTTGGCCCAGTCTTGACGTTTCAGCTTGTGTGTCTTGTTCAGTGGTGGTCGTCTTTCAGCCTTTCTTACCTTGGCCATGTCTCTGAGTATTGCACACCTTGTGCTTTTGGGCACTCCAGTGATGTTGCAGCTCTGAAATATGGCCAAACTGGTGGCAAGTGGCATCTTGGCAGCTGCACGCTTGACTTTTCTCAGTTCATGGGCAGTTATTTTGCACCTTGGTTTCTCCACACGCTTCTTGCGACCCTGTTGACTATTTTGAATGAAACGCTTGATTGTTCGATGATCACGCTTCAGAAACTTTGCAATTTTAAGAGTGCTGCATCCCTCTGCAAGATATCTCACTATTTTTGACTTTTCTGAGCCTGTCAAGTCCTTCTTTTGACCCATTTTGCCAAAGGAAAGGAAGTTGCCTAATAATTATGCACACCTGATATAGGGTGTTGATGTCATTAGACCACACCCCTTCTCATTACAGAGATGCACATCACCTAATATGCTTAATTGGTAGTAGGCTTTCGAGCCTATACAGCTTGGAGTAAGACAACATGCATAAAGAGGATGATGTGGTCAAAATACTCATTTGCCTAATAATTCTGCACTCCCTGTATATATATATATCTATATCTATATCTATCTCACTTTAACAGTGCTCTCACTACTGCAAGGGATTCTGGGTAGGCATATGCAAATGAGCTCAACTAAGAACCACATTTTTGCCTCCTAAATGCCTGGTGTGTGTATTTGTGTTTGACATTGCATTGACTACCCATTTATTTTAGGTGCAAGAGGTCATTAGCATATGCTTACCCAGAATCCCTTGCAGTAGTGGGAGCACTGTTTAAGTGAGATTTCTGTGGTAAAAGCAAGTCTCATGGATTGGCTTGCCTGGTGTGTATATTTGTGTTTAACATTGGTTTGTCTGTCTGTCAAGGAGAGTGCCATTCTACCATTTATTGCATATATATATATATATATATATATATATATATATATATCAGTGTGGGCATCCTTCTCTCCCCTCAATGTACCTTTTTAACCTATCCTCCCTGCCCCTTCCCTTTCCTTTCCTTTCTTTTAAGTTCACACTGTCTGCCTTTTTAAGCCCACTCCTTTAAGAATTGCTGTAGCGGAGGCCTGGTATTCCACAGGTTAACTCCACTATAGATCCCAGTGAGGCTCAGGAACAAGTAGTAAAAACACCATGAAGCAATAATTCCAGCAAACAAGTAATCCACGAATATCCCCATACAGATCCCAATGACTGGACGACACGCAGCATCAGGAGCAGAACTAATGTTTAATCCACACAGTCTCCTTTATAAAGCATTCTCCCATGCAAGGGAGGGATTCACAGTAATTAGTACAGTATCCAATAGTGTAACCGTTACCTCCCACACATTTCCTCCC
Organism: Pelobates fuscus; assembly: GCF_036172605.1. NCBI lineage: Eukaryota > Metazoa > Chordata > Amphibia > Anura > Pelobatidae > Pelobates > Pelobates fuscus. The sequence goes on from NC_086321.1 coordinate 260,423,474, forward strand.
CTCAGTATGACACTTAATCCCATTATACATACTGTAGTTTTTCCTGAGTTCATAATGTACCCCAAAACAAGCAGTTACAATAATACTGTGGGTACCCCCTGGTAGCCCTGATCTGGGTGACTAACATATCCAAAATTCACGCAGATCGGACCAGGGGTTCGGGAGTTAGGTGGAGGGTGTATTTTGACCGACCGCACACGAGGTGGTATCCGAAAAGGGTTCCATGGGTTTTGGCCCTGCGGTCGGTCTTCGTTCGGGAGGTAAAACACACATAAAATACTGCCATCCATGATTAATCTTGTATTCGTATGAATCCCCTTTTTCGGTACTTTGAACCTACCGAACGGGAGGCTGATTAGCCTTCCCGTTCTGGAGTTACGGAGCCATGGAGGTCTCAGCGGTGTTCGGGTAATCGAGTGTCCGATTTGAGTTCCAGACACTCGACGACCAAACACCGCTGAGATTTTCGTGCGTAAGATGGCCGCCGTTCGGTATACGAACACCCAGATACATCACTAAATTACCGATTAACCTGCGGTTAGAGAAGTGTGAAAGCTTAATAAGGTACACACTTCTCTCTGGGGTGGTCTATTGGTTCGGTAGTTTACATTCGTATGGAGTATTCAAATCCCACATACATTTTAACCATAGAAACAGAAACAACACACAAATTGCAATATTATTACAGTCTTAGGACAGCCCTGGTACCATCTGCTACAATTGCCATCATCTATCATCCCTCCACCCCCCCCACCCCCCACCCCCCTCAGTCATCCTAGGCTATTCATTGAACACTTTTCTTCCTGGCAACCCCACTTTCTCTCCTCTAGCACTCCCTCCCTCATACTTGGGGACTTAACCATCCCAATCATCAACCTCAACTTCCATGATGCCTCCTGTCTGCTCTCTGTAACCTCCTCCATTGGCCTCACGCAGTTGTCTACATCAGCAACTCATACAGCATGAAACACTCTTGACCTCATCTACACCAATCTCTGTACCACCTCTAATCTATCCACTGTTCCATTTCCTTTCACTGTTCCATTTCCTTTGTCTGACCACCATCTGCTAACATTTGACATCTGCATACCCCGTACCAAAATTTCACCACCCTCAACTCGCCAATCTTGCAGAAACCTCAACTGCCTTGATCTCCAGCATTTCTCCACCAAATTTCAAACTCTCCTTTTACCCATCCAAAATCTAACTTGCCCTAACTCTGCAACCTCACTATACAACTCCACTCTCTCCTCTCAACTCGACATCATGGCACCTCCTACAATTAAAATGCAGCAAGCATCCCCAATTACAACCCTGGCACACCAAGCTGATCCGTTACCTCCCAAAAATGTTTTAGAACTGCTGGAGAAAGTCTCACTTTGCATCTGGCTTCCTCCACTATAAATTTATGCTGCGCTCCTACAGCCTGGTTCTTTCTGCTGCAAAAGTAAATTACTTTAACACCCTCATAAGTACACTGTACCATCAACCCAAACACCTATTTCACACTTTTGATGCTCTTCTTTGCCCTTTTACTCCCCCTCCTGCTACCACCTTGTCCGCCACATCTCACTTCACTGGGAAGATCTCTACAATCAGAGAAGAGATTGCTAATTTCTCTCCTTCCCCCACCAATACATCATCCAACCCCACTCCCTCCACCATTCTACACTCATTCGCACCTGCTACAGCAGAAGAGGTTTCTGCTCTGCTCCGGTCCTCCCACCCCACCACCTGTTCCCTCTATCGTATTCCCTCATTTCTCATCCGCACTTTGTCTCTCTCTTGCTCTTCCTGTCACTAAAATTTTCAATCTCCCCATTTTCCTCACCCTTCAAACCTGCAACTGTAACGCCAATTCTGAAAAATCCCAGCCTTGAGCCCCAAGTCCCCATCCAACTACCGCCCTATCTCGCTACTGCCATTTGCCTCCAAGATCCTCAAGAGAGTTGTGTACACCAGACTGACTGACTTTCTCGAATCCAACTCTGCTTGACCCCCTTCAGTCTGGGTTCCGGGCTGGTCATTCTGTCGAAACTGCTGTGACCAAAGTATCCAACGATTTCATTGCTGCTAAATCTCGCAGCCATTACTCTATCCTAATTCTCCTCAATCTTTCTGCTGCCTTTGACACTGTTCATCAACAGCTTCTTTGCATTCTCCGTAATTTTGGTCTACGGCAGGGACGGACTGACAGCCTTCTGTGCCCTTGGGCAAAATTAGATCCTAGACCCTTTGAAAACCAAATATTAAGTATTAAAGGGACACTAATGTAGTTGTTCTAATGCCCATAGCTACTTCCTACAGGCTTTTTTAATGTAAACACTGGCTTTTCAGAAAAGGAGGTGTTTACATTTCTGCCTAGGAACACCTTTAGTGGCAGTCATTCAGACAGCCACTAGAGTTGCATAAAGGACCACTATAGTGCCAGGAAAACATACTCGTTTTCCTGGCACTATAGTGCCCTGAGGGTGCCCCCACCCTCAGGGACCCCCTCCCGCCCGGCTCTGAAAAGGGGTAAAACTTAACTTTTTCCAGCGCTAGGTGGGAAGCTCTCCTCCTCCTCTCCGCCCAGTCGGCTGAATGCGCACGAGCGGCAAGAGCTGCGCGCGCATTCAGCCGGTCGCATAGGAAAGCATTTACAATGCTTTCCTATGGACGCTTGGGTGCTCTCACTGATTTTTCACAGTCAGAATCACGCAAGCGCCTCTAGCGGCTGTAAATGAGACAGCCACTAGAGGATTAGGGGGAAGGCTTAACCAATTTATAAACATAGCAGTTTATCTGAAACTGCTATGTTTATAAAAAACATGGGTTAACCCTAGCTGGACCTGGCACCCAGACCACTTAATTAAGCTGAAGTGGTCTGGGTGCCTAGAGTGGTCCTTTAATGATGAGACTGGAGCAGCGCTGGAATAAAGGTGGTTAAAATCACCTTTTACTACTCTGAAAAAACGACAGCCACCTAAACTATGCTTTAAAAAAAAACAAAAAAAAAACACTATAGTGTCAGGAATACACTGACACTATGTTCCCTTCCGTACATGTTAAATATAACTTTTAAAACACGCTGTCAAGGTTATTCACTTAAGTAATAATTGCCAGGAAAAGTGCATTTTAAAATATAGGCCTAAAAAGTTGTATTGTAAAAATTATCCAATTCAATTTTGTTGTTCATTTTGATTATTTAGGAATTTCATTTTAAATTGACTTGGAATTTTTTTGCAATTCTTACTTTAATGAATAACCCTGTGTGTATATCTTTCATAATTTCATATTATCATTCTGTGTCAAAGTGTGTGTGTGTGCGTGTCTTGAGTACAATTTGTGTAGTGCCAGAGAGTATAAAATGCAGATGTCCATGTAGCGTAAATGGGTAAATGCATTGTTCCATGAGTGAGTAGAGCAGATGTTTGTAAAAGCAGGAGTGTATTTGTATGGAATGTTGATGTGTGAATGTAAGGGTGTATTTATGTTGAATGTGAATACATGGGTGTAATTTGTGAAGGCCTTGTGTGTTGGTGTATGAATGCCAGTGTGTATTAGTATGAAATGTCTGTGTAAGAATGTAAAGATAGATTTGTATGGATTGTTTGTGTGTGAATGCCGTATCTTTGCACAGTGTATATTTACGTGTGCAGAGAGGTGTATGTGTGAATGGGAGGTGTATTTGAAACCTGTGTGTGAATGGGAGGTGTATTTGAAACACCCTTTGTGCCTCTGCCCTGTCTAAGCCCTTCATCCCACGTATTCCTCTCCCCTTTTCTCCCCTAGCCTGCTTACTTGCACCAGTTTGATGCTTTTTTCCTTCCCCCAGCTTTCTCAAGCAGCACCTGGGGGCTGGGAGGGATCTGCTGTGCCAGGCTCCAGTTCTTACTAGCGTTCCATGCTGTGAGAGCTCCGTGTGAGAGGAGAGCAGGGGTATAATGTAACTTCCTGCCCCCTCCCATCCTCACACGGAGCACTCTGTACTGATCGCAGGCATAGAGATGAGACCTGGCAGTGAGAGCAGGTATGCTGCCAGGTCTCACAATTAACGGGGGATTTATTTGCAAGGAGGTGTGTTGCAGGGGCCCTCCTAAGTAATCATGGACCCCTGTAACCTTCCTTTTGACTATGGAGTTATCTGATCTCCACTTCAGAATCATGGGTGCAGCCGGGCCCCTGACTCACTCGGGCCCTCGGTCCATGACCGATCTGCCCGAGTGGTCAGTCCGCCCCTGGTCTACGGGATACTGCTCTCTCTGGGTGCTCCTCCTACCTTTCCCAGCGTTCTTTCAGTATTTCTTTCTTTGACTCTGCCTCTTCCCTCTCCCCCCCCAACCAATCTGTCGGCGTCCCTCGAGGTTCTGTCCTTGGTCCCCTACTGTTCTCTATTTATACTGCCTCCCTTGGTAAACTCATCAGCTCCTTTAGCTTCCATTAATATTTCTATGCAGATGACACGCAAATCTACCTGTACTCTCCTGATCTCTCTCTGCCCATCTTGACTCGTGTCTCTGACTGCCTCTCTGTAAATTCCAACTGGATGGCTGCTCACTTCCTTAAACTCAACCTGTCCAAAGCAGAACTCCTGGTCTTTTCTCCCTCAAGTGTTACTACTCCCGTGTCTGTCTGCCTCCAAGTCAACGACGCTACCATCACCTCTACCTCACATGCTCGCTGCCTGGGTGTTCTTTCCAACTCCAACCTCTCCTTCACCCCTCATGTGCAATCAATCGCCAAATCCTGTTGCTTCCATCTCAAAAACATAGTGTGCATCTGCCCCTATTTAACCCCAGATGCGGCTAAGGTGCTGTATCATGCTGTTGTTCTCTCTCGTCTTGACTACTGCAATACCCTTCTCAGTGGTGTTACATGTTCCCAGATTGCACCACTGCAATTTATGATGAATGCGGCGGCAAGGCTCATTTTCCTGTCCGCTCGCACCTCCCAAACTCCCCGTTCCGTCAAGCCCTGCATTGGCTTCCAGTTAGATGTAGGGCTCAATTTAAAATGCTGGTGTCCCTACATAATGCTGCTCCAACCTACCTATCCTCCCTAAGACACAAGTATGTCCCGTCGAGGCCCCTACGCTCTGCCAAAGACCTACGTATGTCCTCTGTCCGTACTCCCACCTCAAATGCTCGCCTCCAAGATTTCTCCAGGGCTGACACTTTTCTGTGGAACTCCCTTCCCTTCTCCATAAGACTTTCACCCAGTCTCCACTCATTCAAAAAAATCATTGAAAACTCACTTCTTCAAGAAAGCATATCAATTAAACTGCTAGCAGGTTTTTATCCCCCACCCTCCTGCAACTGTCAAAAATGACCTGCTAGGCCCTCCGTGAATACTTTTCTAACAACCTACTTTGTACCCCTACTTTTACCCTTTGTGTCACTATACCCCTCTCCCTGTAGAATGTAAATAGGGCATTCAATTTCTCTGTTCTTGTACGTCCAGTTGTCTGGTTACAATTACATGTCTCTTAGTCCACCCATTGTACAGCGCTACGGAATCTGATGGCGCTATATAAATAATAAAATAATAAATAAATAAAAAGTAGCAAACATGTCCCGTTGTATTCACCTTGTACATAAAATAATAATCTTTCAGAATTTGTCTGTTAAAAATAACTAATTATGCAAATCATTGCAAGTCAAGGTTATATGTAGTCCAATTATGTCACGTTCACAAAAACGAGGAATATGATAGTTTCTCGTCAAGCCCCCTTGGTGGCACTGTGTCCAGCTCATAAATCCAAAATGTCTTTCTGTAGGAGCATCATTCCTCTATCATCATCTCGCCTTGGTCTACCCCCTAAAGAGGACCCACTGTTTGACAGTCTCTATAAAATTAGGCCCTTTATCCAACTCCTGTCAGACAAATTATGTCCCCGAAAAAAATATTTCAATTGACAAATCCCTAATGAAATTCAAAGGTTGACTGCTCTTTAAAAAATATATACCATCTAAGCGGTCCCAATATGGCGTTAGATTTTATAAATTATGCGAATCCTGTACTGGTTACACATGGGCGTTTTGCATTTACTGGGGAAGGATAGCCATCTTGATCCACCAGGATGCCCTGATTCTGTGGGTACAAATGGCAAGATTGTTTGGTATCTAATTTTTCCCTTGTTAAATAAGGGATATAGGCTATGGGTTGACAAATACTATACCAGTATAGAATTATTTAAATATAAATATTGCTTTGAAACCCTAGCCTGTAGCACAGTGCGGAAGAATCACGGGGGTTTTCCCCAAACCCTGGCAAGAGGCAGAAGCAGTAGAGGTTCCTCTTCAGCTCTCTGCCAGGATGTGTTGCTTGCCCTTCACTTCACAGATAGGAAGGATGTATTCATGCTGGCTACATTGCATGACGAAAGTACAGTGCCAGTGTCTGTGAGAGGTAGCACTGAGCATCTGGAAAAGCCGAAGTGCATCAGACTACAGCAAGTTTATGGGGGGAGTAGACTTGGCTGACCAATGCATACTGCCCTATCTGGTAAACCGAAAAACTAGAAATCTACGGGAGACAGATTACAATTTTCAATGCCTATGTCCTCTATAAAAAAGAGGTCATAGGTAAGCCCTGCCCTTTTATTTACCCAGCCTCCCCCCCCCCTTCCCCCCCCCCCCCCCGAGTCCCACTTTGGAATCTGGAGATCTCCAAAGACTTTGTAGCAAACACTTCCTTTCCCGAATCCTACCCACCCCCGTAAAAAAGCTCCCCAAAGAAAGTGCCACATTTTTTTATTTTTTTTTTTACAAGAAAAGTATTGCCCAATCTGCCCATCTCTACCCGCCCTCTGCATAACAGACTGTTTCAAAGTCTACCATACAGAGCTGAACTTCTGAATAACTCTGTATGGGACTTTGGCAGTTTGTTTACTTGATTTCCCTGGATTTCTGACCTTGGTTTGTCCTGACTACGCTTTGTTAGCTGCCTGTATTGACTTACTGGCTTGTTTTACTGACTACTCTGACTTCTGGATTCCCCTGACCTTGGCCTGTCCCTGTTTACACTAGCCATTCTAAAGTGGCTACACCAAACAACTCAAAGTACTACATTTGTAGTACTTGAAATGTGGCTTCCCCCCAAAAATCTCTAATTAAAGGGTTAATGCTGTGATTAGCACTGAAAGGGTTAATAAAATCACATTAAAAACAAAACTTATCAAACTTTTCACACAGTAAGTCTTTGTGTGAGATCAAATATCTCTCTGCATTCAGATCAAAGTGTATGTGGGGGTACTGTTCTATTCCTGTGATATAATAAAAACCTAGAAAAATGGTACATGTGGGTACTGTTATATTCAGAAGACCGTGTTAAATCAAAATACTGAGGTTTTAGTGCACTAACTAATATCAGAATTATGACATTTCCTGTGAAAATGCAGTTCATGTGTGTAAAAAGACAAAAATAAAAGTATAAATCCCTACATGGGCCCTGCATTTCTGTTGAAATGGCTAGACCAAACATCACATTATGCCATTTGTTATACTCTGGGTTGCCTACTTTTGAAAATGGTATGCCAGAACGGTGGAAATATTATTACCCAGACTGCCATGCTCTCACAAATGTCAAACATCCCAAGTGCAAGGGAATTTAATATATTTTGCCCTGTGACTAATCGAAAAAAATCTGAAATAATGGTACGTGGGGGTACTGTTATATTCAGGAGACAATGTTAAATAAAAACACAGGGGCTTTGTTGCAATAACTCATATCAGGAAAATGAAATGTCCGGTGAAAAGTGAGTTCATGTGTGAAAAAGCACTAATAAAACTATAACCGCTATGTGGGCCCTTTATTTCTGATAAAGTGATTAGACCAAACATCTTAGAATGCACCATTTGGAATACTCTGGGTTGCCTAATTTTGAAAATGGTATTCCATAATGGTGGTGATATTATTACCCAGGCTGCCATACTTTCTCAAAGGTGATATAAACCCAGAAAATCACTTCATCACATTTCAATGTGTAAAAACATAAATGGACAAGCCATATATAACCCTGTACCTTTCCAAAACCCCATAAAACCTATACATGGGGGGTACGGTGGTGCTTGTGAGACATCACTGAACAGAACGAGTAGTGTTTCAGGCGGTAAAATATATACTGACAACAATATCAGTGAAAGTACAGTTTTTATGTGAAAAATGCAAAAAATAAATTTGAACACTAACTTTGGCTAGGGTTTGTGACCAAGTGGCTACTACAAAAGACTGGAATTCTTGGGTCAGAGATGATGCAAGGACACTCCAAACACAGGTCGTTGAAGAACAAAAGGTAGGTTTACAAGAGAACAAAGAATATACACCACAAATTACATATTCCATACGTATACAGAGAATACAAAAATTACATCCAATTAATAAACTAAAACTTCTCTTACACGTTATCTAATAATGGGCATTCCTGACATTTCACACATGCGCACTGGTCCAAGATAGTTGCACAGTAGTTTTAACCATGTGAGTACTGAACTTTTCTTGAACATCCTGTAGCTTCTACCACAGTATGCCATGATGGGGTAATTTTCATTTCTTGGCTGCCATACGGTCTCAAAGGCAGCCTTGGCACAGCAAACTAATCTGACAAATTTCAATGTGTGAAAGCATAAATGAGAGAGATATATACACACTCCAAATACCTGTACATGGGTTGTGTCATGCCTTAATTATGATATCCTCTTACTTCCTGGTTCCACGGAGCTTAGCCACACCTCTTTATGACACGGTCTCCCTATTTAATCTGACCGCACCAGCTGATCGACGCTGGATTATTGAACTACGTTCCGTACTCACGAACCGGCTGCAACATCGTTGTGAAAGCCCTCTGTTACCGGACCGGAAGACTTAAAGTTCCCTTCACCTTTCCTCATCCACGACTAAAGCTGAACTCTCACCATTCAGGATAAACCGCCTCTGAGGAGATCTCGGGAACCAGTGTTCTATGTGCCGGAAGCTAAGTAAAACCTCTGTGATAAGCGTTGCATCTCAAAGCTGTTATTTCCTGTCTCCAAAGTCCTTCGTTAAAACAACCTCGTTACAGCTAACTTCAACTCATACTTTGTCTCAGTTAGCTGCATCTGTCTTACTTCAGTTTAAGTCTATGGAACAGCTATTGTAACTTCTTATCACCTAATTAATTAATACTACTAAAGGACTCTTTCTGCTTCAGTCATCGTTTACTACTTAAAGCTACAGTGCATATAATTGTGGACTTCAGTTATCGTTTACTACTTAAAGCTACAGTGCATATAATTGTGGACTTCAGTTATCGTTTACTACTTAAAGCTACAGTGCCTATAATTGTGGACTTCAGTTATCGTTTACTACTTAAAGCTACAGTGCCTATAATTGTGGACTTCAGTTATCGTTTATTACTTAAAGCTACAGTACCTGTAAATTGGAATTAAAGTCAATACCTTTTACTTTTTATAATAAATATTCAAACTATAAGAAATCTGCAGTTGTGTTCCTTCATAACAAATGTTTAGACGTGACAGAATAATCCAGCCATTGTAATGGATCCAGCAGATTTCGATTCTACTATAACTACGCTGAATCAAAGAGTTGATACACTAGCCCAAGGTGTGCAAGACCTGCAAGTTACTAACGAAAGAATTCTCACTTATGTCAGAGATCTACAAACTCATACTCCTCATACTATTCTGCACTCGGCTAGTGATCCTGCTGTATGTAACCTTGAAAAGTTCTCTGGAGATCGTTCAAAATACAGGGAGTTCCTCAACTCTTGCAAACTATTAATTGCTTTGAAACCTAGATCTTATCCTACAGAAAGAACTAAAGTGTGTTCGGTTATTTCCTTTCTAAGAGGTGAACCTATGTCATGGGCCCATTCCTTTCTGGAAAACGACGACCCCATCTTAGACTCACTGGATGAATTTTTTGAAGCCATGTCTCTTCTCTATGAAGATCCTAACAAACAAGCTACAGCTGATTTAACAATCAGAACTCTGCAACAAAGAAATAGACCCGTTGAAGATTACATTGCTGAATTTAAAAGATGGGCTGTAGAAACGCAATGGAACGACATCACATTGCGCAACCAATTTCGAATTGGTTTATCTGAAGCTGTAAAAGATGAACTATCTAGAACAGAACTCCCTACTACTTTGAACGCTCTAATTCACTTATCAATCAGCATTGACAGAAGATTAAGAGAAAGAAAGGCAGAAAAAGCCCCTTTTCATTCTAAAGACCGAAAACCTTTTACTCCCTCAAAAGCTCCAGAAAAGACTTCCTTACCAAGTGAACCTATGGAAATAGGGGTAATAAGAAGTCCTCTCACTCCTGCAGAAAAGAACCGAAGACGTCAATTAAACCTATGCATGTATTGTGCCTCTCAAGATCATCTGGTTTCTGATTGTCCCTTATTAAAACGGACAAGGGCCGGTAGACAAGCCTATACCTCTGCGATCTTCAGTGCACTCCCCTCAACACCGACCACTCCGTTCACACCTGTATCCCTTGTAATACAGTGGGATAAGGTGAGAATTGTGACTGAAGCTCTCATCGATTCTGGTGCACATGGAGTATTCATCGATTCAACCTTTGTAACAAAGAATAAAATTCCTTGTGTTAGAAAAACCATTTCTGTTCCTATTAAAGTGATTGATGGCTCCTTTATCTCCTCGGGACCGATTCTTCATGAAACCATCCCTCTAAAGGTAACCACCAATCATATTCATACTGAAATTCTAGTATTTGATGTTATTCCATCACCTCTCTATCCCGTTATAATAGGGATCAACTGGTTAAGGAACCACAACCCTCAAATTTCATGGTCTCCTTTCTCTATCACCTTTAACTCACATTATTGTAAAGAGACATGTTTACAGCAAATTCCTATTCTTCAAATCTCCAAAGAACCAACTATACCTTCTTGTTATTCAGACTTTTCAGACGTATTCAGTAAAAAAGAAGCTGAAACGCTCCCACCTCATCGTTCCTACGATTGTCCTATAGACCTCATACCTGGTGCCCCTATGGATAATTCAAAAGTCGATTGTGTTATCAACTGGCCTGTTCCCTCTACAGTAAAAGAATTACAGCGATTTCTAGGGTTCGCCAATTTCTACAGAAAATTTATTAAAAACTACTCTGAGATAGCTCACCCACTCAATCAACTTAACAGTAAAAAACATCCCTTCAATTGGAACGAGAAGGCTCAAACTGCCTTCAAAGAATTAAAGAGAAAGTTTACAACAGCTCCTGTTCTTCAACTTCCAAATCCTTCATATCTTTATGTCCTTGAAACGGATGCTTCGGAAATTGCAATTGGAGCTGTCCTTTCTCAACACAAAACTCCTCAAGAACCTCTTCATCCTGTCGCCTTCTTCTCACGATCATTATCTCCTGCCGAAAAGAATTATCCTACAGGAGAAAAAGAATTATTAAGTATCAAAGTGGCTTTAGAAACCTGGAGACACCTTCTTGAAGGTGCTCAGAACTCTTTAATCATATATACTGACCATAAAAATCTCGAATATCTTCACTCCAATAAAACACTGTCTGCTCGACAAGTAAGATGGAATCTCCTTTTTTCCCGGTTCAACTTCCAAATCGTCTTTAGACCTGGGTCTAGAAACAAAAAGGCTGATGCCCTTTCCAGGATCCATAAAGACACTAAAATTGAACCTCCTTCGCCTAAAGTCATTGGAATCTTATCTTCTCTTATTGATGACAGTAAAGATCTCAGTGAAGATGCTCTCGAACTTCCTAAATCAATTAAATTATCCAAGAAAAACGGTCTCTACTACTTCAAAGACCGGATTTACGTACCTCCCTCTTTCAGAATTAAAGTACTCAAATTTATTCATGATTCTCCTCTGGCAGGTCATCCAGGTATAAAAAAGACCCTTGAATTGTCAAAAAGATACTATTGGTGGCCTCGTCAAGACCAAACTATTGAATCTTATGTCAAATCTTGTTCTGAATGCCAAAGATCCAATCATATGTCCTCTTTATTCAAGAAATTACATGAAAATCTGGAATCGGCCTCCTCCAATCAAAAGAAGTTTTTTGATACAAAAAGACAACCTTCACCTTCTTATAAAATCGGTGATCTTGTCTGGCTATCTTCAAAGAACATCTCTACAAATCGTCCATCAAAGAAGTTAAGTTCTCTTTTTCTTGGTCCTTTTCCAATAATATCGGTTATCAACCGTAATGTTGTTAAATTGAAACTTCCACCAACTTTAAAGCTACATCCTGTTTTTCATGTGTCCTTGTTGAAGCCTCATCATCCTGACCCTTTCCAAAGAAATGTCACTACTTCTCCCGATCCCATATTGGTCCAGGGTGAAGAAGAATACGAAATTCAAAGTATACTGGATTCAAGGATCCATCGTGGCTCCTTACAATACCTCATCAGATGGAAAGGATATGGAATTGATGAAGATACATGGGAAAACTCCTCTGTCGTTCATGCTGACAAATTAATTTCCAAATTTCACAAACGTTACCCTTCTAAGCCAAGTCAATAGCACCCAGAGGTTGCTCATTAAGGAGGGGATACTGTCATGCCTTAATTATGATATCCTCTTACTTCCTGGTTCCACGGAGCTTAGCCACACCTCTTTATGACACGGTCTCCCTATTTAATCTGACCGCACCAGCTGATCGACGCTGGATTATTGAACTACGTTCCGTACTCACGAACCGGCTGCAACATCGTTGTGAAAGCCCTCTGTTACCGGACCGGACTGGAAGACTTAAAGTTCCCTTCACCTTTCCTCATCCACGACTAAAGCTGAACTCTCACCATTCAGGATAAACTGCCTCTGAGGAGATCTCGGGAACCAGTGTTCTATGTGCCGGAAGCCAAGTAAAACCTCTGTGATAAGCGTTGCATCTCAAAGCTGTTATTTCCTGTCTCCAAAGTCCTTCGTTAAAACAACCTCGTTACAGCTAACTTCAACTCATACTTTGTCTCAGTTAGCTGCATCTGTCTTACTTAAGTTTAAGTCTATGGAACAGCTATTGTAACTTCTTATCACCTAATTAATTAATACTACTAAAGGACTCTTTCTGCTTCAGTCATCGTTTACTACTTAAAGCTACAGTGCATATAATTGTGGACTTCAGTTATCGTTTACTACTTAAAGCTACAGTGCATATAATTGTGGACTTCAGTTATCGTTTACTACTTAAAGCTACAGTGCCTATAATTGTGGACTTCAGTTATCGTTTATTACTTAAAGCTACAGTACCTGTAAATTGGAATTAAAGTCAATACCTTTTACAATAAATATTCAAACTATAAGAAATCTGCAGTTGTGTTCCTTCATAACAAATGTTTAGACGTGACAGGTTGCTGTTTTACTCGTGAGACATTTCTGAATACAAATAGGTTATTTTATTGCAGTAAAACCGAACAGTATTCTGACATTAACAGTTAAATTGCCATGCAGAACTTGAAAAATAACATTTCTTAATTTTTCAAACCTTTTTTTTTTATCTTTATACATATAAAATTGAGTTCCATATATGAAGATTTGATATGAAATGAAAGTGCTGTTTCTCCTGAACAAAAGACAAACCGACACATTTATACACACAGATCCAGATCGACAGACACACACGCACTGATACAACCAATGGCATACACTCAGATACAAACACTACATACATAGCGGAGTTATGTCGACAATGGGGCGGTGTTATGATGGCAGTGGTGGGATTATGATTAGTGTTTGCAGATCAGGCAGGCTAGCACCATGCAGCTCTATCTTCCTCCTAGGACAGAAGACTGGGCCAGTGTTGCACTAGAGCGCATGACCGGGCCACTCATGGCATATGTCCATTGGGTGGCCCTAAGTGCATGGGCCACTTGAGGGACCTTCAGCCAGATTCCCAACCTGTGCGGTGCAACTGCACCGTCGCCGTTATGGGTTTATTTTTGTGTACTCTCTGGGGCTCGGAATTGCACCACTGGGGGTACGTGTACCATGGGTTGGGAACTCCTGTTCTACATTATCACTTCTCGATTCTGGCATCATTATAATGCAGATATACAAAAACAAGTTATGCGCTCAAACTCCCACTACTCTTGGGCGGCAGCAACGGCCATAGTATACATCAGGCCCAATAATACAGTAAAAACCAAAGGAAAAAAATAATGCATTGTAATGCAGTACTTTATCATTTGGATAAAAAAAAAGTTTTAATAAATTCACAACACAAAAAATGAAAGATCATATCTGATTTTTTATTTCCATTTTGACAAATTTAAATTAAAAAAGAAAAATTGTATTTCCAGAAATACACGTTAAATGCTACTGTAGCTCAGAGGTACAGACCTAATATAATTCATAAAGTAGACGTGTTGTGGACCCATTTCACTTCTAGCATTTTGGAGTTATATTCCAAAAGTAAACATGAGACTATTGGTATTTAAATTAAAATGTCAGTATTCCTGAGTGTTTATATTAAAAAACAAACAAACATGGTTTTCTGGCAGCCTTTGACCATTAGTTGTCAATTAGAAAGGGTTAGTATTCTTTATACATGCGCAGAGATCTTCTTCTTCAGTTCGTCTATGTCAGCACCACATACTTCATCAATCTGTCAAAATATTAGAAAAGATTATAATCTGCCAACATTTTAGGAACCCTGTGGTATGAAAAACAATGCAAAATATTTTATTCTTTTAAAATAAATCTTCCCATAAACCAAACAAATGAGACTTGTGGGAGGATAACATTGATATTCCTCTTATTTAACCCCTTAGTGACCAGACAGTTTTTCAATTTTCATACCGTTATGGACCAGGGCTGTTTTTACATTTCTGCGGTGTATCTGCTTAGCTGTAATTTTCCTCTTACTCATATACTGTACCCACACATATTATATACTGTTTTTCCTTCCCATTAAATGGTCTTTCTAAAGATACCATTATTTTCATCATATCATATAATTTAATATAAAAACAAATTATAAAATATGATGAAAAAAAAACACTTTTTTGAACTTTGACCCCCAAAATCTGTTGTGCATCTACAACCGCCAAAAAACACCTGTGCTACATAGTTTCTAAATGTTGTCCTGATTTTAGAAAAACACAATGTTAGCGGTTTTTTTTTTTGTGCAAGTTATAAGGCAATAAGTACAAGTAGCCCTTTGCTATTTCCAAACTGTGTGTGGTATGTTTTTTTTTTTTTTTTTTTTTTTAATTAACACAAGTTACATTGTTACACTGATATCTGTCAGGAATCCCTGAATAACCCTTCACATGTAGATATTTTTTAAAAGAAGACAATCTAAGGTATTAAACCTGGGATATTTTGACTCTTTTCGTGCGTTTTTTATGCAACCATTTTACCACCTATCTATGCCAAATTTAAAAAAATAAAATAATTGGTGATTTTTTTTGACACACAGCAATTTAAGAATACATGCACTGGGAACTTTAAGGGTTACTGCCAAAGAACACTTCAATATGTGTTCAGCAACATCACCTGAGTACAGTGATACCACCCATGTATAGGTGTGTCAGGTTCTCTGGGGGCTAGAAGACCTTATTTGGAGGGTGCGCATTCCAGTTTTCCAATGTGGAATTTTCCCAGCTGGTCATCATGCACCCATGTCCTATTTGGGAAATTTTTGAAGGTGGCCAATGTAATTTATCCCCATGAAACTATATATTTTTTTTAAAGTAGACATCCCACGGCATGGCCACTCTTTTATTTTAGTAGCCACTTAGTCACAAACACTGGCCAAAGTTAGCATTTATATTTGTTTGTGTGTGAAAAATGCAAAAAGCGAATATGAACGCTAACTTTGGCCAGTATTTGTGACTAAGTGGCTACTAGAAAAAACTGGACATACCCCATTTGCAATACCTTAGGTTGTCTTCTTTGCAAATGGTATGCCATCATGGAGTAATTCTTATTCCTGCGCTACCATACGGTCTCAAAGGCAACATAACCAATTTGACAAATATCAATGAAAAAAAAAAGAAATGGGCAAGCCTTATATTTGACCCTGTAACTTTGGGGGGGGGGGGGGGTACTGGTATACTCGGGAGACTTCGCTGAACACAAATATGAGTGTTTCAAAACAGTACAACTTATCACAACAATGATATGGTCAGTGAAAGTGCAGTTTTTGTTTAAAAAAAATTCAAACCCACTGGACAACCAGGGAGACATTGGACGACCAAGGAATTTATTATATTAAAAATAAAGGTAAGAAACAGTCCTCCCTCCATGCCCCCCCCTACCCCCCTACACTGTAACCCTTCTCACGTTGCCACCCTCCCCACACTGTAACCCCTTCTCTCACTGCCACCCTCCCCACACTGTAACCCCTTCTCACTCTGCCCTGTTCCCACACTGTAACCCTTTCTCACCCTGCAGCCCCCACTGACAAATATCAATGAAAAAAAAAGAAATGGGCAAGCCTCATATTTGACCCTGTAACTTTGGTGGTGGGGGTACTGGTATACTCGGGAGACTTCGCTGAACACAAATGAGTGTTTCAAAACAGTACAACTTATCACAACAATGATATGGTCAGTGAAAGTGCAGTTTTTGTTAAAAAAAAAAAAAATGCAAACCCACTGGACAACCAGGGAGACATTGGACAACCAAGGAATTTATTATATTAAAAATAAAGGTAAGAAACAGTCCTCCCTCCATGCCCCCTCCCCCCCCCCATCCCCACACTGTAACCCCTTCTCTCACTGCCACCCTCCCCACACTGTAACCCCTTGTCACTCTGCCCTGTTCCCACACTGTAACCCTTTCTCACCCTGCCCCCTCCCCACACTGTAACCCTGTCTCAGCCTGCAGCCCCCACGGAAGCCCTTTTTCACCCTGCAGCCCCCACTGAAGCCCTTTCACCCTGCCCCCACACTGTAACCCCTTCTCACCCTGCCCCTTCCCACTGTAGCCCTTTCTCCCTCTGCTCTCCCCACTGTAACCTTTTCTCACCCTGCCCCCAGACTGCAACCGTTTCTCAAACTGTGCCCCCACACTATCACCCTCACCTCCTGTCCCTGTGTGTGTGTGTATCATTTTGTGTCAGTGTGCGTGTATTTGTGTGTCCATCTGTATCTGTGTGTGGGGAAACTAGGGTGTGTGTAAGTGTATACACTGCACACAAATGCACACCAACATTCACATACTCCATACAAAACATGCTTACATTCAAACACACACTGTGTATATGTATATTTTATATACACAATATACACACACAGCAATCAAATGCAAATATTTCATACTAACACCCCTTTTATTCAAACACCAACATTATACACAAAAAGCACACCATTTAAAGACCAACACTACATACAAACACCCCTGCATTCAGACGCAAACATTACACACAAGTACACCATTACATTCCAATGGCAACAGTACATACAAATACACCCATACTTAAAACAAAAACATGCTTACATTCAAACACTGCTCAAATATAACCCTGCAACGAAGGGCAAATGGTAGACCCCCAGCTGGCATAGCATTGATGAAGTTCTCCGACAGATGGGGATCTACCTTTTGGCTACACTTGCACTAGAGGGGGGCCTAGAAAACATACTTGCACCAGGGGGCCCTCTCTATATTGGTTCCACCACTGGGATAATCAATGTGAGGTGACTGGCTGAAAGAGCGGGACACAGCACTTCTAAAGCTGAGTCTGTGAGAAAGCAGTTGTATGCCTCTTAAACTGATTGCCATGATATGCCAAGTTTCTGCCTCAAAAACTGCCCTGATATCCTAGTATTATGCCTCAAAAACTGCCATGATATGCCAATTTTATGCATCTAAAACTGATTGCCATAGTGTGCCAATTGTATGCCTCTAAAGCTGCCATGATGTGCCAACTTTATGCATCTAGGACTGTTTGCTGTGGTGTGCCAGTTGTATGCTTTTAAAACTGATTGCCATGGTGTGCCAAGTTTATGCACCTAAAGTTACCATGATGTTCCAATTGTCTGCCTGTAAAGCCAATTGCCATGGTGTGCCAATTATATGCCTCTAAAGCGGATTGCCATGGTGTGCATTTTTAAAATACGCATTAAAAGCAAGTGGGTCTCAAAATTACAGTTTTCAAAAGTGGGTCTTGGCCCATAAAAGTTTGGGAAGCCCTGGTGAATAGCATATATACACTATACTAACCAGAGCAGAGTAGCAGGATCAAGGCAGGCCTTAGGCACCTTGTGTACAGTGCGCTCCTTGGCAACACTCTTGCCCTGGCCCTGTTACAGGTTAAGGGAAGTGCAATATCTAGGCCAAGCATGTCAAACATGCGGCCCGCAATGATTATATTTGCAGTCCGCCTGCCCTGGAGATGCTTTGCGCTGTGGCTGTGAACAGCCGCAAGACAGGAAAGAGATTTCCTGTCTGATTCTTGCCTTCCCTCTCACAGCCACAAGAGAGCATCTGGCCTGCTTGCAGAGAAGATCAAAACTGGAACTGGAAGATGGACGGCTCATCTTAAGGTAGGAGAAGAGGGGCCTGTGTAGTGTGTTAAATTAGGGAGTTGGGGCAGTAGGGGCCAGTGTATTAAATTGGGGAGGGAGAGCAGTGTATTAATTTGAGGGAGAGATGGGACACTGTATGATTTGGAAAGGGTGGGGGCCAGTGTATTAAATTGAGGGAGGGAGTGGGCCAGTGTATTAAATTGAGGGAGGGAGAGCAGTGTATTAATTCGAGGGAGGGGGCCAGTGTATTAAATTGGGGGAGGGAGTGGGGCTGTGCATTAGATTGGATTTGGTGAAATGTATTTGATTTGTGGGCAGTGTATTAGAATAGGAGGAGGGGGCATTGTATTAGATTGGGTCTGCATGGAGGCGCTGAAAGCTCCCCATCGAGATGCTGATTGGTCGCGCAGCTTTTTGTCACACATGCACAATAGCCCTACAAGCGCGATGCCGTCCAGTTAGGCAACTTTTTTTATACTTTACTTTTCTAAATAAACCTACATTTGTATGAAAACTGAAGTTTGTTTTTTTGCGGCCCACATAAACTGAAACCTTGTTTATTTAGCCCGTGTTAGCCTTTGAGTTTCCCATGCGTGATCTAGGCCAATATAGCTCATCTGGGGATGATTTTCCATCTGAGCTGTTTTGGCACAAGTTATTGCTTACCATGCTAACTGATAAAAGAATAAACGTTTAAGTTGTGCTTAACATCTCCTCATCCCCTTGTGCGCCTCTCTTAATTCCCTCTTCCTACCTTGTGTGTCACTTATTTATTTTTACCGTCTTGTCTCTTAACCTATTGTTACTTCTTGTGTGTATAATCCCATTTACATCTTGCATGTCATAACCCCCTTTTTTGCTCTACACAGTCACATGCATAGATAGCTAGACATAGAATCACATAAGTATATGGACGTAACCAGTCACATGCAAAGGCGCACACACACAGTTACATACATAGACACATAACACTGTCACATACTGTACACATCAATATTTAATAAAGGGGACTGCACTTCAATCACAGAGATCTGTTTGTTTTGAATGACATATAAAGCAAAAAGAATGGGGTGCTCCAAATCTCCAGATATACATCGTTCACAAAACAAGGAATTCCAGGCACTCTGTGTTCTAAATCTTGACAGCCTTTTTCATGGAACATTGCCTATGTGTGTTATATTCTATCAAAAGCTTGATAAAAGTCATAGTTCATGACTGAAACATTGGCAATGTGTGTTATGAAAAAAGCGGTTAAGATTTAGAATGCCAATTTCCTGGACTTTTTTGTTTTGTGCACTACATACTGAACACAGACACACACAATGAGATAATTACATACACAGACACATGCATATCCAGACAGTCATATGCACACCATATCAGTCACATACTAAAACAGTACTGTATACGTAACAAGAATCACACACACACACACAGTTCTTACTGTCATGAGCACTTGGAGGAGCAGAGACGGCAAGGATCCTTGGTGTCTAGTGGTGGAGAAGCAAGCATTACCTCTGCATAGAGGTAGCTCTGGACTTTGTGATGCCCCCTTAAACAGTGTAAAGGTAATCTCTATTTACTGCATATTTTTATTACAAAGCTTCTATATAAAATATTTTTCCTTATTTCAGTTTGCTGTATATGTATATTGATGTATGCACCCCTATATACAGTACTATACATCCCTTATACATTAATACACATAGAAATGCACAGATCAAATCTCATACATACAGACATGCGGTCACATACACCAACACACATAACAGGGACTTTACTAAAGTCAAACTTGTTGGGAATTCAAAGTGGATTTCCTAGCCGACTTTGGAATTCTCTTTTAATATTCTGACAATTGTTTTTGGTGAATAACCTTGTCAGACATGAACCAATACACACCATCAGACATCAGGTACATGGACACACCAAAATAGTCTCAGATATACACTTTTAAAGTTACATACATTCATAAAAAAACAAAAACAAACACACAACACATACCACGTCACATGAATTAAAAGACACACAAAGTCCCATGCTATGACTCACTGAGTGCTGGAGTCACGAGGTTATTATGGTCGACCATAGCTCCCTGCTGGAGTGCACAATTGGTCCACCAGGGAAGTGTTTTCATTTAATATGCCAGTCTCTAATTGCGAGCTGTGTTGGCCGCCAGGTGCCCCTGTTGTCATGGTGCCCTGTGCAACTCCGCAGCTCGCACATCCTAAAGGCTGGCCCTGAGCAGGATGCTAGTGATGTATATCATACACGTTACTCTGCTGAAGCTGCACACAGATCCCTCCCACACCTGTATGGACTCAAAGCAGAAGTGTCTTATAGTCTATGGGGATATTTCTTTACCCAGAATTCTATGTCCATCCAGGGTTAAAGGGAGAATTAATTTATCCCCAAGGAACAGTTCAAATCATTATACAGAAATAATAGAACTGCTCTTTAAACTGATAGACGCATCACAGCTTTTATCAGTTTATACAGAGCTATGTTCATGGTGTAAAAAAAATGGTCTGTTTTAGCATCCGTTTAAAAAAACTTTTAGCTCTCAGCATTAGTAGTAGATGCGGAAAGCAGTGCCTTGCAGACCCCAAGTAATTCATCAAACAATTCAAAAAGGTTTCTTTATTTACAATTGGGGAGGAGAAGGTACAACTCCCCCTCCACAATAAAAAGTTTTGTTAAAATTTTATAGTACCTTTTTCCCATCTTTGTAAAATATGAATGTAGGCATAGCACGGACTTTGCAGAATTCCGCAACATCCTAAAAAAAAAAATATATATATATATTAAAAATTACAAAAAAATATAGAAATAAAATGCTGAGTAAGCAATACAATATAAACAACACATAACAATAAAAAAAACATATAAACTGATTAAAATAGTTTGAATTATAGTATAATAAAATGTTATAATATAGCAGTTTGAATGTTGACCCAATAAAACTGAGTCGGTGTTCTATACCTCAATACCTACATGTTAGATGTGCTTTATAACACAACAATACAATATTAGAAATATGGTACAATTAATACATACTACCAACAACCATAACATTTTCTATATTAATAGGTATATGAAGGACATGCAGAGAACAAGACAATATAGCTTACTCACCGACACGTCATCCACATCTACTTTATAAAAGTCAACTTTACTGATCTCTACGCTTAATTTCTGAAAGACAATAAATAAACAACTATTAAATTAGTTTCTATATATGGATCCTTGACTGTTACAGCTGTGTGAATAGTTTTTTTCTTCTAAACAAATCTTTGCCGTTCTATGTAGCTATCAGAGCTCAAAGTTGGCTCAGGGTGACCTGTGCCATTGCGGCAGATTTTATTTGAAGGAATTCAAAAACATTAAGATGGTGGATTGTGACTGTAGGAATGATTGCCCCCTCGTGATACCAAATGTAGTTGGACTGAATCAAGCCACTCATATTTATGACTTGTTGACTGCCTGAAATCAGCAACTCAAATCAGACCCAGGTTATCTTCCCTTGACATCTTCTTCAACAGTGGTTCCAGAACCTTTTTTCACTTGAGTACCTCTTGGCAGCCCATTTCCATAAATTGTACCCCTCATATTGGCGAAATGTTTGTTAGTAATATAGTTGCTGTTATTTCAATATATGCTTTTCTCAGCCCCAGACTCCTGTTCTTCAGCCCCAGGCTCTCCCTGCTTCTCCTCTGCCCCAGGCTCTCCCTGTTGTCATTGTGCAGATAGACAAACGGACACAAATGCAGATACTCAGATCCAAACACTGACACACATACAGTTGCAGACACACACATCTAAGCAAGGACACACTCACACACATACATGCAGATGCACAGATTCAAACATTGCCACACATACAGTTGTACAGACACAAATACAGATACAGACACTGCCACACATACAAACACTACCATACATGGAATACACACACAGATGCAAACAATGACACACATGCAGATACAAACACATGCAGACACACACAGTTGTAAGGACACACAGATACAAACAATGACACTCACACAGATACACACATGCACAGACACTGATACACACATAATGACACCTGTAGATATATACAGACACACAGATACAAACACGAACACAGACAGATACACACACAAACACTGACACACATACAGATGCAAACACACATACATGCATACAGTTGCCCAGACACACGCAGATAGATACAAACAGTGACACACATACAGACGTACAGACACATACACACATATTTCCATAAATGCACACACGCATGCAAACACACACAGATCCAAACAGTGACACACACTAATACACATGCAGATACAACCAATGACACACATACAGAAACACACCGACACATACACGCAAAACACTGACACACACAGAAACACACACATTCTGAGACAAAACAGATGAACACACTGTTCCATACTTGCAAATACAGGCACATGATACACACACACACACAGTTCCAAACTTGCAAATACAGACAGATGCAAACACACAGATACACAAAAACAAAAAACAGGTGGCCCTAAGTGCAAGGGCCAACCAATGTACCTTCACCTTTGCAGTGGTTGGGACTGCCATTACCAATTTGTTTCCACGTATCCCCAGGGGCACTGGATTGTACCCCTTGGGGTACGTGTACCATGGGTTTGGAAACCCTGGTCTACAATACCTGCACATTAGCAACTGTGAAATGCTGTGTGTAATCTGAAGCAGCTGCAGTTTCCACTTAAGCATGCCTGCTAGGCGAGTATTGAGACTTACTTCAAATAGAGGTGCAATCATTTTGCATGGTCCACACCAGACAGCAGTGAAGTCAATAACAACAAGCTTGCCTTTTACAGCAATTGCTTTTTGGTAATCAGCCTAAAAGGAGGAAAAACAAACAAAACCATTTGGAGGGATGTGTATAATCAAAGTACCATAAGCAGCAAAAAATATATAAAAGTAAAAATATATGTCGATCATAAATAGACAAGCATAGCGGGAAAAAATTAGAAAGCAGCTTGAAAGCTAAAAGGAAAGAAGTGGAACTGTCACGTAACTGACAATGAAATGTTGATTCACTCTTTTATGTTACACTTGTCTTCCTTTCTTCTTGATAAAACTATGAAAACCCCTGCCCCTCCTCCAAATAAATCTCAAACCCTACCACATGAACGCATGTCCAAACAGGCAGCAGATCTTTACAACTGAGAAAAGAAAACCTGCTGATACATGAAAGAGTGGTTTTATCACTCCCCCCTCCCCCTTTTAATCCAGTTAACATGCAAGCAAGAATACAAAATAAAAACAATAAGATGAGCTTTTACAAGTATATGAAAGCCCTGGCACCATCTATAAGCTTGTACAGGAAGCGGCTAGCTATAAGTTTCACTTTTGTGGCACTACCAAATCCTCCTAGAAGTAGACAAGGTGTGGTGTCCTATACATTTTTAAATTGTGAATTTAGAGCAAGACTCTTTAAAAGTACTGTATTCATCTGCCAAACCCATGTTATACCGGCTCTGAGGAATGTGTGATTATACACTTGATATTTGCATTTGCTTTCAGAAGCATGGTTGTATTTTTGCAGTGGATTGAAGTGAGGAAATTTAAAACTTCCTAAGCCCTGTTTAGCAAAAAGAACATAAAAGGCCTCAAGCACATCCCCACCACCATGTCTCTCTAACAAACGCCCATAATCACAAATTGCCAGAAGATAATGAAAGTGGTCGGCACTTTCAATAAACATAAAACTTAAGTGATGCAAATCTTTCAAAGTACTGGTTTCTTCAAACAATATGCAACACAGTTGGAGGCTTGGTAAACCTCATACAGAATAATAGATCTAGTAGCGGGGGGCACAAAAAAACCCAAATATATATATTTTTTTGTGCCCTCACTACTTGATCTATTACATAGATATATATATATATATATATATATATACACACACACACACATAACGTATGCACAAAACACATTTTTTGCATACTTTTTTGTGCCCTCACTACTTAAATCTATTCTGTATGAGGTTTACCAAGCCTCCAATTGTGTTGCATTTTGTCAGAAGAAACCTGTAAGTTGAAAGATTTGCATCACTGAAGCGGTCTGTTTATTGAAAGTGTTATTTATTTATTGAAAGTGTGGTTTTATGATTGGAACATACGTTTTCTGATGTATATGAGAAGATATAGTAAATATAGTAGATGATTTTCCTACCCCCATGATTCTCTTCCCGCTGTAGTGGATCTCGTGCCAGAACTACCCTAGCAATTCTCTCCCATCAAATGTTCTTACCTGGGGTCTGCTGCTCCCTGCCACCACTTGTTCCTACAAAGAGACAGAATCTCTGTCTGTACGAAGGCTGTCCGGTAGTGCAGGGCTTAGCTCATTGACAGAGCTATCAGTGGACACTCTTAGACAATGAGCCAGTTCTGCATTGCAAGGCTTAGCTCAGGACAGCTAATAGAAGATCCTAAGCAGGAGCATCAAGCTCTCTGTTAGATGTAATGGAGGCCAGGATTGGAACCCTGTGGACTTGAGGTATGAGCTCAAACCGTTCTAAAATGGTTTAACTTCTTACAGTGGGAGTGTGCAATGGTACTCCTGGCACCATAACAACTACAGCGTTCTGTAGTGGTTATGTTGCATGAATTGTTCCTAGAACAAAGAATGGATTGTGAAAGACCTCACACTAGAGATAAATAGTTTTTCTTGAAGGGCATACCACAATTTAATATGTTGAATAACACCAATTTTCAAATGGATTAAATGACTCATTACTAGAGGCAAATTAAGGCACACCCTATAAATATGGGATCAAGAGGGATAACAGAATGTACTGTAAAGATCTACACCATGTGACAAAATATTACAGTGTAGAGCTGCTTGCTATAAAATTAAAGCAGCTGTCACTACAACGTATGTATTTTTTCCTACGCTTGACAAAAGTAGCTACTTTTTGTCAAAACCTCATTAATGACAGCGAAGGGGAGAAGACTGCTGATGTCAACTCCCAGCAGATGAGGAAACAGGATTTTAAGGAGGACCTCATGAAGGAAAGACAAGCAAAGCAGTCACCATGTGGGGTCTTGGAAAAAATATGCAAAGAACCTAGAAAGTGACAGAACTGCTTTAAATGTATGAATTGTCAGGAACCGAACGTGAATTTCAATTTTCAGGCAGGAATATCCTATAGCCAACAATTTACACTTGTGTGATCACATACACAGGGTTAGTCACTAAAGTGAGAATGTCCCATTTAAAGCCAAACTGAAAGTAGGCTATAAGAAGATATTCCAGCTTGGCTATTTTACCCTTTAATGTGAAATTCACTTTGAATTCTAACTAGGATGAATAACCCTGATAATATTGTGTGTAAAACTACAGAATGTGCCACAGCTGCTTTGAAATCAACATTCACATATTCCCCAAAGCAGGCGTTTTACATTAATCAGGTATGGATGCGGCTGAATAATGAATAGTTTAGTCACTCCATCTACTGGGAGACAACGTTCCCCATTACACTCTACCTCTCGACAGGCTTGACATCAGAAGTAGACATTCCCAGCAACACCGGTAATGACAAAGTATGATACATGAAGTTATTATCCATTTTCTAGGACATAGAAATGGGCAGTGGTATTTTACAGCACAAACTTCCATTCATGTTAAGACAAGACAGCCCAGGAGCACACAGCCGTAAACCTGTTATCAGAAACGAACAACACCCTGTAATACACACACACCGCTGGAATGAACTCGCTGGAACCCGGTGTGACACACATCCTCTTACCATCGAATCGATTTCTTTCACCATCTTGTCGTTTAAGCTGCCGCTCTTCAGCGTAGAACTCTAAGTATCTCCGAGCACAGCAAGTAGTAACTCTATAGGCTCAGTGCAGCAATATATAGGGGCATGTGAGTGGGTGGCGATAACATGACATAATCGGGCTGCCTACTCACAGTGTCCCTCCCGCCGGCGCCAAAAGTAGGACTGCACTGAATGTGAGTCCTGTGTGATGTGTGCGACTGGAGAGATAATGCTGCCAGGGCTTTGTCATTATTGTTAGCAGCATTGTTGCAATTTACATCCTTTTGTCTGTGATTTAGGAAGGCAATCTATTGGTAAAACCTGTTCAACGTGTACAGGTTCTGTTTCTGGCAACCTTAAATCAGCATTTTGTACTTATGAGGCTAAAACAAAATGTGAGTTGGATAATTGCAACAGCAGCACAGGAGGGAAAAGCTTGAAAGATCGACATTGTTTTCTGCTAATATTCAGTTTGCATTGGTTAAAACAGAATTGGGTTACTGATATGTAGGGTAACCTAGGGAAACCTTGCCAACACTACTCTCCCTCAAATAGACTAAGCTTCATGTAGAGTTGAGGGGATAACTTCTAGGTCTGCGAACAAGAATAGTACTCTGAGTGTGACTGAGATAGGATGGGGAAGCCTGAGGTGTCACATAGCTCTCCCAAGATTGGACCCTAAAAGTTTTTTTTTTTTGCACTATTGAATAAACAGGAGGTGTTGGAGCACCTGGAATATTTCTGAGCAAATTTTTACCAATACAAAGTATTTCCCTTTGAACAGTTTTGATCTTTCCGGTTATCTGCCTCCATTCTTCATTCACAGCTCAGCAATCATCGGAACAAGAGGCCACAGGCACTAAGCACTGTGGCTTATATGTATGGTGGCAATTGAGGGTTAAAGGGACACTATAGTCACCTGAACAACTTTAGCTTAACCCCTTAAGGACACAGCTTCAAAAGCTTGTCTTGCACTTAAGGACCCAAGAAATTTTCCAATTTTTTGCTGCTTGCGTTCAACTGCAATTTGCATTTTACTATTTTATTGCACTGACACATATTATATACCGTTTTTTAAAGGACAAAAAGGGCTTTAAATTGATGTAACATATACATATATAAATGCTTATTTATTATAAAAAAATGCCCCAAAAAGTAAAGATATTGTTTTTTTTCTTCAGTTTTTGCAATAATAATGTGTGCACAATTAGTGCAGGTTAAGGAAAGTAATTAAAAATAAATTAATTTAGTTGTTCTGATTTACAGAATATATAATGTGTCTGGGATTTTCAGGTTTTTTTTGGTAGTTACAGCTCACAAAACACAAGGAGTAAAATAAACTTTTAATGTGGAGCGATTTTAGAATTTGGTATGTTTGTCTTCTAAGCTTAATAGCCATAAAAGAAAACAAAATTGCCACACAAAAGTATATATTTATATGAAGCAGGCATCACAGGCTATTTAGATAACATTATGTTGACACTTTTAACGTAGCCATTTCACCGCTAATCCCTGCTAAATATTGGACAAAATTATTTTGACACACAAAATTATAACAAACAACTTCTCATGTGTATTTTGTAAAGTTAGTGTGTGCTATTCCTGTACAAAACCTAATTTTGTGTTCAGCTACATTTGCTGAGTACAACGATACCCCTATTGTATGTCTTTGGCACTATTTTGTGAAGCTATAGCGCCATATAGGAGACCTGTCCATTTCGGTATTTACAGTAGAATTCTGAGAGACGGATTTGATGGGCCTATGTTTCAATTTGGGCCACTAGAGCAGTTTGACTCTTGGAAAAAAACCCACAAAGGCCTACCATTTGTAAAAGTAGACACTCCAGGGTATCTCATATACATAGACACAGAGAAAAATGAGATACGGCTGTACATAATCTAAAACAGGAACAGAAAAAGATACATAGTGTAATACAGTAAAATAAATGATAATGCGCTGATATAATAATGCACTCACAGGATCAAAGTGAATAATGCGCCAGAAAAGGTGCCTGCCCCGATAAATTTGGGCGGCTGAATGCCTCCACACTCTACTGGAACTCCAAGCGGACCAAAAATGGAATGAGACTCCAATAAGGTAGGGTGAAATAAATATGCTAATTTATTATAAAAAAGGCTATATATAATAGCCTCATTAAATAAAATTAAAACAAAAGAGAGGTCCTACGCGTTTCGTTCCTATGCAAAAGAACTTCCTCGGGACCAAAATACAAATAATATGGTAAGTAAAACCAATCAATACAGAGATGCATACAATATTATCCCCCCCAATGAGTCTCTATAAATAGGGCTGAGCCCTTTGTTGATAGGTGGATCCGGTGGGAGTTACCCTTGATTCCATGATCGCTTTCAGTTGTGGAGTGTCCAGTGATCCTGTTCAGGTGTGGAGTAGATGTTCCGACTGTCATTCTTGGCGCAAAACGGTGAAACCGGAAACCGGAAGTAGGAATCCGTTTACACTTCCGCGTTCCACTGCCCTATGCGTTCCAGCTCAGAAATGGAAGATGATTAAACATATTGCCACCTAGAGGTCGCCTAGAATATGGCGATCCTAATGTTAATCGGAAATAAAGCTGGAGTATATCATAATCAAACGTTATCCTAACAAAAAGATCTAAGTAGTTAGACTTGTGAAACACAGAATACATGAGCTCAATTGTTACTTCCCTAGTACCTTATTGCTATAATTAAATACATGGAAATCTCCATTGACTCTTTATACCTATATTATTTTAATGTGAAAATAAATGTGGTACATATGTAATATCAATGTTAGGGGCTTTTTAATGTGCCATTTAATATTAAACTAAATAAACCCAATAGATGGGTTGTTTTACCGCTCAAATAATCATAATAAACGTGTACTTCAAAACAATAATGGTAATCAGTGATGCTAGATTTATAGGCTAACCGTGCTATTCGTATTTCATGTTTACCTATTTAAAGATTTGTTTGAAAAAATTATTCATATTTACACCTTAACATGAATAATAGTTCCAAATTAATTTATATGTGAATTAATTTCTTTTCTATTCAAATATTGTATGTTCGCATGCTTTATATATTATAAATAAATTAATCATATTACGGTATTTATAATGTGAAATACTATAAATGATGTGTCCTGATAATCTAGTGATATCCATCCTTTATATATCCCTAATAAACATTATTAGGGATTATGAAAATTTATAATCATGTAATTTTGGGCATTTTTAACATCCGCATTACTTTTTCGCTGGTCATTTTGTATATTTGACATGTGCCACCATGATCAAAGCCCAAAAATTATGCTCAGTTAAGTCTTCTGAGTAAAATGACACCCCCATTGTATGTCTTTGGCACTATTTCGTGAAGCTACAGCGCCATATAGGAGACCTGTCCATTTTGGTATTTACAGTAGAATTTTGAGAGACGGATTTGATGGGCCTATGTTTCAATTTGGGCCACTATAGCAGTTTGTTTGTTGGAAAACCCCCACAAAGGCCTACCATTTGTAAAAGTAGACACTCCAGGGTATCTCATATGGTGCATATTGTGCCTTAACATGCCCCCATTTTTTCACCAATGTATGTCAAAGGTTGTGGTAAAAAATAATTTGGGGCATTTTTTACATCCGCATTACTTTTTTGCTAGGCATTGTGTATATTTGACATGTGCCACCATGATAAAAGCCCCAATATTATGCTCAGCTAAGTCTTCTGAGTAAAATAACACCCCCATTGTATGTCTTTGGCACTATTTCGTGAAGTTACAGCGCCATATAGGAGACCTGTCCATTTTGGTATTTACAGTAGAATTTTGAGAGACGGATTTGATGGGCCTATCTTTCAATTTGGGCCACTATAGCAGTTTGACTGTTGGAAAACCCCCACAAAGGCCTACCATTTGTAAAAGTAGACACTACGGGGTATCTCATATGGTGCATATTGTGCCTTAACATGCCCCCATTATTTCACCAATGCATGTCAAAGGTTGTGGTAAAAAATAATTTGGGGCATTTTTTACATCCGCATTACATTTTTGCTAGGCATTGTGTATATTTGACATGTGCCACCATGATCAAAGCCCCAATATTATGCTCAGCTAAGTCTTCTGAGTAAAATAACACCCCCATTGTATGTCTTTGGCACTATTTCGTGAAGTTACAGCGCCATATAGGAGACCTGTCCATTTCGGTATTTACAGTAGAATTTTGAGAGACGGATTTGATGGGCCTATGTTTCAATTTGGGCCACTATAGCAGTTTGACGGTTCGAAAACCCCCCACAAAGGCCTGCCATTTGTAAAAGTAGACACTCCAGGGTATTTCAAAGGGCATATTTTAAACCCTAGCGTAGGATCATTTTTTTTCTAGTTTGTACCAAGTCTAGTAGCAATTAGCATTTTTTTCTGCCTTTTTGACACACACTTGGAGATGTTACTGTATATTTTGCAATCCTTATGTGTGCTATGGCAGTATAACACCTATTATGTTGCTCAGCTATGTCGTCTTAGTACAACAATACCCCCATGTGTACCTTTTTCAGGGATATGGGGATGTTGAAGGGGCACATTGGAGACTAGGCCATATCAGTTTTTTTCAAACTTTGATGCTGGGTCCATGTGCAATTAGGGATTATTCTAGCCTCGGTGAGGGAATAATCTAAATTTTATTAAAGACAGGAGGCGAATATTTGCTTTACCTTCTTTACTGAAACCTCCAGCAGCAAAGAAACAGTTAACAGAACTTTTCAAAACAACCAATCAGAACAAAGCAACAGTAGTATAAAACCCCTAAGCAGGCTCTTCCACTTCCTCTTTCTTTGATGAGGTCGAGCAGGAGAGCAAGAAAACCAACGAATCCACCTTGTAGCAGACACATCCAGAGAAATAATCGTCAAGCCCAGAGAGAAAATAGATTACACTGCAAGAAAAAGGAAAACATCGTGAAAGTAAACTGTCAAGGCAAGATGTCATATCCATACAATATCACTTGCACATCATAATACCTGATGAATAAACAAAGTCTACAGATCTTATGAAGACCTAGTATCTAGTACCTAAACTAAAAGGCATTGACGAAACATAATTACAACACAAACATGATGAATAAAAATGCACACAGACAATCATCACCGAATAATAGAAATAACCTGTATTATGTAAAACAATGCATTCACAAAACATAACAATATCCCCAAATAATTATAAGACCCAAATCCAGGGAGGGAACGTAAGAAAAGGGGAAGAAATATTCGCCTCCTGTCTTTAATACAATTTAGATTATTCCCTCACCGAGGCTAGAATAATCCCTAATTTTATGGCAGGACAGGAGGCTTCATATTTGCAATTTTAACGCCCAAATAGTAGAACCAGAAGCAATATGACAGAGGACTGAAATAAAAGGAGAATGGAAAACCCCATTTCCTAAACCAAGCAGCGGTGTAGAGAAAATGCAGAAACAGTTCAAAACGGCCGTACGCAGAAATCAACAGCTGTCCATGAGTAGACGGAGGAAAGAACCAGATCCTGGATCTACATGGTCGCGTACAACCTGTCAACAGAGCCGTGGCCTATCCGGAGAATAGGGGTACAACACAGAGGACGAATAGAAATGAAATACGTGTGGAACAGAAACCGATGTACTGAACGGCAAGAAGGAAGAAGACACTACATCGATACCATGACGTCAGAACGCCATGAAATACAAGATGTACTGGGGAAAACCGTAAGCGGAAAAACTGGCGCAAGGCAAGTCCTTGTCATCAGGTCATTCCTCAAGGAAATGCAGAACACACGATACCACTAGACTTGAGGAATAGCGAGAGATAGGGCTCCCGTAAGGTATACTCCTCTTGGTAGACTGTAGACCAAGAGATCCTTACCAATGCCAGAATCTTAAGAAAACGCACATGAGTCGTCCTCTAGCTGACATAGGACGTGAATGGCCCCATATGATCTTACCCTGAGAGGGCAACTCAGCCAGACAATGGGATCCCACACAGGACATGAAGAGACAGGGAGTCGTAGATTGCCTTCCCATGGCAAACTCCAGCAAAAGGGGAAAGCACGGAGGACTCCTCCGAAGTGGTGTGGCCAGGCGAAACGACACTCCCAGGAATTCGGTCTGAAGCAAATCCCGAAGTATCCAGGAGGTAAACAGGATGCGGACGCCCCGAAGGAGACCAAGCTTGGAAAACACGTCCCTCGCCTTGCTGTAACGCTTACATAGATTTCTATGGAGCACAACTGCAGATTTCTTAGGACTTGTTGGTTGTTGATTAAGACACTTAGAGGATAGAATAGGAACTGTGTATTCAATAATGGAAAATACAGGCACTGTATCTTTAATTACTTCGCTGTTGGTTTAATTGGAGTAAGCAGCTTCTGATATACATGCAATCTAGCACATTGGTGTTTGCAAGTTTTAAGGAAATGAAGGAAGTTAGAAATGAAGTTGTAACAGGAGTTATTCGCTTTGGAGTTAGAGATAGCAGGCCTGGGAGCAGTTGTAGTCTGAATGCTTAGCGGACTTGAGAGCAGGCTGTAGCAGAAATGCTTGGCGAACTTGAGAGCAGACTATAGCAGGAATGCTTAGTGGGCTTGAGAGAAGATCACAGATATATAAAATTGACTTAGCTTCCAAAGGGGGGAAAATCAGGTTCCCAGAGTTCTCCTCCGGGGAGGGTTGTTTCTCAGACAGGATGAGGAAAGTCCAGATACTAGCCGTGGTCGAGGAGAGGAGAAGGAGGGTAAGTAGATTTCCAGTCCGGTTCGGTACACAAGTAGAGGTCGCAGAGAATCTTTTAGCCGGGTTGATATCGCGGTAACGCTGTTCAATAATCCAGCGTCTTGTATCTGGCGCGGTCGCATTACGTAGCGTGGGGAGACCGCGTCAGAGAAGGGGTGTGGCTAAACTCCGTCAACCCGGAAGAAACAAGGAATTACCGGTAGTTGAGGCATGACAGTACCCTCCCTGTAAGGAGCACCAACAGGGTGCTATCAACATGGTTTAGAAGGATAGCGTTTGTGGAATGCGGCAATTAACCTGTTTGCATGGATCACAGAGGAGTTTTCCCATGTATCTTCATCAATTCCGTAACCCTTCCATCTAATGAGGTACTGTAGAGAGCCACGATGGATCCGTGAATCCAGAATCTTTTGGATCTCGTATTCTTCTTCACCTTGTACCAAAACAGGATCAGGAGTAGTAATTACATCTCTATGGAAAGGGTCAGGAAGATGGGGTTTGAGCAAGGAAACATGGAAGACAGGATGAAGTTTTAAAGTAGGTGGAAGCTTCAATTTTACAACGTTACGGTTGATAATTGACAATATTTGAAAAGGACCAAGAAAAAGGGAACGGTTGGTGGATATGTTTTTTGAGGAGAGCCAGACAAGATCACCAATTTTATAAGCGGGATGAGGTTGTCTTTTAGTATCAAAAAACTTCTTTTGATTGGAGGATGCTAATTCAAGATTTTCATGTAATTTTCATGAAATAGGGAAGACGTGAGAGATTTGATTTGAAACGGTGGGATTAGATCAAGGAATTGTATGAGCAGGAAACAAAGAGGGATGAAACCCATAATTGGAGAAGAAGGGAGTCATTTTGCTACTGGTATGAACTGAGTTGTTATATGCAAATTCGGCCATGGGCAACCATGTCATCCAATCATCTTGTAAGTGGGAACAATAACATCGTAAATATTGCTCTAAACATTGGTTAACTCTTTCAGTTTGCCCATTGGTTTGGGGATGATAAGCGGAAGATAGTTTACATTGAATACGAAGGGAAGCACACAATGCGTTCCAGAACTTGGAGGTAAACTGGGTTCCTCGGTCTGATATGATTTCATCTGGAAGTCCATGAAGTTTCACAATATTATCGAGGAATACTTTTGAGAGTTCAGATGATGAGGGTAATTTCTTCAAGGGAATAAAATGGGACATTTTTGTGAAGCGGTCCACTACTACTAAAATGGTGGTTTGATGTTGAGAGGGGGGAAGTTCCACCAAGAAGTCCATAGAAATGGATTGCCAAGGCCTCTCCAGAATTGGTAGATTCAATAATTGACCAAATGGGTGATGATGTTCAGATTTGGATCTTTGGCAGGTTGAACAAGTCTTGACATTGGATTCGATGGTGGTGTCCTGGCGAGGCCACCAATAATATCTTTTGGATAATTCTAGGGTCTTTTTTATACCAGGATGACCAGCCAGAGGAGAATCATGAATAAATTTGATTACTTTATTTCTGAATGCGGGAGGAATGTAAATCCTGTCATTGAAATAATAGAGACCATCTTTCATTGATAACTTGATTGATTTAGGAAGTTCAAGAGCATCTTTACTTAGGCCTTTTATGTCATCTATAAGCGACGTTAAGATTCCGATGACTGTATGTGGAGGAGGTTCCAATTCAAGATCTTGGTGAATTCTGGAAAGGGCATCCGCTTTTTTGTTCCTAGATCCGGGTCTAAAAACAATTTGAAAATTAAACCGGGAGAAGAAAAGATTTCATTTTACTTGCCTAGCAGAGAGAGTCTTGTTGGAGTGAAGATATTCAAGGTTTTTATGGTCAGTATAAACCATTATAGGAGTTTGTGTTCCTTCAAGAAGATGTCGCCAGGTTTCTAAGGCTGCTTTTATACTCAATAATTCTTTTTCTCCTATAGGGTAATTTTTTTCGGCAGTAGACATTGAACGTGAGAAAAAGGCAACTGGATGAAGAGGATCTTAAAGAGTTTTGTGTTGAGAGAGAACAGCTCCGATGGCTGTTTCTGAAGCATCTGTTTCAAGGACATAGAGCTATGTGAGGTTTGGAAGTTGAAGAATAGGAGCAGTTGTAAATCTTCTTTTTAATTCATCGAAGGCTTTTTGAGCCTTTTCATTCCAATTGAAAGGATGTTTTTTGCTGTTAAGTAGATTAAGTGAATGAGCTACGTCGGAGTAATTTTTAATACATTTTCTGTAGAAGTTGGCAAACCCCAGAAAACGTTGTAATTCTTTTACATTAGAAGGAATGGGCCAGTTGAGGATACAATTGATTTTAG
This sequence comes from Pelobates fuscus, assembly GCF_036172605.1. NCBI lineage: Eukaryota > Metazoa > Chordata > Amphibia > Anura > Pelobatidae > Pelobates > Pelobates fuscus. The sequence continues at coordinate 260,458,794 of NC_086321.1, forward strand.
AACTATCCATGCTTATCGAATGAGGGGTAATAACGTAACCTAAAAAGGTTATTTCATGAACGTTAAAAATACATTTTTCTGGTTTAGCGTATAATTTATGAGTTCTGAGTCTGGATAACACCCATCTCACGTGTTTTTTGTGTTCCTCAGGATTGTTAGAATATATAAGAATGTCATCTAAATAAATGATAACACAGACATCTAGAAGATCCCTGAAGATGTCATTTATAAAATGTTGAAAGGTTGCGGGGGCGTTGAAGAGGCCGAAAGGCATCACAAGATACTCGTAGAGGCCATATCTTGTTCGGAAGGCAGTTTTCCATTCATCGTTAGCCTTGATTCTAATGAGGTTACATGCCCCACGAAGGTCAAGCTTGGTGTAGATAGTAGCAGTTTTTAACCATTCAATTAATTCATTTATCAGGGGAAGAGGGTAACGATTTTTAACTGTTATTTTGTTTAAAGCTCTGTAATCTATGATGGGACGTATGGTCTGGTCTTTATTTCTCACAAAAAACATACTGGAGGCAGCAGGTGAGCTGGAAGGTCTAATGAACCCTTTACGGAGGTTTTCATCCAAGTATTCCTTGAGGATTTTTAATTCAGATTCAGAGAGAGGATAGATGTGCCCAAAAGGTATGGGGGCACCAGGTATGAGTCGTAGGGACGATGAGGTGGGAGTGTTTCAGCTTCCTTTTTACTGAATACGTCTGAGAACTCAGAATAACAGGAAGGTATAGTTGGTTCTTCAATAGTCTGAAAAATTGGAATATGTTGTAAGCATGTTTCTTTACAATAAGCAGAGTTAAAGATGAGAGAGAAGGGAGACCAAGTAATTTGTGGGTTGTGGTTCCTTAACCAGTTGATTCCTAGTATGACCGGATAAAGAGGTGATGAGATAATATCGAATATAAGATATTCAGTATAAGTATGATTGGTGGTTACTCTTACAGGAATAGTTTCATTTAGAATAGGGCCCGAGGATATGAGGGAGCCGTCAATCACTCTGACAGAAACAGAAGTGCTTTTGCGAACACAAGGAATTTTATTTTTTGTTACAAAGGATGAATCGATGAACACCCCGTTTGCACCAGAATCAATGATGGCTTCAGTTGTAATTCTTTCTTTGTCCCACTGTAATATGAGAGAAATAGAGGAGAATTGAGTGGTTGATTTGGAGGGAAGTGCACTTAGTATAGAAGTGGTATGAGCATGCTTACCGCCTTTTGGCCGTTTCAATAAGGGGCAATCTGGGATCAAGTGATCTTGCGAGGCACAATACATGCAGAGGTTTAGTAGACGTCTTCTGGTTTTCTCTTCTAGAGTGAGAGGACTTCTTATTACCCCTATTTCCATAGGTTCATTTTGTAATGATGGTTTTTCAGTTGTTTTTGAAGGACTAAATGTTTTTTTCCATAATGAACTTGAGAGAGCTTTTTCGGCCTTTCTTTCTCTAAGTCTTCTGTCAATGTTGATTGATAGTTGAATCAGTGCATTTAACGTAGTAGGGAGTTCAGTTCTAGAAAGTTCATCCTTTACTGCTTCGGATAACCCAATTCGAAACTGGTTGCGCAGGGTTATGTCATTCCATTGAGTTTCTATTGCCCATCTTTTAAATTCAGCAATGTAGTCTTCGACAGGTCTATGTTTTTGATGTAGGGTTCTAATGGTTAAATCAGCTGTAGATTGTTTGTTGGGATCTTCATAAAGAAGAGACATGGCTTCAAAAAATTCATCCAATGAGTCTAAGATGGGATCGTCATTTTCCAAGAAGCAATGGGCCCAGGCCATAGGTTCACCTCTTAGAAAGGAGATAACTAAACAAACCTTAGATCTTTCAGTGGGATAACATCTAGGTTTTAAAGCAATTAATAACTTGCAGGAATTAAGAAACTCCCTATATTTGGATCGATCTCCAGAAAACTTTTCGGGATTACAGACAGCAGGGTCGCTAGCTGAGTGCATAACAGTATGAGGAGTATGTGTTTGTAAGTCTCTGACATAAGTAAGAATCCGTTCATTTGTAACCTGTAGGTCTTGCATGCCCTGGGCAAGTGTATCGACTCTTTGATTCAGCATAGTAAATTTAGAATCGAAATCTGCTGGATCCATTACAAAGGCTGGATTATTCTGTAACGCTTACATATCCATTTCTATGGACTAGATTGCTATGGAGCACAACTGCAGATTTCTTAGGACTTAGGTTGTTCATTAAGACACTTAGAGGATAGAATAGGAACTGTGTATTCAATAATGGAAAATACAGGCACTGTATCTTTAATTACTTCGCTGTTGGTTTAATTGGAGTAAGCAGCTTCTGATATACATGCAATCTAGCACATTGGTGTTTGCAAGTTTTAAGGAAATGAAGGAAGTTAGAAATGAAGTTGTAACAGGAGTGATTCGTTTTGGAGTTAGAGATAGCATGCCTGGGAGCAGTTGTAGTCTGAATGCTTAGCGGACTTGAGAGCAGGCTGTAGCAGAAATGCTTGGCGAACTTGAGAGCAGACTATAGCAGGAATGCTTAGTGGGCTTGAGAGAAGGTAAGCTCTTATCACAGATATATAAAATTGACCTAGCTTCCAAAGGGTGAAAAATCAGGTTCCCGGAGTTCTCCTCCGGGGAGGATTGTTTCTCAGACAGGATGAGGAAAGTCCAGATACTAGACGTGGTCGAGGAGAGGAGAAGGAGGGTAAGTAGATTTCCAGTCCGGTTCGGTACACAAGTAGAGGTCGCAGAGAATCTTTTAGCCGGGTTGATATCGCGGTAATGCTGTTCAATAATCCAGCGTCTTGTATCTGGCGTGGTCGCATTATGTAGCGTGGGGAGACCGCGTCAGAGAAGGGGTGTGGATAAACTCCGTCAACCCGGAAGAAACAAGGAATTACCGGTAGTTGAGGCATGACACTTGCTGAGGGTCTGGCAGCCAGCAGTTCGCACTGAATTTAATCATGCCAGTACTCGAGACCCCGGAGGGTGAGGCAACCAATCATTGTGATCTCTCCATGGTCGGGTGAAGCCGTCCGCCACATGAGTGTCTCGTCCCGCAGACATTGTCACAAATGACGAATACTTGTCCAGACGCTATAGATAGCGATCCTACGTGAGATCCGACTGCAGTTCAAAGTGGGCAACCAGTGATAAGTCCCGGCTGGAAGGTAGCGAACAGTACTACTTCCCCTGGGAAAGCTGTAAACGTTGAACAAACCTGCAGGTAGTTCCATGCAGTTGGCGTGAAGAGGTTCCTCCTTTGGACTCCAGAGTCCAGGCCGAAGTTGGTTGGGTTCCGAAACTCCTAGGTAGGCCAGGTCCCCCTATGTCGGAGTCATCAATTAAGTTTTAGATGATCTTCGTCTGAAGGTCACAGGATTCGGTCATACCAGGCCGAAGAACCGAGAAGGCGTCATGTTGGAGCGGCTGATAGTACCGGATCCATTGCCTCGATGGCGAATAACAACTGGTCAATCGACCGGGTTGGGCCCCTAAGTGTGACCCGCAGGTTGCGGAGCATATGCCTGGCATTTTCCTTAAAGACGGAAAGCACCGCCTGGACCGAATATTCTATGAAAGACCAGAAAACTGGGTTGACTGGGAGTGAGTCAGATTCAATATGTCCATGTTGATGGCAAAATCCATGCGGGTTTCTCTCATGTCCAGTTGAGGGAGAGAACCAATCGTCCACGCCGAGCAGCTCTCTGACGGGATGAGTGCCCTCCGTCTCAAAGTGTCCACAGGCGACATATGCAATGGGAGCATGTAGCGTGGGGATGGGGCGGGAGTCCACTCCGCCGCACCCTTCGCCCAGCATGGCAACTTCGGAATGAGTCGGAATGGTTCCGCAACCTTGATCCTGAGTCCGGGCACGGTCAGAGAGACCTCTGGGGCTAGTTAAGGGGAACCCTATGAGTAGAGACGTGTCAGCTCAATTTGTACGTGAGGGCAACTCCGGAGAGCAGACCCAGCACTTGGATGCCAAATCCGTCAGTTTGATGTCCAGCTTGGACAAGGGCCGTTTTGCGGTTCTTAGGGGTAGAAACCAACTAGGCGATACCTATAAGTCATATAGGTCCATTCCCATAGGGAATTAAGTATTTTTCGCTTTCCAAGCTGTAACGTGCCATTTGTCCCGAGGAAACATCTGTGTCCACGTGTCGTCGACATCCAGTGGTTAGTCCCGGATAGAGTGCAAACCCTGTATCAAGTGTCTGCCGGGTCCTCTCCGGACTCCGTCATGAAGACTGATCCTCTAGATGAATCCATCCGTTAGCCAACTCGTACCAGGGGTGCTTGGTGTAGCGTCTAGGATGGCCGGTGGAGTGTCCCCTGTAGGGTACCGATGGTTTCTGGCAGTGAGGTCAGCGGGGTGGCATGAGGACAGGCCAAGTGACCTTCTGGGCACGGGAGATTTGTCCTTTAGACGTGATTTCATAACTGCCATAGAGGTAACACTGTCGGAGTGGTACCTGGTGCGGACAGCTGGGGGTCACCCAGCGTGCAAGAGGGGGTCACCCAACAAGCACAAGCATACTATGCAGTATAGGCCAGCAGGGGAGGGGGTCACCCTCAGTCTGAACATAATTGGAAACTGTAGGTACAGTAGTGCCGTAGTGGTTAGCCTTCAGACGTGATTGCATAACTGCCATAGAGGTAACACTGTCTGAGTGATACCTGGTGCAGCCAGCTGGGGGTCACCCAGCGTGCAAGAGGGGGTCACCCAACAAGCACAAGCATACTATGCAGTATAGGCCAGCAGGGGAGGGGGTCACCCTCAGTCTGAACATAATCGGACACTGTAGGTACAGTAGTGCCGTAGTGGTTAGCCTTCAGATGTGATTGCATAACTGCCATAGAGGTAACACTGTCTGAGTGATACCTGGTGTGGCCAGCTGGGGGTCACCCAGCGTGCAAGAGGGGGTCACCCAACAAGCACAAGCATACTATGCAGTATAGGCCAGCAGGGGAGGGGGTCACCCTCAGTCTGAACATAATCGGACACTGTAGGTACAGTAGTGCCGTAGTGGTTAGCCGTATAATAAAAGTAGCCAGACATTGCCGGTCCAGCAGTGCAGACGGCAGGAGGGGGTCACCCTCATATAACCATAACCGGGCATTGCAGATCCAGCAGAGCTGTAGGTAAGAGGGGGTCACCCTCAGTGTGGTATCATAGAGGTCTGTACACCCAGTAGTGCAGTCAGTGAGAGCGGGTCACTCTGATTATGGTTATGACAGGACCCCGTAGGTCCAGCAGAATAGTCCACAGGAGGGGGTCACCCTCAGTATCTGGGTATAGCAGGGCACCGTAAGAACAGTAGCTCAATCAGTGGGAGGGGTACCCTCTTTTACGGGTATACCCGGACGCTGCAGATCCAGCAGTGCAGACTGTAGGAGGGGTTCCCTCTCGGTATGATAATAACAGGACATTGCCAGAGCATTAGTGAAGGAAGCAGGAGGGGGTCACCCTCAGCATTAATCCTACAGGACACCGTAGAGCCAGCAGGGTACTCCTTGGTAGCCATGTTGCCAGAGGGAGGGGGTCACCCGGCCCACAATGGTGTCACACGTCCATTATTATGGTCCAGTAGCGGGTAGACCCCCAGAAATATGGACGGGGGGCACCCCTAGTAATAACAGGGCTGTATGTGGGGCCGGTTAGCCCCCCTGAGGGGTAGACGGGTCCATACAGCTAGAAGCTGATGCACATCTACAGACCACTCAGGCATAATATTAGGATACATTTGAAGTGTATGTATAGTGGACAATTTTAAGCCCCTTGCAGGAAGGGCAGCAAAACCTTGGCAGGGGAGGTAGGCGCTGAAAACAGACCATATAATTTTTGTTGAGAGAAAGGCTTGATTAGCATATATCACATGTGGCATAGTCTTGTTAAACAATGATTTTTAACCCCTTAAGGACACATGACGTGTGTGACATGTCATGATTCCATTTTATTCCAGAAGTTTGGTCCTTAAGGGGTTAAACAAAGATATTTATTTGAGCAGTAACATACCCCTGTAAATCAAAGATTCTCCTTAGTAGCAAAAAGTGTGGCAAGTTTACTGCTAGGATAGAGAACCTAGTCACATTGCATCAGACATCATAGGAAGCTGCAGTGTGAGCTGGGAGAGTGCCTGGGACAGATCCTGCTATCCAGGATATGTTACATATGCAGCATGTGAGACAGGCACAGTAAGTAGGGGGATAGCTGAAATATTGGGCTATCTCCCCTTATATAGGGAGAGGGAAGGCTGGCCACATGGCCAGCAGGCAGCAGGGCAGCTCGGTGGGTGAGATCGGGCTGTTTGCGACGCATGGAGCCCATGCGGCTCCGAAAAAATGGCCGCCACGGCTCCAACAAAATGGCCGCTGCGGCTCCAACAAAATGGCCACCGCTGCCACTAAAAGGACTAGCGCGGCCTACTGCGTGGTGCTCGCGCGGCACTGCCATGGCTGAAAAAGTTGCTGAAAAAGCAAGCAGCCAGGGGCTGCGGGGAGCAGGTGGGGAATAAGGGAGAAAGGGTATGGGCGACAGAGCCCAGCAGGGGGACCCAAGGAGGGGAAACAGAGTACAGGCAGAGTCAAAGCATCAAAGCAGGGACATCCAGTCCCCATACAGCAGAGTGAGAAAAACTGCATGCTACATAGCATGGAGTGGTATAGGAAATAACACAGAATAAACTGCCTAGCTAAACCCAGCAATAGACTGCCTAGATAAACACAGCAATAGACTGCCTAGCTAAACCCAGCAATAGACTGCCTAGATAAAGCCAGCAATAGACTGCTTAGATAAAGCCAGCAAACTGTTAAAATAAATTCAGCAAGAACCCTGCCTAAATAAATCCAGCAATTAAGCTGCCTAAACAAACCTATGAAATAGACTGATTAAACAGACTGTTCAAATAAGCAAGCAGCATGTAGGATAAAAAACAACCCAGAGCAGAGACAACTCTGAGTTGGTGAGTGCTCACCCGGAGGCAGCAGCAAAGAAAGAGGAAGTGGAAGAGCCTGCTTAGGGGTTTTATACTACTGTTGCTTTGTTCTGATTGGTTGTTTTGAAAAGTTCTGTTAACTGTTTCTTTGCTGCTGGAGGTTTCAGTAAAGAAGGTAAAGCAAATATGAAGCATCCTGTCCTGCCATAAAATGTTAGAGCATCTTAGCAGAGTGATAATTCAAACCACCCCACAAAGGCCTACCATTTTTTAAAGAAGATATTAATCACCGTATTAACCTGCATCAAACTCTGGGGCACTGCCTGTCTGCTGATAGAATTCATAACTTCCTAAGCATTTTTTACTTTTTACACAAGAACATTAACTAAATAATGTTATAAAATAATTTTTTTTTCTATCTTTTTCACCCCTAGTGTAACAATAAACTCCCCAACTTCCTATGAATTACCACGCACCCTAATTAACTAACTAAAATTAGAAAAATAAAAATAATCAGTCAGAGGTAAGACTTTTAGTAGCCTCCTTGGCCCTAAACGTTGTCAGCAACTTTAAAATGGAAGAACTAAATAATAACAAAACAAAAAAATATATATATTTATACAATGTGCAACTTATTCTCCCTGGGTGTGAAACACTTTAAAACAGTTGCCAATGCAAAGGCCGGGCTGAGAGGGGCAATCAGGGCAATAAAAGCTGGTTTCCGTCTTTACGCCCCTCTGATAGCACAACTTGCATCTTTTCTGGGGTGTCTTCTTTTTGGGGGTTGGTGGTATCCGGAAACAGAAGTGACCTGTCTCAACCCTTCTGCTGCTAGGCCCAGCTGATGGTTCCCCACTGTGACACTCAGTGAGCAGCCCAGAAATAAGCAGAAACTGGAAATCCAGAAATGTGGATTTAAGGTCAGCATTTGCCTTTTTGTACAGAATAAAGGCATTGTGAGTCGTCATTTGCATAAGGTAAATGCCACGCTTTTTGTACCATGCCCTGGTCTTCCTCAGTATTAAATAGGGTTGCAGCAGTTGGTCGGACAGGTCAACTCCCCCCATGTGCTTGTTATACTGCCTAATGCAGACTGGCACACGTCTAATTTCTTGTCTGCCACGAACTGCGACTCTTCGAGTGTGCTCCGTATGCATAGATGTTAGCATTAACACCTCCTTCTTATCTTTGAATTTGAGAGCCAGCAGTTTGTCCTGGCAGAGAGCAGCCGTTTACCCCCTCTTCAGCTTTTTTTGTGCCAGAGCTTTTGGGAAACCGACACGTGTCTTTCGGATAGTGCCGCAGGCCACAGTTTCAAAGCAATAAAGCATCCTAAGAAGAGGGATGCTATTATAGTAATTGTCTATAAATAAATGATACCCCTTATTTGGCAATGGGTTAATTAAATCCCATACGATTTTTCCACTCGTCCCAATGATATCCGGGCAACCTGGGGGATCCAAGTGGCTGTCTTTACCTTCGTACACACGGAAGGTATAAACATACCCACTGGCACTTTCACAAAGTTTATACAACTTTATCCCATACCGGGATCTTTTGGCCGGGATATATTGTTTAAACCCCAGTCTGCCCTTGTATTTCATAAGAGACTCGTCTACACCAGTGGTAATCAACCTTTTTTTACCTACCGCCCACTAATGCATCTTTCTTGATGGAAAAATTTCCTTACCGCCCACCAGTTTTTGCGCAAGTGCGGAATATTGGTTAAGAAAGGAGGGTGTTTTAAAAAAAAAAAAGAAATGTACGTACATTTATCTTTTTATTTCTACTTCATGCATGTTTATAATGTTTTTAACTTTATAAAGTTTAATTAGAAAACAATAAAGTAAATTGAAATTAGCTTTACTAGTGAGATCCTTGAGGCTGATGCTGCGAGACTAAATATTTGATATCTGGTTAGATTTTCGTAAGGAACAAATGAAGGTCTCCTCTTTCGGTGATATTCAGACGGTTTCTCTGTTTGCTCATAATATGATTAACAGCACTAAAGCCTGATTCTACAAGATAAGTGGTAGGGGAAGGTATTAATAAGTTGAACATCATTTTCCACATATTTGGATATAACGCAGGCATTTTTTTATTTTGCCAGAGTTTTTGGTATCCACCACTGCCAAAATTACATTTACTCTCTTCGTCATATTTAAGTTCTTTTTTTTTTTTTAATTCTTTATTTTTACACACGATAGGTAAGGCAAAAATTATACAACTTGAAGGCTTGCGCAGAAGCCAAAATACAATAACACAATTTTGTAAACGTAATAAAGAAAAACAGCCCATGTTACAAGCCACCTTGGAAATTCTATACAATTCGCCTCCCATCGAGGGTTTTATTTTTTATACGGCATCAGTAGTTAAATTCCTCATTTTTGCCCGTGGGTGTCACAACAAGAACAGAACGACTGTGTGGCCTGCACAGAAGCCTTAGTGTAAAAGAGCAGTGCTAATAAGCCAATCTTAAGCGACATCTGCCCACGAGACACGCCTATCCCTAAACTCCATTCCCCCTACCCCCCCTCGGGGATTTGGTGTTATTGTATACGTTAGGATTATAGCGCTCCGTTGTCGATTCGACAAGAGGAACAAGAACATAAGGTCACGTGTCGGGTGAGCAGTAGCCAACGGTGGTGATACAAGAAGCAAACTTATAGCGAATGCAAGACCACCCCAGGCTTCCCCGTACAGGTCATCCGAGTCAACTGTCTCTGATTGAAGGTAGTCGATAAGTCTCAGGCATTTATAATTGTCCTATCGGGGAACAGTCAGGAAAAGGTGTCCAGAGAACACCAGGTCTCCACCTTCCCCTATCACTCTGATCGTACCGGAGGAGATGTTGGTTAGACAAGTAAAATGAGGAATAAAAGAGAATATGGCCTACGATAAAAAGAAAGACCTACCCCCGAAACCCGGAAACCGAGAATCGAGGGTGGTCGTAGAAGAATAGGAGTAGAAGGTACAGGGAGAGAGAAGTGAAGAAGAGGTGAGGCGTCGGATCCAGGACGCGGCAAGAGCGGGACGACCAGCCAGGGCTATTGCGGGGCGGGAAAAAACACAAGGGCCCTCCATACCCCAACTTCCTGGTGTATATGGTCTGTCTACGTGGATCCAGCTACACTATTATCCCAGGGCTCCCAAAGTTTTATGAATTTCACTGTCGTACCCTTCACATGTGCTGTCAGATCGTCCCCTTCACATGTGCTGTCAGTCTCGGATCCTAGATATCACGCCCGAAATCAGGGGGACCTTCAGGGGAGAGCCAAGCTGTGGCTATAGTACGTCTAGCCCCAAGGGTTATTTTGTGAACCAGAGTCTGCTCCCTTTTGGTCCATCCGTCAAGGGATCTGTTCAATAAGTACACCCACGGATCTAATAGTAGGGGTTTGTGAAAGGTCTGTGCCAATAGGTCGTCATATTTAAGTTCTAATAGTTCTTCTTGGCAAGTTATATCAACCTCAGCAACATTTGCTGTAAAAGAATTTATCATCCAGTCATGCACCTTTAAGTTCAAAATATCTTGAAATCGTTTTTCCATATCCAATTTGAGTTCCTTGAGGTGGCTACTGAACCTTTCAATATCCCCCGGAGTTACATCATTGTTTATAGAGGACAATTCAGGAAACTGATGAAATTCTCTCTTGACAATATTATGACGGAGAAGATCAAGCTTTTCGATAAATAATGACACAATATTTTTGCAACTTATGAGAGTTAAATTGGCTCCTTGAAGCTGCAAATTTATTTCATTAAATCTCTTTAAAATGTCTGCCAAATAAAAGGCATAATTCTTTACGTTTTTTAACTGTTCATAGAGACCAGCCTCATTATCACTTTCAAAAAACTGTACGACACTATCAAATAATACAAAACAGGAGAAGACAGATGCTAGATGGTCTCAAACTAAAGCAAGTAATGAGACCCTAGGCATCCCTGGAAATAGGTATAGCTTACTGGAAAAATAAAGCTGTATATAAATGCTAGTGGGTACAATGCCCAAAACAGAGAGGAAAGTACTACAAGAAGATATAAATAAATAAAGTATATACAGGAGATCCGATCCCTACTGTCTGGTAGACCTGGGATAGGGTACATATGCACTTAAACTCAAAGTGCAGAGGTCAGTATGGGATACAGGGAATGAAAATAAAAAATCCTTTAATGCAATTAACTAAATGAACATGTCCATATCCCTACCTCCAGTAACCCCACAGCCATATGTTCCTCAATTGCCTATTAGAAGCTGGAACTTCAACCTAAAACTCAATGGTATAGTATAGGTCCCCAGCCCCCCTTCAGGTGCACAGGAGTCCAAAGGAAATACTCAGAGAATATAACTGTATACCAGGGGTCCTAGTAGTACAAAAGAGAGATAAAGCAGTATAGGGAGAGAGAAATGTAAAGCAGAATTAGAGGTCAGTACCAAATGTACTAACAGTTACTTTAATAAAGCCTCTCTCCCTTTTCAGCTAGCTAGACAGACATAGTAGAGAAAGAAAAAACAAATAAATCAAAAGTAGTGGTTTAGAGCATCATCAAGGTGCTCCACACCCAAGGTGTTTAGTAAGTGCCCATGTGAGAATAAAAAAAATAAAAATAATAATAGTAAAACGCCCGACGCGCGTTTCGGTGCCTAGGTAATGCACCTTCGTCAGGGACCAACTGAATGCAGTAACTGACCTCCCTTAAATACAAAGTGCACCAAAGTTCCCAAAATACCTGTAGCCAATCACAAGGATCGGGGAGAAATTCCCTCAGGTGCTGCAGGGATATCTTGATGTGTCCGGTTAATAGACGAGTTCATGCCGGGTGGGTATACCACGTGATCGCTGCTTCAGGGAAGCAGATTGGTTTCCCTATTCGGCTTATATGAAACAAAAACCTGATCTAAGTGGGAGACCAATTGTTTCGGGTAGGGGAAACCTAACCCAGAACACGAGCCTTTATGTAGACCAGATTCTACGCAAACTAGTCATTAAACTTCCATCCTACCTGAGAGATACCAAGCACACTTTGAATATCATTGGGGAAATTAAAGTAACGGGGGATGCCATTCTATGTAGCCTTGACGTCGAGAACCTATATAGCTCTATACCACACAGAGTGGGCCTAAAGCACATCCGGGCTTTCTTGGATGAAGAACCTGGGGCCTCTCCCCCTCATAACCGCCTGGTACATGATCTAATGCAATTCATTTTGACTCATAATTTTTTCATATTCCAGGGCAAATATTACCATCAGCTAAGGGGGACGGCTATGGGGACGGCATGTGGTGGATGGTGGGAGAGAACCATGGTCTTTAATACCCATATGCAGAAATATACCAAACATATCAAAGTATGGAAGAGATACATTGATGACGTCCTGCTGATCTGGACGGACACCATTGACCTCTTCCATGAATTTGTGATGACCCTGAATGTAAATGATATCAACTTGAAACTAACAAGGGAAGTAGGGGGAAATAAAATCCATTTTCTGGATATTACCATCACACTGACAGAAGATGGACACCTTAAATCCACGTTATTTCGAAAACCAACAGCGACTAATAATTTGCCTAACTGGGAGAGTTACCACCCCCCACCCCTTAAGAAAGGTATACCTATAGGACAATACCTACGTCTTCGACGGAACTGCTCCAATTTGGAGGATTTCAAACTGAAGGCTAAGACCCTTCGGAGCCAGTTCAAACAGAAAGGCTACCCGAATAGATGCATCAAGCATGCATATAAACGTGCAAACCGAAATGATCTTCTCTCAGAAGACATTAATCGCAAATCACCACAAGACGTGATTAGATGCATTGGGAACTATGATGCTGGCTGGAATCAAATTCTTAAGATCTTGGAAAGATTCTGGCCTCTTTTGCATCAGGATCCCCATGTACATAAAGTGATCACCCCCCATGCATCTGTCACTGCAAGAAGAGGGCTTAATCTGAAGGATTTATTAGTCCCCAGCCACCTTAAGAATACTCCCCAGAATCCCACTGGGTTAAAATCTCCAGTGGTAGGCACCTACCAGTGCGGTAGGTGTAAGGCTTGTCATTTCATAGGTCGCCCATCCAAAACCTTTACAGATTCCTCTTACTCCCAGGAGTTTAAGGTTAAAAACTTTTTTAACTGCCAAACGAAAGGCGTAGTTTATCTACTCACATGCTCGTGTAAAAAACTCTACGTAGGGAACACGTGAACTCAGTGAACCCTAGGAGACTGGTAGAAACACCAGTCTCAAAACATCTCAAATTACACCACAGGGGGTCCCCAGATGGGATCAGGTTCTGTGGCTTGGAAAAGGTTACATTGGGACCAAGGGGTGGAGATCTGGATAAAAAACTCTTACAAAGAGAGAGTTTTTGGATCTACAAACTCAAGACACTCTCACCCCTTGGTCTCAATGAGGGTTTCTCATATACTTCTTTCATCTCAGATTGAGAGTTTTGGTCCCTTTTATAAATATGTAATTATGTAAATATATAGATCAGCCTCATACACACCCATATGTTTGTATAGCACTTTGGATTTTTTATGACTTGAACGCTGTTGGCCCTTTCTTTAGCCCTTACCTTTTTATATCATAAGTGCCATGGTAACCTGTACCTGTATGCCTCAAGTATATTTCTCCATCGCCTTATAAAGCACACCCTTCAAAAAGATAATGTCCCTCTAAATACATATAGACCTAGGGTGTATATATATGTATACTAGTCTTGGAGTGTGTCATAATGCCTTCCAGGCCAGCCGCTCTCATTTCCCACTGGACGGCTGGCTGAGAGACATATGAGCTATTTTTCCCTGGACATATCCAATCACTATTTCTCCATTGCGAAATTTATTAGGCAGTATGCATATATTTGTGTGTGATCAGATGTCGTTCTGATTCTCCACTGGACGGCTGGATGAGAGTTACAAGGGTCGTTAGTATGTCTGAATGACTGCTATGAATGGCTATATAATGAAGCCAGCTAGGGATGTTGTACACATTGATGGGATCAGAAGCCGTCCTTATTATTTCTTTCTTTGGGCGGCTGGCTGAGAGACATAGGGGTTATAGCCATCCTTGATGACAGCCATTATCTGGGTAAGAACGGCTTAACAAAGAAGCCTACCCAGGGGGCGTGCCTTCCACACACATACTACCCGCCGATAGGACGAGCCCCACGTGGGGTTCAACCAATCATATAAGCCGAATAGGGAAACCAATCTGCTTCCCTGAAGCAGCGATTACGTGGTATACCCACCCGGCATGAACTCGTCTATTAACCGGACACATCAAGATATCCCTGCAGCACCTGTGGGAATTTCTCCCCGATCCTTGTGATTGGCTACAGGTATTTTGGGAACTTTGGCGCACTTTGTATTTAAGGGAGGTCAGTTACTGCATTCAGTTGGTCCCTGACGAAGGTACATTACCTAGGCACCGAAACGCGCATTTTACTATTATTATTATTTTTTTTTGTTCTCACATGGGCACTTACTAAACACCTTGGGTGTGGAGCACCTTGATGATGCTCTAAACCACTACTTTTGATTTATTTGTTTTTTCTTTCTCTACTATGTCTGTCTAGCTAGCTGAAAAGGGAGAGAGGCTTTATTAAAGTAACTGTTAGTACATTTGGTACTGACCTCTAATTCTGCTTTACATTTCTCTCTCCCTATACTGCTTTATCTCCCTTTTGTACTACTAGGACCCCTGGTATACAGTTATATTCTCTGAGTATTTCCTTTGGACTCCTGTGCACCTGAAGGGGGGCTGGGGACCTATACTATACCATTGAGTTTTAGGTTGAAGTTCCAGTTTCTAATAGGCAATTGAGGAACATATGGCTGTGGGGTTACTGGAGGTAGGGATATGGACATGTTCATTTAGTTAATTGCATTAAAGGATTTTTTATTTTCATTCCCTGTATCCCATACTGACCTCTGCACTTTGAGTTTAAGTGCATATGTACCCTATCCCAGGTCTACCAGACAGTAGGGATCGAATCTCCTGTATATACTTTATTTATTTATATCTTCTTGTAGCACTTTCCTCTCTGTTTTGGGCATTGTAGCCACTAGCATTTATATACAGCTTTATTTTTCCAGTAAGCTATACCTATTTCCAGGGATGCCTAGGGTCTCATTACTTGCTTTAGTTTGAGACCATCTAGCATCTGTCTTCTCCTGTTTTGTATTTACCTAGTCTGGGGTTAAGCCCCTGGAGACCCCTGGAGTCTCCTTGCGGTACACAGGTCAGCGTGGCCAGACTGTGACTGTCCCATCTGGTTCAGTCATCTGCTCTGTCCCCCGCTACCTGCCTCTCGTTTTTTCTTCACTATCAAATAATGCAACAAAACGAGACAAGCATGTACCCTTTGAGAACCATCGAACTTCTGTATGTAAAAGTAACCTAATAAACTGCTCGTTATTATCCTGGCACAGCTGTCGAAACATTCTATCACACTTGGCATTAGATTTTATCTTATTTACAGCTTTAATTATTATACTTAATGATGAATGGAGACTTGTACTTAAATGTTTTCCTACAATATGTTGTCTGTGCACAACACAATGAATACACAAAACGTTTGGCACTTCTTCCTTCAAGTAAGCAACAAACCCACGATAGCGGCCTACCATTGATGGTGCTCCATCAGTAGCACATGCAACAATATTGTTCAAGGGTATATTATTTTTTGCAAAGTATGATTTCACAGCAATAAATATTGATAATCCTTTTGTATCTGTAATCTGATTGACATTGAATAGCATTTCTTCTTGCAATGTATTGTTTTCATCAAGGTACCGTACATATGTCATCAGTAGAGCATTATTATCTGCAATGACAGACTCATCCAATTGTATGGAAAATGACGAATTTTGGAGAATACCTATAAGTTTATTTTCAACATTAGCCGCCATTTCGTCAATGCGTCTCTTTACTGTGTTATCGCTAAGGGGCAATGTTTTTAAAACTTCAGGTATATCCTGATGCATTACTGTTGAGATAAATTCTTTGATAGAGGGTATTATCAAAGTTTCTCCAGTATTATGGCTTTTACCACTTTTTGCAATTAAGTGTGATATACGATAAGCTGCAGTTAATCCATCCTCATTCTTTGCATGTTGTTTTTGAAAGGATGTAGCTATTGTTGAACGATTTTGAAATCTTTTATAGATCTCCTGAAAATATTCAATGGGCTTATCTTTATCTTGCGAATGCTTTGTAGCGAGATGTTCTCTCAATCGACTTACCTTCATTGCTTCATTAGATAATGTCTTGTGGCACAGTAAACACATTGGAAGCTGTTTATTTGTAACAGATTCAATGAAACCCATCTTCAGATACTCTGGTAAATAGCCACGAGCCTATTTCTTTTTTTCAGACATGGGTTCTAAATTAGTTTCTGTATTGCTGTATTAGGTGCCAATTTTTATTAAGTGTCACCATCAAAAGAAATTCCTTTTCCTGCCTTCTTCTTTACCTTCCTTAGTATATCACTATATCAAGGATCTCTTTTTCCCTTTTTTATTTTCTCATTCTCCTTCCCTTACTTATTTTTTTTCTTTTATTTTACAAGATAACAAAACTTAATTTATAAGCCAGACTAAACACTGCTTACTCTTCCTCCTTTATTTTATCCCCTTTTCTCAATTTTTCTTCCCTTTTTTTGTTATTTTTTTTATCTTTTCTTTTTTATCTCTTTTCTTTTACCTTCCTTTGGTACAAAAGTAACGCTGAGCTAGTTAGCCCACTTTTTATTAGCCAACAACAATTCTCTCATTTTTCCTGCCTATAACTTTTCTTTCTCCTATTTTGCAACTGCTAATTTATAAG
The DNA here is from genome assembly GCF_036172605.1 of Pelobates fuscus. NCBI lineage: Eukaryota > Metazoa > Chordata > Amphibia > Anura > Pelobatidae > Pelobates > Pelobates fuscus. Next base: position 260,475,554 of record NC_086321.1, read on the forward strand.
CCAAACTAAACACTGCTTACTCTCCTCCTTTATTTTATCCCCTTTTCTCAATTTTCCTTCCCTCTTTTGTTGTTGTTTTTTTTAATCTCTTTTCTTTTACCTTCCTTAGGTACAAAAATAAGGCTGAGCTAGTTAGCCCACTTATTATTAGCCAACAACAATTCTCTTTTTTTCCTGCCTATAACTTTTCTTTCTCTTATTTGGCCACTGCTCTGCTCCGTTTCTGCCTGCTTCTGCCTGTCCCTGCTATCAGTTTCTACTCCTCCCCTTCCTCTTCCCACGTGTTTGCGTGCATGCGCGCGTCCATTTATGTGCGCGCGCTCGCTCGCACCCGCCCGCACCTTCTCGCACAAAAGAAAGGTTGATCGTTGTGTGCGCTCACGCCCACCTGCGCCCGCCCGCCCTCTGCGCCCTCCCGCCCTCTCGCGCACGTTGGTTGCCTTGATGTGTGCGCTCGCTCTCTCGCGCGCGCACGCCCGCTCACTCACTCACTCGTTGGTGTCTTGATGTGTGCGCTCACTCTCTCTCGTGCACGCATCCGCTCACTCACTCAATAGGAGATTTTAACCTCCAAAGTCCCTACCACTAGTGGGCGGTAGGGACCAGGTTGACAAACCATGGTCATCACAAATATTTTTTTTGTGGGGTGTACATTGAGCCAAACTGTCTGTTGAAGTGGGAAATAAGGGGGCGAAGCTTATAGAGATTATCGTATTGAGGATTATCTCTTGGGGGGCACTTCGAATCTGTCTGGGAGTAAATAGGGGTGCTGCATACAGGATTTTTGGACCAGTACATCCTGATGCTGTTTTTTTTTTATAATTCCCATTAGCATTGTTAGTGCCCAAATTTTTTTTAATTCTGGCACACTGGTGGGGTACCAACTCCCTTGCCTGGCGATGAGATTCTGATCATTAAGTGTCAGGTACTGCACAGCATAAAGGTTGGTCTGGGTGTTTATATCCCCTAAAATATCATCCCCCAAGAATAGCTGCATGAAATCCAGTGCACTGTAGTTGGTGACGTCCAACTGAATTCCAGGACTGCCAGTAAACAGTGGGATTTCAGGCGTGAAATCATTTAGGGGTTCCCAGTTACCAGCGTCATGAGCCAGGTCAGGGGACTCGGCGCTTACAACAGAGGGCCCTGCAGTATCTGGCACAGTCTCATCACCACTCTCAGAGGCAGTGTCTGTGGCGTCAGTCGGCTTCTAGTATATCATAAGCCTCATCAGCAGTGTACCTTCTAGACATTATGAAGGTGTAACTTTAACAAATATTTTTTAAACAGTTTTTTTTTTCAAACTTTTTTTAACTTTTTTTTTAAAACTTTTTGTCTTTTTTTTTATCCTTTTTTTCTTTTTTTTATAGTTTTTTTAAACTTTTAAAAACTTTTCAGAACTTTTCAGAAAGTTTCTAAACTTTTCTAAACTTTTCGTCTCTAACTAGCCTAACACTCAATTTCCCAAATTCTCACTAAAGTCCACCCACTCCAGCTAACTAAGGAATTAACGTTAAGTTAATTAAATAACAAATTAAATAAAATTAACCCCTAAGGGTTAAAAAAAATTAGATCACAGTTAAATACTGTGATCAGTAAACTGATCACTGCAGGCAGTGATCAAAAGGGCAGGGAAAGGGTTAAAACTGTTTTAAAAGTTATAAAATTACTTTTAAAACACAGATACTCTTTATACTAAATTGACACACAATGTTTCAGCACCGATCCGTCTCTCTCCACTTCTCAAACCACACAAAGGTGGAGGGAGGAGGATCAGGAATCCCAGCAGCACTGTGATCGCTGTGACTGGCTGTCACAGTGATCACATGTGCTGGGACAGCTCTATTGGCGGTTGCTGGTCTGCCTCTGACATCGAGGCACCCAGCAACAGCGTTAACCCCACGATCGCCGCGATCGAGGCGATCTGGCGTTAACGTTAGTAAATAACGGAGATTTTCCGTCATCGGTCCTTAACGCACGGACAAGCTTGACGGAAAATCTCCGTCATCGGTCGGGAAGGGGTTAATGAAGCAGTTTTGGTGTATAGAACATGCCCCTGCAGCCTCACTGCTCAATCCTCTGCCATTTAGGAGTTAAATCCCTTTGTTTATGAACCCTAGTCACACCTCCCTGCATGTGACTTGCACAGCCTTCCATAAACACTTCCTGTAAAGAGAGCCCTATTTAGGCTTTCTTTATTGCAAGTTCTGTTTAATTTGGATTTTCTTATCCCCTGCTATGTTAAAAGCTTGCTAGACCCTGCAAGAGCATCCTGTATGTGATTAAAGTTCAATTTAGAGATTGAGATACAATTATTTAAGGTAAATTACATCTGTTTAAAAGTGAAACCAGTTTTTTTTTCCATGCAGGCTCTGTCAATCATAGCCAGGGGAGGTGTGGCTAGGGCTGCATAAACAAAATCCCGACCGCAGTGTGAGAGAGTTGGAGTTTCCATAACGAGGGTTTGTCTGGTTGCTCGCTGATCCGCCCGACACCACCTTTATTCTGCCTACCCAGGGAGGACTTCCGGACATTTACTGTTTTTTCATTTTATTTTATTTCACTTAGTATTATTATCTCTTGTCTTTTATTTATACATATTTCATTTATTTATTTTCTGGTTATATCTGCCTCAGGTGGGGGCCCACACCGAGGACAGAGATATATATTTTTCCTTTTTAGTATTATTATTGTGTTTATTGGTATATTTATTTTTTTGCCCTTTTGTATCCACCCTACCTTCACTTAGTGATCGGACCTCTATATATATTCTTTATATTGAGGTTATTCCATCTTTTCGGCCATTCAGTGCAGTTAGTTTGTGGATACATTTGGTGTCATTTGTTTTTTATTATTCTGTTTTATGATATTTTTGTATGTAATTGTCCAGTTAAGGTTTATCAGTGGTGATCGGAATTAGTCCTCTGCTTATTTATTTTTTACCTAATTAATCAATGTTTTTTGATAATTCTTATATCATTTATCTAGTTTTATATTCTTAAGCGCACACACCCTATTTTCCATTTTTGAGTATATAACTCATCAAGTCGCTAGAGTGGGTGTGTAGCTGCTATTTTTCCTTTTATTCATTTATATATTAATTTGTGGTGTTATCACTGCATGTACCGTTTTTTATAAGTTTTTTTCTGCATAAACAAAAAACAAAGTGATTTAACTCCTAAATGGCAGTGAATTGAGCAGTGAAATTGCAAGGGAATGATCTATACACTAAAACTGCTTTATTTAGCTAAAGTAATTTAGGTGACTATAGTGTTCCTTTAATAGGTCAGTGTAAGTTCATGACCCCTGATCATCTTGTTGGGCAGAGTGGGACAAGTAGCTGGGCAGATTAGGTGACACAGCTGTTGCTGGGGACAAGAACTGGCTGATGATTGGCTGCTGTCAGTGAGCCAGAAAAAGAGCGGGAAACCAGGTAAGTATAAAAAGTGACAGTGCAAGGCAATCCCTGTCAGCTGTCTTTTCTACAGGATGGAAGAAGCACCGACGGACACCCCCCCTCCCTCCCTCCCACTAATTGTTAAATGTGTTTATATGTGATGTCGTGGTGTTGGAAGCTTGGGGCAAAAGTCATCCTCAGGTTCAAGTTCTGAGGAAGGATATGTGTTAAATGGTTGTATTTATAAGGTAGTCAGGTTAGTTATGATTGACTGGCACTAAGTGATGGTGAAAGTAAAAGTTGAAGTTAAGTGAAAAGTTTTGAAGTTAAGTGAAAAGTTTACCTGAATATGTTACCGTTATCAAGTTACTGGTGGTATGCCCCATTTTCAAGCTTTAAGAAACACCACGGCCAAGCCCATTGAAATAAAATGAACAATGTCTGTGTTTATTGTGTGGTCTAAGGTATTTATGCGAATTATTGCCTACCAGACATATTCTCCTTCCTTAGGATCCCTGTGTATGAAAGGGCTGGTCAGTGAGGTCCTGCAAGGGGAGTAAAGTTATTGTCACTCTCGCTAGTTAGGGACTTCACTGCAGCACTGGAATATTTAGGGTTAATGTGAGGGTTAAAATTAGGGCTAGGAACTAATCTAGTCTCTTTTAATTCTTATTCTTACCATAGAAGCATGGGCATCTGCAGGTATTTTTCCAGGGGGAGGGGGCATAATTATAATGATAACCATGTTTGGCCCCCTTTTGACAGTGTCATGAAGGAAAGGGGCATAGTCATTATCACATAAAGCCAGGATGAATAGCGTTTTCACAACTATGGTTTCAGGAATACATGTATCTCTTTCCGTTAAGGGGTTAAACCTCTCTCAGATGGTTTAACCCCAAAGACTTCTAGGTCACTCAGTGATATTCGCCTTCACTTCACTTGTCCTTCTTGCTCAAATCTCCTTTTCTTCTTCTTCATTTGACACAGTCTTCTTATTCTTCTGACACTGTCTTCTCTCCTCCTCGGCTTCTTTTGCTCCTTTACCTTTCTGCTTCTTTTGCGCCCTTCTGCTCCTTTCTCTTTCTGATCCCTTTCTGCTCCTTGCAGACATATTCTGCTCCTTCTCCTACTTTACCTTTGTGCTCCTTTTGCCACTTCCAGCTTATTCCTGCCCTTTTCTGCTCCTTGCTGTCCTTTCCTGCTCATTTCTGTTCCTTCTCCTTCCTGCTCCTTCTTACTTAATTTACCCCCCTGCTCCTTGCTGTTCCTTTCTGCTCCTTCTCCTACTTTACCTTTGTGCTGATTCTGATTCTTTCTGCTCCTTTACCTTCCTGCTCCTTCTGCCCCTTTCGGCTAGTTTCTATTAATTTCTGCTCATTTTCCTACTTTACCTTTGCGCTCCTTCTGCCCCTTCCATCTCCTTTCTACTCCTTGCTGCCCTTTCCAGCTCTTTGCTGGCCCTTGCTGCTCGTTCTTCTGCTTTACCTTTATGCTCCTCCTGATTCTATTTGCTCCTTTACCTTTGTGTTCCTTCTGTCCCTTCCTGCCCCTTTGTTCTCCTTGCCGCCCCCTTCCTGCTTCTTGCCGCCCCTTCCCCCTTCTCGCAGACCCTTCCTGCTTCCTGCTGCCCACTCCTGATCCTTGCTGCCCATTCCTGTTCTATTCCTTTCTGCTTCTTCTCCTACTTTACTTTGCAGTCCTTGGTGCCCCTTCCTGTATGCTGCCCCCATCCCTCACTTACCTGATCTATAGGCTGCCCCCCATGCCTCAGTTACCTAATCTCTAGGCTGCTCCCCCATGCCTCACTTACCTTATCTGTATGCTGCCCCATATCCCTCACTGATCTGTAGGCTGCCCCCCCGTCTCACTTCCCTGATCTGCAGGCTTTCTCCCCATTCCTAACTTCCCTGATCTGCAGGCTTTCTCCCCATGCCTCATCTGCCTGATCTGTAGGCTGCCCCTCCTCACCCCCTCCATCACTCACTTACATACCACCCCCCCCCCCCCATTCCATTTGTTGTTCAGATGGTGCAGTAAATCATCAATTGGATCAAATGTATTATCTGGAGTTGATTTTCATTAGAGATGTCATAGTTAGTGTGCTGATAGAAAGAGCACTATTGAAGCAAGAAATAAAATTATTATTAACATCGTCTAAATTTGTCAGTATCTGTTTTGAATATTCATTTATTTCATCTGATCATTTAAACCTCTTCTTATCCTCTTTGTTATAATTATAAGCACAGACTAAAATATAAATTATAACGAAGAGGATTGGTTAAACAGCTAGCTGACAGAATAATCACTAACCAAATTACATATGACCGTAAGGTCTGCACTAAAACTATCATTATTGATTTGTGAACAGGGGCAGTCTTATAATCAAGTAAAGAAATTTGAAACCGCTGAATTACAATCACCAATCACAGGCCCCACGTGGGGCTATAAATTTAAAAGCTGATACAGAGTCAGTGTATCTTTTACCCCTTACGAAGGTGCACCGAAATGTGCGTTGGGCAACTTTCTATACACAGGGCAGATTCACATTGGTGCATTATACCATGCACTTCTTAGCATGGAATCATTTTTATAGCACTTAACCTCACCTTTTCTCTTTTTAACCTCTGACTGTCTAGCTAGATTAACAGGGAGAGAGGCTTTATCTTATGTCTATGCTGCAAAATCTTTCAGTGAGTATTTAAATTTCTGTCTATAGACATTATCATACCAAGATAGAACTACTTGGTATATGCCTGAAGGCATTTGTCTACCAGCCAAGCCTCATATTATGTTCACAAACTGGAGTGAACATCCTCTATAAGGAATAGATAATCTCCTTTTAGCTTGCTAATTAATTAACCCTTAAGATGCCCCTTTGTTTGGCCATTCATAATAAAGCCTTTACCATAGGGATTACTTTGAGTTAATTTTTAGTCAGAGGAAAGCAAGTTTGCTTTAGTATTCACCCTGACTCATTTATTTATTCTTGGTTCATAGATTTTCTAACTGTGTAAAAGCTTTCTACCATTATCCAGACTATATCCACGCTTAAACAGTTACTTTGTTCTGTTTTTAGTGAGGATATTCTATTACTTTCATATCGTATTGTACCCTATACATATTATTACTATAAAGATACCTACCGGTATATGACTTGAGCAAAAGTTTAACCGGCACTAAAGGACTTGGCGGAAGACTTGAATGGCCTACTACCTATGAATGTAGAAAATATAACATAAGTACTGGAAGACTAATGAGACTGTATGTGTGCCAGAATAACAGTAACCACTAACCTATGGGAAATGGTGAATCGCGTAGATAAGAGTGATGTTTCTCAAATGCTGAGCACTTCGTGGGACTGAAACATGAATGCATCTACATTTATCGCCGCCCCCCCCAGTGAATAAATCAAGTATGGTAGGGAGATAACCGTACCTATAGTAGGAACAAAAGAGACCTGGATCAACTTGAGTACTACAATAGAAATACCCAGAAAAGGAAACGTAATTGCAGGTTTATTAATGAGTCCTAAGCACAAGTAATCAGTACTGTGTTGTATGACTTTAACCAATTTAACATGGTGACAAAACTTAACTCTATCTGTGCATTAACAAAATGTACCACCAGAGGTCGACACTGCTGCCTAAACGCTATAGCGAAACAACCATTCGTATGAAAAAGGTGTGTATTAATGCTAACATTGGCCGTTCGGTTGAAACACATACGAACGGCCCTAGTGATGGCTTGTGAGGTTGAGAATATCACCAAATGTTTTAAATCACGGAACCTATGGGAAATGCAGTGCAGAAATTACAGTACAATCGTTATTAGTTTGTATGTGGAACCGGAGTGTTCGTGTGCATGCTCCTGGCAGTATGTAAAGTGACCGTTCGTATGGCCACAAAAGACCCGACATTAAACTGAACATAGAAGCACGAAATGGGAGGAAGTAAAAGGCCGTCCCAAGATGATGCTGTGCGCCTGCCACTAGTGACTTGCGGTTTTTAAGACACGGGTTGTGACGCGATTTCCGCAGGAACGGAAGTTCTGGGACTGGAGTAGGCGGATATCCCTGTATTACGGGCAATCCTGGATGAGGCTCTGGCGGGTCAGGAAGCAATGAGACGAATAACCAGGGGCTGCAGACCAGGTACACGTTCCCACGAGGTGAAAAATGGCGGTTTTCACAGACCGGAAGTGACGGTATGCAAATCACCAGACCTAAGATGGTAGTGAGGAGGGGACTGGTGCTCCTTAAGAAGGGAAACCAGGCCCCTCCCACAACTTCAGACCCAGCCTTCCATATATATATATATATATATATTTCTAGCTCTTGTTCTTTGCATGTTAAGTGAGGGCACTCTAAAGTGCGATATACGTAATGCTATTCCTGTACTTGTGCATCTTAAAGAGAATCATGTTACAGGCGGGATTTGTCCCCGGCAGACAGGCAGGAGACAATACTAGGCACTTCATCAATTTAATCAACTGGGCCAATACAAGTAAACAAGCAGGCGTAGTTCTTGCGTTGGATGCCGAAAAGGCGTTTGATCGCCTGAACTGGCCGTATATGGAAGCTAAACTACTCAAAATGGGGTTCACTCGCCAATCCCTGAGGGGAATTAAGGCGCTATACCAATCTCCCTCAGCCAGAGTTTTCAACTCTGGCTTCCTGTCGGACACATTTCAGATAAGCAATGGCACACGCCAGGGCTGTCCACTGTCCCCATTGCTGTTAATCCTCTGCCTTGAACCACTTATAAACCACATCAAACACAACCCAGAGATAGCAGGTCTAAGCCGGGATCCAGCCGGGATCCAAAAATTAGCCCTCTTTGCAGATGATGTACTTGTGTATGTCTCAAACCCATTAAATTCCATCCCAAAATTGATGGACCTACTTCTACTGTATGGACAAGTTTCATACTATAAAAACAACCTCAAAAAGACACAAGCACTGCCCATAAACATTCCTCAGCACGCAGCGCAGACACTCGAAAAGATACACCCCTTCGATTGGAGGAAAGTCTCCATAAAGTACTTAGGTATCAATTTGACCAAATCAATCCAGCATCTACCCAAAGAAAATCACGTCCAGGTGGCCCACAAAATACAAGCACAATTAGACAAATGGCAAGCTCTGCTGGGCAGGGTGAACACCATTAAAATGATGGCCTTACCCCATGTCTTTTATTTATTCCGCACTATACCCATAGCGTTAAACGACAAACTACTACATAAATTCCAAAGTATTTTCAATGCTTACATTTGGAAAAAGAAACCACCGAGACTAGCCAGACGCCTAACATGGCTATCCCCGAACAAAGGAGGTCTAGGTATCCCAAACATTAGAGCATACTACAGGGCTGCAATCCTGGCTCAGGGGTTAGAATTACTTTCCCGCACCAACCAACCACTATGGGCACCCCTGGAAAATGCTTGCGTTCACCCACTTACGGTACAATCTACCATGCAAGCATTCACGCTATGGGACGCGACCACAACCTGTCCATTACAGAGCACAAGATTCCTACTCAAGAGTTGGAAGAAATGGGCCGGCCCACTCATAGGTACAAACAACATTTTATATTTTGCCCCCATACAAACGATCTCAGAACTTTCCGATAATATTCATATGACACCTTGGAAACGGAAAGGCATACTAATGATAGCTCAACTGTATACGGAGGAAGGTCTAAAACCATTCATGTTGCTTCAGCAGGAGTTTACACTCCCCTCCAAAGACGTGTTCACATACATTAGAGTCAAACATATCCTACACACCCTACAAATACAACACTGCGAAGAAGCACAGCTGACGAGTTTTGGCCAACACTGCATAGGGAAACACCCACAAGCAAAATCCCTATCCTTGTGCTATTCGGCTCTCAACGACAAAGACCCGCTCCTTAAACACAAATACATGCTAATGTGGGAATCCGAACTTAACATAAACATTCCCCTCCCACTTTGGTTACAAGCTATGCAAACGACTAAAAAGTTGTTCCACAGCATATCACAATGGGAAGCATACTGTAAAATGATAATGAGGTGGTATCTGGTACCGACCAGACTGGCTACTATGTACACGTCAGCCTCACATATCTGTTGGAGGTGCGATATCTCCAGGGGCGACATGAAACACATGTTCTGGGACTGCCCCATATTGAGAGGGTTCTGGATAACAATAGGGAAAGCTATTAAGTTGCTAATGAACCGCAACATCCCAAATAAGCCAGAATGCTTTCTGCTGCATTTGTCCCCAGAATTGTTGTCAGATAAGACTAAACATGTCCTTCTACACATCTTAACGGCAGCTAAAACCAGTATAGCCAGCCACTGGAAAAAGAAACATGCTCCAACACCGCTAGAGGTTTGGGACAGGATCGACAACATAGCAATGTATGAACGTATGGCATACAAATTACAGGGCTAACTGGAAGCCTACTCCGTACACTGGGCAAGTTGGCATATGGCCCCCACAAAAGTAATACGCCTCCATAGCACAATCAAGTAGCAGCCACAAAACCAGACATGACCATCCCTTAAATAGGCACTTCAGTCAGGGAACACGCAACCTTACAACCTTACCTGGATACATCTACAGCTCGCACACGTCATGTTTTCTCCACTACTATTGAAGGTAACACGTGTTAATTAATTAGTCAATAAGTTCACTCACCCCTATGCTTCCCCTCACCCTATACCCCTATCACCTGACCTATGATTATGCACTGCAGCAAGATGTTCACATATAGTCTGCATACTGAATAATAGTCCAACGCACCTAGCCACAATACAACTGAGCTTCCTGAGCGATAATGCTTTGGTCAATTACCAAAAGAACAACCCTGATATAATGTAAGCCTGTTATCGCATATTGTGATGTATGTTTTCCACATATCTATGTACAGAACGACCAACGACGAATTTACACGTTATATTAATATGACTATGCATAATCACTCACCCATCCCCTTTCTTTTTTCTGTACCCCCTTGTTACCATTTCCGTTCTCGTGTTATAACTCAATAAAAATCAGAAATTGAAAAAAAAAAAAAAAAAAAAAAAGAGAATTATGTTATACCTTTCCCTATGCTCCCTCACTGCTCCCTCACTGCCATGGCACACTAGAAGTGAGGTAGAAACAGCTGTTGGTCTGTTTACCTGCATGGGGCACCTATGCTCCACCAGGAGGGGATATGGGATTCTTACATGGAGCCGTGCTCGTGCGCGTGCAGGTGGCATGTACATCTGACATATTATCTGTGCATGTGCAATATTGGGTAGTGTATTCTGACACTGTAACTGTGCATGCGCTGGTCCAGAAACAGAATACCTCTACCCTATACTGTAAATGCGTTCTGCTCAGCTGATATATTGGTTGCATGCGCACTTGCACCATTAGAAAACTCTACACCAATACTGCACATGCGCCGATCATACTTCATGTGTATGAAACATATGCACGGCTCCCTGGAAGAATCACATAACCCCTCCTGGTGAGGAGCAGACGCCCCACACAGGTAAGCTGATCTACAGCTGGTTCGGCCTCACTTCCAGTGTTGCTGCGTCACCGGACGTGACGGGTAGTTACTTTTGACAGAACACCGGCTAGGGAGTTACAATGGCAACCACAGCACATGTACTGTGGTTGCTTTGGGTAGAGAACAAAGGAACCTCCTGTAGGACCTCCTGCTCTCCCTCTCTCTCAATTCCACCACATTAAAGAGACACTCCAGGCACCCAGACCACTTCTGCCCATTGGAGTGGTCTGGGTGCCAACTCCCACTACCCTTAACCCTGCAAGTGTAATTATTGCAGTTTTCATAAACTGCAATATTTACCTTGCAGGGTTAAGTAATTTTCTAGTGGCTGTCTACTAGACAGCCACTAGAGGAGAATTCTGTGTTCATAGAACACAAAAAGTGGTTTAAAACGACGCTGGACGTCCTCACGCTATGTGAGGACCTCCAGCGTCGCCGAAATCCCCATAGGAAAGAATTGAAAGCATTATTGAATGCTTTCCTATGGGAAGGTCTAATGGGCGTGCACGCCCATTGCCGCGCATGCGAATTAGGTCAGGGGAGGAGCGTCGGCGGAGTCTGACCCCGCACTGAGGGACATTGGCACTGTACTCCGGTAACTTGGGATGGGGGGTGGGAGGGAGAGGGGCACTAGAGGACCACTATAGTGCCAGTAAAATAAACTTGTTTTCCTGGCACTATAGTGTTAATAGCCCCCCCCTCCACCCTCATGGCCCCCCTCCCGCCGGGCTCAAGAGGGGTTAAGGGGTTAAACACTTACCTTTCTCCAGCCCCAGGCTCCCTCGGCGCTGGGAACTCTCCTCTCTCTTCCGACGTCACCTGCCGAATGCACATGCGTGGCAAGAGCCGTGCAAGCATTCAATCAGTCCATAGGAAAGCATTTCTCAATGCTTTCCTATGGACGGCAGCGTCTTCTCACTGTGAAAATCACAGTGAGAAGCGCGGAAGCGTCTCTAGCGGCTGTCAGTGAGACAGCCACAAGAGGTTGGATTAACCCTAATGTAAACATAGCAGTTTCTCTGAAACTGCTATGTTTACAGCTGCAAGGTTAACCCTAGATGGACCTGGCACCCAGACCACTTCATTGAGCTGAAGTGGTTTGGGTGCCTATAGTGGTCCTTTAAGTGTCTGCTGAGGAATTGAGAGACAAATGGGAGGAAAAACACATTTTAAGTAGGTTTTTTTTCCCCAATCTATAAACGTATGAGCAAAACCGCTACCACAATGTATAGATGGAATTTTAAGTTCTTTAAAAAGAGCTAAAGTTGTTTATGTGGTGACAGGTTCCTTTAAATTTATTGAACTGTTAAAGAAGGCAGGTAATATTTAAATACAACAAATAATGGAAGAAACATGCACACTCTACCACTGCAAAAGTGAGTAAATTGTTCTGCTCAAAACTATGTGTTCTGCCAAAAATTGTCAATATAAAAACATATTCCCAGGGTGAACCCTGTTGCACAATGAAAAACTCCAAAAGTTAGTGGAAATAAATCACCCACAAAGACAAAGTCAACATGCAATTATAGTAGGACACCCATAAACACCTGTCCAAGGTGTGGCTGTATACCCTCGAGAAAATGGGTTACTACTGCCTAGGTTGTCCCTTCTAATTGTGTATAGCTCCAGAGGGATTATACCCTCATGCACAGGGTACCAATGTCTCACCCAAGCACTAGCTGAGACTTAGTGAAGGGTGAAGAAAAACAGTTTTTATTGAATAAAGCACACAGATTTATACCCAGCATGGGGTCTCTAATTATTGTAACATAAACCCGCCCAGAGGCCTCTGTGTCTGGGAGATAATGGAGTCAGCTCTCGGTTAAACAAATTATCTCCTGGACACAGAAAGTACAAAACACAAAATACCTCGATGATGATAGGTGGTTTTGGACAGCAAGGAAGGGGCGCTAAGTTGGAAGACATGGGCTGGAGGGTTAGTCCATAGTGTAATAGTCTTTTTAGTGGAGGTGGATGGCCGGGAAGCCATGTACACGGCTTTGGTGACCAAAGGGTCCATTACGCAAGGGTTCTATAAGATTCAGTAATGTAGCATTTCCACACTGGTATATAGCAAAACTGTATGGCTTCAATAGGTGGTAAAATAACTAAAAATATATAGCATGTGCGCTCCACTACTTCCCAAAAACTGCAACAGTTTTTTCCTCGGTTTTCTTTCCTTCTGCTTCCTGTCTTGGCGTGGTTAAGACTCTCCTTCACTATGTGGACGTTCATTCTTCACTTCATTGTTCTCCTTCGGGGCAATTACTAGTATCTTATGTACAACTGCATGGACCAGTTTCAGCTACGACCCTGATGGCTGTTATCCATGATGGGCATCAAATCATCATTCGGAGCACGCTCCATACGTGGTGCAGTGTCAACGGGGGTTTTTTGTTGGGTGCTTTAGCTGGCAGACATTATGCGGTCTGCTGACTGGTCTCGCGGAGATACTTTTCGGATTTTGCTATTTCCGTCCTGTTCTCATGCTTCTTTCCCTCTTCTTTAAAGGAACTCTATAGGGTCAGGAACACAAACATGTATTCCTGACCCTATAGTGTTAAAATCACCATCTAGCCCCCCAGGGCACCTTATGCCTCCCTAAATATAGCAAAATCTTACTTGTATCCAATAGAAAAATAGAACAGTGAAACAGCGCTAGTCAACTTATAGGCAGCAACCCTTTAAAAGGAATCCCTCAAAACCCTTTAAAACAAGACAGATGTAAAACAATAGTAAAAAAGGTTGCGCCACAAAATACAAGGTAAAAGTATAGGTAATAGAAAAATAGTAATTGTTACGGTTGCCTCCAGGCTGGCTGGAAGTTGGACCGTAGAAAAGGATGCTCCTAGCGCTCACCAAATGACCATCAGCACCGCAGCCACCATAATCACTGCAGACTCCACGAACCACCGCTGCTGGGCTGGTATCTCGCCGTCTGCTCTGCGCCCTGGACCTACGACCAGGCTCCAGGTTCCAATAGGCGAACCTCTTCCTTCTGTCGAGCGAAGCAGGATCAGGAACCAGAGCTCTTACAAGAGCTCAACAGCTAAGGGAGTATGAAGAGCATAGCAATCCCTGTAGTGATTATAGCTGTCCCCTACAAACATGAGTCGAGGCTACAAGTTAGAGGGTCAGAAGAGGTCTGAGGTGCTGGAACACCCAGCCTGGTTTTTATTACCATTTTGAAAATACAGGACCACCCACAGGGCGGGACAAAACAACCAATCATACACGTACATCATTAAAACCACTCCCAGTAATTACACACAAAATCCTCCCCTATGTCTGTGATATAATTATGCTACACAAGGGATTAACATAATTATCACAGACAGTAAAAATACAGTTTTTACACAACATTCATAACTCCCAAAATATACATCACATTCGCATAAAAATACATATTCACAATCAATCCATTCAGGGGAACAACATACTCAAAAATCATACGAATTGGACCAGGGGTTCAGAAGTTAGTACAAATGTGCATTTGACCTTCTGGAAGCATGGTTTTACAGGGCCCTCTATCCTGGAGACAATGGGGGGAAGTAATTCAATTATCCAGGACTAGAGGCAGACTCCATTAACCACATGGTTGCAAAACAACATAAAACACTTTAAAATACATAAAGTCACATTTTACACATAACACACAGACATTTCACATATCCCCAGATAGCTGGGATCTGAGCGCACAAAACTACCGAATAGCGCGCAGATCCTATTCACACAGTTCAATTGCCACGGAGCTAAAGTCTTTCCCATAGTCTTTCATTATATGAATAGGCTCCATGGCATAGCCATCTGGGGTATCACCGCTCACACAGGGCCATAGTCATAAGGAAGGAGGCTGGCAAATAGGCTTCTCCACAATCCAGGGAAGCAGGGCAATTTTTCATTTAAAGGGCCAGTTACAAATAGCGATTTGTAACACATCTCCCCTTTTGGAGGGAGACTAACCAGGCACCTGACCTTCTGTCGGTCAGTGCCTAAGTTAGTCTCGCAGCCCACCCACAAATAAACATTGGCAGAGAAGCCCCCCCACAATAAATAGTACTGGCCTGTAGGTCCCAGGTTGTAGGGTAAACATGCAGCACTCGCTGCCTTCCGGGTG
Source organism: Pelobates fuscus (assembly GCF_036172605.1). NCBI lineage: Eukaryota > Metazoa > Chordata > Amphibia > Anura > Pelobatidae > Pelobates > Pelobates fuscus. Next base: position 260,490,615 of record NC_086321.1, read on the forward strand.
CAGCTGGGCAAATAGCTGGTAGTACTTGGGGGGCAGAGGCCAGCGGCACTCTGCCCTGGTGCCAGCGCTTCTGCTGGGGGAATTGGGGCATAGTCCTGCCCGGGGGCAAAGGGAACTGTTAACCCTGGGCCCAGGTTAGAAGTTAGCTGAGGAGGGGGGAATTGGCTTACCTCCTCCTCCTGATACTCCTGCGGCCGTTGAGAAGGGAGGTCGATGCTCTCCGCTTCTTGTGGAACATGCTGCGGCTGGGGAGAGAGACCAGTTGTCTCCTCTCCCTGGAAGGCATACTCCGGCTGGGGAGGGTGGTCGATGCTCTCCCCTCCCTGTAGCTGGGTCTGCCGCTGGGGATCTGGGCCGCCTGCCCAGCATCCCTGTAGGGCCGGTAGAGAGACTGCGGTCCCATCTCCACCTGCCTGCTGGGGGTCCTCCCAGGACCATTCTATGAGGCCTGCTGCCTCGGGTATCTCTGGTTGGGGTTGGGGAAGGAGACCGGTTGTCTCTTCCCTCTGCACGGTGCACTGCCGCTGGGGAGGGAGGTCGCTGCTCTCCTCTCCCTGTAACTCAGGCTGCCGCTGGGGATCTGGGCCGCCTGCCCAGCATCCCTGTAGGGCCGGTAGAGAGACTGCGGTCCCATCTCCACCTGCCTGCTGGGGGTCCTCCCAGGACCAGTCTTTGAGGCCTGCTGCCTCGGGTACCTCTGGTTGTGGTTGGGGAAGGAGACCGGTTGTCTCTTCCCTCTGTACAGTGCACTGCCGCTGGGGAGGGAGGTCGCTGCTCTCCTCTCCCTTTAACTCACGCTGCCGCTGGGGAGGGAGGTCGTTGCTCTCCTCTCCCTGTAACTCACCCTGGGGTTGGGGATCTGGGCCGCCTGCCCAGCATCCCTGTAGGGCCGGTAGAGAGACTGCGGTCCCATCTCCACCTGCCATCGGAGGTTCCTCCCAGTATACCCCTACGATGTCCTGCCAGCTGAAGGGCTCTCGACCTGGCTCTGCTGCTGTGCTCTCCTGGGGTACCTCTGGATGCTGTGGAGGAAGGGGACCGGGTGTCTCTTCCCGGGACCCATCGATGAGGTGCTGGTACTTCCACTCAAGGTCACATTCGTTGGTGACTAGGTACCGCAGATCTGCCTCTAGGTTAATAGTTCTAGGGAGGCCCAGCTTGTCTTCCCGGTCATCAAACAGGTCCCAGAAGCGTGAATCTGTAGCCCTACCAAAGTCATCATCATCCATATTCTCCCAGAATAGATCAGGGCCATCGTAATCCCCACACTCTGGGAATTCATACTCAGCCATCTCTGGAGCGAGCTGAGTTGCGTACCACTGTAGCACCTGGTATGCGGTGTCGAGCCACAGTTCGTTGTATACTAGTTTCTCTAGTTTAGCTACCCACACTGGAAGGGGTTGTTTGCCCAGGAAGGGCATCCGCTCTGCCATTCGAGCCTGGATTTGCTGCTCTCGGCTGATACTACGATCTCCTCGCCAACGTTGAACTTCCTGTAGGGCTTCTTCCCACAGCTCAAATCTGGCCTCATGTCTGTACCCACACATCTCCTCTTCTGAGACTTCCCCATCTCTCCAGGATAGGAAGCCATGCAATCTGTTGAGGAACCTCTCCTCCATTTCGGCTGCTGTGCACGGACTGGCTGGCTCCATGCTGCTCAAGGTAGGGACGCTGCGCAGTGGCTAGCATTGCCCTCAATAACTCTCATACGATACCAGTGCTGTTGGGGTGCTGCTCCTTGCGCTAGGACGCCATCCCACCGCTGCCACCAAATGTTACGGTTGCCTCCAGGCTGGCTGGAAGTTGGACCGTAGAAAAGGATGCTCCTAGCGCTCACCAAATGACCATCAGCACCGCAGCCACCATAATCACTGCAGACTCCACGAACCACCGCTGCTGGGCTGGTATCTCGCCGTCTGCTCTGCGCCCTGGACCTACGACCAGGCTCCAGGTTCCAATAGGCGAACCTCTTCCTTCTGTCGAGCGAAGCAGGATCAGGAACCAGAGCTCTTACAAGAGCTCAACAGCTAAGGGAGTATGAAGAGCATAGCAATCCCTGTAGTGATTATAGCTGTCCCCTACAAACATGAGTCGAGGCTACAAGTTAGAGGGTCAGAAGAGGTCTGAGGTGCTGGAACACCCAGCCTGGTTTTTAGTACCATTTTGAAAATACAGGACCACCCACAGGGCGGGACAAAACAACCAATCATACACGTACATCATTAAAACCACTCCCAGTAATTACACACAAAATCCTCCCCTATGTCTGTGATATAATTATGCTACACAAGGGATTAACATAATTATCACAGACAGTAAAAATACAGTTTTTACACAACATTCATAACTCCCAAAATATACATCACATTCGCATAAAAATACATATTCACAATCAATCCATTCAGGGGAACAACATACTCAAAAATCATACGAATTGGACCAGGGGTTCAGAAGTTAGTACAAATGTGCATTTGACCTTCTGGAAGCATGGTTTTACAGGGCCCTCTATCCTGGAGACAATGGGGGGAAGTAATTCAATTATCCAGGACTAGAGGCAGACTCCATTAACCACATGGTTGCAAAACAACATAAAACACTTTAAAATACATAAAGTCACATTTTACACATAACACACAGACATTTCACATATCCCCAGATAGCTGGGATCTGAGCGCACAAAACTACCGAATAGCGCGCAGATCCTATTCACACAGTTCAATTGCCACGGAGCTAAAGTCTTTCCCATAGTCTTTCATTATATGAATAGGCTCCATGGCATAGCCATCTGGGGTATCACCGCTCACACAGGGCCATAGTCATAAGGAAGGAGGCTGGCAAATAGGCTTCTCCACAATCCAGGGAAGCAGGGCAATTTTTCATTTAAAGGGCCAGTTACAAATAGCGATTTGTAACAGTAATAAAAAGTATTTTTATAAAAGATAACAAAGTCCAAGTAAAATCAGTTCAAATGATTAATCCTTACGTATGATCTTGAGATCTTCAAGTGTGGTAGCGTATCCAATTTGTAAGAGCTATATCCAGCTCTGGGGTAAAGCGCGTGCAGTGGTATAATCCCCGCTTATGGGATATGTCATGGGTGTCTCTCCGTTTCTGATGTCCAATTCTCAAATAAAAAGAAAGCAGCCAATAGTGTTCACCGTATAACAGTGTAGGTATAGGTGAAAAATAAATAAAACGTACTTACAAATAGAGAGCAGACCGACTGCTCTATGATGTCAGCATAGGTGGATTGATCCCCACCTAGGATTTCTTTAAATACGGGAACAAATAGAGAGCAGACCGACTGCTTTATGATGTCAGCATAGGTGGATTGATCCCCACCTAGGATTTCTTTAAATACAGGAACCTTCCAGGCAAATATTTAAAACCAATAAAAAGTAAAAAATATAAAAGGAAGTAATAAAAAAGCCAGGATAGAATATGAATAAAATAATATATATGTGTATCTAAAAAAGATAACTGGCACAAATAAATGACCAAAATACTTTAATATTTAAAATACACAAAGATTTCCATTAATGGAAATCTTTGTGTATTTTAAATATTAAAGTATTTTGGACATTTATTTGGTCATTTATTTGTGCCAATTATCATTAATGGAAATCTTTGTGTATTTTAAATATTAAAGTATTTTGGTCATTTATTTGTGCCAATTATCTTTTTTAGATACACATATATATTATTTTATTCATATTCTATCCTGGCTTTTTTATTACTTCCTTTTATATTTTTTACTTTTTATTGGTTTTAAATATTTGTCTGGAAGGTTCCTGTATTTAAAGAAATCCTAGGTGGGGATCAATCCACCTATGCTGACATCATAGAGCAGTCGGTCTGCTCTCTATTTGTTCCTGTATTTAAAGAAATCCTAGGTGGGGATCAATCCACCTATGCTGACATCATAGAGCAGTCGGTCTGCTCTCTATTTGTAAGTAAGTTTTATTTATTTTTCACCTATACTTACACTGTTATACGGTGAGCACTATTGGCTGCTTTCTTTTTATTTGAGAATTGGACATCAGAAACGGAGAGACACCCACGACATATCCCATAAGCGGGGATTATACCACTGCACGCGCTTTACCCCAGAGCTGGATATAGCTCTTACAAATTGGATACGCTACCACACTTGAAGATCTCAAGATCATACGTAAGGATTAATCATTTGGACTGATTTTACTTGGACTTTGTTATATTTTATAAAAATACTTTTTATTACTATTTTTCTATTACCTATACTTTTACCTTGTATTTTGTGGCGCAACCTTTTTTTACTATTGTTTTACATCTTACTTGTATCCAAGCCTGAAGCTGCTGCTTCACCCTGTCTGCCTCAGACCAGCAAGCAGTCTGCTAACATCATCAGAAGTGGTAGCCTGATCCAATCACAGTGCTTCCCCATAGGATCGACTGAGACTGACAAGGAGGCAGAGCCAGCACAATTCAAACACAGCCCAGGCCAATCAGCATCTCCTCATAGAAATGAATTGAATCAATTAATCTCTATGAGGAAAGTTCAGTGTCTGCATGCAGAGGGAGGAGACACTGAATGTTTGGATGCATTTTAGGCAGCCATGAGCCAGGAAGGATCTCTAACAGCCATCTAAGGAGAGGCCAGTGAAGTTATCACTAGGCTGTAATGTAAACACTGCATTTTCTCTGAAACAGCAAAAAGCCTGAAGGTAATGATTCTACTCACCAAAACAAATTCAATAAGCTGTAGTTGTTCTGGTGACTATAGTGTCCACTTACTATCTTTAAAAATGCAAAATATGAAGCCTCCTGTCATGTGGTAAAATTGTAGATTATTCACTACATTGATTCACTATACACAGACACTGTGTCTAATAAACACTATACAACCACTAAAGACACTGCATCCACTAAACACATTTCATCTAGTACATACACACACTACATCCACTACTCAAACACTCTCTGCATTCACTACACTAACACACACTCTGCATCCGCTACACACTAACACACCCTCTGCATTCACTACACATTAACACAGTGCATTTACTACACTAACACACACTCTGCATCCGCTACACACTAACACATTCTCTGCATTCACTACACATTAACACACACTCTGCATTCACTACACATTAACACACACTCTGCATTCACTGCACTAACACACACACTACATTCATTACACTGACACACTCTGCATTCACTACACACTAACACACACTCTGCATTCATTACACACTAACACACACTCTGCATTCACTAAACTATGCACACACTCTGGATTCACTATACTGACACACACTCTGCATTAACTGTACACACAGCATCCACTACACAAACATCCTGTATTCACAGTACACACACTACATCCACCACAAATTGAAACACTCTGCATTCACTATACACAGACACTGTGTCTAATACACACACTACATCTACTACAGACACTGCATCCACTAAACACATTTAATCTAGTACATACAAACACTACATCCACTACACAAACACACACTACATCACTGTACACACACTACATCCACTACTCAAACACACTCTGCGTTCACTATACACACTGCATCCACTACACAAACACACACTCTGCATTCACTGCACAAACAGTATCTAATACACACAAACACTACATCCATTACACACATTCTAATTCACTTCCACTATACACACCACATTCAGTCCCGCATCATTGTCAGCGGACAAGGTAGGGCGTGGGCGGGCCCGGGAGGGAGGGGGCGCATTGACGTTTGTGCCTTATTGAGGGATGTGAATATATTGACCCTCTTATTAAGCTCAGTAAGGAAGGCCTCTCCAAACAGCCTGCCCTGTGCCAAGGGGCCCAATTCCTTATCCCCCAGTTCGACAAGCTTGTTGTTAATTTGGAAAAGTGCTGCTCGACGCCTCTCCGAAGAGAGGGCCACATTAGTGTTCCCGAGGAAACAGAAGCACCTCTGTGCCAACTCTCGGGTATCCCGTGCCCACTCACGCAGCATATCTGGGGTGAAGTCATAAACCCTTTCATAGGCATCATCTGCCATGTCCATGATCCTCGCCAATGCCCCGATGGCGTCTAACAATTTGTCCTGGGCTCCCTTGAAGCCACGTTCCATGGCCTTGCGTGGGTCCCGACCCCCGCGGGACATGAATGTGGTCATAAGCGGGTCGAATTTGGGAGTGTGTGCTACCTTGTCTGGTAGGCTCAGTCAAGGACATTCAGATCTCATATGCTTTCTCACTTCCTTGTCTAGAGACTTCCGGAGCCAGAAGTGCATGAATCTGGTCAAGTGTTCGGGTGGCGCCCATTCTTCCGAAAGGGCATGGCAAATGTTCCTAGGATCAAACATTCGGACGCCAGAGTTGTCCAGAAATATCTCTGAACCTTCTTGTGGAGTCTCCAAGGATGTGGCCACAGAGTCCTGGGGCTGACCCAGGTTCTGTTCCCTTACAAGATAAGGGTCAGAGTTGGCAGCGGAGTCCAAGTCGGATTCCTCCTGGTCGGAGGCAGCTGCCTGCCATTCGTCAACCATGGCTAGGGTGTGTGATGGTCCTGCGTCATCTTTCCAGAGGAAGCCTGAGCGGGTTTTATGGGACGATCTGCTAGTGTCTCTTCTGCGTTTAGCAGGGGCCTTTCCTTTGGACTTATGTGGTCCCATGGCCTCGCCTTTCCAATTGCGCTTAGGGGTGTGGGAGCGCTCCCTGGAGGAATCAGAGTCCTCAGAATCCGCCCCATAATGAGCCTGTTTTGGAATGGGCTTAGATGCATCTTGTTCCAATTGGAACGACTTAGCAAAGGCCTTTTCCATGGACGCAGCTACAGCTGCTGCAATCATGGCCTGGAGGTCTGAGGGGTTTTGAGATTCTTCCATGGTATTATAATCACACTCAGGGCTCACCCGGTGAATATGCATGAGGGCACTTGTGGCACAAAAAATTGGAGAGGTCTGGGGACCAGGGGGTTGTATAGAAGTAGGTAATGGTTAACCTGAGAGGATTGTGTGACTGGTAAGTCAAGTGAGGTGATGAGAGCTGTCACTGGGGCTCACCCAGGAATTCGGAATCCTGCATGGACAGGTCCGTTCAGCAGCACATGAATGGGGGCTCACCCCTGCCAGAATAAGGATAATCCAACTGGCTTAAACTGACCCCAAGTGCAAAGCACTAACCTGATACTGGTCCCACAGTGAGCTGTGATAAGGATGCAGCGTTCAGGAGAGTATTCCAGAGTATCTGGCAGTAATAATTGACTGGAGTCTGCAACAGGATAGTAGTAGCCGTTTAAAATGGCCGCCGGACTGAAGGCAGTTAAAATGGGGAGGTTTTAGTACCTCCCCTAGATGCTAGGGTGGCAAAAGGAGTTAAACGAACGCCGGGCGTTCGTGCGCACGAATTAGCCGAACGCGAGCGCCAATAGATGGAACGGGTGTTCGGTGCCTAATACAAGGCATTCGCGGGAAATTTACCGAATGGTAGGCATTCGGCAAAAGAAGCAAATCTATATGAATGAACGGTCAGAAAGTGCCGTTCTCGAAGTGAAAAGAACATGCAAATGACGGTGAAAGGCGGGAAATACCGCGAGAGAGATCTGGCACTGGGAAGTAGAGGTGAAGACGGCGAGAATGCCGGTAAGACCTCCTGTAAAAGGGATAGGGATAGTTGAATAGTCCCAGAGCCAGGGGGGGAAACCCAGAAATAGAGGGGATAGCCCCCCAACGGGTAATAATAACAGAAATACAGTAAAATAATAGGCATAAAATATGATATGAAATACAGTAGACATGTAAGGACAGAGAGGATAAACCAAAATCTGTACTTATCTTGTGATGGAGCAGCAAAGAAAGAGGAAATTATGTCATATGTTACACCTCTTATACTCTATACTGCACTGTGATTGGTTCTCAGTTATGTCACTCTTTTCTTTGCTGCTATGGAGTTAGTAAAGAAAGATTATGCAAAATATGAAGCCTCCTGTCATGTGATAAAATTAAAGGTTTTGTTTATGTTTTGTTTTGATCAGAAGTTGTACAATTACCTTCATCCTTAAGGGGTTAAGCCAACCAATCAGAGAGCTCTGAGTCTAATTGCAGGGCGTGGGGAAGCTTTATAAGCCTTTCCCTTCCCTGCGGAGCACAGTCTGCGCAGAGACCTAACTGGATGAAGATAGATAATTTTTTATCATTGGCAATTGTTTGCCCAGCGTGTTTTTTTTTTTTTTGCTATTGAGTTGCTTTTTTTTTATTTATAAGTTCGACGGGATTTATGTCTTTTTATTTGGCCTTTTTGGGGCTGCAAAATGAAAAGAAAAGGTTTTAGGTTAAAATAACACATCTTATGGTAACTGTAACGGCACCCCCAGGCATAAAAGGGGTTAACAGCCATTTAGTAGATCTTCCCCTTCCAGAGACACAGGTACAGCTACTGTAGGCACCAATCCACCGAACCGGAGAAGCATATGAATGCTCTCAAACATACGAATGCTGTAAACAGCCGAATAGGAAAAACCATACGAAAAGGTTTACACTCCTAGCAGTCAAACTGGAACAGCATACAATAAATCCCCCCAAGAATGAGACAAGGCTCCGTTTTGAGGGTCAGGCAGGAACAGACAGAGCTGTGGGTTTATTGTTCTTATATACACATAAGTACCACCCACAGGGTTTTGGAAAACAACCAATAAACACGTACAATACACTCAGACATTCCCACACAAAATCCTCCCCTCTGCATGTGATACAATTACCTTACACAATGTGTAATGTAATTATCACAGGCAGAGAAATACAGTTTTTCCACATTATTCATAACTTTAAAAGTATGCATCACATTCACATACTTGCATTTCCAGAATCAGCATACTCCAAATACGAACATATGTAAAAATCATCCACATTGATCCATTGCTTCAGTAGATAGATCGAAGTCCTTTGTGACCAAAGGAAGCATGGCTTTTCTGCCCAAAACCAGTTCCACAGAGTCTTCTATCCTGGAGATAATTAGGAAGTAATCCAATTATCTCCAAGGACAGAGGCAAAACTCCATTAAGCACATGGCAGTAAAAATACAGTAAAATACAATAAAATACACAAGGTTACATTTATTACATAAAATATAGACATGCAACATATCCCCAGATAGCTTAGGTCTGCGCGCACATTATTACTGAATGGCTCTCAGACCACACACATACAGTTCAATTGCCATGGAACCAAAGTCTTTTATTACATGAATAGGCTCCATGGCATAGCTATCTGGGTTAAATGAGTTCATTCAGTAAATCCGAGAATCTACCGAACGCCAGAGCAGAAATACATGAATAGACCTTTCTGCATAGGAAAAAAAAAGTATTTAAATGCCGGTCCATAGTCAAAAGGCAGCAGGCAGGCAACCAGGCTCCTCCAATGCACAGTGGCGAGATTGGTCTCGTCACAGTAACTATGTTTTTTTTTCATTTACAGGTATTTAGTTTATTGCTCCCTCCCTACTATTTTTAGGTTGAGGGGGGTAGGTTGGGTGTTATTATATTGCGGGGGTAACTAGGGGCTTAGAGACCATAGTAACTGGTGGGATGGGATGACTATGGCCTTCATCTACCCACACAAAGATGGTGGTACCTAAAACCTAGATCCGGGCATGAAATAAAAAAAAAGGTAAAAGGCGGGGCCTAGGGTTATTTGGGGGTGACTAGAGGGACCATAAAATAAAGTGGAGTCAGAAGGGGGGTTAAAAAAACAAAAACGGATGCGGCCATGACAGTGCCGCTTTACGTTACACATAATAAGAAAATATTATGATGGATTACTCTGCGCTAAACTCTACACTAAATACAGTAATATTAGATATTTAAAAGTTTCTGAAAATCTAAAGATATCTGTCCCCCAGATGGTAAGCTAAAACGTGGCTTATAAGCCCTTAAGGGTTTAGTGATCTTAAAATTCCTAACTGGTATTGCCAATTTGCTTGACTTATTGTGGATGAATGGATCTACCACATTATTAATTTAGATTGCGTTTCTGAGAAAAACTAGACCTACATATTATTGGATAACTAATGGTTCCTGGAGGAGGGATATATTTATTGGTATAATTGTTAGGTACCATAAGTACTGTATATAGTGTGCATGAATGAATATACCAACTGTATAAGAGCATATAAAAAAGAAAAACAAAAAAACAGAGCAATCTCCCTTGTATTACAGAGCTCCTGCAGGAACCCCAGAATACTAGTATATAACCCAAGATGTGGATGAATACATTTACCACAATTAGGAGTAATGCTTAGTATGTGTAGAGGATATAGCTGATTGACAAAGGGAGATCTGTTGGTCTGATTACCGAGTTAGAACTACTGACAAGTGATGCCATACTAGTGGACATAATGTGGATGAGTGTAACCGTCTATTTTTCTGGTAGGATAGGTGCGAATTATGTCATTTAGAATCAGGAAGAACAGTAATCACTGTGCTCCACAGGACAATAAGACATACAGATTCATTTTACAACACTGATAAGCGAATGAACAGAAAATTTGGGATATCATGAGAGCAGGCAACTAAACACCCACATTTTAAAAAAAAATATTTATTTTATCTAGTGAGAAAAGAAAGCAAAATTAATATGGTTTAATAAGAACATACCAATTGGATTGAATAGAGTTTTACATATGATTTATTGCGTTGTTCACACTATTAATTAATAACTGCTTGAAAGTCTGAAACTCATGGACACCAAGTCTGGGTTGCCTCCTTTATGCAGCTGTCTGCCTTTACTGCAGCTGTATTCAGTTAATGCTTGTTCATGGGTCTTTCTGCCTTAAATTTGGTCTTCAGCAAGTGGTATATATACTTGATTGGGTTAAGATCAGGTGTTTGACTCGACCATTGCAGAACATTCCACTTCTTTGCCTGAAAAAATCTCTGTGGTTGCTTTTGCAGTATGTTTTGAGTCATTGTCCATCTTCAA